>NC_091392.1:61580000-62205000 GCF_032191515.1 Phaenicophaeus curvirostris | reverse complement strand
ATTTTTAGTGGAGAGGGACTCTGTTGCTGTTGTAAAAGAAACACCACCTTTATTTGAGAAAGATGAATACAAACTTGTGCTGGTACATGGGGGGAAGAGCAGGGTCATCAAGGGAACAGAAGACACATTCCAGACTACATCCAAGCTGCTGAACAACTGGATGTGAAGCTGTCATATCCTTCTAGGTGACTGACTGATCATGAGTTTCTTTTGACAGGTTAGCAAAGCAGAGGCAGAGTGGAGGTATGACAGTTGATACCAACTTACCACCCAGATAACTGGAGCTCTTTCAAAAACGTGTTTCCATGACTGTCTTCCACTCTGCAGTTGACCGCACCACTAGGTTGTGATCACACAAAAACTTCTTCCCATAAAAAGCTCCTTACTCTGCTTGGTACTAGGCTCTAAACATCAGTTCTAGACTCTAAAAATATTTTGGGGATAAACACCTTAAAGACCTTTTTCAACAGAACAAAAGTTTTGGCACAGGAACGAAAAAAAAAAGCATACACTGTTATCTGTTAATTCCCCTAGAATGCCCGAGGCACCTTTATGCTAGAGTTGTAGAGAAGTTTCCTTGCAGGCTGGCAGAGACAAGAACTTGCCTTAGTTTTGTGAATGAGTGTAAATGGCTTGTGAAAGCACCAATGTAAAATGTTTAGCTGAAATACAAAGGATCCAAGTGCAGTGACTCAGGGGATCCCTTTGGATCTGATGAATCCCTGTGCAGGCTGTAAGATTGCTGGCAGCAGCCAAAACCACAAGGACGCTTCATTATTTCAGCAGTACCTGCACTTCATGAGTGGTTCCATATTTGCTTAAGCCAGCAGCCTCCTCCACTCAGAATGAACCCACGCTTCTGTCCACCCTCCTTCCCAGCTCTATTCCTCTGTTTCTGCTCTCTTCATCTGCTGGGACAAACCCATGGAAGAAACAGAGAACAATCTTGTTTACGTATTGGCTCCCCTTTCCCTCGTACTTGTCTTTATCATCAGGACAGGAAATGTTAACTTTATTTTACACATATTAACACCCTTGAGGAAGCGATATGTAAAGATGAAGGACACTGAAAGGACAGGATATCATCCAGAGGGACCTGGACAAGCAGGTCTGTGTGAAACTCATGAGGTTCAACAAGGCCAGGAGCAAGGTCCTACTCCTGGGTTGGGGCGATCCCCGATTTCAGTACAGGATGGGGGATGATGTGATTGAGTCCAGCCCTGCGGAGAAGGGCTCAGGGGGGCTGGTCAATGAGAAGCTCGATATGAGCCGGCAGTGTGCGCTCACAGCCCAGAGGGCCAAACGTGCCCTGGGCTGCATCAAAAGCAGCGTGGCCAGCAGGGCGAGGGAGGGGATTCTGCCCCCTGTATTCCTCTCTTGTGAGACCTCGTCTGGAGTACTGTGTCCAGTTCTGGAATCCTTAAGGTAAGAAGGATATGTAGCTGTTGGAACAGGTCCAAAGGAGGGCTATGAGGATGATCCGAGGGCTGGAGCACCTCCCATATGAGGACAGGCTGAGAGAGCTGGGCTTGTTCAGCCTGGAGAAGAGAAGGCTCTGAGGAGACCTTATAGCGATGTTCGAGTGCCTGAAGGGGCTACAAGAAAGCTGGAGAGTTCACTGTTCACAAAGGCTTGTGGTGATAAGACTAAGGGCAATGGGTATAAACTCGAGAGGGGCAGATTTAGACTAGACATAAGGAAGAATTTCTTCACGATGAGGGTGGTGAGGCAGTGGCACAGGTTGCCCAGGGAAGCTGTAGCTGCCCCAACCCTGGAGGTGTTCAAGGGCTGGTTGGATGGGGCCTTGGGCAGCCTCATCTAGTGGGAGGTGTCCCTGCCCATGGCAGGGGGGTTGGAACTGGATGATCTTTAAGGTCCTTTCCAACCCAAACCATTTTATGATTCTATGATTTTATGACAGGATACGGCGTAAGCTGACAGATGACTTCTGGAATCAACTCTGTCTGTGAGCTTGGGGAGTGTGATGCTGACAGATGCAGGAACTGGGGGAAGAACATCAAAAGGCTGCCTAGGTAAACACGTGCAGAGATTCCATCAAAAGGCTTTAATTGACTCAAGCACCCAGAGAAAGTGCCGAGGTTAGGCACATATGCAGGTATCTGGGAGCAAACAAGCAGAAGAGCTCAGGCATGCAAATGGTAGACTGCACGTGCTCGGGGCAGGGGGCACCTCCTTTCTAGATTGAAAGAAAAGTAACATGAATTCCAGCTGTTTTGCTGTAATAGTAGATGTGTCTGAAGCCAAGTTTTGTTGAAGATGAGCATAGGTCAGCTTTACCTGATATTGTTTTATTAGTGCTTGTGAGAGGTTTTTTTTTTCTCAGCTCCAGTTCTCAGGTTCATGGAGAAATGCAGTAGCAGTATTTCCAAAAGGGGACAGTGAAAACGTCTTGTTCACGCTGGTCAGCTTCAGCCTGCGTGGTCAAAGGGAATTCACTCTTCTGGAGAGCATCAGTGTCCAAAGAAGTCCAGAACCTCTGTTCCCAGGGCTGCTGCCCAGAACACTCATGCTGGGAGACTCTTGGTGACTCAAGTATGAGAAAAGACCGAGCAGTCATTGATTTCTGAGCTTACAACAGATTTTGCTGCCTTTTGTTGTGTGCGACTGGTACGAGTTACCAGAGGATTTGTACTGTGTGTTGGAAGAAGAGCCAGCCCTAATAGCTATTACAGACAACAGACAGGGAAAAGATCCATTCCAGACTGCATCTAAGCTGCGGAGCAACTGGATGTGAAGCTGTCATATCCTTTTAGATAACTGACTGATAATGAGTCTCTTTTGATTGGCCTGGAGCACAGAGAACTACCTTCAGTGCCTGCCTGACTGGCAGGATGATGCCTGAATGCAGAGTTAAGTTTCCCATACATGAGGAGTCCAAGGGAAAACCATTTCCATTATTATAATAGAATGTTATTTTAGCAAGAAATTAGAACTTTACTGCTTAGCCCACTGATTTCCTTTCTTAGATTTTGAATTCTTTTTCTGTTTTATAACATGTTGCTGTTTGCCAAGCCTGAGAGGATGATAACTACCATGCACCGTCTGGAATGGGAAAGCACATGCATGGGTCAAGTAGCCTCCCAAAACTCATGCTAATGAAAGACAAAGGCTCCACTGCAGTTAGCAGCAGGGAATTGCTTTTGTTTTGGAACTAGCATGCTGTTTATATACTGACTGGGAGGAGGGGACAAAGACACGCACAATGAAGCTATTGGAAAAAATATGTGGTCTTTGGAACCACCATGGAGGTACCTGCCTCAGGAAATACACAAACAAAGGGGTAACTGTAATTAGGAGAAATATATAGGTGTTTGGGCTTTTTGTTTTCCCTAACAGCAAGATGTAAAGCACAAAGGGCTGCTCAGTAGCATTTTTCAGAACATAGAATAAAGACCCAAGTCCATTCGCAGGGTAGCCAACAGAATTCTTGCTGTTGACTTTGAGGGAAGAATAAAGCCATATAAACCTCTTTCTAAAAATTCTGACTACAAAAATTTCTGTACAGGCTCCGACCTGTGTTTGGAGAGTTTTAACTGAGAGTTCTGGTATTCTGGGAAGTATGTTCGTACATATGGAAGGCAGACAGGATACGTTTGCCTCCTGTGTCCATACAGCGAGTTCTTAAGTGACTGCTGAGAGGCAAAACTGATCTATTAGTCAATTGATGCACTTCGCTACCTGGAAGAAAAGAGTCTGACCTGGGCCACATACATAGGGCAGAGTAAGGTTGACAAAGCAGCCAGTCCTTACTCCTGTGCCTCTCTATCCCCTGCCAAAGAAATACATCACCACTGAAACTGTTGGGTCCAGGCTGAGACAGAAACATTTCATGAGAAGGATGGGACTGAAGTCAGAACTTGGGTTCAAACACTCTCACGTTTCTAGCAGCATTTAGGTGTAAAACATGGATCTGCTTTCTGGGCTTCTCAGACTTGGACACAGAAACTGGAATCCAGCTCTTCACTGTGCTTTGCACACGTTAAGCCTTCCAGCACTGGTCCAGATAATAGCAAAGAGTCACCATCTGGCTGGATTTTACGGTTTGATGAAGTGCTCAGTTTTAAGGCAAGCACGTGTCTGGCACCTGGGGACTGCGGAGTCCTGATCCCAGTTCTGGCACAAACTTTCTGTGGCCCTGGGCAAGTCGTGTCCTCTTCGGAGAAGGGAATTCATCAAGTGCCCCGTGGCCCCACTGAATTGGCAATGGGCTATAAACAAATCCTCAGCTCCGACTGGAGGAGAGGCTGGATGGAGGGGTCTCTCGGCAGCGCTGAGCCTGTGCCACGGCCCAGAGATGCTTGTGCTGGGACACGGCTGAGGAGGGCATTACATTGCTCTACTGGGAGGGCTGGGAGCCAGGTAGGTCATTTCAGGGCTTCTGTTCACTCGCACCAGTGTCATCTAAGGCCTCAAGAGCCTCGCGACAGATAAAGTACAGGCAGGTTTTCAACCCCTCTAGTTTGGCTTTGCAGCTGCATGACAACAGTCACACCTACCATCAGGCTTTACAGGTGTGTTCCAAGCAAGCTTACAAACCCATTTTCAGATGCACAGCTCAATTCATTAGTTTGCCATTTATTATCACTAACAGATGAATTATTCTTTGCTCTTTTCAGGCTTTTAATTGTGGCATACTCCCATTTTGCTATAAACCATGGATATTTTTCTATTTACTATCAGAAAACCCAAGAAATTACATACAGTAATTTCTCTTCATCATGAATCTACATTTTTAATCAGTTTTCCTCCCTGTTTATGCAACAAGTAGGGAGTCTAAAGAATTAAAAGCTCTCCTTTCTGCACACGGAAGGTTCTTTGTAAGCACAACTTTTAACGAGATAAGGACATTACCAACAAACCCAGTTGTGCTTAGTGGGAGCCCTTTACTTTTCACATCTTAAAATTATTAAATCACAGTATGCCTATATTTCATATTATCTCCTCCTTGAATGCCAGAATTGGCCAGTCTGGTTTCATTTTTCTTTATAGTTCATTGGTGGATTTGTGGTTTTTTTTAGTTTCTATGTTTGGAAACATTTACCTTAAAGAAAAAAAAAGTAAAAAAAACTAGTAAGGCTTATGTAAATGACAAAGTGAGGCTGTTTATCTAAACTCTGAACAAGTGACCTAACTTGCCTGCCCAGACCTGTGCTTTGCTCTGCCCTGTAGCATCCTGCAGCTCATTACCGGCTTGATTCCGTTTCTCACAACAGAATGGTACAGCTACATGTGTTTGAAGGGGTAGCTTTTCACAGAAATCATAGAATCGTTTGATTGGGAAAGACCTTTGAGATCATCAACTCCACCCTGTCCACGATGACATCATATCCCTAAGCACTTCATCTACCTGCCTTTTAAATACCTCCAGAGATGAGGAATCAACCACCTCCCTGGGCAGCCTGTGCCAATGCCTGATAACCCTTTCGGTGAAGAAATTTTTCCTCATGTCCAGTCTGAATCTTCCCTGGCACAACTTGAGGTCATTCCCTGTCATCCAATCGCCTGTTACCTGGGAGAGGAGACCAACACCCACCTCACTACAACCTCCTTTCAGGCAGTTGTAGACAGTGATAAGGTCTCCCCTCAGCTGTTTTAATTAATGTCTTTGTTTTGCAGTGAAATAATAGACTTGATTACTGAATACAAGGTCTGTAAATGCTTTTACTTTTTAATAGCATTTAATTCCTTACCTGCAAAGTAAATGACAACTTAAACATACTATATAGAATCATAGAATCATAGAATAACCAGGTTAGAAGAGACCCACCGGATCATCGAGTCCAACCATTCCTATCAAACACTAAACCATGCCCCTCAGCACCTCGTCCACCCGTCCCTTAAACACCTCCAGGGAAGGTGAATCAACCACCTCCCTGGGAAGCCTGTTCCAGTGCCCAATGACCCTTTCTGTGAAGAATTTTTTCCTCATGTCCAGCCTAAATCTCCCCTGGCAGAGCTTGAGGCCATTCCCTCTTGTCCTGTCCCCCGTCACTTGGGAGAAGAGGCCAGCACCCTCCTCTCCACAACCTCCTTTCATGTAGTTGTAGAGAGCAATGAGGTCTCCCCTCAGCCTCCTCTTCTCCAGGCTAAACAACCCCAGCTCTCTCAGCCGCTCCTCGTAAGACTTGTTCTCCAGCCCCTTCACCAGCTTTGTTGCTCTTCTCTGGACTCTCTCCAGAGCCTCAACATCCTTCTTGTGGTGAGGGGCCCAGAACTGAACACAGTATTCGAGGAGTGGTCTGGTCTCCCTGGAGGAACTGAACACAGTATTCGAGGAGCAGGTCTCCTGGACCTGCTGGTCACACCGTTTCTGATACAAGCCAAGATGCCATTGGCCTTCTTGGCCACCTGGGCACACTGCTGGCTCATGTTCAGTCGCTGTCAACCAACACACCCAGGTCCCTCTCCTCCAGGCAGCTTTCTAGACAGACTTCTCCTAGTCTGTAGCACTGCATAGGGTTGTTGTGCCCCAAGTGCAGGACCCGGCACTTGGCCTTGTTAAACCTCATGCCATTGGACTCTGCCCAGCGGTCCAGCCTGTTTAGATCCCTTTGCAGAGCCTCCCTACCCTCCAGCAGATCGACACTTCCACCCAGCTTAGTGTCGTCCGCAAACTTGCTAAGGGTGCACTCAAAGCCTTCATCCAGGTCATTGATAAAGACATTGAACAGGGCTGGACCCAGCACTGAGCCCTGGGGAACCCCACTTGTCACTGGCCTCCAGCTGGATTTCACACCATTTCCCACCACTCTCTGGGCCCGGCCAGCCAACCAGTTTTCCACCCAGGAGAGTGTGCGCCTGTTAGATGGAGTTAGATCTCTCTTCCAACCTCTAGCTTATCTTAGATAGTGGACTCTATTCTGCATTTCAGCTGTGACTAATGCTAGTGACCTTCATGCTGAACAGCTTTTCCAGAAAGCCTTTCCTGGACACTAAACAGGAAGAGATAAAGAAGTTGCAATGGAATTAAAACGTTATGGCAGTTTTCTAGCTCTGTGTGCTGAAGCCTTAAGATTTTGTGGAGTGTTGTTGAGAATACTGTATCTCTCTCAGCAGAATCATGGCAGGGTTGATTTGGGCAAGTCTAGTGGCTGCAGCACAGCTGTTAGCTGACGTGAGACTTCTTTCTGAAGGCCTTCACTCTATAAAGAGGGAAGGAGGGGAGCTTGGGCAGGAGGATAATTCAAAGGGCTGCAAAGGTGAGGCTCACCAGAAGAAAGCAGTGTGACACAGCTCTGGGGTTCTGAGGATGTATTTTACCTCATCAGTACAGGCATTATAATTTTTTCTGGCTGCAGCAAGATTCCTTCCTTAGATTGCCACGTTGAGCAACTGTATTCCAGGAATCCGTAGCTGTTTGTTCCATTTCTGCTTCTGGTTCTGTAAAGCTTATTCCATTGCCAAGAGATTACTTGCAGGTGTCAATTATGGTGGAACACAGGTAGCCTCTTAAAGAGAGGCAAAAAAAGTAAAAATCAGAGTTTCAACCCCCATTTGCACTCAAATAAGCCTCCAGCATATGCACAGACCTGGGTTAGACAGCAATGATGTGTAAATGGAACTGATGTAGGTATCACCGGCACATTTAATAGAGGATGACACTCACTTACTGCTAGGAATGTCTATTTTCTATGTTCTACTGGGTCCATCATTGTTAAGCTTGCTCCTTTCTTCCTAAACTTCAGCTATCACAGATGATTTCCATCACCCTCACAAAACCTTTCATCACGTTTTCACCAGCTTGAGGTAAACAGGCTGCAAGGTTAGCCCTCAGGGTTGCCCACAGACCTGTTCTCTCAACAAGGTTATTCATGAGCACACTTCTTCGTTCCTCCTCCATCCCTGCTGTGTCTGCTTAAATGTCCACAGGTGTAATTATACACATTATTTAGTCTTTAATGTCCCACTCAAGAGAGGTCTAGCTAGCAAGAACACCTTATGCTCAGTGTATTTCCCTTGGTCCAGGTTAAAACTTTCCCTCACCAGTCGGCTGGAGCCTTTGAGGCTCACTCCCTCTGCTGGTGCACCTGAGCCTCAGTTTGGCAATGTCAGGGAGCAAAGGGAAGTTTGTTAATTTGGTTGGGGATTTTGGTTAACCTCTTCCTCCACTTTGAAGCAATACATCACTCTCCTCTAACTTTCTAAATAACCTTGATCTGTTCAGATCATGGTAGAGGTGCTTCAAGTGCTTTTCCAATCCATATGTGCCATGTAGAAATCTGTGTTGTCATTAGTTCAATTGCAAAACCAAAAATCTATTCAGGCTTGATTTGTAAGCCAAGAAACAAAGCATTTTGGTGGAAACATATGCAGCAAGCCTACTCAGGCTGATGCTCATCTGTGCTTCTTAAGCAGCTAGGAGAACAGCAGGAACATCCCTGCAAGAAGAGTGTCAGGATCGACATGCACAGTAGAGCCATACAAGGAGCCAAAGAGCATCTCAGGACTTCCAGACCATAGGCAGTGTTCTGTATCCTCACTGATCTAGAGTGCAGCCTTTTATCTGAAGGACCAGAACATGCAGACACTTCATTTTGACTTTGGTAGGACTGTTCCTTTGCCAGAAAAGCTAACCATATGCTTTGCTGAGAAAGGGCTCAAGCGAGGCTAGGGTACTACGTGATTGATTTCATCCACTGCTTTACTTTAAGGTCATGAAAAAATTCAGCTGTTCCCTTCCTAAATCCTTTCAGGTCATTCAAATATGATTTGCTGTCAGTGGAGGATGTATTGTTTTTCACCGTTCTTTTTTTGTTTTGTTTTTTAAAAAAGTTTTAGCTATGCCCATATCTTAAGGTCCTAGGACAGCATACATTAACACCTATTGTTTGCCCATCTTTCCAGGGCTTTGGGCCAGGGTATTAAGTCCACTACACTCAGCAGGAACTGAATGGATATCTGTAGGCTCTATCATGCACTTGGTGCATATGCAGTCACCTCCCTTGGGCTTCATGGAAACTGCGCACATTCAGCTGAAAGCAGACTGACTGTATGACAACATTGCCTGCACAGAAATGATGATGAAGATGTGGTTGCGAGCTGCCCTGCAGAGAAGGACTTGGGGGTGCTGGTCGATGAGAAGCTTGACGTGAGCTGGCAATGTGCGCTCACAGCACATTGATTGATTTCAAGTTCTTGAGAGAGTGGTTTAATTTCTCTAACCCTGACAATACTTAACACAACTTTTAATGCTTTAACAAAATGCTTTAGGAATAGAAAACTGGTTTAGACTCTATAAGGTGGCTTTACCACCCTTACAAAACCATCAACACATATTCAGGCAGTATTGTTTACAAAATTTATTAGTCTTTAAAAATTCGACTGGTCTGGAAAACATTTTTAACCTCTGTGAATAAGATGTGCTCAGCTCAAGCCGTAGTCCACCAAAGCACTTTTCGAAACCAAGCATGGGGTTGTTTGACGTGATGCGTGTGCTTTTCTGGATCATGGCCTTACTCCACAATTCCCACATGTCCTGCTCACTCAGATTAAACAAGGTTTTCAGAAATATTCCTAGTGCACTCTGTCAACTTAAAACCAGGCAGGGTATGGGAAAGATTTCTTACACTGTCTTGCACATCCCTTCTACACACTCTGTTTTTAGAGTTATTCCTGTTAGCCAAAAAAAATATTCAGTTGCATATGTTGGATTTCAATTTCTGTAAAATACATTTTTCCATCTCTTAAATCTTGTTCATTCATTGTACTTAGCTAGTTTTAGCCTAGGTATGATGTTCATTGACTGCAGTTCTTGGAATAAGAGTTTACAGGCATAAGGTATGCGCAGAGAAGACACATGACATGATGATTTGCAGTAGTGGCACCTAGAGAAATAAACAGAAAGAAAGTCAGAGTTAGTGCATAAATTAAGGTCTGTGGAAAAAAAACAGTTGCCACTACCCACTGGTTTCTTTGTCCACCTGCATTCAAACACTGGGCTCAGTCCTAGAAGGAGCCGAATGCTTGAGACACATTTTAGTGCTTAAGCAAGTCATAACTTTAAGCCCTTAAAAATCTGACTCAAGTCAACAGGACCTTAATGTTAAACCTGCACTTTACTTGGAGGAGAATCACAGTGCTCAGTAGCGAACAGGACTGACTTCTGCTTCTTTGCCATTCACATAACTGCCAACACAAATTCAGCATTGCATAAGGAGAGAAAGGAGATGAACAAAGCTAAGTATTTCTGAAAACACAGCTAATGGTCCAGTTCCTGTCTGAGATCTATGTCACAAAAAATAGGCAGGAAGAAATAAGGCTGACAACTTTTTTCCTTGTATGTAATTTCACCCTATAATGTCTCAAATCAGTTCATAGTCCAGAAAAAGAGGCATCTCTGATCTTACATCTCTCTCTGTAAACAGTCAAGGCTTTAGTTAAGACAGAAAACCAGTAAAACTGCTTTAATATATACTCTTTGCACTCTTTAATCAAACAATGATCTTAAACTTCTGAAGGGAAGGGATTTTTTTGCCATATAGATATAGTTGTGGCCATATAAGGACTAGATAGGCTGGTCATTCAGCCATTTGTCCAGTATCAGGACTCAAATTCAGTGGTGGTAGCAACTGTTTCATTAGCAATTATTAGCAATTCATTAGTAATTATTTCGTTTCATACTCTGTGTATCTTTCTTATAAGTATCAGTTTCCAACTTGCCCATTTCCTCGTTCTCCTGTGTATTCCCCATCTTCTGGTTTTGGAGAGTTGAGAAAGCCAGGCCTCTGGGAACACAGTGTGACTCAGCATTTCCCTAATTATCTAACAAAGCCCTTTTTTTGCTTCTGTGTTTCAAATTTATCTTTCTGGCACAAACACATAATAGTCTGAAGATCCAACTAAGGAAGAACTAGCCAAACTCCTACATGCTTCTGTGGCACAGAATGAGGCGAAGAATCAAGATCTACCATAAAGCCAATGCTTAGTCACTTGTTTCTGTTACCAGTGAACTTGACCCAGACCATCTGGATGTCAGTGGGGACAAGTCCAATAAAGCTGACTAGTGTTAATAAGGTTCTTGGTTAAGAGACTTGGTGTTAGTCTTTCAGTTGCTCTATTCTTGAAGTATTTTCTTTTTTAGTTTTTTAGAAAAAAAAAACCCAAACAAAAAAAGCTTTCAACCAATGGTACAGCAGCCTTAATTACTTTTCTGCAGTCCATGATGAGGAATGAAGCTACACTTATCCCCAGTAATTGCTCTGGCTTTGGCTCTAGGCAGTAAGATGGTAATAGACTGAACTAGGTGTTTCCCTGAAACAGGCTTCTCCTGTAGACTCCTGTTACACCAGGGAAATGTTACATGCCTTTAATACAGAATAGACCTCAACTGCAGGTTTGTAACTGCTCCTCTAGTCCAAATTTATAGGGCTAGGTACATTTTTATAGTGGGAGAAAGTATCCTAAAACAAGAAGCTGTTTTCTGATGATAACGTAACAAGAGACTGCTCTCAACACAAGAAGCCTTGCAAGCCCTGGAAGCCTGATGAGGCACAATTTCTCTGCTATGAGCAGACGTCTGGCATCTGATTACAGCAACTAGGGACTGAGGAGCAGAGAATACTCACTACACCCAGGCTCAAAAGCTGGGCGTGCATTGTACTTGGATGGGGATCACCCAGAAAGGTTAAGGTGCAGTAAGCACAAGGCACAAAGCTCTGTCAAACAGAGATCACAGAACTGAAGTACTTGAAAGACCATTTGGTACTTGAATTGATGCTAAACTGGACAGGAAAAGGCAACGGTGCCAAGGCTGAATCCGGACAAGAAACAAAATTCTTCTTCATGTATATTTTAAAATGCTCAGACTCCAAGGATTGGAATAATTTCTTATCTTATCATCAAAAAACAACCAAATTCTGCTCATTGCATTCGCTTGAGTCCTGACCCTGAGCATCTGTACTAGAGCAAAGTTGTAAAATTTGCATAGAACCAGACTGTCACAGTAAGTTTCTACTGTATTTTTATGTGGATTAATTCCGTCACTGCCACAACTGCCCCTTTCCCCTGCGTAAGTGCCAGTTCAGGCTCCAACACTGATCTGCTGTTCCTGCCTTGTAGAAAAACAGACCCGGCTGCTCGTCCTTATCTTGGAGGAAGGGCTAATCTTCCTTAAGACAAGTGCCCTTAATGCTGGCCACCAAACAATATGTCTCTAAAAGGTTTCTGATAAGGCCAGTTTGGAAGTTTCTCTTAATGACCTGGTCTCTGTTGTGATGCTCATTATAGGACCACTTGCTTCACCCACCAGCAGACACAGCATATCATTTAGCAGAAACTACCTCTCACTGATTACTCTCACACATCAGACAGCTTTTTAAAGAATCAGACAGCAAGTTATGTCTGCCTCAGAGAGCAGTTTCTTTCACTGTTATTTATAAAGAGTTACTAAACTTTGTTACAAATGTCAATATACAAAATGTATTAACAACACCTTAATAATAAATTGCAATGCTATTTCTAAAATTCAAATTCCTAATTTTCTCCAAGGCACCTTCACTTCCTGTGGCCTGAAAATCTTCACGGACTGCTCTGAAAGTTAAGGTCTTATAAAAAAATAATTGAGATCCATCTGCATAGAAGTTTTTTCAAAGCAATGCTTTGCACAGTTAGAAGTGGTTAGTTGGTTGACTTAACGGCGTGCCCTTCCTTTTAGACAACTTCCTGCAACTGTTATTTGCATTGCAGTAGTTTTAAGAGACCTGGCCTCCGTCGTTACATACGGTGCACACACACTCAAGAAAAACAGTAATCTCAAAAATACTTATTGCACAAAAGCCAGTAGGACAATGCCCAATTAAATATCACCAATCACAACAGGATGCACAGAGTAGGCCTTGTCTCTTCTCTGAATTTCACGTGTTTACCTACCTCTGCCTGAATTTCTGCTCCACAAGGAACAGAACTGCTGCTGCTACTAGCAGAAAGATACAGTGCTTGGTTTCTGTCCAGAAGTCAAACACTTCAGAAGAAAGGTCTGATGAAGGGCAGAAACAGTAGCTGTCACTTTTACACATCTAAAAACTGAGAATACACCTTTCCTCCTTTGTTTATATTTTTTTATATAAATATATATACACACACAGGAAAATCACTCTTAAAGCACTGAAGTGAATAAAGTCCAATTTCCTGCCTCTCCCAACAAATTGATATTGATATCCATGATGTGGCAAATTTTGAAACAATTTTTGGCTGAGGTATTTAGAAATGAAACTTTCTCCTCCTTCCAACCCTCTATCTTCCCGTGACATAAATATTAGAGTAACTTGTAACTTGAACACACAACATCCCTTGGTCATGGGACTCCGGGCCACCTGTTTTCACAAAACTTGCAAGAACATTGTATTTCAAACTCCTCCTGATCTCACAAGTCCATTTTTCTGCCTGGCTAAACCAAAATCAAGCTAAAGCAAAACATTTCTCTCACCTCTAAAGAATGTAAAAAGAAGTTTCTCTATCTTCTAATAATAGTGGTGTATTTCCAACACAGTACAGGGCAATTTAAATTAGAATCTCAAAACTACTATAAAGAAAGGATAATTAAAAGAAAAGCCCTTACACATGGAGAACTCCATATAGTATAGACTTCCCCTACATGCAGGAGATAAACTCAGTACTGGCTTAGGACCCACAACAAGACATCAAGACAATTAGCTAGACTGGTGATAAGTGTCTTGTGGGCAAGGCATTTGGGCAGAAACCAACTGAATTTCAAACCAGGCAGCTACCTGCCTCTCACGCTCCAACATGGGACTGGTGCGTTTCTCTCAAGCTTTGAACACAAGCTCTTTGTTTTACAAGATTACAAAGCAAAAGGCATTTCAGAGGAGGACAGTTAAAGAAAGCAATGTGTGTGTCATTATGAACTCCATAGCGGGAGAACAAAAAAGCAGGAGATACTGCTTTCTTCTTCTGTTCTTCTGTTTCCACTCTCTTCAGCCTTATGAGGTTCAACTAGGAAGATCTGTGACTGGTCTCGCTAATAATCTCATTTCTGATGTCAGAAGAATTAAGGACATTGATGCAGCTAGTTTTCGTTTTTCAAAAACAGATGATATACAGGATTGAGGGTTTGCTAATCCCCTGCAAGTGAGGAAGGGAGGCAGCAGACAGAGTGAAGGTAACCTTTCCCACTGCCACAGCTGGCTGTGAAAGAGAATACGTGTGCTTCACAACAAGAGAGACCCCTGGCTCATTCACTACACTCCCACTTCAGTCCCAAGTTCAATCAGATCATAACAAAGAACAGTCCCTTTCGCTAGTTCTCCAACTACCATTTTTGAATGTTGACGTTGGTTTTGATTTAGGCGCATGGGACTGTTAACTGGTGTTTGGGAGCAGTCAAACTGAGAAGCACTATAACTAAGGGCAAAGTTCTGTTACATAGAGGCACGTTTAGTCTGTACCACTTTGCTTTATGCACTTGAGGGCAAGGGTTTTTTTTGAAAACATAAGCACATATGAAACATGTGATGTCCACAAAGTGAGGATTGGGCACCACAATTTACAAAAAGCATTACAGTTGGACAACTTACCAGCCAGAGTACCCCAGCAAGCCACACTGCCCGCAAACATCCACTTCAAAGGCATCACTTGAAATCATCAGCCTCTCCAACAGAAGCATGCTGGCTCCATAACCTATCAAACAATCCCGTTCCATCTCTCCAAGACGTAAACCACCATCACGAGATCGACCTTCAGTAGGTTGCCTTTGGAATAAATATTTGAAAAATTTAGTAAGTATTCCAGAACACAATATTCTACAACTTTAAGAATGCCTGTCTTTAAACTGTAGGAACAGTATGGGATGAACGGGCAACAGTTTTCTACAAATGCAACTTGCTGATCTCGCAAACGTGTTATTCAAGTTGAAGCAATCCCTCTTTGCTTCTACACCAGAAGTATGATGTAGTTCTGTAAGTAACAACTACAGAGTCAGGCCTCAACTCTTTACCTCGTAGAATGTAGCTGAATAAGTGAAAACAAAAAAAAAGAGTGAACAGTATCCAAGACCATCTGGACACAGATTTAGTACTCTTTGTTTATAAGTCATTCATTATAGTTTGTAGCTAACTAAATAAAACAATACCCAGAAGCTAATGAATGAATCGTCAAGCTAATGTTTCAGCTGAACTACAGCTAAGACTAAATTCTTAAAATAAAACCATTTTTGATCTGGAAGACAATATCAAATAAAGAAGCAAACAAGTAGCACATGTATTACTAAGTCATTATTTAAATCCAACTTTTATTTCTTAAGTAACACTTATCTAGTTTACTTTTTCATGTCTGACAGCAGACTAATTCTTGCATTGTATAGGTTCCTGGTTCTCTAGTCCCTCAACACGAATCAAACTTAATTTCTAGTCTGAAAAGACGTCCTGTCCTCATGATGCTAGAGTGAAGTTTTAACAAAGCAATATAAGTATATGCTAAAGATTTTGAGGTAAAAAGGCAAGGTATAACATATTATTTAACAATATAATGACTTCTTGAGCCTTTTTTTTGGTTTTTGTTGGACAGTCAAAACTTGATGTCTTGTTTGTCATACTGCAGCTTCATACAATATTGGTCCTATCCTCATGTATTGACACAATGCAGTAGTACTTAGGTTGCAAATATTACAGTGAACGATCAAGCAAAACCCATCTCGAATTCCTGAAGCCCTAATACATTGCATGCATTTTATTAAATACTTCAATCTCAGTATATTCCCTGTGAAGCATGACAGCAAAGAGAAGGAATAAAAAATGTTACTGGCAATCACAAGAGGCTACGCTGCTCAGTGAGACCCCATGTTTATGTGCTGTTTCTTATACCTGCAAAAGCGTAGTCCACCTAGAACACCCAATGATGGATACAGCCCATAACTTTTTCAGTATGTTTTGTTTATATTATTTCAAATAACCAAATTCATTAAGCAAACTACTAAAAGTGAGTTTTTGCCAACTTCTTGCAGCTCAGAAAAAAGTATTTATAAAAGCCTTCAACATCTAATAATCTTTTGTAACAAGTATAAAACCCCCAACATCTATTTAGCAGACTAAAATATCTTCTAAAGTTGTATTTGTTTTTACACAGAAGTAGTTTCCCCTACTCTGACCACACTGGAACCTTAAAACTAATCTGCTTGTAATTCAAATCATCCTTTTCATTCACATAACCTTCCATTTTCCCCACTGTTGGGTGAATGGATAGAAGTTGTTTACATCCTGATTAAACTCCCTAGGGCCCCCACCCCACATGATGGCAACATCACTGTTCAGATGTTGTTTTAAAGGACTAACCCTGTGGTGAATGGTTTCTCTTCTGAAGCCCCAAGAGGCAGATTTTATAAGCAGCTGGAGCCTCCAAAGATACAGGCATTTGCTGCAGTGCTATAAGTTCCTTTTACCAACTGACTTCTATAATATTAATCAATGCACAAACCTACTTTAAAAAGTTTCACCAGGTGCTGTTCCACAGGATAAAATGCCAAAACAGCTTCCCAAATGTGAGCCCCAATAAAGTCGCAAGCCAATTAAGGGAGGACAAAATAGCTTGAAAACAACGGGAACTCCACTCCAGCCCTTTCGGAGTTGATGGCCTATGGACCTTCCAGCAGGTACAAGATGAAGATTCTTAAGGCAGCTGAAATCTGATTTTAAAAGAACCAAAACACAAAAAGGCCCCCCAAAATTAAAAACCCCAACTTGAGTCTTAAGCTTTTAAATGTTTCAGTCCTACTGAATGTCAAGATGACCTCATTAAAAAAAACCAAAACAAACAAAATCCTCCCTCCCTAAAAAGTTTTCTAAAGTACTAATAATTTCAATATTGAGTTTGGGCCTTTGAAGAGAGTCTAATTTATGCTCCCTAAGTCTATTGGATTTTGCTTCTGGTTCACATGAGTTTGAAAATTCCTCACACCAAGGGTTGTTTAAAATGTTAAAGCAGTATTTATAAAGCATTTGTGCTTCCCTTTTCTCTCTATACACATATACACTGCAGCTGTTGCCCTGGGCAACTACTTCCATTCTTTATTCTAAATATAACATTCTGAAAACAAAGCAGACTCTTGAAAATAAGATTAGGAATATCATTAAAAAGAGGTATTTTATCATATTTACAAACAAAAAATAAAAGATAGAAAGTTCTTTAAGTTCTTAAGTGATAAATAAAATTCTGTGATTCTTTAAAAAAAATAAGGCCAAGTGGTCTCCATACTACTGAACTGCAGCATTTAGGAAAAAAGCATAAAACAATTAAATTCAGTGTTTTTAAGCACATTAAGAATTTATTTGCACCATTTCTGCATTTTCTGGAAGAACAGTGGGTTTAGGTTTCTGGCCTGGTTCATTGTTTCATTGGCCAGTGGAGGGAAACAGTCAATCCCTATAAGAGCAGGCCCTGTAGGTCTCAGCAGGTCTTCCTCGTGCATATGACAGAAAGCCAGTGGCTAACTCAAAACGGACTCATTGGCTGCAACACTGATCTCCGAGAAGTGGAGCATTACCTAGAAAAATGCTGCCTGAGGGAGGAGGGAGTATTGTGCTCCCACAGCCCCAGAGTGTGAAGACAAGCCCTGACTAGTGTCAACTCATTGCTCCCTTGCAGTACAACAGGAACCAGATATCTGATAAGTTCAAAAGACACACACTTGGCAGCTCTGACAATGTCCATCAAAACAAATATGCATGCAGAAAGCTTATATTGATTTCTTGTAAGGAAAACCAAAAGCGGTTTATCTATTAAAAAGATCTAGCAGGACTGGGTATCTAGGCAACGTCATATATAGAACTATGTTTTAAATTGTTGACTACTCATGGCAAAATAAATTAAGTATTGTCTTTCATTTAACAAACACCAAGTCAGAGGGCAACATCCTGGTGGTTTTTGACTGTGTTGACAAAGAGTGCTGCTTTGCAATTCTACAAAGTCTTGTTTTAATCAGAACAATATCTAGAATCAGTGACATTCAAGGAACTTAAGTTTTCTGTCTTATTCCAGATGGACATACAGCTTTGCTCTGCCAGTTAAGGTACATTTGATACAGAATAAAATGCATTTCAAGATAACAACAGCCAAATTCCATGTTGGAAGCTGTTACAGGATTACTTTTAAAAGCAAAAAAACAATGTTAGAGGCAATCTACTCTCCAGGAAGTGCAATAGATGATAAAACAATAGTGATTATGAAAGTTGGCAAAGCAGACTCTCCCAGCAGAGGCGATGGCAATAAAAAAGTTTAATTAGTTGATGAGAAAAAGGAAAATTCCTAAAAGCCTATTCAAAAGGCAGCATAAATTGAACATTCACTAGCTTTCCTGAAAGTCAAATAAAGAGCCCTAGCTACATAGTGTGATGCAACTGACTATAACAAAGAATTCAAAGAATAGTAAGGGGTGGGCAAAGTGATACAACCTTCATCTTTACATGTAAACATTACCTTGACTTGGGACTTCATTTAAATTCAGTATCTTGAAACAGCTGAGAGGTTGGGGAGGCAATACAAAAACAGGTCTGGGAGCTCCAGTAAAGCAACTGTGCGCACTGTTAGCTAAGACAGTGTGTTTTTATTTTCATGTGAAGCGCCAATTACATGACTAACACACTGAAGAACAGAAAATGGGGCAGGCGGCCCATTATTTAGAAATATCATTTATGTTTATATTGCCAAGCAGCTGTGGTAGGAAATGATGGCTGTGCTATACTTGCTCTTCTTAATGTGGCTGAGGAACAAGTTCAGACAAGAATTACAAAAACTTTTCATGCTTCCTCTCCTGGTTTAATCACTGGTATCAACTTCCATAGGAAGTGTGAGACAACTTCAGTTTGTCCTACTGACAGCACAAGGTTAGAAAGCCAAAAGGCACAGGAAATGTTCAATGAAAACCGGCAGAGAAAGATACAGGTACAGTAGAGACCTGCTCCTCCATTCTCTTAATAGCACATTCGCAGGTTGAAGGTGAACCTCGTAAGAGAACAGACTTGCTAACTTCTTGTGCAGGCAGACAAGGCAAGAGAAGTGGATCAGCACATGATAAGAGGCATAAAAATGAATTAAGAAATAAAGAATACGAATAATGCTTGTTATAGGAAAGAGCAGGGCAGGACAGACATGACTTCGTGCTTACAACTCAAAAAGAGCACAAAAGGGACTAGTGAAAAAGAAGAGTACCAATGCGCAGCAGGTGAGGTATAAACAGCATAAATGATTGTCCAGAAAGACTGGCAAAAGACTTTTAGAATAATCTTTGCTAGAATACTCAAGACTAGCTGGCAATTAACCTTCTGGCAAGATTTAGCAAATAATCCTACTGTGCTGGAGAGAGGTGGACCAAACAATCCACTAGAAGCCTCCTCAAGGCAAAGTCTGTGCCACTGAACTGTTTCTTGTAATCCAGGAATTTCAGCAGTTTATAACATAAGCGCAAGCTGCCATAGAGCTTCGCTTTAAGGAGAAAAGGTACATAACATCAGGGAAAGCAGGGTGCTTCAAATTCCCTAAAGGTCCAGACAATGTAAGTCCACCTCCAGGGGCTTGTATTACCTATTACTCAGACTACATCTGCTTGACTTCAAAACTTGACGCAAAAAGATGTCAACATGGTAATCAGCCTTTTTGTTGGGGAGAAAACCAAATTCAGGCTCAGTGCAATGATCTTGACTCTGAAGGAACTGAGAACATTTCTTTAACTGGGCAAATAAAAATGGATATTCACAGCTGGCACCTCTGTAACTTCTACAGTTTATTAGACTGAAGGCAGTACTCTCCTGCATGGTATTGAATGACAACTGTGGACAACTATGTGCTATACAACCCTAAATTCAGTTTTAGAGTTGAATGGAAGAGTCTGCAAGGCAAAGTGCCATATGAGTGATGCACATTATTCTAATGCTTGTTTGCACTACACCACAGTCAATTTGCTTAGCCTTGACAGGTGAAGACATGGGCTATATCAATACTAACTTGCTGAATACGAAAGGATGCTGAAATAGTAAAAGAAATTTCTTTGTTCTACTCATACTCAATTCTGTAAAAGTACAAATGTTAAATTAAAAGAAAAAATCCTCCTAAGATACTATGAAATGAGCAACTTGACAGAAGAGGGCCAGAATGTCCACTCTGAATCAGCAGATGGTATTCTTACCAACTGCTAACAGAAGTCTGAGAAGCAAACTCAGTTTTGGACTACATAGAGCACATGTGGACATGGAGAACAACCTAGTGCCACAGCCTACTGTGAGGGCTTTTAGTCTGTAACAGTGTATTAACAGGTAATAGCATTTTGTGTTGAGTATCAAAGAGCAAACAAACAGTTTTATAGCTGTCAGTTGGCTAGGCAGACTTCTGAATGTACACTAAGAATTCTTTTTTATTTATCCTCTAACAATACCTGGTGAGCACTGCTCTGGGTCCTCGAGCTCTTGCATGCATTTTATCCAACACCATGTGCTTTAGTTTCTGGTAATAAACAGGGCCAAAATAGATATATGCTTCCAAAGGCTCCCTGAGGAAATAAAAAAGCAAACCAAAACCAATATTCACAGTTAGCACATATTTACCTCAAGAAAGACAAGACTGTCACGTACAGGAGGAATTTGAAACAATCTGGGAATCATGAGTCCTAGAAAAATGTGTTTGTGTTTTCAGGGCAGTCAGAAAACCCCACAGAGAAACCCTTTGAACACAAGAGCAGTGCACTGCCAGCACCACATACTGCTGTATCCATCCTAGTGAGGAACAAGTTCCTTGTCTCTGGCCATAAGCCGTGCAGACATAGGTACTTGTTTCAGCTGTACCACGTGGAGTCCCTCCTGTGTCTGTGCAGGAGTATTTCAGCAATGTCCTCAGCCACCGGTAAAGACCGTAAATGTGTCAGACCCTGAAGAGTGACTTAGGATATTTCTGTTTACATTCCTTCTCTCTGCATCATTTACACAGAAAACAAAAGGTGATCATATATATGAACAAATCCATGCAGCACAAATGCTCAAACCATCATTTTTAGAGGAGCACTTCAAAGAATTTGGGTTTGCAAGGGCACCTTAGCACTGGTACACTATGAGTTTGACAGTCTTCCCATCCACCAGTTCTCCCTGAGCACCACTCTGAAGAACAACCCAGGACCCAGATGGGTGAAAGCCCTCCCTGAGCAGTTGTGCATCAGCACTGCTGTCCCTGCCGCACTGCTCAGCAGCTGCATCCACAGGACAAAACTCCTTGCCCTGGCTGGCATCGGGGGCTCAGACAAGCTGGGTAAAAGGGCTCTTGAGAACCGTGTTTAGGCACTTGCATCAGCTTGGGAACATCTGTAAGCAGTACGGAGGGCATTACTCCACTGTAAGAGCTGGAATAATGGCTAAAGATTTCCGTGTTTAAAACACATCCAACTGTAAGAACAGCACAAGCACCTAAAGATCAGAAAGCAACAGTTGAAAGCACTCAGTCTATTTCCAAGCTTCCACCTTCAGCACTAAGAACAACCAGATTTAACACAAATTCAGCACTGCCACTGATTTATTTTTAAAAAAATGCATGTGCAATGTAAAAACAAGCAGGAGACAACAGTATTGCACCTCTCATTCAGAATCATTTCTAAGATGATGCGGTGTTATTCTAAAAGCCACCTGAAGGAAATAATAAAACTTAACTGGGCACTTGGAAATTTGCAAACTTCCATACTGTTATCAAATCTGCCTTCACACTTCTAAACAAACAGATTAAGCAAGTGAAATTTGCCTGGAAGAATATCATTACCCTAAGCAAAGAATCTAAATAGGGTACTATAAGTTTGGGGATGGAGGATTTTTAGAGCTAGATAATTTTATTTTTCCTAGGAAACAGGATTACTCTGATTTGTTAAAATTTGCCATGATGTACCAAGAGAAAGTGTTTAAAACACTGGGATACTTGATATACAATTTATGGAATATGGAGCGGGTAAAGAAAACAAAATCACCTCTCCGAAACAAAAAAGAGAAATGACATATGGAATAAGTTGGTAGGAAAAGCAATTAAAACAAAAAGTATTAAAAAAAAACCTTACAAAAGAGACCTAAACTTGTTCCTTGAGAAGAAGGGGACTGGGAGGATAATAAAAATAGCAGGAAGGTAGGATTAAGATACGTTTTGGAAGGGCAGGCATGTGGAGCCATATGGCCTTTTCCTGTTCCTAAACTATCTTTATGTTCTTTGAACTCTGTGTCTCAGAAGCTGGTCCGATCAACACAGCAGGAAGTTTGCAGATTAGAGTTTTATGCCAGACTGAATCACTGTGTAATCAAAAGAAGAAAAAAAAAGAAAAAAGAGCACATACAAAATATTCCTAAGGAACAGACACCTGCTTCCAAATCCATATTTTACAGTACCATTAAAGTCAACATGAAAATGCTTATCTGATTCCAAGCATTCATAAGATTTGCTGCCAACAGAAACTTGAAATTTCTTACAATGTCTCAGAAAGAAAACTTTGATTTTACCTTTTTTGTCTTGGAGTAGAAGTTGGGAAATTTTCACACATACTACAAAAGCCATTCACATTACAGCCACACAAACACTAGTAACTCTTAAAATACAGAACCACAAAATACTTCCAAGGGTGAAAAAAGCCACAGTGCACCATTCTTCAGCCCCTTCCCTCCACCTGACAGAGTGGTTTGTAAAGATGAGAAAGTTACTGAGCTCCAAGACATGTGAAGATTTTTCATATGTGTATAAACAGGATTTCCTCAGTCCCTGAAACACCTAAATCTATACAGCAGAATCTTACCCAGTGATACCAGATGTGACGTAGTCCTTCCCTAGGTAGTTATAACCATGGCGAATAAGATCTTCACACACATCCTTAACTTTACTGCCTCCAAAAGCTGTTCCATAGTGAAATCTGCCATCGAGGACCCCAGCTTTTCCCGCCAGGAGTTCAATTAACTTTCCTACCTGTGCAAAGCAAAGCAGAGTTAAAAGCCTACTCATTAGTATGGAGACATTGCTGTATTGGTCACAGCATAAGGTAGCCAGGAAAAGCATCTTTGAAGGCAGCTTGGGTTATTGGATGCAATGGGAGGAAAAGAAGAAGCCCAAGAACAAAGAAGCTCCTCCCTTTTGACACCTCCTGTGTGAAGGCGTGAAAACTGGACACACTGCAGGGTTTGGGAACACACTTAAGGTCCAGAGTCAGGCAGTTACACTTTTTCCAGTTGCCTGGAAAATAAGCAGGATCCAGCGTGGCCTTCTGCTCTAGGAAACAGCCTCAGGGATTGACATGCTACAGTGCAGCGGAGGGAAAAGAAGGGAAGAAGCCAACAAAAACTAAAAGATCAGAGGCTGTACAAAGTAATCAGTGGAGGTCCCACATGAAGGCCAGGCTACCCTATATTTAGCATGACCCTGCAGCACAGGTATACTTGCATCAGTTCCAGGGAGGTGTGTGTGATGTACGAAGTTATACAGGTCTAGAACTATTATTGAAACTTCTCTCCAACCTTCACGTCACAGTCTGCCCAAAATGGCTTAGTGAGCGTAGGCAATAGGGAAGGAAGAGGGAGAGCAGAGCAAGGAATTTTAAAACAGAAAGGGTGCAAGTGAAGTACTTGGTTGCTTTCCTATTAGTTTGACATAGAAAAAAATCACAATGATGCACAAACAGCCCCATCCCTACTGCTTTTATAGCAGTATGTTTCAAAACATGCAAAACAGAGGGCTGAACACTTATAGGAGAGCGAGTATGTGGCAAGATGACTGGAGAATATTCTCAGTGAAACCATGTTTGAAACTTTTTTGTGTTTCTCCTGGTTAATCTACTTCACTTTCCTTATCGGGGGACATTGTCTCTTTAATAGTAACATAACCACTAACCGTCATACGCGATGGGAAGCCATGAGGGTTCATTATGATATCTGGACAGATTCCTGTATCGCAAAATGGCATGTCCTCCTGAGGAACAATCAGTCCACACACCCCTGCAGAAGAGAAAACATTTCAATTCACAAGCAGCGAACCACCAGCAGGGCTGACGCTCATCACCAGATTTTCTTTAGTGTTTTCCTCCTCCTCTCTTTCTCATGGATCACTTTTTACCCAGATTCATTACCATGACCAGTGCTCACAACCTGCAGGCTAAAAGAGAGCCCTTGTGACAGGACTGGCAAAATTAGCATACCCTTACAGAATGCTCCCAGTGATTTGTGAGTTAGCAAATTAGGGAAGAAAGCTTTAGATACAGTTTTCAGAGGCAAGCAGAAACTTTTGACCAGACTGGAACATCTCAAGGGAGACCTAGTTTTCAAAGCTGATCCTATAATTTCCTCAAACAAAAAAAAAAAAAGAAGAAGAAAAAATCAGGCCTCTTACTGTATCTCTTTGGATAAGCAAAATTATTATTGATTAGATATTTGTTTATAATATATGTCTTTGCTAAATATTGCAAATAAAAAAGAGAAGATAAGTAAGGGAAATTAAAAAAAAAAACAACAAACCAAGATATTTTTCAGATAGCATTCATTTGCTGAGCAGACTGCTTTCGAAGAATCACAAAGTACAATCCACTCCTCAGACTGCTTATATTTTGTCAGTCCATGAACACAAACTGTACTTTTAATAGTTTTGCAAGCTCTTTTCAGTCTCCATCAGTACTGGATGCAAAGAAGACAACACCACCCCCGCTCACCACCACCACCACCCCCCAAAAAAACCCTCTAAAACTATTTAGGAAAGATTAGACAGAAACATGAAAACTCATTTAAAACAGTCTATCATACAACCCAAAATTTTCCTTGCAACCCTTACAACTGTTTCTACGGTGAATTCTACAAATGAAAATACTGCAGCTATAAATGACCGAGAGATTTAACATTCAAAATCAGGTGCTAAAATGCAGCTGCTTAAGCCCATACTCCTTTGAACCAAAGCTACTGTTTCAGTTGGACAATTTCTTCCAGAGGCCCTTAGAGCTGAAAAAGCCTGCAAGCTATTTGAGATCAGCCTGCTGCAACTGCCAGAGCACGGTTTGAGAACAGTCCTGAAGCAGAGGGGGCTCCTGGAAGATGGAGGGTGCTGGTTACATCCCTAAAAAGGCATCCCCCGACCAGCCAGTTCACAGGGGGATATTGGCGTCTGCTCAGGAGGGAGCTCCTCTTCCACTGTCCAAGCAAGACAGGGATAGGTGTATGGGACAGTAGTTAATAGAATCAGAATGGTTCAGTATGGGGGAAGGGAGCAGAAAAAAAGGATTGGAGCGTTTGGGGCAAGGGTGGTGGTGGTTGTATTGAATTTTTAAACCTACTGAAACTAATTTTCATTGTTGAATTATGATAAATCAATAATATTCTCCCTGCCAAGCAGCAATCATTTGCTGAAAATGACACCCCCCCCCCCCAATCCACTATCTCTTGTGTGCACAGCGTTTTTTATCTTAAAACTGTATACATACATATTTATTATATATGCATTATGGCACACAAATCTTGCCTTATTCACATTTACTTCTAAGAAAGCATTAGGTTGCATCTGGACTTCAGGGCACCTGTAAGCCAAAAATTAAATCTTAGCTAACTTAAAATTACTTTAGGCTCTGAAAACCTTTTATATGCCAAGCTGGTTCCCATAGCAGACAGCCACTGTGTTGTTTGTTTTGTGTGAAAGTGAATGATAAAAGATCCATGAAATCGACACAGAAAGGCAGAACAGCAGAAAGAACTGAGGGCTCTCCATCATAGCGGCTTCTACCCTCCGCTGACTTGTATAACAATGGGACCTACACACCCAACTGCAGATCTAACACAGCTGTGCATTTCATTAGATGAAGAGCACTAGTGACACAAGTAAATAATTAACTTATTCTGGTCCGCTGACTGTGGTTATGAGACCAGTCATAGCTGACAGATTTTAATACAAGTTAACACAAAGACAGCATAATGAGCTTAGAAGTTAAAAACAAAATATTTAGACAGAATCCAGCAATGTGAAGCTCACTAGGCCATTTATAAAGTTTCTATTTTAGAGGAGAAAAAAAAAAAAGAAAAAAGCGAAAGCTATAAAACCTCAGTTCTAAGCTTCTGTATTTTAGGAAGTCACTGAATTTATAACAGATCTGCAGCAAGGCAGAAAGAAGATTCTTCCTCTGCTATGTTTTAAGAAAAGTTCATTCTAAAAAACTTTTAAAAAAGCTTAAAGACACCATTCCTACATCTAATACTATTCCTAAAAACAAGTAACTGCAATTAATTTCAAAATGCAAACCTGATCTTATTTTGCAGTCAGTTGCCTTCAAAAGCTTTTTAGAGACTAAGGTTTGCAGATCACACTGTAAGCTCCTGAATTTGCTACTCTCTTTCATCCCTGACCGCTGAGCCAGAGTTTGCAGCAGGGCAGAAAAAGGCAAGCCTAGTGGTTCAGCATTGCCCAGCAGCTGCGAAAAAGTGACCAAGTGAATTAATCCACATAAGTGGAATTAGCACTTGCAACTTGTTCATAAAACAGCAAAGGAGAAAAGAAGAGGCTGGATTTAAAACAGCCTCAACTTCCAACTGTTGCCCTGTCCAACTAAGACCTGCATTTCATTTCACAACTGCGCTGCCCAACTATTCCCCATACAATCATGATAAATAGGACATGCTCAAACAAGTGGGTAACTTTCTCTGGCTCTTACTGAAAGTTTTTATGATATCCTAATTGTTACTTATTTAGACATCACAGGAAAATCATTCCCCAGCACTCACACAGGACACACAATTTGGTTTCATTCACTTCCCTTCCCCTTGCAAATTTTATATGCTGCATCTGAAATATAGCAAAAGAATTTGAAACTAAATGTTATACTGCGATGGGCCTAGATCTGCTCCCACCTTTACACTCCGTAGTTCTCATCTAGGACAAGAATCAAACACCATCCAGAAAATTCTGCAGGCAAAACAAAAAACCAAGATTTTTTTTTTTTTTATGTGGACTAACAAGAGGGTTGTATGTTTGAGCAAGAAAGCATCCAGAAGCTTGTTACATCTCATTTATTTTCAACTGAAAAACAAATTAAACTACAGAAATAACTTTGTCTATCAATTTCATGATGTCATCTTGCAGTGAAAATGCTAACAAATTCTTTTAAGATATCCCACTTTCACTCTCCCTAGAAAAGTGGATTAAGCATGGTAGTTTACTGCAAGGATAATTGTTTAAATTAAAATAAACTTAAATCAGACGTCTACAGTGGTTTAACACATATATAGTGTATAAAGCAGCCATAGGCAGTGTTTTTCAGTGCTATTGTATGTTAGCCAATAAATGACAGCCCACTGACTATGCATGATGGCCCCCATCCTCTCACACGCTATCTGCATCAATCCTGACAGCATCCCAACACCCATCTACCACCACAAGGCCCTGACAGAGCATAAAGATCCTCTCATCCCAAAAGTTCTTTTCTCCTTTAATACCTTTTTCCAAACAAGAGAAATTCAGGTTTCCAGAATTGATATCTTTTATTTGGTTGTTTTTACAGTTTGCTGACAAACATGAATATAGACAGACTTGTAAACCATCAGTTCAGCAAGAAGGGGGAAGGAGAGTAACAGGGAGGGGGCAGGGACAAAACACAACAGTATGGGAAAGTTTTTCACTGAGCTACGATAAGATGCCTTCTATACACACACATGCCAAATGAAAAAAAATATCATCAAATAAGTCAAAACAACCTAATATAGAAAACTAATTACTACCAGCAGGAGGGACATTAGAGAGCAAAGGAGACTAAGTGAATAGAAGCAGCAGTAATACCAGTTTCTATCAGCAAGATAAAAAGAGGCACGTTACTAGATGTGCTTGTTTACTTATTCTAATGATATGGTGGTACAAGAGCTAAAACTAACTTGAAAGGCGTCTCTTTCAGATTTACCAGATTTGCCAGAATTTGGAAATAGTCTTGAGAAAAAAAAGACTACACTGCGTAGCTATAACACCGCGACATATATTATGGACAAGCGACAAGCAGATTTGCAAAAATTAGTAAGGCTAAACAAAAATGTACATCTGCTTCAAAACTCTCTAATTACATACTGTGTTGACTAACTAAGCATAAAACAAGTCCAGCAGAGAAAAATGCTGCATCACATAAGCTTTGTTCAATATTGAATCATTCACTGATCTATCATATCACGTGCTACATCCCATTTGACATAAGAGGTAAAGAACAGAATTAAAATTAACAGATAAATAATGCATAAGTAAACTTGATTAGTTTTCTTATTAAAAACATCACTCTAAATGAGAGGAGGTGCTAGAAGACAATACAGTTTGTACACTGCTTTCCCATGAGCTGCTGAATGGTCTGATGTGATAAATTTGCATAGTCTGAAGCACACAAAGAGCTGATTAATTGAAACCCTTACAATGCTTCTGGAAGCAGCTATTGTAAAACAATAACCATAGGAACTTTACAAAATACACATGGCTGAATGAGTCAAGAGCTTAATAAAACGTGTGTTCAGGATAAACTATTTGGAAACAGAATTAGAGATTTTTATTCTGTGCCATAAAATGCTAAATCACCCTAATTTCAGAGGTTCAGTTGAGGATTTACTGAAAAGGTCAGAAGGTTACCTGTTTGCTGCTTGAGATAAAAAATGCTGTAATTTTCTTCTTAAGACAGCAAGCTAAGCAGCCGTTTTGTTAAAAATACATAGGAAAAAGAAAGGTATAAGAAGTTTCAATGGCATTCTGACAATTCATTTGCTCATATTCAGCTTCTGAAGATAAAAATATTAAGAAATTCCTACCTTTCCTGATGCCTAATACCTACTAATCATCTCACATTCCTGCAGTCGATAACAGCAAATTCTTCTTAATGCCACTTCAACCACTTAATTCCTATAAACTAACTGATGTTTTATTAGAGATAAAGTACAAAGTCTGACTTGTAACTAGGGGGAAAATTACACAAGTAGCCATTCAAAACTAACATCTTACTTTACATGTTCTGCTTGTACCTACTGTACAAGAGGCAATAAAAAGGAGAAAGATAGTTGGTTCTCAACAACAAAATCAGGCAAGCAGAAGGAAGATGCTCAAACTTGGTAAAAATGTTTTAAAAGTAAGCAAGGTCAGACTTTGGTAGATAATCGGTATTGTTATCAAGTTTACGTAGCTGACAATGCTGTGAATGGATTTTGTTTTGATACTAAAGAACATGGTTCATTTAGGAAAACAAAGACCATCTTTCATGAATTTAAACTCGCTTCCTTGTTTTAGAGTTGTTTAAGTGCAGATACTTCAGAAAGGTTTAATCCTTTATCTTAGATCTTCAGCTATTAAAAAGCTTCTGTTTGCCAGTTCAAACAATCTCTTGCTTAAATACAGTTTTTCCACTCCTCAGGAATACTGTTCAGTATTGCTGCTTAGTTCTGTGATCTACAGGACCTTTGTTGGAGGTGTTAATCCTTTTTCACATGAGAGACTGAGAAATGTTCTTTCAGAGAAGTGATATATTGCTTTTTTTCACATCAAAGGAGCCCAACTTTTTCCTCATTGTGACTTGTAGCAAAGCAAGAGGAAATCTGGAAATATAATAATTTAGTCTGTATGGAACTCCGATGAAGCTTCTTTAGCTGAACAATTCTTTAGCCTTCTGTGCTTTGAAAAGTGACTTTGCTTGAAGAATGCATGATTAAAAAACCAAAATAATTAACCAAAAGAGTTTCTTTATCCTTCTGGAAAAAATACGACGCAATACAGTTTAAAAAATGTCCTACAGCTCGAGATAAGTCCCGCCTGGTAGGTAAATATATTTTTTGCGAGACATTAGAAGCTTAAGGGCTTATATACAAGAGTGACAGCCCGACTCCCAAAGATCTTTAGACAAAGTCCAGTTTGAAGATGAATATTGAGACAGAGCAAAATATTTGCTAGTGTGTTTCCCAACACAACGTGATGGCCTCATTTGTGTTTTTTCTCCTTCTCATACACATCTTTGTTGACAGGGCTTGAAGGGAAGGCTAGCTTCTACAGGCAGTTTGGAAGAAGTGTACTTAAAACACAGACTTGAATGAAAAGAGGGTGTGGTGAACAGGCCAGAAGTGGTGACCCTTGCCAATACCTTCTTGACATGCAAGAGGACACAAAGAAGGTAGCAAATACAGGAGCAGCAGCATAGATCTATGTTATCATAGGGGCCTACAAAATCTATTACATATTTAACGAATGTCTCTTCTGTAACAAAAGGCTAAAGCTGGTTTGTGAGATTTAATCTGTTATATCCCAGACACCTTCCAATCCTGTTCCTTTGCTTCTTTCTATCCCAGCAATAAGGTATAGCTTTGGAACACAGGAAAAAGCTCATAAAAAAAACCTCGAGCAATGTGGTTTGTGCAATCTCTTACTTTACACATATTTAATTATTTTAAAACTACTACAATAATTCTATGAAATCAAATCTCATCTACATGCATTCCTTCTAGAATATAAAAATACTTCATGGAAAAGATTGACAATACAGAAAGGAGAGAAATATGCTTTGTCTCCCTCTCACTGAATCAAGGTACTTGTTAATTTAAGCTCATCACAGGTTTAAATGGCCCTATGGTGGGGTTAAAGCTGACATCAGAAATTAAACTTGAAGTGGCAATTGCCTGCATTCAGACAAAGATGAGAGAACAAATTCAGGGCTAATTAAAAATTCTATCAATGGAAAATGTTAAACTGTTTGTATTACGATTTCTACTTCACAATTGTCTATGCTCCTCTGTTATGATGGATCCTTCCCTGATTTGATGTCAGAGAAGGATGATGCTGGACAGCTAACAAGCACATGCCTACAAAATCTGTAACACAACTGCTGCAATATTCCAACTCATATATCCAAAACCATGCTGAAAGAGACACTTGCTATTCCAAATAACAGATGGTTTTGTCTTATTATTGTTATTACAGGTCCAAAACACAAATATATGGGCAATCAGTCATTCCTGGCTGGGTTTTTGAAGGCAAGTCAAGAACGTACTGCTTCTTTACCTTATGAAGCCCTCAGTAGGTACCGTTTTCCCAGTCACTTGGGGAATCAGTGAGAATTGCTTCCTACTTTTATATCAAAAGCCATCTTAAACGTACAATCAGGAAAAATATTTCAATATTTATCAGAAGAGTTTCTGTTTCTTAATGACAGCAGAAACAATGCCAGGATTTATTTTAGGATATAGTATGTCCAGACCCAATTTTATGAGTCTATGGAAAGATACTGTGGAAACAAGGGTGTTCGTTGAGAAAGCTGGATGTCCTGGAGCATTTCTTGCAGTTTCATCTCATTTCACTTACTCTGATTTTCATATGGATGTTGTGAAAGTACCAGCTCTCTGCCAAGTGATTCCAGAGCATATTTGCCCACAGAATTCCCTGGTTCTGCCTCAAGAGTGCAGGATGTGAATCAGCACAACAAAGTCAAACCCAATATGAGGCCAAGACAAGACCAGAAACAGTGTAAACCAAGGCCACAGAGTGCAGAAGACGACACTTGCAGGGAGCTCCCCCTAAGAAAAATCACTTTCTCTTCCATGCATCTTCTGACAAAGAGAAGACTTCTCACAAAAGGCCACTTGGTTTCCAAGACAACGTCCCTTACTTAGTACTGTAATTGGAGGTATTACCGCCTAGTTCATTGAGTACAACAAGTTTTAAGTATTAAAGTTTCAAATCTAAACTGTCCCCCCCATTATTTCCTCAGTTCTCTTTCTATCCTATAGCAGATACTTGTGTTACCAGTTATAAGAGGCTGGTGTGCACAGAATGCTCTCGTTCCAGTTCCTCAGAAATAAAAGGAAGTAAGGATTTTTTGTGTCCCAGTAGTTAAGACAGTGTCACATTTGTACCATACCAAGAAAGAAGTGTATGTGCTGCAATGGAAAGGATTCAGTAGCATCTACCTCTTTCCCTCCCCACCACATCTGATATGAGACCAAGCAATGTTCTCAAACCAAAATAAGCCCTAAAAATGTCACAAGATTACATTCGGCTCTTCAGTTTAGTGTAGCACATACAGTAAGGCAGAAGATCACACTGAAAGTACTAAAATTCTAGATTTTCCAAGCGTACAGATAGATGAAAACATGTCAAAACCTGGTCCCCACTGAGACACAAGAAGCTTTTAAATGAGTTACAGTGCAACTGTTTTCAGTGGTTTCTTTCTTTGCACCCTTCCCTGAACCTTGAGATTCAGAGACGTGTTCCGAGTCAAATTTTTTTGCCATTAAGGTCAAAAGGAGTCCACTGCTTTTTTCAATAGATATGGAAACAGGCTCCTGATTCTCATCTTACTATTAACACTTGAGAGCTACATGCCACTGAGCAGCTTTGTATTAGGTATGCCTTTTGAACTCTCAGTTTGATGATCCAGAGGCGCCCCAGAACATGTCCCAAGTGTATTTTTAAAAGCATTTTCCCCTTCTTTCTATTCTCTGTTGCTACACTCCTAGTTACATCCCTGATTTTTTTCCCTTTTACACCATGGCTCCGAGCAGTCTCAGATACAGTCATGGCTGTATCTACAGTCTTGTCTTTAGAGTAGTATGTCTGCACCACCTCATTCTATCTCTGGTCATTTCTGTCCATTCAGAATAGGCCCTTTCACTCTGTCCTCTAATATCTCTCTTGATAACCCACTGACAAACGTATCACCTAAACCAAAATTTACACTTGGAAAAAAAGAAAAAACAAACTCAAAACCCCGCTCTTCTTTTTAAAGAGACAACTACTTTGTTTTCCAGATTTGTAAGTCAACAGAGAAATGTGCTTGCCACTTCCTCCCCTCAGAAACAGCGCTGCTAAATTAGGTGCACTTAAAACAAAAAAAGGGGTATGCTTTTCTACCACTACATTCATTAAAGATCTGAACTAATCAATGGAAAAACGCATCATGATATTTCGTAAGTACTGTAGGCATACCCAACCAGTAGGCATTTTTATTAAATGTGTTGCTTACCTTTCTGCCCATGACGACTGCTAAATTTATCTCCAATTTCTGGGCGTCTAGTTTGCCTCAATAGCATTTTGATCAAGAAAGCATCCTCTGCATTTGATGAAATCATTACTTTTTCAATATAAGAATCAGTTGCACCTTTGTAGCTAGCAAAAGAAGACAAAACATGAGTTTCACATCTATGAACAGAACACAACTGACAAACAAGTACCTGCCTATCAGTAAGCTTCTGGCTAAACCATAGTCTTCATGGAACTTATATATAGGAGGCCAATGGAGCAAGGATTATATACATAAATATATTTCAGAGCAGCAAAACTAATTCTGCTTTTTTGATTTGGGCATCAATTGCTTGCCTTGCTCTCTGCTGATTTACCAAACTGTTACAGCTATTCCTGACAAAACAGTGAAAACCCCTTCCTTCTTTCTTTCTTTTTACACTTAATGCAAAATTTTAATTTCACACCTCTGAAGCCCTCCTCTGTTCTTTCAACTCTTACTGACTTTCCCATTCACTGGTGCCTTGGTAAGGGACACATAATTGGAGTGGCCAGAAGGAGCTGACTGTCAGCCTCTGAGACAGGAAGGTGTCCATCTCCTGGCCTCCTCACTAGCAAAGTGAAAACAGCATTTTCTGTGGGAACCAGTATGGAGATGTGCCCTGTCACTAAGTACACACGTTCTCTGCCCTCCCACTCATCCTGCTCTTCTCGGGTTTCTCCCTCACTTCATCCATGAGTGACTTCTCTCCCTTCTACCACTGTCGTAGCTCTCTCCTCGGTTTCTCCTGGGAACTTACTCAGCGATTCCTCGCTAAACGTACATCTGCAGGAGGGTTCCCCCCTCTTTTTGCAATTCCAGCCTTACAGGTGTAGAATCTAACTTCTTAGTGATTACATGGTTAGGCACTTCTGAAAAATCCTATGAAAAATCAAGATCTAGAGAACTAGGTCTAATTTGCAGAGGGAAGTTTATTGCTTTGACTTTTCTAGAACTGAATATTTTCTCAGATACCTTTCCTCCTTGTACTTTCCCCAACTACAAAATTATGATGCAACATACGTTACTGGCACATCTTTGTACTGTGGCTGCTGAGGCACGCTACTTCCTTCCAGAGGTGTCTGGGTCACGGTTGGCATAGATTTGTTCACAAGGACTTGCTTATTTTCTACTTTTTCACCTACAAAGAACAAGAAAAAAAAGCAGCATGAAAACTTGTCCAGCTACCTATGTTAGGGATATATTTTAAGCTTTAAAAAAAGTAAGACTGAAGACAAACTGGGAGGAACACGTCAAGGAAGTTTACAATGTTATTTTATTAAATATTGCACAGTAAGGGAATCATTAAATTAGTAGGTTTTCTTGCAGACTCAAACAGAACAGCTTGCATACTGGGTGCGCTATGAGAACAGCTACTCAATATACCCTGGGTCTAAAGAATAAACAAGAGTATCTGAAGTCATCGGCCATAAGTATGGAGAAAATCAACAAGCAACACTCTCACTGACCAGTTTTAGAAATTCACACCTAAATTCAGGACATCACATCATTTCAACAATCAGTTGTGCAAGACCACTTTCAGTCTCTCCTTGCACTTACTTTTTCCTATTGCTTCTGGTCTCACACATCAGCTATTTTCCCCTCCATTTCCGTATCTTGCCCTTCACATAGGAAACCAGATCAACAGCACGATACTAATGCAAATCAAGTACCTGCTTCTCACTTGCTCCACAAAATTACATTGATCTTCAGCCTCTGTCTCTTTTCTGTCCACATGACCTATTTCAAAGAGGTTTTTACCTACAGGCTGAAAAACAGCCTCGGTCTGGAGTCCACCCCAGTCCCATCTATCCTAGTACTTGGGAAGAGCCTTGCTTTTTCTTTTAATTAACTTTGAAAGCTCCATTGTGATGTGTTAAAGAGCAAAAGTGACCCAATTGTATTGCTATAATGGAATTAAGTTCAGTGCCTTGTACAGCATCTTTCTTATTACATCTCAGCAGATCTATTAAGCCGTTTCCTAAGTGATGGATGACAGTATGGGAAGATGCTTTCTCAAATTTATTTCCACTGGGAAGTAATACACCTATCTTCATAACTAAGTGTAGTTGTATTTATTTTCTTGCCTCTCTCCAAACATTTTTGCAAAGTGTTAAAACCCCAATGTTTTCCTTCCTCAAACAACTGAATTAATGACAGCATGCTAGAAGGTTTTGATACATGAAATCATAATAAGGAACCTATCCTTAAAAAACAATGACAGAACCTATAAGAGATAAACAATAAAAAACTACAGTATTAAAAGTCTGTTGATTTGGAGATATAAGAAAAATAGAAGTTCTAATGCTTCAACAGATTCACATTGTTAAAGACTCATTCTTCTAATTAAATATAAGCTTCCATTTTCTCATGCAAAAAACCCCACCAATGACGGATACCACACTGTTTTTGGAAACTAACATTTCTTAGTTTTCCACTAGAACATTGTCACCTTCAAGAAAAAAAAAATTACGCTGAGTATAAAACAAGGTGCACAAGAAATATTAGCAGAACATTAATTTCTACCTCAGATTATGAATACGCCATGACTGCAACATGTAGTTTGACATACCTGGAGAGCAGATACCATCAGCATCTAAAATTTCATGGCGCCAGATTGGTTTACGTGTAGCTGCATCCAACATTGGACCCATCACTTTATCAAATGTCTGGTTTGTGTAACGCTTCAGTGTACACTTGGCATTCTTATATACAAGACACCTTCCAAAACCTAAAATGTAACACAAACTCATCTGCCTAGGAGTTCAAAGATTCTTTATAATACATTACCAGAATAAAATAAGAATGTCAAGTCTGAGCTACAGAATATGTATTTTTTTATTAGTTAAGATTATTAATTGACTTGAACACACATAACACTGTACATGGATACCTAGTAGCTCACAATTTAAAAATCAAATCATGCGTGCTACTTTTTTCAGACATCAGACTACAGCTCCATTCTGAAAATGCGCAAATCCCCTTCTATACCACTGCAGACACATGCACCCATCATTTCTCTTACCTTTGGTGGTCCACAGGGAGACATAACATAGGAGAAGAGACTGTGACAGGATGAGAACAGTTTCTTCACCTTTTGAGAGCTCTAAGAAACCCAAACTTTTACTCAAATTTGTGGTTGACACAAGCTAGCCTACCAGGAAAGCATCGACTTGAGTGTTTAATCACCCCACTACTCTCCTGTTTCACAGCTGAGAGAATTCTGAATTACATATATTCTTATAAAATAGGTTTGTTAAGGGTTTTGGATGAGAAAAGTGGCAGCTCTGGAATTTCTCTCCAAGTACAGCAACTAGCCACAATACTAAACACTTTCATCCTATTTAGTATTAGACAGTCAAGAACAAGACTTTCTAATAATCCTATGTTATTTTAGTTAATTTGAAAGAGGGTTACAGGCACATACAGTACATCTATATCTTCAGATTATGTCAAGTAACTCCTGACAAGCACCACAGCTCTCCCTGTAAATGATACTAGTCCACCAGAAAAGAAAACATTCACTTTTAAATCATGCCTGTTGTTGTTTTAGAAAAGGAGGCATAAATTAAATGCGGCAGACATTAATGCCAAAGATACATGTCTAGGAATACTCTTATTGCTGCCTAGCAACTAGAAGGAAGGGAGCGTGAGGGGGAATAAAGTCATGGAAGAATCTGATTTTGGCCACCCAAAACTAAACCCAATTTGATCGCACTGCACTGCGTCTTCTCTCAAGGGAATTTATTTAGAAAAGAGAGAGAAGAGAGAGTAAGTTTTCAGGCAACTCTCCTCCAACCTCCAGCAGCATTAACATAAAAGTGCTGAAGAATTTTGGAAAGCACAAGACAGGCCAGAGTGGCACAAACATAGGTTTCACTTAGTTACCTTCTATCTGGTGCTTACGTACTTCTTCTTAAAATACACTGTGCTGCACAGATCTTTTTAAATTTTGTTTTTAAGGAAGCAGGTCATTAGTTTACCTCATAATAAACACTAAATTATTTTGCTTTACACAATACTATTAGTTTCCCTCCGAAAGCAGGCAATACTGCTATTGCTCCCTCAGAGCATCAAGTTGACAATGATACAAACTGCCATGCATTTAATTTCTTTCCCAAGTACATTCCAAAGTCTAATTTCATCTATTGCTTTTGTTACTGGGGAAAATAATGAGACCCCTCTGTTTGTAACGAACAAAGGTTCAGGTTATCTGAAAAGCAAGCCTAACAGAAGAGACTATCCAGTACCTCACATTGTTTTGTAAACTAAATATTTTCAAAAAAGGACCATTTACATATTTTTATTTGAGCTCAAACATTAGCTATTTTTTCTTATATTATCCACACTCAGAAGGTGATTCACATGTTTGCAACTTCATCACACTATTGCATGCAATAACAATCACTGCTCATGCGGAAAACAAGCAAAAGCACTCAAAGTAGTTTTGGAATTCAAGTTATTAATTGGAGATGTATTGTTCATAACTGCAATACAAGTCATTATAGCGTAACACCACGAGACAACAAGTTTATTAAAACATGTATCAGATCACACACTGGCGAAATGGGAAAGAATTGATGGTTCTTACCTCTGTCCAAAGAGGCCTTGTTTAAAACAAGAGCATCCTCAATATCATAACCACTGTAGCTCATCACAGCGACCGTGGCGTTCTGTCCAGCAGGCAGCTTCTCAAAATCTATCAATTCAATTGTTTTTGTTTTTACCATTGGCTTTTGTGGATAGGCTAGCAGATACATAAGAGTATCTATCCTGTTTCTTTGGTTGTACCCGATAGTACCTGTGTGTAAAAGAAAAATGAAAGTGTGTGAACATTAGTGAGTTTCCTAGAAATATTTTGGCTAAAAAATTATCAAATTAACTAAAACCACAAACTGAGGAATTTAATGTAATAACAGAAATTCTTCAAGAAAAGAAGGGGAAAAAAAATAAGAAAAGAGACCAAACCAAAACAACTCTACTTTGTTATATTTAAGTAATGGTGTTAAGTGGCTTCTTAATTTAAGCTTCCACAAAGAATTACTTATTTTTTTCTTACACAGGGAAAACCCAAGCATCAAGATAAAAAGAAAAGCAACAACAAAAGAAATCAAAGTCAGGTCCTATATGAACCAAATGCAAATAAGATTTCTTTTTCAATCGTGACACTGAATAACAGTGCAAGTATGAAGTTTGCTTTTATTGTTCTAATAGCCATAGGGTCTTTTTTGGAAAGCTGAACTTGTATTCCATAAATCTGATCCAAAATTTCATGAGAATCAATAGAAAGACACCCATTGAGTTCAAGAAGAACTCTGGATCAAGCTCTGCATCTTCCACATCATATTTCCTTCCTTTTTTTTTTCTGGACAATAATTAGTTCAACAGCAGCCTGGGTTAGAATGTCACAAAGCATGAACAAAGCATACAGCTACCAGCAGCCAAGACTGATTTACTTTCTGAAATTAGAGGTGTCATTGCTAGAAAGACTACAGTGGAAGTTCACTCACAATATATTTGTCCTTTTACATGAAATTAATTTTAAATTTACGGGTCAGAATTCAATCCTTTGTATAGACCTCCCAGCTTGAGACTGAAATTTTTGGCCCTGTCCCATCAGACTGCCAAAATGTCTTCTGAAATCTGAGGAAAAAATAATTAACACCCAGCAGGGAAACATAAACTGTTGTATAGCAGAACAAAAGTTAAGGCAATCATATGTTATTAGTTTGCTGTACCAGGCCTATGCTATGTCTCTAAGCAATTAAGAAATTATAGTCTGAAAAGTTAAAGTTTTGAAGTCTCAGGTGCTAAATATTCTGCAGTCCTTCTGCTTAGGAGGTACATCTTTCAAAACCTTTCCATTTTCTCTTCCATCTTCTGAGGCTGGTTGCTTTCAAGGAAAGGTCAAAGAAGTCACTGTGTAATGAAGACTTCACATAGCCAGAATACAGCATAGCTGAACAAAAATCTGCTCGTAGGGGAGGCCAGCTTCATGTTTTATATGCACCTACTTTCAATTTCCAAATGCCTGCATTTAAATAAAATGTCTAGAAAATCAAATAGCTAAAACCAGACAGCCTCACAGGCAGTTCCAGAGATCTACTCTGTCCTGGGCACTAAGCTCTCTCTCTCCTAAACCACCACAGGTCTACCCTTCCTGGGGTGAGGAGGAAGGAGAAGTGTGAGAACGGGGAGACAGCTCAACAGGTACTGTCTGAAAAAAACAAACTGTTGTAACTGGTTCTTCACCTGGACTTTGCTTGGTTTTAGAATGTGGATTTGAAACCATGGGCACAGTACTTATTAACAGTGAGGAAGGTTCAGTAGAGTTGACATGCTTTATACGTCTCTTGCTTTTGCTCATTGCTTTTCTTTGTTGTTTTTTTTTTTTAGACAAGGAAATTAATCATCCCTGAGCAGTAATTTCTGTCTCCAGTAAGAAGTAAGCTGGTAGAGCCTGGGTTCATTGACACTGAAAACCCTCCCAGTCGCCCCCTGCGAGGCCGACTATCTGAAGACCCCATTACTTCTGATACTCCTATAGCCTAAGTATTAGACGTTGTTTTCATTACACTGTGATAAACAAACATGTTTTCCCACTATATAGCTAGGAAAATTGACTTCCAAATTAAAAACTTTAAAGTTCAGACCACTTTTTCCCCTCTGCACCTAGAATGGACAGAATAATCTGTGTGCTTTTCATGGAAAGGTACATTCTTCTGCTGTTGAGAGAAATCTTCCCCTGAGTATGCCACAACAGCTTTCACTTTTTAAATGCTTGCAGTTTTGTTCTCCTCTGGGATGCTTATATGTCATACCTGCTCTGGTTCACTAGTTAGGGATGCTGAGATGGAATGAAGCCTGGAGCACCTGATCATAGCTAAACTTGTCCTTTCTACCCCATTAACAATCTGTGGAAGACCCCTATACATCAAGGATTACAGATGAAGCTTTTAGGTATTTCAGGTACATGGATGCTTCACATATTTCAAACTTAGTATTTTTATCAGAGGTTCAGATAAGCCTAACAGAATTGCTGCTGTTTGTACCAGATCAGGAGCCATGAGAGAACGACATTACTGAGATTTTGAGCCTCAATAATAAATGGCATTCAGGCACTTCTTCACGAGCAGATTGCAGTATTCCATCAAAGAGAAAACATACATATATATCAATGATGGATATCTTAGCAGAAAATAAACTGGATAGAGAATCATTCAAGAGCATAAGTGAAATAAATTAGCCAAAAATCACACCGTATGTCAGCAATATTTGTTCTAATAGCTATAGTAAAAGTTACACAAATAATGCCTTCTCTTTGTTAGGCTGGTCTAACGAACCAGAGCCTTAAAACACAATATGCTTATGTGAAATTAAGCAGCAGCTTTCTTCTTCTGAGGACTGGTGTGTTGGGACAAGACCTCTGTGTGAGCGTTGGAGTGAAGGAAATCACCAGCTTTATTTCTGTTTTCTCTATGGCAGAACAATGTCCTTGTTTGCTTCAGCCAAACAGCCAAGCAAAAGTAAAGTATAATTAAACTTCACTATAAAAAACCCTGCTCACAATGTCCCATATTTATAATTATCCCAACAGCAAGAACCATTTTTCTTCATTGGTAATTAGCCCTGTTTAAGGCAAAACACACAAGGTTGATCTGGATACAACTAAGAAAATTTTCTTGCTTTTCCCAGTGCTTGGTACACCGAGAATGCATGTGCGCTTTCTTTCCTTTTTCCATTTCCTGACAATTTTTTTTTTCCTTTGAAGTATCACTGTGAAGTTATCACTATAAAAGTGCTATCTATTGATATTTAGCATAAATGGGATACTGTTATTCTAATGCAGAAAGCTGTGAGAGCATGTTAGAACAAACAGCAAGCTAAAATAAGCATTTATCCAGTTCTCTAGTGCATTACTCAAAGTGACATTAAACTGTACAATCAAAGTTAACAAGGATACAGAAATCAATCTACTTAAGATATGAGCTGAAACGGCTACTCTTGCACCTGCCAAAAAAAGAATTGCTGTACTTCTGTATTTCACCATGGATTTTCTACTATTTTGTCCTTTAATATGAGCACAAAACAACAGAGAAAGGACCACAGTTTTAAAACACTGCACTGAACCTTGTGGAGGAGGCTCCAACTCAGCTCAGACAGATTTTCACAATACATTTATTGAGTGATCAGGATGTTCAGCATTTGAAACACTCTTTTCACCGCAGAAAGATTAAGAAGTCAGTTAAAAAGATTATCGGTAAACTGGGAGAAGCAGTCTAGCACACTTCTGTCTCAGCACTTCCGTGTCTGCTACCAGGGGAAGAAGAGTTGGCAAAAAGAGACCATGTCATAGAGCACAAACACTGCTCCTCAAAGAGCAGAGGCAGAACCAAACCTTGGCCATAAGGCACTCGGGTCCAGCTGTGATTACCAGTAACAGCTGGTTTTGCTTTGACATTTATTTCGACTCTCTGCCAAAAGGCTAGCCATACAAAATTGGGAGTACTTTAGTCCTCAGTCCACCAACAAGCCTTTCACAACTGTGAAAACCCAACAAACTCCAGATTCAGTTCCTTGAAGCACATGTCTTTTCACCTCAATTTTAACACATTTGGCTGGTGCACAAGGCAAAGTGGTATATCAAGGCCTTCCTATTTCACAGAAGAAGCAGAATGTACATGATACAGCAACAGTGGGGTTTTTTGTAATATCAAAGAAGTTGCTTCAACATAAACGTCTACAACAAAGCTCTCCCCCACCTACCATCTCAAATACTTCTGCTCAAATACTTTCTGCTCTTTCACAGGTTAAAGTAATAATTAATACCTAAACCCTCCTCTCCTTACTCAAGACTTGTGTTTTGACATTGGGGTTGAAACTGGAGTGCACAGTTGGGCTGTGAGAGATCACAGCTTGCTTTGTGTACCCACACTGCCGCTTTCACAGATGCGCATGTGCCTGTACAATATGGTGGATTACTGGCAGGAAAATGTGTATGTTTTCATTTCTCACATTAGGCTTATTTACAACACTTCACTGTCACAGAGGTACACAGTGTAAAACTGACTGATTTTCTATGTTTTAAATGGAATTGAGAGCTCCATTTAATATTATTTCTTCAATTCTAGGAGCCTTTGATCCTCTTAAACATTATTTTAGCAACATACGGAATGCAAACAGTACAGACTCTTGTATTTTAGTCTTAAACATTCTTCAGATTTTAAGCTATAACTGTTAACTTTGCATTGAAATGTCAATGTTCAACTGAGGTCCTTGCAGCTGCTGTTGTATTTGCCACCTCATCATAACTTCCCCTCCGCCTTACAGTTCTGCCTACAACATACGGTAAATTATCTGTGCCAAACCAGAGGGATTTCATTTCAATTCCATTTCACTGAAATCCAGTTTGCTCAGTAAGCGAAGCCCTGGTCTTCCAACAAGATGATTCATTCTACCCATAAAAATAAGGTATTTTTCAAGACAGTTAATGTTATCCTACAGAAATATTAACATTTTAACACTTAACACTTGGGTTACGGAACTCATTACAAGCTCTGATGTCCACCCTCCCATTTACTTGTGCTTTCACACCTTTCCCTAGCTCAATGTTGCTTAAAAAAAAAAAAAAAGAAGAAAGGCTCTCCAACGCTGCTGGCACAGCCCCATGATGTGGTCAGAGGGGTCAATGTTGAATAGCACAAGTCTCTCCTTCCCCAGCCTGAGCCCTGGGGCTCTCTCCATGCCCCCAGGTTTTGACAGTCTAGGGAGTGACACAGTGGACTTGGACATGAGACTTTCCACATGACAGTGTTGGACCAGGAATTACTCAGCAATTTCTGGATGGGGAAAGAAAGCAAGAAGGGTGGGTGGATCCTTAAAGGTGAGGGTTTGAAACAGTACATCCCAACCCTTCATAAACACAAACAGAAAAAAAGCATATGTCATATTTCAGGAATATCATCTAGGTCTCACTTCATCAATAAGTGTAGAGAAAAATCTTTTCTGCCCTTAAATTTTGCCACTTACGGTGGCTTTTTTTAAGCAGTTATCACAAAAAGCTTCAGGTGTTTGCAGATACTTCAGACAGAGCAAAATATAGTTCAGGTCATGTGCCAACTTTTAAAATGTACTTTTATCTAGCAGCTTATTCTTTGAGTCAGGTGTTTTGTCATAACAAACCGAAACAAAGGCTTTTTTTTATTGCTCAAGATATTCAATGGCTTTTGTGTTCCTAGCGTCAGCAGGAACGTCAGAGGATTGTATCCAAGGAGCTAAATGTGCAAGACCTAGGGTCAAAGCAGCTGAATACACCAACCTCAGAAAACACAGACAATGAATTGCAAATGACACTCAAAACAAAACGGGGAAAAAAACCTTCACACAGAAAACTACAAAGGAACTCCACAGATACTGAATTGGCTTTCTGTACACACTGATCCTGCTTAACTGTGTGTGGTAACTAACCAAACCTTCTGAGACTAATAGTCATAAAATAGAGACTTGGGGGTGGGAGGGGAGATAATGGGAGGGGGGAGAACTGTAAGGGAAAAAGATTGCATCGCTCCTCTTTTTTTTTTTCTTTTTTAAAGTATAAAGGAAGGACATGCATCTGCTGCTATTTTCTGCTATTTTGATATTCTGAAGATGACAGTTTGGCACAAGACAGTTACTTTGCTATTAATTCTGCTGAAGAAGTCTCACAAAAGGTGCAGTGTTTCAGTGTTGAACACACAGCACAAAACAAAGGGTTTAGTAAACCTAACAGAAGTGCTAGTTTTTTTCATGACACAGAGCTGTTCTAGTGTAGCTCTCAACTTGTGAGCAAGCTATCAATATAAGACATAAAACTGGCACATACACCGCAAGTCTGAATGCAGCTGTCTGAATTGATGTACTACTGATCAGGTTCTTCTTGGGACTCACTCTGGCTTGATCCCAGCCCTTACGACTTGGGATGTTTTAATGCTAGTTTAGCTGTGTATTAAAGGAAGGTTTAAAACTTACCTAGCGTCAATTATCCACAACAGTAAATTTACCAAATGGTTGTTTTTTAATGACCAGCTATCACATTTGTAAAAAGTATTATTAAGTGATCAAGATACTAATTTTGTTTAAGTGATCAAGATACTAATTTTGTTTCAGTCATTTTGCTGAAAGGCCGTTACTTACCCTCTTCACCCAAAACAGCAAAAGCCCAAGATCTAAACTACTCCTGCAGGAAATGTTCATGTAACTAAGCACTCTCTTTCACATTTTGACTCCTTTTATTCTCTAATGGCAGAGTATCTAAACAGATACTTTAAAATTTATTAAAAATACTACTTAAATTTATTTATTTACAGGGCACCTACTCAACTATTACAGGAAATTCTCTCTCCCTCCTCCCTCTCTCTCTCTCTCTCTTTGTGAGAGCACTTTGTAACTCTTTTTGTCTGGAAACCCACAGTGCATTGCAGCATAAAGAGGAAAAACTCCCATTCTGCCAATCCTGCAGCTACACTGAAAACTTGAAAGCCATGATGATGATAAAAAAAAACAACAGAAAAGCAATAGTACCCTAGTTTCCCCATTTTTCCTTTAAGGATTAAGACCTGCAGATATGGTCTCCATTAAGTAAAACAGACTGGTATTTTTTTCCTTTCATTTTTTCCAACTTTTAGAGGTAAATTTGTTCTTGCTCTAAGCTAAAGATGCACTCTTTTCCTCTTCCTAGCAAAGCTTTTACATGAACTAGGGAATACATAATTTTTCTGCTTCATCACTTCTGCTACATAGCTTGAAAAACTACGTAACACTCCAAGAAGGAATAGAAAAAGTCTTACCCATTGCTTGTTTCCCCATGGCACACTGGTAAGTGTTTCTTGGAGACTGGTTGTGGTGAGGATACGGAATCAGCCCAGCACAGACACCAAGAAGCGTGAAAGGCTCAATCTCCAAATGTGTTGTGTCTCTTAAAAGAAAAAGTACCAGTTATTACCAGCCTTGTGAACAAACATCTTAACTAGAATTTACTTAATCTAGTATCAACTCATAATACTTCAATTCAATTCTGTTTGGGAAAATATAACTCAGTAGGACCTAAGAATATGAATTCACTACAGGATTTTTTTTTTTTTTCTAAAAGAAACAACTTCCTTTTGGCTTTAAGTGCTTCCATGTGAAAAGAAATGAAGGAGAAATAAATGAGGATTTATGTATTTCCATCATGGAGAAAAAGCCTCCAGATAACGACGACCCGAAGGAGCTCAGCAGGACATCAGAACATCAGTTTATGCAGTAAGGCCCAAAATGCCTTAAGGAATGTTTTCTCATGTAATAAGAGTCCTCCACATCAAATTACCAGTCTCTGAAATCTAGATATCTGCTGGGGAAGTGGAGGAAGGAAGAGCAAGGCAGATTCAGGTATTGAAAATAAAAAAACCTGTAGTTTTAGTTTTTCAAGTTCAGTTATATAATATCAGTTAGGGGGAAAACAACTGTGTCCAAACCAGATCCAGTGGCATGGGTGATACAGCATAATAAAACACTACTTGAGAAGCTCTGCAAATATTTTGGAAGTGACTATGTCATTAAAGGCAGCATTGATGAGAAATAAGAAGATAGGTACAGGGAGTACAGACTGAGAGATAACAAAATTTGTTCTACCTGGTGTGAGCTTCAGAGGAGGAAGTCCATGCTCAATAAAGACAATTAAATCACAGCGTGCACTGGGATGCAAGTGACTAATAACTAAGGACAGAGCATTTAATAAAGCTTGGATGGAGCAGATCTGCTTTTTTAAACCAGGAGAAGTAACTAGGAAACAGGTAATTTTGAAATAAAGATAATTATAACTAAACCTATCCAAAGCATATCTTTCACAGAGTTCTGGAGTTATCACACAGAGCCTGGGTTTAGGCATACACTGCTTCTACCACACACGCCTAAAGCCACTGCATTCTGAAAATCCCATCTTTAATGTTTTACTTTTCTTGGAAGTCTTTTGGGAGATTTTGGGAGTTTTTTTTCAGTTGAACAAATTATTTTGATTACTAAACTTTAAGACCTTGCCAAGGAAATGATTGGAAAAATCTTTATTATGACAACACTCAAAAGATGGCAAAGCATCACAAGCTCAAAAAGGCTGAGGAATTGCCCACAGGTATATACAGGCTGAAAACAAGGAGTAGAAGGAACTTACATAAGCATTGTATGTAATACTGGAAAAAATGAAATCTGAAAACTGAAAAAAAATCTGGCAATCCTGAGGAGCAAGCCTAGTGAAATTATCTATCAGTCCCAGAAATATTCATAAATCACAAATATGCCTCAGCAACCTAAAAATCACCTGCTGGCCAGAGGATGGCTACTATTTTTCCCCAGCTGATAAAAAGCAGCTATGTTAATTGAAGTCTGCCTTAAGAAAATGTGAACGGTAGAATTCCAGTTGCAGTCATGTAATTGCAAAATTGTCTCAAGAGCCAGTGGCAAATTTAAAGCACAGACTGCTCCCCCATTCTGCAGAACTTCACAGAACTCCTGACACTTCTCAGACAATAAAACAAGAAACTGAAGACTTACTGACAGTGAAGTTAGCGAATTTCCTCAGAAGGTACAAGTTCACGGAACTACATATACATTTTCAGACAGGGTATTTAACAGAAGCATTTTTCCATTGAGATCAATCCTTTTGCAACCAAAGAAGATGCAACATAGGTGGATCCTAGTATTTTAGGAAGTACTCTGCAGTGCTAATGAGAGAGCTTCAAACTTTGCAGAGCAGTTCAATTTCTGCAAGCTAAAATGCCACCACTAGAAAGGGCCCCAAGAGAGGAAGGCAACTTCATGAGTTTGAAAATCAGAGTTACAAATGGGTAAGGAAGAAATTGAATGCATTAAATAGAGTCAAATCCTCTAAACAAAACTCTCCTAATTGGATTGGAAAGGTAAAGAGAGGATACTGTAGCTAAAAGATGCCTACATCACAAAAGCAGGAATGTTAATGGGATAATTCACAATAGTTGATTGTATCAATTGTATTACCAGAACAAGTTGTACCAACATGGTTGCACCATTTAAAATGCAAGATGGTCGGCTGGGGGGAGGGAGGTACACAAATCAGCTATTCAGGATGTAGGGAATATCATTACTGAACACAACAAGCAACGTGCTCATGTAGTACAAACTCAGATACTTACAGCACTACTAGCTACAAACATTGAAACTATACTCAAATCAAGTTGATGCACAACACAAGAATCTCCTAAACGTTCTGCCAGTTATTGTGGAGTCATTTCTTCGCTCCAGTCCATTGGAAGGTCATTATCTTCTCTTTTTTTGATTAAACAGTGATTTAATGTAATAACACTCCCATTAATCTTCCTAGTGAAGTCAGGTGTTCCATAACTTAAATTTTTTCAGCTCTGGTGCTTTGTGGAAGTTATTTAATTTTGGTACAAGTGCCAGCAATTGTATGTACTCTTCTTTGCTCACACATACAGAAGCCAGCCAAGAGCAAGTAAGACTAATTTCTTAAAGCAATAAGGTCTTCAAAATCCTGGGCAGGAGCAATATAATTTGATTAGGAGAGTTATTCATTTGGCAAAGGCTGAAGATAACTAAAAGTCTCCTCCAGCTCCACTAAAATAAATGCTGTATTTCTATTGGCTTCCATGAGTACCTGACCAGGACAGAAGATTAGAAGATGCATTTTCTATGTGAATCTATAGATCAAACATTTCATGGGGGTAATTTCTAACACAGAAACATTAAAAACAAAGGATAAAAATAGGAGTACTTAAAAACCTAAAAGAACCCTTCCTTTAATGTGAGTTGTTTAATCAGTCACAACACACGAAAAAACCCAGCAAAGCACCAGGTCCTTCCTATATGTACAAAACAAAAAAAAAATCTAGAAATCTTTCTAAATGAAAATCACATACCAGAAATGGGTTTACTATACATGGTAAAGAATACACAGAATGATACAAACATTTATATTAGGGCATATTATATGTCCAAAAGTCAAATTGAAGGTCTCACTCCAGTACTTCAGGCATTTAGCGTAAGCTGGTTGTCTAGGTCCCTCTATAGCCTAGAGAGATACTTTTCCAAAGGACAAACATGACATATTAAGATCATCACTAAACACGTGGAACCATTTGCATTCTGGATTCCTACTGTATAAAATTAGTTATGATGAGCAGGCCAATGATTAGACCAAAAAAAGCTACATCCAGAAAACCAAAGGATGTACCTTCAAGTATTTCATATATGTGAGAGTTAGAAGCAGGAACAGATCTCCCCAAATCCAAAAGCTAAACCACTTTTTGTAACTATGCTATGGATGATTTAGTATGCCTGTAAACAGATTTCTTTCTTTGGCTTTCATTGAGAGTTGTTTCAACCGTTCGCAAGGCAGCAGTGTGTTTGTGAAAACAGTAACTCAGAGTGTCACCCTGTGGAAGTTTTTCCTGTACCACTCAGTCTAAACACATACTTACTTATTAATTGTATGTTCATACAGTGCAATGTTACAGTCATTTTCTTCATTCACATCCAAATATTCAACGAGGCCTTCATGCAAGAAGTCTTCAAAATTCCTACAGTTAAATTAAAAATAACACTAGAAGTACCACCTTTTCTTGTATTTTTGCAAAAATAAAACTACATAATACATACACTGAAGGAATGTATTGTGTGGAATTTAAACTAGAGGAACAATTTTACATGAAAAGTTCTGTGCATTTTACATATTTAAAGAAAGCTGTATTTTCTAAAATGAATGCTCTTGCCCATTCACTGCTTCACACAGTCTGACTGACCAATGTTACTTATTTGAACAACTAAATAAAATCTTCCTGTATGTACTCATCATCAAGATAAATCCAGGCAAGTATAAAGGCAATTAGTAAGTTTTTTGAATGATCTTGCAAAATTTAGTTAAATTTAAATATTTTCATACAGGTGTGTTTTTTAAACACCCAAACTAAGAATTTGCAAGGAGTCTAAAAACTAATTCTGAGCATGCCTAGTTTACAGTGGTCAAATTGGCATTTCTTTGAAGCGTTTGATTTTTCAGTCAGGATAAGGACAGTACTGCCTCGGGCCTTCCACTTGCAGGAAGATGAGGCTGTGTGATGTATTTATTTTATATAATCACTATATTTCACAGCAGTAGCAAAATATGACAATCATACTTAATTTGACTTTAAACAGAAAACCTCCAATACACCAATTATTAATTTATATAGGAGAGTAGTCTTCCTCTGCATAGCTACCCCCAAGACTGTGAAACACTCACTGACTTAAGTATTTCCACATAGTATTTACAGATATATGTGACAATTAATATTGTCTACTTGAACTGCCTACCTGTATCCCTGAGCCAGTTCTTCCATATGCTTGTTTGTAACCGCAGGTTTTTGCTTCTTAACAATTATGTAGGGTCTATAATTAAAAAAAAAAAAAAATCAGAGCAAATACTTTGTCAGGTAACTTAATTTATACTTACAGCAAGAACCCTGCCTACACACAACCTGTTTTACAAAGCACTTTTAAAATGTATCTACTTTAACTGACATAGCCATATAAAGACAATCAGTAGTTATTCTGACCTTGGTTTGATACACAGATATACCAAACTCACATTTTGTACCCAAAAACGTACAAGAAAAACTAAGATTTCAATTTTGAGGAAGAAGTCTTGCCCTCTGACTCTCTAAATCTTTATAAGTTTAACACTTTATAAGTTTTACCTACACATTTTGTTGATGGCTTTAAAACAATTAAGATTTCCCAATCTATAAACCTAGGAACAGCATTAAATTCCATGGATATTGCAGAGACTTTATATAACACTGAGTGAACAGTTTGTGCTCAAGCGTCTAGGTGAAAGAATTTTGCTGTTATTTACATGACAGGAAGAACAGACTTTTAGTATGGGTCACCTCAGGTGATTCCATAAATTTCAACAGCACATGGATCTCTGAAGGCTTCCTTACAGCAAGGAAACACTGACACAAAGGATGGCATGCAAGAATGAAACGTCAAGGACTGTTGCTATTTGGACAAGCTGCTCTTCTAAAGAGCAGCTAATAGCTACAAGATACTTGGGAAGTCCACTCTTAAAGCTAAATAATTGTTTGAAGACTAATGGGCACTTTTAAATGGTTAATAGGGGTATCTGAACAATTGCAGAGTCACAGATGCCACAAAGCAAACTTGGTAAACTCCTGGAAATCCACATGACTTCGCTTGTCTTTATTTTGCAAATCAGAAGTTTTGCTGCATCTCCAAACCTGCAGAATGGAAAAGTGATTTTTATGCCACTGAATATGCCCTCCCTCTGGAGCTCTTGACCAGCTATGACTAACTGATGGTTTCTACATATTTTGTTTCGGAGACTCAAATGTGCCTTAAGCTGCATTCAACGTGCTCTGAGAGTCAATTAATGAATAAGGTGGAATGCCAACTGTAGCTGTGACTGCTGCCTCTTTAAAGCATGCAGAAAATATGCACATAGCTAATCTATGCTAAAATATGCATATATTTATTAACTCATTCTGCCTCTTTCAATCTCTGCTTTGTTCATCTTTTATGCCTTGTTCTTTATGCTAAACTGGAGGTGTTTTACTTGTAAATAACCTAACACAATGACAGGAGGCTCTAGCCTCTACTGTCCAACAACCTGGTTTTCTCTCTTAAAATATTGTTACATTCTACTTTCTCATTTTAGCCACGCAGTTTCTCTTTTGCTTTCCTCTGTGATGTGACTGTTACTCGGGCACTCCTTCTGTCTAATAAAGATCAGAAGCATCTCAAGGCAGAGACCTTCCTCATAGGCTTACTGAATTCCCTACCTACTTAACTATAAGCAATGAAAAAACCTATATTTGAGAGATATACTTCTCAGTACATGTACACAACTCAGTAAGTTTTGCACCAGAAATATAGGGCCTTGAATACAAAGAGCAGCTTCTCATTCTAAAATGCAATATCACACTTATTGGATACCAGGGAGTGGCTTCTTGTTTCTTGTTTCAGAGGAAGTAAAACCCCCTCCAAGGACAGCGGACATTACTACAGTTGTCAAGCAGGTTGTTTTTAATCCCCTCTCACTTTTTTCTTAAAGAAGACAGAAGCAACATTTTGTTTTGACTTTTGTTTAAAGATGAAATTAATTTATTTGTGCTTTTTTTTTAGAAAGTTGCTTGACTATATAGTATGTTTCTCAGTTCTGTCCATTTTGAATGAGGGCTATTTAAAGAGAAGGAAGGTGCTGAAGTTCTACTGAATTTGCTTATATCCATATTCATTAAAATCTTAGCCCAGTGTATTTACTGTTCATAAAACAGTGTTTATAGTAAGTTCACTACCAAGGTAATTCTGACAAGATGTTTACCTGCACAATCGCCCTCCATCAGAGGAAATGTAGACACATCTGTCAGAAAGATTTGTAGAGATGGAAACAAATTCATTGATATAACCTGCTCGACGCAGTATCCGAAACGTATGGACTAATTTCTGATGATCACGTATGACACCAAGTATGTTACCTATTTAGAATGAGAATAAATTCATGGTTTATTCTTTGCATATCCCAAACTCCACTTAGGAATTCTGATTTCATCTAGAATGCATGTAAATACTTCCTACTTTTTGCAAATAATAAAGAGTCGTCATAAAATTTCCCTTTTCTGACATGAATAAGAATTGGCAGAATTTCACAGGTCATCTACCTCTTTGCATCCAAATAGCTTAAGAAACCAAATGGTAAGCTTCATCAAGCTTTCCTCAAAAATGCTCAGGTGTCCATTCACCCATTAGTGTACAAGTAAACAACACTTCCAAAGACTACAATTTCAGCTGTACTGAAATGGATCTAGGTTTCCTAGGAATAGATCAAGGAACTCTCCTGTTGCCTTGTCAGAAATTTTAGTGAGACCTGGTATTTTTGATATATGTGATCACTCACAACAGCACTAGGATTCCTCTTTCAGAAACTCAGCTCAACAAGCTCTTGCTATCTCAATAGGGCACTTCAGCACATCCTTAAGTATTCTGACGCATGATTAACAAACAAGAGAGTAAAACCCATTTTGGAAGAGTCACTTGACCAAAGGCATCTTAAAACATAAAATAAAAATAAGTATGGTGTCGTTTCAAACAAAATTTTAAAGGAGGAGACAAAGCATTATAGTTCAGGGAGTTTATAAGACAATACAAATGTCTTCATAGCTTAAGGCATTTGTACTTAAAAGATTTTCTGCCCTCTTAGGTCACAAGTTTAAATCAGAATCACATCAGCCATCCACAAGCCTGCAATTTTTTTATGGTTTAACCCACAAACTAGTAGGCTGAACAGCAAAGGGGTTTGCCTCACTTGGTACTAGATCATCTACATTTGGGAAGATAACTATCTTGTTCCATACCACAGGCTAAGCTTGTGAAGGAAGACTCCAAGATTTCTGCTCTGCACTCCTCTTTGGAAAATAAAACAAGACAGAAAAGAGTGCATGTGTTTTTACTGAACCTAATCTTTAACATACTGCTACAGAAAAGCAAAGCAAACAAATGCAGTTTCGTCAAGTGTTGCTTTTATGTTACTGGGAAAAAGCAGGATTGTAGAACAACCACTGTTTAATTCAAAGGTAAATGGAAAACTTATTACTGGTGATGGACATTAAATTCTAGGCCCTGGAAGTGGACACTGTTGACAAAAGTCTATTTTTAAGTCACAGCTGTAGTTTTTTAAATGTCAATATTTTGAAATCTGGTATCATAGTACCTGTTGATCTAGAAAGGCTAATCAGTTGTAAAAGGAACAGAGTGTGGAGATGCAAAGTAGCTAGGGCAACTCATCCCTTTAACAAAGAAGAAAGGCTTGTTTTCCAAGGTCTAATTTTCACAAAGCAAGATGCCTGTTAAAAGGTAGTTTTAAAGGGAATAGCACTGCTAAACTCGGCAAACAATTGATGATCCCTTTCTGTTTTTAAAGGAACTTGCATAAATATATATAAAAATACATAAAGCTTCTAGTAAAATTAAATACTTTCTGTGAATGAAGCTCTGAATTTGTAAATTTAAAGTTATTACAAATTCAGCAGCATTATTCTCTTTTTAAAAAGTACTTTAAGAATTGCACTTCATTTGTTGAATGCCTGGAAAAAAACCAAGCCAATAAACCTGTAGCAGAATGTACATATTTTTGTCCCTATTCATACAAGCATGCTTAAAAACAGTACTGAAATTTGAAAAACTTTCAATTTCCCAGCTAAGCACATCTGCAGCCAAATTACTAACAACACAACTTCAGACAACTAAGTGCCATCATCTGGCCTATCTACTCTGCTTAGCCCTATCAAAATATTTACACATGAAATTATCTACACGTGGAAAATGGCATCTGCAGTTGACTGTGCTCCAAAAAACTGTTAGAGAGTTTCTGAAACCTAACTCTCCATCAGCAACAAATAAGAATCAGACTGCTGAAAAGTTACATACCATTAAGGAAGACAAGGAACACATTTGGATAGGAAAGTTCTTCACCACAGAGCAAATTGACATCTTCAACTCCAAGATTACTGGCTAATTTAATAATTGGACCATCCTCCATATCTGTAGTAATGTGAGTCATGAGGGCAAGGTTTTTAACCAAACCACAAGCCTAAAAAAATAACACACCTGTTTTCCATTTTATTCCAAAGTATTAATACTCTACAGATATTTATCTTCCAAAACTGTACTTATGAACAACAACAAAAGAAGTCAAAGTATAAAGTGAAAGGAATGAAACAAATTAACGACACCTAAGATTAGAAAGGAAGAGGGGAAGAATCTTGTATATCACACTCAAATGTAATGTTTTAGCATTTAAAAACCAATAAAAATATGGGCAATGAAGTTGTAGTACTTAAGTTATCCAACCATGTGTGAACCTGTATTTCTGTCTTCAAAGCAACAGCTACTTAGAAGCATAAAGGAAATACAAACTGAATTTGCCCGATATCCTGTATGTTCTAACACAAAACTTCAACATTTTAAAATTAAAAACATCCAAATATCTTACGTAGTGCAATTTTATTTCAGCTGCTTAATGAGACCAGCTCATATTGATTACCTACTTATACCAGAAAGTTCAGAGTTCCAACAGTATTTTCTATTCAGCTTAAAAATAAAGTAAAAAAAGAAAAACAAACAAAAAAGACAGCCAGCACCAGTCATTTAACTGCTCAATGATGTCTTTAAAGTAAAACATAAAAATTCTGAACAGTTTCCAGCTAGTCTAGTCAGGCAGGAGAAAAAAAAGCAATGTAGTAAAGACGACCAGGATATAAATAGATGGGATGTGAGAAAACGGTTTAACGGTTGGACTTGATGATCCGGTGGGTCTCTTCCAACCTGGTTATTCTGTGATTCTGTGAAAACACACAAGTTGTTTTATCCAGTTATGCCTCTAGAAATCTCTTCATCAGAATTCTTCCTCTGATGGAGAATCACTTGCTTTGAAATAAATGCTGTCTTCCATCCCTCAGGACAAGAAATACTGAAAGACAGAAGTTCCTCACCTCTCCTTCAGGAGTGTCAGACGGGCAGAGCATCCCCCACTGAGATGGTTGTAGTGACCGAGGACCACTCACTTTCCTTGTCTTTTCAAACTGAGAAGAGATTCTAGTCATCATTCCCAGAGCAGATATATAAGACAAGCGGGACAATACTTGTGTTACACCTTGGCGGTCCATTTTGAATCTCTTCAGAGACCAATTTCCCTGCAGAAAAAAGGAACATTTCAAAAAAGATATTGCAACCTATCCCCGTCTTGACACTACACGTCTTTTTTCAGTATCTAGACAGAATGATATCTGAGGAACTTTGCACAGTGAATGTTGCCCATTTATATGAAACAACTTTCTAATTACCTATCTGCATATAAACTATTAGTTATAACATACTTGTACTAAGCATTATAAAAAAGCTGAAACAAATGAACTGCTCCTTCAGATGAGTGCATACTTTTGCTATTATAAATTCAATTACACAAAGATTCTTCATCATTTACCCTCATACGTAAATCATTACTCAAATTTAGCTAAATTAAATTATTTTCTGTTCTCCCTTTATAGATTTTTTTTTTGAGTATTAAAACCAAAAAAGGGCATTACATACATCTTTACAAGAGATTCCACAAACTTCCTGGTTTCATGATTTGTTATTTTGGCAGGAAACACAGGCAGTTTGGATGAAGGCATGCTGGTCCGACATCGACCACCCATACTTTCTTGAAACCTTTGTTTTTAGAATCCAGAGTAACAAGACCCACTGACATATCTTCTCAGAGAAGAGGGGTGAGGGTTAGGCCTATCCAGCTTCTCTAGTAGGATTACACCAAGTATGAAATCCATGTATATGTTAGAAGTTCCATGTTTCAGGACTGCTACAGGCAGTATCGCTTGTGGTTTTAACTAGGAGAACAGAGGAGTTCAGAGAACGTTGTAGGATGCAATTATGTTTTCATGCCAGGCAGACTTAATAATCTCTACTGTAAAATCTTTAAATCTGGAGCTACATTTTTTGACTTATGCAATGTACTCCATAAACAGTTTCTAGCACCTGGGTCAGTGGATACAGCAAGCTGCCGTCTCAATTACTACTGTTTACCCCACCCACCATGTTAGTGGTTCAAAGCCAATGAAGATCTCAAAGGTAATGCTTTCCCAAGGACAGTCATCTTCTAATTCCTGTAGCCTTTTTAATAAACTCAGCTCACCAATGCTAACAAATAATTTCAAGCTTGCTTAGTGTACTACAGCAAAATCCTTTTAGAAGGTTATTTGCTTGGCTTCTTTAGTTGTACATAGCAGCAACACCCCATTATGTGATGAACAGGAAGAAACCACCTCCCATCCCAATGATTTTGCTATTTGCTTCCACTCGAGAGACTATCAAATAGCCTGCAGAACTTCCCTTTCTTCCTTGTTACACAGAGTTGGAAGACATAAAGCCCAATGGTAAGTCAGCCAGAAGAAACCAATCCACCTCCTCATCCTTCTCGGGAAGGGTTCATTCATTGACCATTTCATTTCTTAAAGACTGGGAGTCACCAGAATATAAATGGAAGAACACAGTAAACGAGTAGTTTTTTCCTCACACTAGAAATGGTTGCATCTGTAGTCCAAACCAGCATGTGGTTCCTTTACAGTCTTCTGGGCAGTGAAGAAATCTCAAAGACTGGAGGTCAAACCTCTGCCCGAAGAAATAATATGAAAAATTCCATGTGCTTTAGAAGTGACAGACTGACTCCTTCAAAGTTGTCCAAAAACCCCAAAATGGAGCTAGGGCTGTTGTGAGACCATCCCCAGTGGAGAACTTCCTACTGAAAACTCCTGTAAACTGAAAGTTGCACCCTCGGTGGCACTGGATGATTCTGTAGATGCCAAAATGTCCATCAAGCCTGTGGCATTACTGTATGACATACTCTTTCTTCTGGTATTTTCCAGGGTAAAAAGACCAACAGCAAATATCACTGACCACCACTGTACAGTTGATGCAGTGGTGCTATGAATTCTTTTGCATGCTACTGGTGTAATTATGAATCCTGCTGAGTTATTTCATGTTCTTTGAGGCTATCATTGAAGCATTCTGGTGAGATTGGAGATTGTTGTTTCCAAGAATGATTTTTATGGTATTTGCTTAATCTCTTGAATAGTGTGCACTGGGCATTGTTCCTGAGAAATTATTTTCAATGCTTAAGAGCAGATGGTGTTTAACTGCTTATGTGGCAGTAAAAAAAAGTCCAAAGATAGTGGAAGAAGGAAGACTTTACAATATGTACTGAATAGTTTGCAGATTTATCTCTGTCAGTCCAAATGGAAAAACTGGCACAGGCTTGAAGAAAGCACCAGCATTTAGAGAAACAAATCTGTCAATTGTTTTGGTTACATGCACTGTAGAGATTTAACTACATTTGGGCCACTCATAAAATTAAATAGTGATAAGCTAAAACATTGGGATTTATAAGTAACAGATTGTTGGTGGTTTTGGATGCAATTTGTGAAGTTAATTTTGTTTACAAGAACTGAAGAAAAACGTCAGTTTCACGCTAAGCAGAAAAGCCCTCTCAAGAGTTCCAAAGATTAAAAATTAAGTTGCGCAATTTTTACCAGCTACTAAAATACTTAGACTAATCTAATTTCTTAAAAAATCATGGATTTCAAAGTCATCTACAAGCTAGTAGCTAGATTTCAGGAACCATCTCACATATTGCTCTTGAAGATGAGTGAGGTAAGAGACAAACTTAGTAACTCTATTCTTGTTTTTGTCCAATGGCACAAATGAAGATACCTATTCTAGTAGAAGGCAGACATAGGGTAAAATCTAATCAAGACAAATATTTAAGGGCTTAATTATGGGGTTTTTTTTGCAATAATACAGCATGTAGCAGTTTTCCCCGTTAAATAGTTCAGTATCATTAGCAGAGAAGTACTAATTTCTATGCTGCAAATTTATCGCTATTGGGAACTTCATATAAAAAAAACACCACCCACAAAGAGCTCAGAATTCAGCTTCCTCCCTGCCCTGAGTTGTCTTCTGTTCATGATGTTTTCCTCCTGTTTTTCAACCACCTTTTGGACATACGATGTAACCTGACCCTAGCTAAATCCAGACAATAAAAAAACACCATGAAGCACATAGTCAAGTAGAACCCAGAAGAAAGTGGATAAATACAAACATGGTCACTATTTTAAATTTGCTTGTTTCTACCACTCTCTCACAAACACCAAAACATCAATTTGAAATAAACAAGGAAATAGGAAGTGGTTTGACAATTAAGGATTCTTCAGTGAACAGCCCTGCCATGGCCGATTTTTGCAATTTTAATCTGTAAAGAATGTGAAATAGATTTGCTTTTATGACCAAAGATAGTAGAGTCATCAGAACAAAATTTACACATTTCCATCTTTTACTTTACATACTAGAATGAAAACAAAAACACTTACTGTGGAGATAGCATTGACCATGCCATTGGTGATTTGGTCTTGACGCATATGCTTCACTACATCAAACTGAGCTGCACGTTGCTTGGGGATTACCTGGTCAGCAATCTTTTTCAGTTCAGAGTTAAATTTTTTGAACAAATCTTCAAATAGAAGAGAAAGAAGCTGGAAATACAAAACAGTTGAATTAAGGAAAAAATTGTACTTCTCCAGGTCTGGGAAATGGGGGGAAGGGGAGAGGAGAAACACATGCTTAATATTTCTATGTTTATACTTCTCGTTAGCTAAAACATCCTTTTTCTCAAATATTTTTCTCACAAGTTTTTTTGCCTTGTCAAATTAAAGTGAAATATTAGAAAAATTATCTCATAATAGAAAGAAAATTAAGTAGAAGAATGGTCTAAGCCTATGCACTTATCCATTTTGGTTTGCTTTAAACCTTCTTTCACAATATCTTAGCATAGACATGGATGGGTATGCTATTTACTCTTTTCCCTAATCAGATAAGTGATAATCTACCTGATCTACTTCTTCCTTCTTAAAGTCACAAACTCTCTTCAAGATTTAACAACCTAAATGTACAACCCTAAATTACACACAAGATCTGGAGGCAAGACCAGCATCTATTCTAATACTGGATGGAATAACCGTAGTAAAAGCAGTAAGTGAAAGGTCACTTTGAGATATTCTACTATTAGGAGTGAAAAAGGCTGTTTAAAGTTCCCCTTCCCAGAAGCTTCTTAAAATGTACAGTACAGACACCCAAGTGACTGCAAGGAGCCCTTAGAGGAAGCAAGTTGGCAGCAGAGAGTCTGGAAGCAGTGCACAGTGTGCAAGGCCAGTCTGAAGTACAGAAGATGCAGTTACCATCACTTCTGGACAAGCAGAACTAAAAAGAGACTTTAAGGGCCCAAAAGCAGCCTCCACTCTTGACAGCTGGCAACATGTATCTCAGGTGAGGTAGGCAGTTTCCTCACTCATACACTTTTACCCTGCTACTTTCTGCCAATCACAATCACAATCTATGGAAAACCAGTTACACCCACAGAGAGTCCACTTGCTTCAACACCTGCCATTCTTTTCTAGAAGTACTGCTATCTGGAAAGTGCAATGCTCTTCCACATCTCTCCCTTAGAAAAAAAAAAAAGTTTAAGCAAAGAAGTTACAACTCTTCAAAAGTGCTACTATTCAAGCCAATTATTTCTTGTATTTGAATACTAATTATTTCTGGTTCTTTAAAATAGCTGTAAAAGAAAAAGGCTACCAAAGTTCGTGATCTCACTTCTTCTGCTTTCCAATATGCTCTGCTTCTGCAGTTTGCTTAGCCTCTCCTTGCAGGCACTAATAGCTTCCCAAAATACTTAAACCTGCATTACACGATACATTTTAAATGCTCACAATGATTAGCTTTGCAAGCAAGCAGTGTAAATTCTACAGCTTGTCAGTCTTGCCCTGAGACTGTAATTTACAGCAGCTCCAAGTGTCAGAAGAGGTAAAAAAGCAACACCTACTACCAATGCCAGAAATAGCAGTTCCAAGCATACAAAGTACTGCAACGCTGAACAAGCCAGGTATTCAGCCACCACAAGCTACGGCATTCTGGAGTCAGTTGAACAACTGAATTTCTTTATGTGCAGAGTTAAACTGAACTTTGTAACTGCCTCCCATCATGGTTCAAACTCTTCCTTGCCTTCCAGAAACAAGGAAGTAAACCACTCATTCCTCACGGGAGTTGGGCACCAGCTTTCCTCTATCTATATGCCCCAGCTGGGCTGAGCAAAGCATACGACACTGTAAAGCAGCTAACTAAATTATATGCTACCCTTTTCACTGGCATCGCAAATGCATGTAAAAATTAAAAAGAAAACGAAATCTAACACCTGGAAACTTGAGATAAACATCTTATTTTCAACAAAATGCTCCCATTGGCCTTCATGGAGACCAAGACTGGATCATCTTTGACAGTCTACTCCACAAGACATTAAGAAACATCTGGTGTAAATTGTAAAACCAGCGATAACACACACTGTATACTAATCCTTGACAAAAGTGTCCAGAGAGATCCAGTCACCTGTAACTCACCTGTAATGTCACGCTCATTTAAATCACATTTCCAGGACAAATAAAAGCATCTTTTACAAAGCACCATATCAGGAAGGAGAACCCACTGGAGTCTCCAAAACTAGATTATAAGGGTAATATTTCAAAAGTAGGGAAAAAGTAAAAGGAAGGAGTATGTGCATTTTTAAGATGTCTGATAGTCTTACAAGAACTAGACTTTTGAAATCAGTAATTGTACACGCTCGATCTCAATAGGTTTGAGCAGCACTCAAACATTAAAAAATAAAATTAACAGAACATTACAAAGAATCATTCAGAAAATGTTTTTATATCTGATTTCTTGATCATAAAATTGCAAAAATCTCCTAATTCCACATACCACTGGGATTATAAAACCAGGTCACCTTTCCTCTTCTTTGAACTAATAAAGTAAGTTACACCGCATGTACACTAACTTGCTGGTATTTGCCAGTCTGAAAAGCGTCATACTTTGCTAATTTCACTCAGAGACTCTTGGTCTGTAAGAGCTCTGACTATCCAGCAAAGCAGAATCTCACAATAACCACACTATTTAGGTCAAGAGTGAGTGATTAAAGAAAAGGGATGGAATGCCAGTGATAATATTCAATGGATTTCATAGTTAGTCCAGAGTCTTTCAGCCTGCTTCACACAGGAGCACTAAAGAGCAAATTATATTTAAGAAAAAAAAACCCTGACAGCTCATCAATTGATTTTCATTGAAAATCCTAAGAAAAATTAATAAAGAAGTTAAGCTGCTGAAATACAGTTTCACCAATTAGCTTAATGTCAGAGAATTCTAATTAGGCGCCTTGAGATTGCTATTTAGCGTTTAAGCCTTTAGAGTGCCAAATTCTCCCTTTCACACAAACTGGTTGCAAAATTAAAGACATTAGGCAGCCTTAATTATATTATCAGAACAGCTGGGATTAGGCAATCTCTGAAGTCAAGGCGGTATTCTTTTGTCACAGGGTAGAAATCCCTTGCTTTCCAGGGTGCCGGATTTTGGTGCTGTTCCATATCTCACCCATACAAAGCAAGCTGCATTAGAAACAAAAAAAAAAAAAAAAAAAAAAAAAAAGAGGACAAAGAACAGAGTAATGCTTAGCAAATAATGAACACATTAAGAAAAGAGAAAAGGTAGGTGAAAAGATTAAGCCTGAAATCGGTAGGTTTTGCTAACACCTCAGCTGGCACCTGGCCTACCCAGCCTCTAGTGGCAGAAAGACTAAGGGAAAGCTCTGTAAACCAGCTTGGCTAGCGGATACAACTCTGTTATCTAAAGCTAAAGCACATTTCATACTCTCTTGTCCCATGGGGTGTGAAATTAGCAGCTATTGTTTTCACACATTTTTATAAACACAATGCCTTTTATGTCTTTACATTGTTTAGACCGCTATGTTTTTCTCCTCACATGGGAATCTTTTTTTTTTCCCCCTCTCGCTTTATTCGAATTTTAAATCAACAGGATTTATATTCCAGGAACATGCTGGCATTTAATAAAAACACCAACCATTTTATCCATGTAAACTTTAGCTAAACACAAATATTTTAAACTGGCAAAAGATCTCTACACTTTTTAGTCTGTAATCCCATCAAATTAATATTACACTGATAACATGGCAGAGAAGAATTGAAGTGATCAGCTTCAAATAAGCTTTTAAAATTTCACAAGGGAGCCAGAACTACTCTTAATCAAGTGTTACAAGCCCTCTGCATAGTTCTCCTTGATGTAGAAAAAATACACATTGGCTTTGTTATGATGATCCTCTACATGTAAAACCTCTTCCCAGCTCCTTTAAAACAACTTTAGTTGTTAACATTCATGTGAGCAGAGGCCTTTTTCTTACAAGTTATAGAAAACTTGCTGTACTTTCTGCTTCTAAAAATATTAGGAAAAAAGCACCTATTCCTTCAATCCACTGAAATAAAAACATTATGATGACAAAGCAACAACTAATTTTACTGATTACAGTCATACTGAACTACAGCAACACTACAGCAGAAACCGAATAAATCCACTACAGTTTAAAACATTTGCTCCATTTGAATACTGTAGTAATGTCCTCTTACTACTCCTCACACTTCAGTAATATGTTCTGCTTCAGAACAAAAGTAGAAGTCTGAACAGTCAAGATATTCATTTGAAGAAAGAATTTTTCTTCTCAACAGGTTAAGAGGATTTTTTTCCCCTTGTATTTGTGCCTAGAGTGCGTTTAAGCACATCATCTTAGTTTTTTCAGAAAATCTTGAAGCAAAGCACATGTTCTTCCTCCGAAATAACTGCATTCTGTGTGTGTGCATGGAGGACAAGGCAGAGTGGGAATGAGAACAGGAGTATGAGACAATGTGCTAGCACACATCTTAAAAAGTAAAATAAGATGCGAATACCCACTGGATATGAACAAAAAGGAACAGATATTGGTCTTTGCACTGCAACAGAAATCCCGATACAAATGACGTGGGGAGTTATTCAGACAGAGATGCATAGTTTCTCCAAAATGGTGCAGTATGTATATTTGTCTTAACTCCTGATGCATGATCAATAACCAGAGACAATACTGTCTGACAAAACTCCAACTTAAATTAATACAGAGCACAGCAAAGAAGTCCAATCCTAATCTAAATTGGTTCATCTAATAACCACACATGACAAGGAAAAATCCATGTCACTATAACTAAGCAGTTCCTTCATCTGGCAGGCAAATTCCCACTGCATTAGGAGAATGTGGTTTAGTCAACAGCTGTGAACTGCCACCCTCCCTGCAAAGAATGGTGACAGCCAGACTCCTCAAAACCGTTCCCTCCTTCACAGACTTTTGTGACTGCTTCTACCTCCAGTGCCAAAATACTGCAAGCAGAGAAGTCCACATAATCTACTTTCATCAGTTGCTCAAGTTAACTTTAAACCACTTACTCTGTTAATTCATACTACTCTTGAGGCTAGAAAGGCAGTTGACAACAAATAAGCAAACTTATGGGCTTCTCCAAAACACAGGGGAGCTTGAGTGGCTGTTCTGTGAGCTGTTCACAAGTTGGGTTCTCCAACAGTGGGACAGCTTGGACCCAACATTCAGGTACCTACTTGATCCCAGTTTATTCCCCTACCCAGTAGCTTAAAATGGGGCACTGGAAGGTGGATCTTACTGCTGCCTTCTTGGGACTAACAGTGTTAAAATGGAACGAGAACTTATGCTGTTATCTATACTGCTTTGTCCTTTTATCTGGTATAAAGACACAATACAGAAGTGAGGATATAATTTATTAGTCTCAATCAGGGATGCATATCTATAGTCAACTCAGAAAAGCCAACAAAAACAAAATGAGAGGGAAATCACTTAAATCAAGAAGACAGGGATGCCGCTTATTATGCATCTTTTAAAACCAGACAGTAACAAAACCCCAAAGGAGCACTTTGCTCTGAAGTAAAATCTCACCTGCCCCGCCAACTCCAAACGTTTATTTCCATAGTAGTCTCTGTCATCTACTTTATTTTCTCCTTGAGCCAAAATTACTCTCCGCACCATCACTGCTGTGTATATGCACTTGGCACGAAAATTGAATTCCTTTACCTGTAAATAACGAAAAAACCAACACACTGATGTTTCAGTATCAGTTCCTTAGGTTTTACTCAGGCAAACACATCCATTTAAATCAATGGATAATTTGAGCTGACCAAGGAGTTACAACAGGGATTTGAGCACGTCACCTGCTCAAAAAATGCTAAAAGTAATATACTTCGGTGACACTGAAACAGACAATAAATGAAAATAAATCAGAATAAAGGTACTGGTCAGGAGAATAAGGTCCTGAAGTAATACTGGATACTGCGTGGCTATGCAAAACAAATAACGCATAGTATGACAAGTAGTTCAATGGTACAGCATTTCATAAACATTAAGATTACTTTTGACTCAATCCAAATCTTCCTATTTATTTTGAGAATTATTTACTCTATTTCAGCTACAAAGCAAGCCAACAAAGCTTACACCATAAATAACCACACAAATTTACTCCAGTTTAAAAAAAATTACATACAAGAACGTGGGTCAGAATAGTTGATGCTAGCAGCTCTCGTGCTTCTTCCATCTTTGTTTTCTTTGGGCCACCCCACATCCTTTGCCTTCGTACTTTGTTTCCAATGTACTTCAGAGCCTGGCAAGGGGGAGAATTTACTTGAGTTACTATCAGAATTATAACCAATACAAACATACACACACACAGAGATCTGTATGTATTCCTCAGTTAGGGCAATCCCAGTAGCCACAGATGATACAAACTCCAAGCAAAGTGCAAAATACCTAATAAATTCTTGAAATTTGACACAACCAATTATAATTACATATACAACAGCTCGTTTATAATACGTTGATAACACTCATAGCATCATAGAATCACTTGGGTGAAAAAGACCTTTGAAATCATCAAGTCCAACTGTACCTGTCCACTACTAAACCGTATCCCTGAGCAGGATTCAAAATGGGAAGTGAAGAAGGAGCATGATCACTACAATATTAAAAGAAAGGGGCTTGCAGAGATATAGGAAAAACGAATATGCAATATCTGTTTTACTTAATTTGACTTTTCACCTCCAATTCTTCCATATACTTGCTAAATTTCATTCAAACGTTAAACCATGAGGTGGCACTCACTGTTTAATAGACACAAACACCACTGTGTGACATCACCATCTACTTCCAAGAGGATCTTGCAATGATTAATGGATTTTCACTCTCTTAGCAGTTTTTCAAGAAATGGAACCAATCTGCAGAATCCAGGGTCAGATGAGTCAAATAAACTATCCATGTCCACACAGGAAGTTCCTGCCTGGAAATGAAGCCATCATCCCTATATCCAAGAATTACCCTCTCCACCCATTAAATTACAGACTCTCCATTTCTTAACCTTCTTCCTCAAACAGTTCACTTTCATTTAATTTCATCTGACATTTCTTTCACAGCGTAACTTCTGTATTTCTGGTTTTCTACTTTCCTGGCTGCTTCACATCTCTCTATGTTCTTCCAGCATCATCACATCACTCTTCTGACTCCAAATTAGGAAGGCCTTCATGCTACCTCTAACCCTGAAGATGCCCCAAAAGATGCAAACTAGAAAGATGTTCACTTTACAGCACTCAACATCACATGTGGAAAGATCTGATAAAGTTTACAATGAAATAGCATAATCACAGAATCATAGAATAGTTTAAGTTGGAAGGGACCTTAAAGATCATCCAGTTCCAACCCCCCTATCGTGGGCAGGGACACCTCCCACTAGATCAGGCTGCCCAAGGCCCCATCCAACCTGGCCTTGAACACCTCCAGGGACGGGGCAGCCACAGCTTCCCTGGGCAACCTGTGACAGTGCCTCACCACTCTCATCATGAAGAAATTCTTCCTTATGTCTAGTCTAAATCTGCCCCTCTCCAGCTTATACCCATTGCCCCTAGCCCTATCACTACAAGCTTTTGCGTACAGTCACTCCCCAGTTTTCCTGTAGCCCCTTTCAGGTACTGGAAGGTCACTATAAGGTCTCCTTGGAGCCTTCTCTTCTCCAGGTTGAACAACCCCAATTCTCTCAGCCTGTTCTTGTGGGATCGTCCTTGCAGCCCTCCTTTGGACCCGTTCCAAGAGCTCCATATCTTTCTTATGTTGAGGATTCCAGAATTGGACACAATACTCCAGATGAGGTCTCACAAGACAGGAAGAGAGGGGCAGAATCGCCTCCCTCGACCTGCTGGCCACGCTTCTTGTGATGCAGCCCAGGCTACGTTTGGCCTTCTGGGCTGCGAGCGCATACTGCCGGCTCATATCGAGCTTCTCAAGAAATAAGACTAATCTTCAAAGCTTCTGCTAGCAAATTAATACATATACGATGGAAATGCTGTCAGCAAAATGGCCTGTGTTCTGGCTAATTAAAAAAGTACATGTAAGCTGAAGAGAATTCTGTTGAGTCTTTATCAAGATGGTGGGTGGTTATTATTGGGGGCTTTATAAAAGAGATTAGAATTGAAGAACATCTACTCATGATGAAATGGTCATGTCCACATCTACGGAGCTTCTGCAAAATGGGCCATGAAATTCCTTTTTAAAAAATGGAAAAATGGAAACCAAAAAACCCTAATCTTATGTACATAAATACTCATCACATACATTAAAACATAACCCTGGGCTTCTGAAAACCAAGAATTTCTTGACTTTGGTTTTATTCCAGTCAGACAATGAGAGCAAAGCCTCACTTTTGAAAAGCCTTGCCCCCTTAAGAACCCTTAGCTTAAAATAACCCCCCAAAACCCGAACCTCAAAACAAAATTGTATGTCGATTGCTGACATAGCAAAGTGGCCAATACCCACCATCTTTAGGTTTTTATGGCCTCTGGCCATATGAAAAGACACACCTGCATCTGCGTAAAAATCTGAGCTTTTTGGCATTCTTCCAGACTAGGAGCAAATGCAGCCATCACATGTTCCTCTGTGCCAATCATTTGCACAATCTCTTGGTCACTCTCCACACCCATGGCCTAGTAAAAGAAGAAAAGACAGAAATAGCACAGGCTTTATGTTAACTCACTGACATTTGCTTATGCTAATTTGGTATTGTTTGTCTGCATTACTACTAAGCAAGAGCTAGTTCTTCTTTAAGAAACTGTGCCATCTGGCACTGGCAGCACATATTCTAGCTACAGAAGAACGTTAAATGGAAATCTTGATAAGCAGCAGGAACACACACAGTTTTTGGAGAGCGTCTTCTTCACTGATGGGAGTTAAATTCCATGCTTTTTCATAAGAAAAAACTAAATACCAGCTAATAACCACATGTGTAACAAGAAAAACCAAGTCAGAATCTACAACAAACAAAGGAAGGTGAACTTTCTTAAAACATTACATATGGTCTCTCACCGCAAGCAATTTCAGAAACTCAGTTGACTGTGATGCAGCACGTCCCATTTGAGAAATGTTTACAATTTACCTCCTTTGCAGTTCTCTGCACTTAAAAGATGACTTCACTACACAATTCCACTTGAAAGCCATTCTATTATTTCACTGATCCTTGGGACACCTTGTTAGACTTTATACTGCGGAAAAAGCTTAATAAACTAAGAAAGCGCTTAACAGGTTTAGAAAAATCTCTCTGTCAGTAAGTGTTTCAAGGTGGCAGCCAGCAGTGAAGGTCTTTGTGGATTCCAGATGGTGCTAAAGCTCCCCCTTCACGCATTTGCCTGGAGCTCTGCCATATCAAAAAACTGGAATAATCTCACTAAACCTCTTCTGGATGAGTTATAATATGTTTCTCAGAACTCTGTAAGGAAGTTACGTTTGCATTCATATTATTCTTCAAACTGCCTGCCACAAAGACCATTGTAAATAATGGTGTATGTAGACCCCAGTATTCTGGTTCTCATTAAAAACTGGCAGTGTCCCAAAAAGTTACATTTTCCTAAAAACTGCACAAATACCTACGCCTTCATTGGGCGTCACTTTGCTTAACACCTAGCTAACGTTATCCACTTGCAAAACTGTTGCTCTAATTGTGAAGCATCCAGCTTTTTTTTTTCCCTCTTCTTTTCTTTTGTTTCATCTTTATTTTTCAACAAAGAAGTAGTTAGTTGAAGTTCCTTTAACAGAAAACTTTATCACTTTATCTTGTTGTTTACTTAAAATTAAAAGCAGTGCAAAAGTAGCACACACTCATAACAGTGTGAGAACACTCCTGTTTCAGTGCAAAGCACAGTTCCACCATCTCAGACAGACCTGAGTGCCAAATCAAGATGCAGTTACTTCACCAGGAAAGAGTGTTCCATCATTGTTTGCTTCCACTAGGTATTCACCCCTTTGATCTCAAGGCCCTTTCAAAACCAGAATTTGCCTATGCGATATTACTGTAGCTCAGACGTCTGGTTTTCAAATATTATTATGCTTCCTCACCCTTTTAAATAAGGTCACACAGTAGTCAAAAAACCTCAGTAGAGAAGTTAACAAAATCCCTCATTATCTGACAGCTGGACTCATAAGAAAGTCTACAAAAGCATGAGAGCTTCACAACAGTCATTTTCCATGTGTATAAGACCTAAGAGCTGACCAGTTTAGGAACCACACCTGGACTGTTATCACTGCTGCACTTAGCCTGCAGCAGAATGAAACTTTACTAAGGGAATCTTTGTGCCATTCTAGGCACGTATACCAGCAATACAGATCAAGTGCAAGCCGATAAGATAACACCCTGTTTCTGTCCACCAAGTTAATTTTAGGATGACAACCAGATCGTAAGAGTCACATAAAAAGTGAACAAAACAAGTGGAGGGAAAAAGTCAACCTGCAGTTTCACTATGCTGTCCTGTCCATTAAAAACAGAAAGACAGTAAATTAAAGATAGTTGACATAATAATTTCTTTTAACTTGAATACTTTCATCAGAAATCTGACAAAAAGATGAGAACAGGACATGTCATTATGCCTTTGTAGATTTTCTTCTTAAAGCCTGTAGCAGCAAACTCACTTGAGAACTCTGAATTTGCATGCAGGAATGACTGGGATCTGCCACCAAACAATATAGAATCATAGGATCACTAGGTTGGAAGAGACCCACTGGATCATCTAGTCCAACCGTTCCTATCAAACACTAAACCACGCCCCTTAGCACCTCATCCACCCGTGCCTTAAACACCTCCAGGGAAGGTGACTCAACCACCTCCCTGGGCAGCCTGTGCCAGTGCCCAATGACCCTTTCCGTGAAGAATTTTTTCCTAATGTCCAGCCTAAACCTCCCCTGGCGGAGCTTGAGGCCATTCCCTCTTGTCCTGTCCCCCGTCACTTGGGAGAAGAGGCCAGCACCCTCCTCTCTATAACCTCCTTTCAGGTAGTTGTAGACAGCAATGAGGTCTCCCCTCAGCCTCCTCTTCTCCAGGCTAAACAACCCTAGCTCTCTCAATTATTAGACAAGTGCAAATTAAGGGAAATCAACTTATAAGTAATGACTAAAAACTTAAGCAAACGACTGAAAAATACATCCTGACACAAAAGCCAGAAGTAAACCCATTTATTCTCCTCTGTACTCTCAACAGTCATGAGCACAGCAGCACACAAATCCACCTACATGCAATGCTAATGGGACAAACAACAGGGCCATGCTGGTATTGGATAGATTTGTAATCTTAATACTTTCTTTTTCAGAAAACTTGGCACTGATGCTGCACTTCTATCAAAAAAACCAAAAAACCAAACCAAAACAAAAACAACCAAACCCCCCAGAAGTACTCCAGAATTAGGCTGTAACATCACTAAGATAGGAACAAAATATTCCTGGGCTGTGGCTTGTGTTACAGAAACACTGAGGACATGCAAAGCAAGAATTGGTCCTATGCTCGAAGTGCTCATGATCCCAGGACAACGCCAAGGGAAAGGGAATTAACATAAAAGCAAAGCAGAAAACAAGATGGGGATAATTTTACAGGACGGTGGAGGGGAAAGAGACATTGCAAAGGGATAACTTAACAGCAGCAGCAAAAAGATAAGGAGGGAGACAGCAGCAAGCTGTTGAAGAGCATGGTTGGAAGGCTAGTAGTTAATGCACGTAAGACAGACCAGTCAAGCAAACATTCAGAATGCCCACATCATCCTCAGTTCAAGTGGGAGAAAGCAGTCCAGCCAGGGTCAACCACTTCTAAGACTGTGGGAGGTTTCTGCTACCCAAAACACGTGTGTGTCCGTGCACACGCACACATGTACAAATGACAGTGTACATGAGAGAGCACAAGCCCTGCTCTTCCTCCCACAGCATGCGTCCTAATGATGATGTCTAGGCGTTTCCATGGCACTTCCCTAGAATGTAGTTCTGCAGTCTATCAGGCTAAATTACAGAATAGAGACAGGCAGATGACTGGATTAAAAAGATGTCAGGAAGTTCAAGGTTGACATCACAGACAGAATTGGTCGGAGCTTTCATAATTCAAAAGATACGAGCTATGAAACTGCAGCCATGGGAACTTGTAATTCCATAGATCCAGTAAGACCACCATTCAGCTGTTCCTCTAGAGTTGCATCTTAACAGCTCCAAGACAAACACAGGTTTGTAAAAATGAAACTTGACCTGTTGTTCAAATCTTTTGCTGCAGGTCCTAGAGCAGCTTCTCACAGCTTCCAGATAAACTAAAGATGCTTCACCTAGTGATGCAGGTCATAAAATTCAACTTTTAAGACCCTTAAGTTTCTTACAATTCTCTTCCTTCCCCAACCAGTTTTGGTACAGCATGCTACCTTCATTTACTTCAGCTCCCAGGACTCACTTAACTCTACCAAATCAAGATCACACACCCAAAAGAAAAACAGCCCTTACTTTAAAACAACTCTAACTCCCTGCAACATAGGGAGCTCCCTGCAAAAGCAGCAGCACCACCTCACCTGTAGCCCTGATGTAGCCCAAAAAGAGCCTTAAGTACTACATAAATATTCCACAATTCCTCTAATGCTCATTGCTACCTAAATCTGCCTGATCTCCCCCAGCTTGACATAGTCAAAAAAAACACTATGCACAGTTCACACAGCCCTGTGATCTGCACACAACTGACACACAGATAAAACAAAGATCTCTTAGGGTTGCAAGTCAACTCAGAACATCCTAGGTATCATTCTAGTTGCATGTGTACATTAACTAATGAAGTGGTGTTACACAGTAAGCAGGAAGCAAATTAGTTGTGTCTGTTTCCCATTACAAGGCAATTCACAGCCCTTTAACAACCTCAACAAATAAATACTTTGGAAGTAAATCTGTCCAGCTTACAGCACTACTTCAATCCAAAAACTGTAGTTACATATATAAGGGCTGCACAAATGCCCCAGTCACTTTCAAGAACAAATGTTAGGGAAAAAGCGTTTAGCACAGCAACAATGCATTAACTCCCCGACATCTGACAAACGGGCACTTCAAGCCCATCCTAGAATAGTGACAAGAACATGCATTTTTTAGCCTATCAAATTTCAGCTGGCTGAGGTCAATGTGTTGAACTTCACAAAACTACAACTTACACATGTTCAGCACAACAAGTTGTTAAATCTCAATGTGCCAATTGCAAAGATCCTTACAGGTTTGGGTGGCAAAAAAGCAAAACAGCATAACAGGTCATTTGGGCTGGCAGTTTAGAAAAGACTATGGGTGAAGATGCTCCCTTTAGGGTGATACTACACAGTCCAGTCTCCCCACGTATGCAGATCAAGGGACCTTTGGACCGACAGTACTATTCCCACCTCTCCCCACAACCCATCCACCTGGGTACCCTTCCTCTCGATGAAATAAAAGAAAGGATTGGGAATACTGTACATTCAAGCCTTGCCCCAGCATGTAGCTAAGATGTGTCCATGATTCAAGCCTGAAACATAAAAGTGCTCTTAGATTCTACTTAAAGGGAGCTCTGTATGAATTTTAGGTCTCACCTCCATTGGTGGGTAGCATTTGCAATGTACTTCACAGCCTTTGCTTTAAATGAATATGTCTATGGGACATTACCATGCCTCCACTTTACAGTTGCAGTAGCTTTAAACCCAAGTTAGATCACAGGTCTCCAATACCTGCTTGGATTTCTATAAAGCTACAAGGATTTATGTACCTGATCTACACCTCAAATCATTTACAGGAATGTTGGGCTATTTAATGCTTCAGGAATAGAATGACAGTTCAAAATTGCCCAGCTTTCTCCTACTGACTCTCATAGTCCCTGACAAAACTGTCCCTTCCAGCTAGCCCATGTACTGGATAGCAGTTCTCTCCTAATTACTAGGCATTTTCTAAGTCAAAACACATAGGTCTGTGGAACTTGGTTGCAGTCTGGATGTTCGTCTGGGAGGAAATGCAAAGCAGCAGATTTTTGTCAAGTCTTCTCAGTTCATTTTTTAATCATAAATTGCACAAGCAAAAGTTAAGGATGTCAAGGCAATCAAAACTTCAGACTTTAGATTGTCTGTACAGCTCAACTTTGCCCCTTGCAGATGTGTGTCTCCACACTACAAGAAGCAGAACACTTCCTAGTAATGAGGAAGACCTATGCTCCATACCCAAAGCTTATATCTCAGCAGAAAGGAATTCTTCTCCTTGCTTTTCCAACAAATCTATGTATAATGCTGCTGTATGAGAGAGCTGAGGCTACATGGAATCTTTATGTCAGGGATTTTCCAGTTTCAGTGCTACAGCATCTGCAACCCTGCTTCTAATAGGTGAATAGAGCAAAGTAACTCCACATTACAGCAATACCCAAGAAAGATCAAAGGCTGGTGCTTGCCTAAGAATCCACTGGAAAGACTATCTGGGATTTTTAGTTTCCAATTGGAGACTCATCAAAAGTGGACAGGAGATCTTGGATGTTCACATGTCACTAAAAGAAAGGTAAGGAACTTACAATTACAGTTAATTGCTGGTCAAGAATAGAACACTCAGAAGAGTTAAAATGGGCACAGTTAATTTACTACTGGATTAAATCAGTATAATAAGTTGAAAAGTACTACTGCCAAGAGCTTCTGACAACTGTTACCTCTCGTTCATTAAACAAATGAAAAATCATGCAACATTATCTAAAATATAAAATATACATATAGGCAGGGGGGATAATTATAGCATTGTCAGAAAGTAATCAAATAGTACAATGCTGCTTAAGAAAAACCCTGACAATCATCTTCTCAGATTTAATAATCCAGAGCAGTTACTCTTCTGTGAGCAGGTATTTATCTATACCAGCAGGGGGTGACAAAATGTAATAAAGGTCTGTAAGTGAAGGTGGAATCCAGCTGTTTGGTACTGGAGCAAATGGATTAACAGCCACATTAACACTTTCCTGCAACAGAAAAGTTGTGAACTTAATTCTGACACTTTAATGTGCATTTCTGTCCACAAATAATTTCTCAACCTCTTTTAACACTGGTTGCTAAAATCAGATGATCTCCTCCAACTACTTAAAGAGATTAGCTTAATTAGAGCTAACAGACGTTTGTTTCTAAAGTCTAAATCCAATTATTAAACTATTTTGTAGTACAAAAAAATGATTCTTAGAACTCTCAATCAGCCAAAGAGCTGTGGCAATACAGAAAGTTTGTACTTGCAATGCCAGCAAATCAGCACTGCTGGAAGAAACTGTTTGGATGCTGTGAGCAAGTGCTGCCCTCTCCTGGCAATTTATTTCCTTGAGAGATTACCTCCCCAAACCTTCCATGCTGTAAACCATCACAGAGGAGACAAGAGAACTATAGGACTTACTTCTACTGGTTGCTAGATCCAGAGGCACTTTTGTGACTTAAGTCACTTTCCCTGTGAACAGCGCCTCCAAGCCTGCTGTCCAATTTCCTTCTGCACACAGCGTGCACCAGGCTGCAAACCCACAGGCAGCAGTGAAGCCCACAGGACAGCAAGGAGCTACCAGCTGTTGGGAGGGCAGGTCCTGGCCATGCCCTGTTGTCTTCTCCAGCAGCCGGACAGTGCATGTCCACACACCGCCTTTACTGGCTGTAGCCCATGTGTTTGATACCACAGCTGGAATACCAGCCCGCTTCCAGTCCTGTTGGGCAGCTAGGGAAAAGTCATCGTTAACACCTTCAGTCACGTGCACCCTTGACTGAACTAAAATGAGAGCAGCAGAGGGTGGAGGAAAGGAGCTCTGGCAAACACTGTCACCAGCTCAGCCATCAGGGTGAATACTCCCCAATTCTTGCCCAGAATCAGAGGTGGTTGCCTCTCACAGACCTTTGTCAGTCCCACTAGAGATCACTTCAAAGCTACAATGCCCTGTCCACGCATTCACCGCGCTGAAGATGATACTGGTGAGTATCCCCGCATCAGGCAGGGAACTCTGCAGTATCCTGACTGAAGTGGAGTTCATTCACAGGGAAACAAAATAAACTGACACAAAATAAAAGCCACTCTAGTAATCTTAAAGGATTTAGGAATAGGTCTAAGAATTGCAACTTCTCAAGAGGTTATCGGTTTTGTTTACAGTTATGAGTGGAATTCATGTGTAACAAGCTCGTGGCTATGTCATGTCCCCAGATCTGATACAAAGGGTGTGGAGCTAGTCAGCAGCCCATGAGTTGGAGGTGGTGCAGGGGGGACCAAAACCAGAAGTGAAGACCCTTAACACAAGTTTGCGACATAGTTCATAACAAAAGAAACCAAAACCTTTCTGACTTTCTGCAGCCACAGGGGCACAGGCAGCAGGGCAGAGGGACCTTACTGTGCAGCAGATGGGTGGCAGCATCTGACTTGGCACAGCAGTGTTCTCATTGCGGAAAAATTCAACACTTTTTCTCCTTTCTACTGTACAGTAAAGATGGATTCCCAGAAGAAAAAAGCTCGCACTCTCTAAGCCCTGCTATGTCCTTCTATAGGTGGACCTTCTGAGAGCTGCTGTTGATCTTCGTTCTTGAGCTACACCACAGCTTTTTTTTATTTTTTTTCATTTTACTTTCCAAACGAATAGTTGTATTACCTTAAATATGATAGCAATGGGAATATCTTCTGACAGAGTATTGTGCCTCAGGTAAAATCTCCCTTGTTTCACAACCATATTTGTTCTGCTCTTCTTCTCATGAGTGGAACTGAAGTGAAAAAAAGAAAATATTATGAACGAAAGAAAGTTTGCACTGACACTCCTAGAATCTTCTGTATAAAACTTAGCAAGCTTGAGCAATCTTGCAGCTTAACTAAACCCACTTTCTCCTCTCCTAAAAATTACACAGAAACAGCCAGACATCACTATGTAACACCAAGGAAATATGGTACTGCCACCTGTGATGGGGAAGGTCAATACTTGACTTAAGCAAGTAGAAGCCTGTACTTTTCAAAAACATCTTTGTAGGCTTTTATCATTAACTTGGATGTAACCCACAAGGTCAAACTGTGCACAAGTACTGTGGTAGCAATACTACTGAGGCAACTACTTTGTGTTGCACGCTTATCCTCATCTAGGCTTACTGTGGAACAGTAAAGGAGTTAGGAGAGACATATGAGAGGCCTCTGGAGCAAGAAAGAGTACTTTGTTACTCTGAAAATTAGAACTTGCATTTTTCTAGTCTGGGATGAAGCACATGAGCAACTCCCACTAATTTTTGTGAGAATACTGAACTAACTAGTTTTGTTACTGATGTTTGAGTATACAGAATGACAGTAGCAAGAGTGGGGCAGTGAATGTCTACAGCTTTTCCTGTTTAACTTTACTAGGAAGAAAACTACACAGCTTACTTCAACTACAATAATGAACTTTTAAAGCTTTGGTTTTATCTCCTTTAAGTACTGCAGGCATTAACCATACCTGGTAACAGAAGCGCCAACTGTGCCTTTTCTATCAGCTTCCACAATGATTCTGTTTTTGGATAACTGCTCTTGAATAAGAATGACTTTCTCTACACCTTTAACGATGAAATAGCCACCTGTTCAATAGAAAAGATAGATTTTGCATGTCAGCACGCTTGCACCTGACTCATGTCCTTCGATATGCCTTTGAAAGTAAATTATTAGAAAGCAAACAGTAAGTACACAAAAGACAAAACAGGACAGTAAATTCTCTCTTAGAAGAGTAAAGAATGAACTCTGCACAGAACCTAGGATAACTACAAAATTGTTCCACTAGACTACAGCGAACCGTTGCTAGGCTCACACATAGTATTCAGAATCTAACATTTTATTTGGGAAGTACTTGGACAGCAAGAACTGACAGGCAGATCAAAACCTGCAAAGCTGTAAAACCCCCCAAACCTGTAAGGTAACCAGACTTAAAAGATGTTTCAGAACTGGCAGTTCTACAAATTAGGTAAAAATACTGCCTGTCAGAAAAGTGTATCTCGAAAAAAAAGAAAAAGAGAGAGAGAACTGGCCATTTCAGATGCCTGGTATCAAATAAGAAAATAAATCTTCTGTAATTACCAACTTGCTCTCTCCAGCACCAAGGAGAAATTTCTTTTGTATTACTTTTAAAAAATGTATTTTAATGGTATCTAAGACTATATAAAGAATCTGCAAATGAGCTGTGTTAGATTGCTCTCTTAAACTGTAGTAATCTGTTAATGCCCTTCCAGCACAGCACGTCATGTCTTGCCATCATAAGCAAGCACTGCACAGGCCCAGTGGATGCTTGAAAAGCAGCAGATAAAAACCGAAGAAGCTGCTTGTTAGAAGACTACATCTCCTCTTCACATTTCAAATTTTATCATGTAACACTATATCCATGCCTTATAAAAGGCAGCAGATAAGACTTCCAGTTCTGGAGAGTTACACTCTCCCCTGATCCACTTCATGTTCATGAATGAACTCTGCTTCTGTTCCCACATAACACATCACTGTACACAATACTATATTTCAAAATTTTAGTGTACTCCTTTTGTGGTTGAAAACTCTGTCTGCAAATACAAACATTCCAGGCTATCAACTACTTCTCAGTATTTTCAAAGGCCTGCCAATTTCTTTTAGTTATAAGCATACATTGGAGAAGTTCCCACAAGGACTTGAGAGTGTCAGGAAAAACACCAACGGGACATTTGTTTACTGAAAAAATATTTAAAACTAAAAGTACAGGTGGCAAAAAAGAACGAGTGCAAATGTACCTGGATCTAATGGACATTCATTCAGTTTGGCAAATTCTGCTGGAGTTTTCCCAGTAAGAACACAATTGGAGCTACGCAGCATTATAGGCATTCTGCAAGAAAACCAGTTATGCTTTTATTTTAGATTCAGACAGAAAAATATTAATTGTCGAATTCAGAGTAAAAACCATGCTGAACAAACTAGAGAAAACACATTTGAGGTAATTAGAACACATTGCTTTAATCCCACCTTATTTCATTGAGCATGTAATTTGAAGAGAGAGACTTCAACAGGACATCTATTGACAGAAACTGGAGACTCCTATTTAACTTTTATGCAGCAGGGATCCATAACAAGAACAGTCAGCAAGGCTGATGATTACTGATGTCCCCAAAACCAGTACAGACCACACTGACTAACTTTATAGATCCACTGCTACCAACCAGTTTTAATCAGAAAAAGATGCTTCAGATACGATTTCCCACAGAGCAATTACATCTTAGCGTGGCAGACAGATAGTGCCTCTAGTACATAACCTAGGCATAAAGTTTCCCCAGTTACAGCTCTGATTTCTCTGGTGTCGTAGCACAGAAGCCTACAGCAAGCACTTTTGGAAGCAACACGAAATACTGGAAAAATAATCCAAGAAACTGAAAACAAATTCTATGCTTGGGGAAGGAAAAAAAAAAGAGAATCTAAAGATGCACAGACTGGATATAAGGCAAAACATCTTCACCATGAAACAGCGGAACAAGCTGCATGGGAAGCTAGGGAGCCTCCATCCATGGAGGTCTTCAAGACCGAACAGGATAAGGAACACTGTCTGATGATACAGCTGACGCCAGTTCGAGCACAAGGTTTTACTGGAGATCTCCTGAGGTCTCTTCCAACCTGAAGTATTCTGCCACTCTGTGATGAAGTCAAGAAATGTTCATGTTCATTTGGCTCTGTGTGTTTCCACTGCATTCTTATCAGGAACTGGGCCTATTCATCAAATAGCGCTGCTTTTGCAGTTATTATTAAAAAGACTACTTTTACAGTCAGCTTCATAAGGGTACCTTTCCACCCTCAGATTTTTCATTAAAATTTTTGAAAGAGAGCACATTTTACTTCCAAAGAACAAGCTGCTTTTTGCATAAGACAGTTTATCACTACATCTACCAGAAGACATCCATGCCCTTTACTGTCTTCTACAAATAAGTGGACTTCTGAATTTCACTCCTTAGTGGAGATTGTTTTTAAGAGCTGTGTTCCAGGTGCTTGCTAAGACATATTTTGACAAATTTTATCCATCGCAACCTCAGAGATATTTCATTCAATTCAATTTCTCCATGAAAATTTAAGATTAGGCAGCTCTTGCTAACAGAGTTGTACTCCTTTTATTCAAATTTTATCAATTATTTGAATTTCTTGGCCACTGCCATGTCTTATATCTGAAAAGAAAACTAATGAACTCAAAATTCTCTATTTTTTAAGGATAAAAAGCTATCGTGTCACTACAGTGCTCTACACAGATTACCTTCAGTCATTTCACTGAGAAAGTGTTTCCTAGGGATAAGAAACTTCATAGACAATCACAACCTTATACTACCACTATAAGCCTTCTGCACTCAATGCTTAAATCAGAAACAGTAATCAGTTGGCATAAGGCAACTCAAAATGGGAGCATGTAAATACCATCACTGAAAAACTCCAGTGGAACAGATGTCACCAAGCATCTATTCTTTACTTCACTTCACTCTCCTTTTGAGGACAGAATCTAATTTTTTAAATACAAGGTATTATGAAGAATAGGGAGAAAATAAAAAGGGAAATACAGGTATTGAATTTCTGTGCATAAAGACACAGAAAATGGGTACACTAATTTGGAATGCTATTAAGTACTGCTATTTTCCTCTTTAAAGGCACAATGATATTGCCCTGGGATTTTTTTTGTTTCTAATACACACAGGTTATCAGCAACTCTGCCAAACAGTAGAAATACGAGAGGAAAGAACATCCAGCTTTCCTGTCCCAGTCTGAACCACATGCCAAACAAAAGCACCATTTATACTCACCTGGAAAAAGGAAACCAGGATAATTCTATGAGGAAATGAGGAAAACTATTTCCCATGGAAATAATAAGCTGAATATTAAGAGCTTTTAACAGCAAAAAGACTTTTTACACATATGCCGATAAAATCAGTTGGATGACATAGCTTTACTTTTTAAGAGAGAATATTTACTTTTTCTGCCATGCTCTCACTTCACAGGAGACAGAGATGAATTTACAGGAACAGGCTTTAGTGTAAGATACAATACACTAGTGCTATGCAGCAATTTAGCTGTTTCCAGTAAATTACAGATGCTTTCCAAGTTTCATAGATCATAGATCATAGAATCATAGATTAGTTAGGGTTGGAAGGGACCTCGAAGATCATCTAGTTCCAACCCTCCTGCTATGGGCAGGGACATCCCACTATATCTACAAAAGGCACTGGAACAGGTTGCCCAGAGAGGTGGCAGATGCCCCATCCCTGGGAACATTGAAGGTCAGGTTGGATGGGGCTCTGAGCAACCTGGTCTAATTGAAGATGTCCCTGCTCACTGCAGAGGGGTGGACTAGGTGACATTCATGGTCTCTTCCAATCCAAACCATTTTATGATTTTATGATCCATACAACTTCAAAATAGAATTCTGCTTTCAATAAATGCTAGAATTGCCAGGTATTTTGCCTTCATGGTGTGGTTAAGCACTTGCTTTTCTCCCTAAGGCAAATTCTTTATTTATTTTTAAATAAAATGACCTTCACAATATTAATAACCTCAAGCCATTTGACAGCCATTAGGAAAAAAAAACAGTAAAAAAACCTCAACATTTCTCCACAGAGCTCAGCCTTGGCTCTAAAACAAATTAGTTTTAAAGGAGAGCTTAACTTTGTATAGAACTAATACTTGCTTTAATGGTTTTACCATTAACCTTCTGCACATGTATCTCTACATATTATGTATGAAAGACTTAAGTAATCTGGCAACAATGAAAACATGATTATTTTAGTTTTGCAATGATGCAACCTGCAACTTTAGCATTCTTTCACGTATTTCTCTCTTTGGTTTTGTGTCAATAGATGTCACAGACAACATCCATCCTCCTTTGGAAGAAGACAGATCTCCAGCTTTTGCAAAACAAGATCTTGTAACAGAACCTAACAATCTCATCCTGTACAGCTGTTCGTCAAGATTTGCCTGCTCACTTTTTAACAAGGAAGCATGGTTAGCCTACACTAATTTTGCAGTAAAAGCTCTTCCCAACACGGAGGCAAATGAAAACTAATATAAGAAGCTTGATGCATGGTATGTTACCTGCCAATGGGTAATGCATTGCGTATGATCCTCTGGCTACCTCGTGTATATTCAATGTCCACCGTAATCGGGGCAGAATAAGTCATGTCTCTCAGGCGGCACTAAAAGGAGAACAGTCCTGTGGTTAGATGTTGGCTTACAAGCTGAAGAGTCTCTTAAAATATCCCATGTGTGCACTGTTTCCTGTGAGTGCTCACACAGAAATTGAGCAAAGTGAAGCTTGACCAAGCTCTTCATGGTACCTGGACTGTGTTTGACAGAATCTCCTGTTTAAGACAAAACAAATTTAAAAACCCCTCAAATACAACTAATGCAATGTCTCAAAAGCAGCCAGTGGATCTATGTCTTCAGAGGACAGCATTGCAAAGCAGAACTTCTAAACTGTAGAATTAAACAAACAGGTCTAATCAGCAGAGCTGACACCAAGACCACACTATGCCACAGGCTCTGAGAGCAGTGCTCACCTCAGGGACATTTCCATGTGAAGACTCACAACAGCTGAAGAGTTGTACTGTCATATGAAGACTGATAGAAGGGAAACACACAAGAGTAAGAGGGATGCTGCACGACTTTACTACTAGAATGAGCAAATCTCACTGCACAGTACTGTTTCTGAAGATTACTTACAGGAAGGCTCACTACAATATCACTTCCTGTAAAGATTCCCAGAATTTGTCTGCAAATTCCTCAGACAGCAAGAGAAGTAGGATATACAAATCTAGGACATCGTATAGCCTAAGGCCCAATTATTTCTAATCCAATCTTTCCAGTCTGCTCTCCTCAACCTAGAACTATAGGACTCTGTTGCTGGCCCTTAAGGTATCTTCAAACAAGACAAAGTTTATTGCATTTGCTGAACACAACAGGGCCACTTACAGCAGGTCATTTGTGACTTCACTGAGCTTTCTATGCCTTTGAGCTCCAGGATTATAGGCTTATCAGTATTCAGACTTCTACATTTATGGTTCTGTAGCCTTTCAGTGCATTTGCTATGCATTAATAAAAGCCAATTAAGATTGTGCTGTGCATTGAAGATGCAACTGTACAGAAAAACATGCCTCAAGCATCATTGCAAACTGTACACTTTTCCTCTCCACATTAAAAAAATAAACCACTTCCCTTGTAATAAAAAAATGACGTGCACCAGCAGTTTTCAAGCTGTGACTTGTAAGGAAACTAGGTTCCACTGTGCTCCCAGAAACCTCACTGAATTTAAAAGTAACTGAGAATATTTCCATAATTGATGAAACTCCCATAAGGACTGCATGAGAAGGAGAATTTGACAGCTTCATTAGTGTTACTTGGTGAAAAAAAAGCTTTGGAATTCGTCTGTGCTTTGTCCACCCTAGACATAGATATAAAATAAGAATTACACAGAGTGATATTCCAGTAATTGTATCAACTTTCTTGAGTTGTATCAACTTCCTTGAGTTAATGTATCCTTACATTAGACACCCAGAGGGAAAAGACAGGCATGACATGGTATTCAAGGAAACCAAGGACATGAAGTCTCCCAAATTTCATTGAAAATGGGTAAAATACTCAGATCCTTATGAAAATCTGATCAATTTAGTTGTCTTTGGCAAGGAATTTTACAAGTCTAAGAGAAATGTAGTTACATACTCATAAGTATCCAAACTTTTTGTTTTGGCTGCACGGTTTTTAAACTGCACCACTGTGTGGACCTGATCAGCATTCTATTTAAGAAAAAAACCTGTGGCCTTCATGTGTGCCTAACACACTGAAAAAAAAGAGGAATTAGGCATGAGCATTAAGCATCAATGAGGATGTACCTGAGATGCAAGAGTAGGTTATTCTAAATTCAGAGACAATATGCTCTATGAAGCATTTGTTTTGCCCTCTTCTGCATGTTAGCTATAAAGTAAACACTTCTGCACTCTAGTTATAAAGTAAGCAAGCATTTTAATACCTGGATTCTTGCAGAAGAGTTGTTGGCCACAAAATTTTTGTTGCATGGAGTTTCACTAGTAGTAAAAGATCTTTTCTGTTGCATTTTGTGTGCACTCATATCTGCTGATTTAACATTAGCTACACATTTGTGAGACCCATGAACTGTCCCATATTACACCTAACTGCAGTGTTTGATGGCTGAGTTATTGGTCTGAATTAAAATCTTCCCGTCAAACTAGATGAGATTCGAGTCAGGTCACTGCAGGGAGAATTGTGGCCATGCACAAGAGGCAGCCACTAGACGGCTTCCTTAAAAAAATTTCTCCAAAGCACAGAATGTATTTCATGACAGACTCTAAAGCATGCCACATGCATTATATGAAAAAAAACCCACCCAATCCATTTCAAGTATGATGTGTATTCAGCAAGGTTAAATGCATCCGACATGTGAACCGATTTATTAGGTTGACAAAAGGCTGTATGTAGGTAAACAAGTGCAAGTTCTAAGCTCAATTCCTGTCCTAAAGCCAAAAAGAGGTTGTAAGTGCCTCTGTTGCACTGGCATAAGTCTCAAAGCACAACAGCAGGAGAGGAATACTTTCTTCCTGAGTAATCTCTGAAGGGAACTGAACCACTTTAGATACCTGGAAGCAATTCTGAGAAGTCCAAACCTTATCTTAAGTTTATGGCTTGCTTATACTTACAGAAGCTACCTTATAGCCTACAAAAACCAACACACTCTGTGATATCAGTCACAGCAGCATTTCTTCTCCAGTATGCTTATTTATTCCATAAGTACACAATCTATTTGCAACCTACATGCTTACAGCAATGCAAAGCAGTTAAGTATGCTCCCCACAAGGCTAACACTCTTTTGCAGTTTCTTATAATTTTATCAACTTACATATATTTCTGCACAAACTTTTCATGTTTGCTCTCTGACTTGGATTTTGAGTAAAAAAAATCAGGATACATTCCCAAAGAAGACTGTGAGGGAAAGGGAGACTGCAGTGACCTATAGAGCAGACAGTAGTAAAGGGTAACATTAAAAAGAAGGTAATAAGGACATCAAAGAACCCTATATTGTACAGGACTTCAGCTCTGTTGCAAGGGTAGTGACAAGATTAAGCAAGAGAAGTGCTTTTCACTCCTTTCATGGGAACACATCCAATACAGCTACCATAGAACACTACTCACATGTGTCAGAAAAAAATATAAACAAAATAAAATTAATGTCTAAACATCTCAAGCTGCTTTCTACAGTGATAGTGGCATTGTATCACCTACTGTAACATGCATGTACTCAAAATAAAGCTACATGCAGCTACTATCCAAGACATTCCCAAGATCCAACAAACTATATAGATGCAGACATTAATACCTCATGAGGTGATACAGGTCGAGTCACATTGAAGCTTTCGTCCACATCTGGAGTACCCACGTAGATATTGAGGTACCTGTAACACAAACAGTTCCAAAATGAGCAATGAGCCAAATATTTTTCAGGCAACCTTAAGGAAGCAGAATTCTATATGTACTGAAAAATGAAGTTACTTTGATGAATCTACATAGACTTGCAATGAGCAATGATTCTTCCCAAAGAAACTCCCTGCATTTGAAGTATGCTCAAGTTAGTTAAAATTTAAATTGCACATGCAATAAATTCCAAGTTACCTTTGCAAACAGACAAGAAATAACTCCCACCTGACATCCAAGATTACTAAATTACAGAAAAAATGGTGATACAAGGTATCGTTAATAGCTTTTTATTAAGGCTGCTTCATGTGATTATTCTTCGATGCTCCAAATAAGAGATAAGTCATGGAAAATAATCCCCTGATTTATACCCACACAGGTGCTTATAAACATTTAATAGCCAGTAACAAGCCCATGAGACAGTACACATGCTACTACTGATATGGAAATAATTTCATGCTTACTTCAAGTACCACATTGGATCAGCATCACTTGTAACTTTTTCATTTGCCTTCATGATTTTCTTTATCTGGAGGGAAAAAATCATAAAATAAAATAGAATCGTGTGCCCCTTCTGAGTACTAAGAGCCACTCTCTTCCCGCCAAGAAAGCATACCTCTACATTGATGAAATAGTTGAATGAGTCTATGTGCTGCTTCACGAGTCCTTTCACCTGGAACATACGTGCAAGCAGCAAATAAAATTAGCTTCACTAACATCAATCATACAAGGCAGAAATTAAGATACAAGCATTTACAAGCGCTTTTGGATCTGTGCAAAATTCTTTCAGATGACAAACTTCACAAAGTGCCTGGATGATCAGTCTGGTTCTACACTCTACATTTCCAGTTTCACATTGGAACTGTCATTGTTCCAAATCAGAAAAGAACTTTGGTAACCATACAAAGTAAACACCCAGTAGACTCTGAAATTCGTGCAAACAAACAAGAGCCATTGCAAGTCAAAATATTTTATCAGTTTGCAGTTCTTTTGAAGCAATTTCAACCATTCATAATATAATTAACTATATGTGCCGCTTGAGAAAGAAGTTGCCTGCACCTTAACAAGAGCAGCTGGCACAAGGAAGAATGAGAGGGAGGGCCAGTAAGACAGGGGAGGTGGTACAGAAGTGAGATGTGAAAGAGAGAAGTCAATAAGCAAGTAAACAGTCACAGGAGGGCAGGGCACTCATAAGAAATCTGAGTTTGATTTCTAGGCAGGAAGACAGACAATACGCCCATGAACCACACAGAATAAACAGTATCCTGTTCCCTCATGCAATGAGTTGATACAATACACTTTAAGGATTTAACTTGCAGGTGTTAGGAACAGTCAAAAGAAGGAGAATTATATTAAGTAAAGTGGCCTGGGGTTAAAGAAAAGATATTTTGGCTTGAAGGAATACTAAGAGAAACATTCACTTTGTTAATAGATTGGCATTTGCAGAAATAAAAGGAGTACCTATCCAAACACCAGTGCAAAATCCAGCCTTGAAAAGGAAGAGTGCTAGCTGATACTGAGACACATGCTTACACGCTCATGGAGGGCTTTAAGCTTTGAAACACTCCATGACAACTCACACGTAACAAGCTTAAAACTTCACCCAGAAAACAAGTGCATTTACAGAGTTCGCATGATAGGTAACAGCTCATTCTGAAATTATTAGAAAGAAATGGGAAGCTTAGAATGACAATTCCAGCTGCTTAGTGAAGCCTCCATGTGTTAACGCAAGGGAGAAATGTCTCCAGAGCAAAAACTATTTAGAAAAGTTTCTCTAATTTACAAAAACGTTGCACATCCTGTGACATAGGCAAGAAAGTATCATGGATTTATTAGTGTCTAGAAATCAGGCTGGTAGTTCTTTCCATTTTTTTTATGAGGCGATATCAACAGCTTTATTGCAAGAAAACTCCACTGTAGGAACTGTAATGCACGACATCAACTTTGTTGATGACAGAATCACTGCTGGCATAAATAAACCAACACGCAACAGAAAGGCCAGAACACCATCGGCTGCCCTACAGTAAAGGGCTCACTGGCTGGAAACAATGTAGGATGGATACGCTTGGCATAAAGCGCACAGTAAATTGCACCTCACAGTCAGCAGCCCTCCCTTTTCACAGCCTCAAGACTTCACACAATATCACTAGTTCAAGTTCATGGTGGAAATTCATGTGGTTGCTGGGAGAGACACAGAAACAGGATTTACTGGGGCCCTGAAGCATCTTCGCAGACCTGAACCAAACTGAAAACATAGACAATCTGTAAACGACTTCTGAACTTTGTTTTCCTGCCAGGATCAAACTCTCCAGGGTGTAACAAAAGGAAAAGCACAGGTCTTGAAACTAGGAAGGAGAGGAGTTAACATAGTGAGGCTGGAAAGAACCTTGCTGAAGTAGGCAATGTTTCTGCAGACTGATGACAGGTGCAGAAGTGGCTGCAATTCCCTGAAGGGACCTGTGCACATCACAGACTTTATCTGCTGTCTTTACGCTACAATTTTCATTACTGCCTTTTCCTTCTTCACTTCCGACAGTTTGTCAGTCCTGTTATTACATCTGATGGCATTTTATATAGAATTGTGCCTTCAACTAATACCAGATTATATGAGTAGCACTGAAATTAAGACACTAGTAATCTTCGAGTTCAGTAAAGCTCTAACTTCGTGAGGGAAGAAACACATATAATATATTCAAGCCTTTGTATAATCCAGATCTGTGGTTATATGCTTCCTATGACAAACACAACTATAAACCTAACACCACAGTCTTATATAAAGACCAAGAATGGGGTCTCTGAGGGCCAGTAAAACCATAAAATAATACAGAAACATTACACAGATTCATTATTCATTGAGAAGAGCTATTAAAAAATGTCGCAACAAATTAAGCTGTAAATTTATCAAGATACAATCTATGTAACAAGTTTATCCATTGAACTGAAAAGAAATAAATTGCAAAATCCACACAGAAGGTGAGGGCAGGTAATTTGAGGGAACAGCAAAAGCTAGGAGAGGGGAATGTAAAGTTAGAAAACAGACATAGCCTTTACGTCATGAAATGAATGCATAGCACTAACCTTTAGAAATGCTGGAAGAAGTCTCCATTTTTCCTGAAAACAAAAAAAACAGTCTGAAACATCTTTCTAAAGAGGGATCAGACATCTAAGATGCTTGAGCTTTTTTGTCTGGCTTTTTATTATTATTTTTAAACAGTAACATTATTCAAAATCAGATCTATTTAAAAAAAAAAAAGACTGTCCAAAGCCAACCTAGATGACAACAAAACAATGGAATTACTTGGATCATCTTGGTAAGCCATATGTGCCATTCAATATGTACACAGGATGCAATACGACATTATCTTTTCTAAAAACAACTTTTGTGAGAATATATATTTCTTAAAAATTTCCTTACTTCTGAGTCCTCATTTAAGAGAAACTAACTACTTCTTTTTTTTTTCCCGTGAATACTGTAAATTATATTCCTACCAAGGGAAGACTTACTACAACTTTCACTTTGCAAAACACATGCAAGTATCTCAGTCCTGGGAGCAGCACCTGCAGACACGAGTCTCTGTAAAACCTACCAGCATCTCAACTCCTGCAAAGATTTAGAAAAACTAAACAAAGTACTGACAAGTGTAAGTATATCAAGGTTCCTACAAACTTTTCCTCATTCCTACCGTTTGGTGACTACAGGGAACATTACCTTACATCAGCACCACCTTCTCCCACAGCATGGGGAGTCCACCCCAGATTTGGGATAAGAGATGCAGGTGGAGGGCAAAGGCAAGGAGGACCACTCGGCACAGAATAAGGCTGAATCACTCAGGACTAGAACAGACTATACTATAATATACAAAGCACCAGCACCGCATAATTTAGTCTGACACTCAGCATTTACAGGTACATGGTAATGCTGTAGTTGCACTGTAATGCCGTCTCTCCTGGTGCGGGAGCACGGAGATGAACTCATGGCAAAACACAGCACAAGGCTGTGGGCTTCATCTCTACATAAAAAGCTTAGTCTGGCCAAAGGAACCTGAAACATGGCCTTCCTTCCGCTCCCCACAGCAAGATAATCAGCAAATTTTAGAACAACTGGCACTGAGGACAGAAATCTCTTCACTTGTGAGTGCAGGAGAGAGGACAGACACAGGCCGAGGCTGGCAGCTTGGCCAGCCAAGGTCAGAATCACAAAATGGCTGGGATTAGAAGGGACCTCTGGAGATCATACAGTCCAACCCTGCTTCTAAAACCAGCTCCACTACAGCAGGTTGCACACGAATGTGTCCAGGCAGGTTCTGAATATCTCCAGGGAAAGCGACTCCAAAACCTACCTGGACAGCCTGTTCCAGTGCTCCCTCACTCCCACTGTAAAGAATTTTTTCATCATGTTTGGGTGGAACTTCCTGTGCTCCAGTTTGTGCCTGCTGTCCCATGTCCTGGGCACCACTGAGAAGAGAGTCCGTTTGCATCCTCTTGACATCCATCCTTTAGATATTCCTAAGCATTGATAAAGGCCCCTCCCCGTCTTCTCTTCTCCAGGCTAAACAGACCCAGGTGTCCCAGCCCTTCCTCAGGCTCCTGAGGGACAGCACGTAGGCAGAGCTGCAGGCCCTCCATGCCCACCTGATACTGAAAATGCTGGCAAATAAATTCTGTAAGACTTGGAGTTTTAGAAAGCAAATATCATTTATCAGGCCTGGGCAACACAAGGGAGCTATCTCCATTAGTTGTGTGCTGCGAGACAAAGGCTGGGACAGAACAGAATCACAGAATAACCAGGTTGGAAGAGACCCACCGGATCATCAAGTCCAACCGTTCCTATCAAACACTAAACCGTATCCCTCAGCAGCTCGTCCACCCGTGCCTTAAAAACCTCCAGGGAAGGTGAATCAACCACCTCCCTGGGCAGCCTGTTCCAGTGCCCAATGACCCTTTCTGTAAAGAATTTTTTCCTAACGTCTAGCCTAAATCTCCCCTGGCGGAGCTTGAGGCCATTCCCTCTTGTCCTGTCCCCTGTCACTTGGGAGAAGAGGCCAGCACCCTCCTCTCTACAACGTCCTTTCAGGTAGTTGTAGAGAGCAATGAGGTCTCCCCTCAGCCTCCTCTTCTCCAGGCTAAACAACCCCAGCTCTCTCAGCCGCTCCTCATAAGGCCTGTTCTCCAGCCCTTTCACCAGCTTTGTTGCTCTTCTCTGGACTCTCTCCAGAGCCTCAACATCCTTCTTATGGTGAGGGGCCCAGAACTGAACACAGTATTCGAGGAGCGGTCTCACCAGTGCCGAGTACAGAGGGAGGATAACCTCCCTGGAGAACAGATCTCCCATTTACGTGTATACTGATAAAACTTCCCAGAAATCTTACGCGTATTCTATCACTTTCCAAGAACTAGTCTTAATAGAATAATACAATAGTGTGGGTTTAAAGAGACCTTAAAGATAATCCAGTTCCAACCCCCCTATCGTGGGCAGGGACACCTCCCACTAGACCAGGCTGCCCAAGGCCCCATCCAACCTGGCCCTGAACACCTCCAGGGATGGGGCAGCCACAGCTTCCCTGGGCAAACTGTGCCAGTGCCTCACTGCTCTCATCATAAAGAACCACTTTCATAGTGAAGAAACGTTCATATGAGCTTCACAACAGTCAAATCTCTTGCTAATTTCGAGCCATCTCCAGCTCTGCCTGACCTTGCACTCGAGATGGGGAGAGGCTGCAAACAGAGGCGATCCCAGCAGATGCAGCTGTTCAGCACAGGCCACGCTGCACACAAGACTGCACACATCTCCAAAGAACGAGCAGTGTCTGGAAAAACACCGCTTGAAACAAAACACGCTGTCAGAGGGACATTCTGCCTAGCTTCCCCAAATTAAATGAAATTACTTAGATGAAACCTAGCTGTAATTTAGCTTACACCACACCCCACTTTCTGCAGCAGCAGCAGCCCCCTGCCTCACGCCGGCGCAGACAGGGGGGAGCTCCGGGCAGAGGCGACCGTCTCCACACCCCCCCGCCCCGCCCCATCCCATCGCCCTCCGGGAGCGGCCGACACGTGCGGCCCCGTTCCCCAGCGGTCCCTGGCCGCCACCGCTCACCTCCACCGTGTTCACGGGCGCCGCCGCCTGCTCCGGGGTGAGGGCGCCCAGCTCGGCTGCCAGCGCCTCCATCGCCGGGGAATGAGAGAGGGGGTGGGAACCGGTGCAGCAGCCGCACGCGCCCCCCCCGGCCCCACGGAGCCGCGCAGCGAGGTTCCGGGCTGGGGCGGTGCGCCCGCACGGGCACGGGGCGGGGGCTGGAGCTAAGGGGGTTCGGGCTTGTCATAGAATCATAGAATAACCAGGTTGGAAGAGACCCACCGGATCATCGAGTCCAACCATTCCTATCAAACACTAAACCATGCCCCTCAGCACCTCGTCCACCCGTGCCTTAAACACCTCCAGGGAAGGGGACTCAACCACCTCCCTGGGCAGCCTGTGCCAGTGCCCAATGACGCTTTCTGTGAAGAATTTTTTCCTAATGTCCAGCCTAAACCTCCCCTGGCGGAGCTTGAGGCCATTCCCTCTTGTCCTGTCCCCTGTCACTTGGGAGAAGAGGCCAGCACCGTCCTCTCTACAACCTCCTTTCATGTAGTTGTAGAGAGCAGTGAGGTCTCCCCTCAGCCTCCTCTTCTCCAGGCTAAACCCCAGCTCTCTAAGCCGCTCCTCATAAGGCCTGTTCTCCAGCCCGCCCGGCAGGGCTCTCCACACCGCTGAAGGGAGAAATGGTTTGTTATAAGTTGCAAACCTATCAGATATTTGAATATTATCTCTAGATGTTGCAATTTGAGAACTAAAATGTAGGATTAGAATCATAGAACAGTTTGGATTGGAAGGGGCTTTGAAGATCATCCAGTTCCAAGCCCCCTGCCATGGGCAGGGACACCTCTCACTACTGAATCAGGCTGCCCCAGGCCCCATCCAGCCTGGCCCGGAACACCTCCAGGGATGGAGCAGCCACAGCTTCCCTGGGCAACCTGTGCCAGTGCCTCACCGCCCTCATGGCAAAGAAATTCCTCCTCCTGTCTAGTCTAAATCTGCCCCTCTCCAGTTTATACCCATTGCTCTTAGTCCTGTGACTACAAGCTTTTGCTCCCCAGTTTTCCTGTAGCCCCTGGTACTGGAAAGTCGCTCTAAGATCTCCTCGGAGCCTTCTCTTCTCCAGGCTGAACAACGCCAACTCAGCCTGCGCTGGGGTGGGAAGGTGCTCCAGCCCTGGCTGTCTGCTCCACCGTTAACCTCCATGGGCTGCAAGGGGAGAGCCTGCTTCACCACAGGCTGCAGGGAACCCCCTTCTCCCAGCACCTGAAGTGCCTCCTCCCCCTCCTTGGTGTCCACAGAGTTGTTTCTCTCATCCTTCTCTCTAGCTGCTGTTGTACAGTTTCTTCCCCTTCTTAAATGTGCTATCCCAGAGGTGTTCCCACCATCGTAGAGGCGGGCTGGCGCTACTGGAGATGGAAGATGCTTTTAGCAGTTTCTCACAGAAACCAGCCCTGGAGCCCCACTGCTACCAAAACTTTACCATGTAAACCAAATACAACCTTCTTCTCAGGATTCATATTTAAACAAGCACCTGTACTGAACGTAATTTGTGCAGCTAGATTCACATCACTACCCTCCAACTGCAACTGAGAAGGCACAGAAAAGAAGAGTCACACTATGTTATTAGTGCAGTCATTTATCTTCGGCATTTACAAATCCATTACATTTAAGAAACAACTTGCATAAATGATTTTTCACCACCAATGGTATCACAAACAAAATTTAATGCATACAAAACCTCAAATCTTTGTATTTCAACAAAGAAAGCTGCTATAGAATGACATCTTGTTTCACAAGGACAACTTCAGCGTAGAGGCAAGTGTGTTTCAGCCAGAGTAGCTTCAACAGCATGCAACATGAGACATTAAATAGAGGCAATGTCCACGTTTAAAGTATTAAATAAAAAATGAGATACATTAAACAATCACTTGAAACATAGGCCATGCTATAAAATGCCCTTTGCAAGTCACCTTAATCACCAAAAAAACCCCAAATCCTCATTTATATATATATTTCTTGAGTATTTACTGGTAAAAACTAGTATGACAGTTCCCTTGGTACATTATAGATCTATAGGTTGACTAGTATTTATTTTTACAATAGAATGCATATAAAGTATTATGATAAAATGTTCATATAAATGTGTTATAAATCCTCTTCAAATGTTAACAAAATCCTCTTTTGGCTCAAGCTCAAAATGGTTCACATATTTCCAAGGGTAGGGGACTAAACCTTAGTGATTTGCCACATAGTTGCTTTCAAAATGCATTCTTCTCCAGCTGATTGAGTTGCATATAAAAATTCATATTCATCTGAGCAAGCCTGTTTCACCTAGTGGCACAATTACTATATTCCAAGAGTTCCGTTCTCAGGTTTTTCAGGCTTCAGGAAAACAGTTGCCTTTGGATACATGTATCCACTTTATTTTGTGCAATGTTTTTACAAGGAATAGAGCAGAAGAGCATTAGAGAAACTTCTTTTCTAAAAAGGCATTTTTAAGAAAGTTTTTCTTATCATGTACACGTGGCCAAAGTCCTTGGACACTGAGGAACAACTGACTAGAAGCAGTTTCCCTTACTAAAAGAAGAGCAGACAATTCTGAAAAAATGGGCTACAAAACCACAGTGCTAATAATGCCCAGTTTCTTAGACCTTTATCCTAGACATTGTAATGTACATACACAATTTGTGTGACACATTCAGCTTTTACAGGCGATTTTCTGTCTCTTCATAAAAAATAGATTGTAATATAAAATATTAAGAACAAGCTATATAACCTGTACCACATGGAGTTTTTATATATCTAACGACATTTTAAAAGGACTATTATATGGCAATATATTAAGAGATAATTTTCAAGTAAGTTATGATTCAATTTCATAGACAGGAACCTGTCTATAATATGTATTCCAGCAGTATCTATTCCCAGTAATCTGAAATATGCAAAATAAAGCCTGTGTAAACTTACAGTTTACTTCCATATTTCTCAGTTTCAAGTCTATTCATTTTCTTATGCAAGAATCTCGTTGCCTTAAATGGGAATTAAGTATTAGGGCCTCTTCAAAAGGATTTTGAAGAAATCTTCATTACTTCTCACCAACTCAGTGAAAGTGAATCTAATCACATTTTCAAGAATGACTAATCATTTGGCTTCTGGCTTTCAGACCCAAGTATAAGTTTCAAAGAGTTTATGCCTTCATCCAACAGAATATTCAAGGGTAAGATGCTCTGTATTCTGCAAGGTCACTCTCAAGTGTATTGGGAATAAAGATTGGAAACATCCAACTTAAAAATACTTAATACCCATTAAGATCAAAGATCAGTACACGCACATTAGATTTAAGATCTGTAAGACCTCCATTGGACAAACAAAATGCTTATAAAACTTAAATACAGCTATTTACTCCACTCCCTCCCCCCCCCCCCATATTCCTTCAGCATTTATTACTAATCTCAATTACAGTTGAGAAGTTCTAAATTATTCCCAATTTAAGTGGTGAACACTTCTGTAACTGCTGTACTCTGAACAGCTTATAATACTGGCATTCTTTAATGTAACAGAGGCTATGTTCTGGTACCAATAACTGCAGGAGTACCAGGACTTGGCCTACTATTAACATGGTTTTGGTTAAAGAAGCAGTTACACCATACTTTTTTTACTTCAAAGTCTTCCCAGAAACATAAGTTCTATCAGATATCGCTCTACAAAAATACAATGTAAGCATAGTACATTTTACCTACAATTGTTTTGTCCTTCTATTATTGCATTGCTATATGTAAATATATTTAATTTGAAAAATAACATTGTTTTAATGGTGCCAAAACAGTAAGTACTTTCCCAGCTCTTTCCCACTGCAAATCACAATAAGTGCTTGCCTTGAAAAATCAGTATTTCACTGGCTATTACAAGTGACGCAACCCATTATGCAAATTTAGTCTATTAAAATATATATGTCATTGAAATTAATTTTTTTCCAGTCAATTTCAGAAACTACCTGCATGCATTTTACGAGATCTCTCATAACAGTCACTGGAGTGGGCTGTTCCTTGTGGGGAAGTCAGAGCACTGTCTTGGAAGGTAAAAAGGCGGCATACAGCAACAAGTCACATTCTTCTAATTGGCAACTGTTTCCGTCTCTGCTTTTCCCATTGGTGTCTCAGGAAAAAGTAGTTTTCTAAATATGTTTGCATAGAATGGTCCATACACTTTTTTATTAAAGTTTACAATGCTTGCATACTGAGATCCAACAAACTCCATCTCTGTCTGAACCACAGAAAGGCCTCCTGGCATAGCAGGCATACGCATCTGAAAACTCGGAAGAGCAAGCAAGCTTCTCATGAAAAACTGGATTCGTTTGTCTGGAATGGAATATAAAGTACGCTCAGAACAAATGTAAACCCCAAGATGAAGCCAGACGCGCTTTATAAGCACCCTGCACATCAGCATAGTAAAAAGTCAATGATGTAGGTAAACAATTCTTTCCCAAGCCCATGCTGCAGTGGGAAACAACATAGAAAGCTTCTTAAAGTTGGCTCCTGCAAGGTGGGCACAGCAAAAACCTGCTGCAACAAGTTACATTGCCCAATATAAAGCAGACTCAAAGAAAAGAAACACTAGGTTCAAAACCAGAACTGACAGAAGTGAAACAGCAGCACTTATTTTTCTAAGTTTTTCTCCAAAACACCAGCACATCTTAGCCTGTTTGCACATACACTCTTAAAATTATTTCGAACTGCAATTAACTATGCTCTGCAGCACACCAAAACACTATCTATAGGTAAACCATGTTTTCTTACTCTTAGTTGTCCCAGTGTTTTAATGCAGCAAGAAATGGGATTTATAAAAGTACTTAAGACACTTGACTTAGCTTGCTGAGAGTAAGTTTATATTCAGACACATACAATGATGCATTATTTTACTAACCTATCAAGGAGCTGATGGGATTATTCTCCTCAACAATATGAGCAATTTGACCCGTTAAATTACTCTGCATTTCTGCATTAAGAGTGGGAAGATCTCTTTCAGTTAGAGACCTGTTCACTTTGTTGCAAATCTGGACACCAATAGCATTCAGAGCCTCCTTCAAATCAAAACTCCTGGAAGAAAGAAACAGAACAGCATTGACTTTCACAGTTTCTGTAGTATAGGTTGTAAGGCGACCTCACTTGTCTCCTTTCCCTTTAATTTTCAACCTGCTCTCTGCCACTAGAAAATTAATAGTTATCTTTTCCTTTGCAGATTTAAGCACGTCTACAGATATAGGATAAACCTCCACGTGGAAGATAAAATAAGGACCTAATTGTGATTCAAGGGGGGTGTGGGTGGGGAATTATTTCAAATGTGCAGCAGTGACACCAGTTCATTTTGCCCTTATGCTTAGGTGTTTTCTTGGGATACGTGCACAGCATTTCATGAACAAAAGCATCGTGGAAAACTTATGACACACACTTTCAGATCAGACTTGTTTGTAGCACTTGTTCGTAGCAGAAATAGGGAATCAAATAGCTTCGCCTACCCACAACAACTCTGAAGCAACTGGCAAGAGACTTTGGTGAACATATTGCCATAGTCTCTCCAGTATTCGGGATGTATGAATGAACTTCTGTACTAGGCTCTGAATTCTGTAGACTAACAAAGATTAAGATTTTATTAAAATATAACTTTGAAAACATGTGACTAACATACAGGGAATTTATACTGTAAAGGGAATATAGATATTGATTACTAAAATTTGGTATCTTCCTATTATTAGCAAGTGCTGGCATTTGAATTGTTTCCAACAGTTTTCAGATCCACCTGGTACTTCCTGTTTAAAAAAAAATTGATAAAGACAAGGCCTTACTTCTTATTCATATCTTCAAGAAGAGGAACACAGATCCTTTTCAGTTCATCAGCAAAACCAGGCACATCTACAATTGCTGGACCCACCATATTGTTTGTTATAAGACAAACACAAGCTATAATTTTTAATTGATTGAGCTTTTCTTTCAACTCCTGAAGACGACCTTCATCTGTTATTAGAGTCTAGAATTGAAACAATAATACTAATTTAGGAATACAGGGGGAGAGAGGCAGGGAAAAGGACACAAAGGATGTAGTCATGAATCATTTGTATTTTTAATCACAGATATGCAAAGTCAGAAGAGACAGCAGCTGAAATACCCTGAATATGTAGTATTGCACAATGTGACTGTTTTCAGTGCAGAGAAAACTGAAAACCTTGCATGTTATTCCTTATCACTGCTGACAGGATCTGTGACAAGCAATCCAGCCCATCATGTGGAATGCTCAGGACATCCAGAGGACACTGTAGTGACAAAGGCTACGGACAGGATAGTCTTCTGGATTCAGCTCTCCTTTGTAAAATGCCACAATCCGTAACTGACAGACAGTGGTGCACAACTGCGCAGGACAAGCATCAGTTCAACCACAAGAGCAGGTTCTCCAAGTGATACAAACTGCTACAGGCAAAAAGCCAGTAGATCATGCCAAGACTGGAAGTAATTCCCACAGCAAAATGTAGCTGGAGTAACATTTTGGGTTAGAAAGAGTTCATTCTAACCAAATGAGAAGCACAGGAGCATTAACACGCAACTCTTTGGCAGTAGCTTTATAGTATGATAAACTAGATCCACCAGAGGATACCTGTATGTAGCTCTTGCTAAGAACTGTTGGAAGGAAGGTAAGAATAAGGCAGTTTCCCTTCCATCCACTGACTGAGAGCACTAAGAGCATCCCCACGTATTAGCAAACTCTCTGCCAGGCCCCTCTGAGTACAGCTAAGGTGCTCACTCCAGCTGCTAATTTTAGCCCTGACTGATAGCCAAGTCACTGAAATCAGTCACCAGGAGCCTGAGGGAAAAACTGAACACTGATTCAGTTCAGAAAGGGTAAATACCTGCTTCTAGGGGCCTTCAAGTTTTTACCAATTCTGTTCTAAACCAACAGTGATCCCACCAATTACTGCTGCTGTTCTGAAAGCAGGATGCTGTAGTCAGTTCTCTCAAAGATACAGAACTCTAAGTGCTGTCAGTACAAGGCCCGATTTTTGACCATGGCAAATACTGCATGCTCTTAGGGTGGATTTGGTGAGCTATGATTGGACAGAGGGAAAACCCCCTTTACATTGTTCTTTTCTACCCGCTGACTTGCCCATCTCTTTTCAGAAACTATACCCGCATGTACTCTCCAAATTTCAAATTTACCCTTCAGAAATTTAAAAAGTGCAAGAAAATAGGATTATTACACTACGCCAATGTTTTTGTATAGCTAGAAATCTGAAGACACCAAGATGTACTTCTTACCTCTGGAATCGTTTTGCGATAATCCCACTGTAACAGTTTCAAGTAGCCGTTGTTTAGCACCAGTATAGGACTAATAGTTGGTTTAGAACTACTATCAGCACCAGGGGATGATGAAGATTCATCAGGAATAGATGACAATTCATCTTCTATAGATTCCTTTATCCATTCTGTTGTCAGATCCAGGGCACCTAAGCATTGCAAATCAGCACAGATTTACTGTAAGCTTTTATCAAAATAAGCAGTAGCTTGAGGAAAGGAGTTGTACGCAAACAAGAGTACTGAGCTTCTGAAGACTAAATAAACATAATAGACAGCCAAGACTTCACACACAAACTCTCTCCCTCCCTTTTTTCCACTGACCATCTTCCAATGGTCACTTTAAAATTCTAGTTAATCAGTCTAACAAATTGTTAAGACTTTGGCCAAGATTTGGGGTAAAATATAATAATAATAATAAAAAAAAAGCCTCAAACTCCAAGCTCCCAAAGCATTTTTTTCCCCTTTTTCAGGAAGGCCACATAATAGTTGGGGCACAGGACTGGAAAGTAGAGGTGAAAGGAGATAAACTGTATTAATAGCAAATGAATTGCTGGTAAAGAGTTCTTTCTCAGGCTGCCTACACAAACACTGCAGGCCGCATCAGTGGCTCAGTGTTCCCATTTTAGAAGCCCCTGCTCTGGATGTTAGCAAATTTCCTTTTTTTTCTTGGAAAATGTATTTTCCTGAATGCTGTTTAGCTATAGTACACAAAACCTGTAATAGTGGATAAAGTTAACTTTGTGTCATCTTTCCCTCAAAGCTGGCCTTTTGTTTATCAAAAAAATGATCCTGTCCCTTCCCACTTTCAGGCACCCTAACTGGTTTTACATGTTTACTTCAGACTGAAAACATTTGCTATGCACAAAAGAGATGAAGTCTCACCTTTCAGTATGCTCAACTTCCACCTCTAGACAGTAAGAGCCAATATTTGTTTGGTTTTCAGATACCAACCAATTTAGCCAATAGACATTTGTCTGAAAGCACCTCAGATTATAAAGATATTTTATAGCAAGTTAAGTGATTGCCCATTGGTAGCTTGTTTGTCAAAGAATTTTTACATTAGATCCAGACAAGAAACTGAAGATTTCCTCCAAATTAACTGCAACTGATAGATTTCATAGCATGTCCTTAAATAGTCCTCTTTTTAAAGAAAGGTTTAAATTAAATATAGCATGATACCTACTTGGTGTTTCTTCAAGAATTTCCTGGAATTTTGCTCTTTCGTAGTCCACCAAATTATGCTGGAGGTATGGCCTAAGGCTTTGAATCATGTAATTAGCCATATCCATTTTCATCAGGTCCAAAACACGGAATATTTGTCTGAAAGTAGGAGTTTAAAATTTGATAATTTCAATAGCCTGTTGATTTTAACCAGCACACGAGAAGTACACTTACATTAGCACTTTAATTTCAATTCTGGGAAAACTCCTTCCTTGGTATTTCAGTGTAAGAGATGCTACCTATCTTCCAGGATACCTGAAGGAGTACTGTGCATAGGGCTTGGTGGAAGTTAGAGAATAGGACAAATATGCAGCACCACTAAATGCTACAGGCCTGTGACAGAAAGAAGGGGTCTTCCAGAACTACATCAATTGGTACATGTCAGCCCACATGAACAGATTTTAACTTTTTAGATGCTGATTGCATCATGACAAACAATCCTTCTGTCCCACTTGCTTTGGTCCCTGTATATGCTCCAAGCTGCAATAAAACTGCAGAGCGACTACCAGTTACTCTTAATATTTCAGTGTACCTAAGGAGCAACAATCTGGTTTCTGCCCTTTTATGCAAGTGTTTTACTCAAGTTCAAGTGATAAGATCTTTACTAGAGAGATTTTAAATCCAAAGTCTGGTCTCCTAGAAGAAGCATGCAATAAACAGTTCAAGAAGGGACAATACAAATGCGCTGCTTAAGTTTTGTAAAGATGAACAGGACTGAAGAAGCCATCTCCAAAACACAGACTATTGCAATGCTGCTTTTTATTTGTTGTACAGTGGCTTAGCTGGTAGCATTTGATTTAGACTTTCGACACATTTCATTAAAAATTAGATAGACATAATATATTGGTCACGGTGTGTCATGGCTCCTCCCCTTTAATGCTTTCATATAAAAATAAGTTCTCCTACAGTGTGAAAACAGCTGTTATGTGATCTGACACAATTTAAGATTTCTTTTCAAGAGTCTACCCTCCTTTCCCACTACCCAGTATCATTTCAGAGAAGAGGGTTTTCCTCCAAAAAAAAAAAAAAACAATCCAAATACCAACCTCAGTAATTCTACAATATTGTCAGTTGCTTTTAACTGTTTTATGTCGTCATCTCTTATTGGAGCACATAGCTTTCCCATAGTGTTGATGATATAATTAGCTAGCCCGTGAATATCAACAGCATTATGTTCTGCCTGCTGTCTTATAAGATCTGTATCTAGAACTTCACAAATTTGGTTTTGCATCCTGTTTGCTCCAGGTGTCAGGAAGGAAAGAAGAATCTAAAGTAGGGGGAAAAAAAAGGAAAAGCTTATTAATAAAAACCAAACCACATAGTAAACACGCTAAAGAAAGAGCTTAGTATTAATGTCAAGTGTATTTAGCTGACCAGCTATAACAAGATATGTTAAGACTGAACATTATCTGATGTAGCAGGAAAAAAAAACTGTTAAAAGGATCAGAGTACACTTCTGCAAAAATGCTCAAAGCTGATATACCAGAAAGCAAGTCAACAATGAGATTTCTTCAAAAACTGCGAGGCTGCCCTGTAAAACAAACATTTACCAACTGAAAATTTTTAAAGACTTAGTATTGTGCCAGGATTGAAGGCCTGTATTCTCCTTTGTGCAATGTTCATGAACAATAAAGCCTATTTGGGCAGGTGCAGTCATGTTTATACTCCTGTTCACACCCTAAGCTCACAGTATGTTGATGGAAAGAGGCTACTAGAGATGTGAAGCTTTGAGAAAAGCATTGAATCGCAAATAAATATACTGCAATGAAAGCTGAGAGGACATGCCACAGTGCATGTGCGGTCACATTCATGGTTAACATGAACATGCTATAAGCAGACACCTATTGCAGTTCTGAAAAATCATGATTTCATCTCAAAAGAATAAACCTGAAGGTAGTCTTGACTGAATTAGCAGACCCTTCAGTGAACTAAGATACTCTCAGACCTAAGCTGTCAAAACAATAGTGAGGGGGCAGAGAAGGATGAACATTACCTCCTTAATTTCCTCAAATAGCTTGATAGCATGTTCATATTCTGGAGGATCTTCATTCAGTTCTGATTCCAAAAGATCCCAAAAGGCTTTGTGTACAATTTGTTTCACTCTGCCTGCAAGGCTGTGGAATGAGTCAATTAGATAAAGAAAAGACTCCCAACTAGCTTTGCTAAAACTGTTTTAGACTTGCTGGGAAACAGAGAACAACTCACCAGTTATTGTGCCCTGCAATCCCATCTTTATTGGGCTGTGGAACATCAGCTCTCAAAACATGGTCTAAACTGACAAGTCTTTCCTAAAACAACTGTATTTTATAGGTGATGCTGCCACTTCAGATGTAGGTAAAGAAATATGACCATTCCTTTTCCCTTACCCAATTTGTGTTCTTTGTCCTAATCTGGTATTTTATGTACTGAGCTCCGTCAAAAACTATTCTATGCCATACAACTAATTATCAGTAATCATCCCTTGCCCTGCTGGCCATGCTTCTTTTGATCTAGTTGGCCTTCTGGACTGCGAGCACACATTGCCAGCTCACGTCGAGCTTCTCACCAACCAGCACCTCTAAATCCTTCTCTGCAGAGCCACTCTCAATCACATCATCCCCCATCCTGTACAGAAATCAAGGATTGCCCTGATCCAGGTGTAGGACCTTGCACTTGGCCTTGTTGAACCTCATGAGGTTCACACAGGCCCACTTCTCCAGTCTGTCCATGTCTCTTTGGATGACATCCTCTCCTTCCACTGTGGCAACTGCACCACTCAGCTTGGCATCATCTGCAAACTTCCCGAGGGCACACTCAATCTCGCTGTCAGTATCACGGATGAAGATATTTAACACACTGCTCCAGTACAAACCCCTGAGAGACACCACTCATCACGGATCTCCATCTGGACATCAAGCCATTGACCACTACTCTCTGAATACAACCATCCAACTAGTTTCTTATCCAACGAGCAGTCCACCCATCAAATCCATATCTCTCCAACTTAGAGAGAAGGGTGTTGTGGAGGACCATATCAAAGGCTTTACCGAAGTCCAGATAGATCACATCCACTGGTTTTCCCATGGATTATGCGGTTACCCCATCACAGAAAGCCACTACAGAACTTGCCCCTGGTGAAGCCATGCCAGCTGCCAATAATCACCTCCATTTCCTCCATGTGCTTTAGCATGTCTTTGCTTTTCATCATAGCTATTTATTTGCTTTTTATCTTTGCTATTTGCCATAACTTTGATAGTGAATCCTGACGGAGCAGGGTAAAAATCTATAGCCTTCCAAGATGTTTGGGCTTGGTTTTGGTTGTCTGTTTTAATTTGCTGCTCTGTTCATTTTACCTCTCTTCCTAACTCCAGTGCTGCTTTCTGCAAAATCCAGGCTCTTACCTGCTCTGTGGGAGGTCCTCCTTTTTTAAGCAAAAATTTGCATTTACAGCGATTTCATGAGCTAGAGTCAAGTCTGACAGATTTTTTGTAGCTGCCATCAGTTCATCAAACGTAATAGCCTTGGGAGGGCTTGCTGCTGGAACAAATAAGATCAATTCAAGCTAAATATCTGCAATTTATGAATGCAACTGAATATATTGACATTTAGAAATTTTGCTGCTTGCTAATTGGACTCTAGTACTCTAGAAGAAACAACCTAGAATTGCCATGTCTTTATATCTTCTTAAAACACTAACCCAGGAAACTCCCAGCTTATCAGGGGTGTGTATGCTTGTGTGAAACCACACAAGCTTCATAACATTTTGAAGAGCAATTTCATATTTCTGCATCTCAACCAAGATATCTTTTTCCTTTAAAACAGGATCTTGCACTTCACAGATTTCCTATTTACTGTTCTGTAATCCATCAAAACAAAAGCATGGGGAATAACTGATGACAGATGTCCATTATAATTCTGAGCACATAATGGCTATGTTGTAGTTCCATTGCCTGTACAGAAGGTTCTGAAGTTACTGACTTGAGAATCCCCCACTTATGTTCCATAGCAGATGCATCTTAAGTTAAGCTTCCTTTTTGCAACTAAGTACTAATGACAGAACAGAAACTCTACATTGGAGAGCAAGACTAAATTTCCTGAGTTTCTAGCCCCCCAAGTTCTCTCATTTAATTTAGTATTTGAAATTAAGCCTTTGAAGACTGGCAAAGAAAGATAAAGATCCAGCTGCCGATGGCATCTCCGCTATCAAGCTTGTTTTAAGACTTCACTTACATAAGCGCTAAAAAGTATGCACTATCTGAGGATGCTTACAGATATGAACATGAAGCATATCTTAACCAAGATTTTATTTACCCTTACTCAAAACATTTCCCTTGTGCAAACGTGTGTTTTCTGTTTGATCCTAATATTTATGAAAGAAAATGTGAATTCAAGATAATTTTAAATAACTTGATGCAATAGTATAAGTTACAGATTTCATTTTTCCATGTACGGAGCAAACAGAAGAAACCCACCCTTTACACAAAGCCACATCTGTTTGAGTGGGAGACTGCTACCAATGTCAGGATTAGCTCAAGACTAGGACATCCACAGTGGCACACTTTTCTTACACTTTCTGAAGGGAAGAAATGCACAGGGAGACCCCCACGGACACAGCTGCTGGTGATGTTCCACACACAAGGAGAGGCGCTGCTTCACAGCAGAGAGAAAGTCATGCCTTTCTCTAAATACTCTTAAACAGAGATTCAGAATCCCAGGTTCTACCCATGACAGCAAAGAGAAATGAGATAGGTTAGCCATATCTATCTATGCACAATGCAGATAAGGCTGAAATAGGCTTACATGCTGGAGAACTGGGTTTGCTTGAAGAATCGCTGTTAAAGCTCTGTCTTGAATACTCAGAGTCACTAGAAGATGCTGTGCTTTCAGAGAGGCGTGAAGAATCTGAATCGTTGTTCTGGTCATCATTGAGAGGCATTCTGATCTGCTTTAGTTGCTACAGTAAACAAAACCTGGAAAGACAAATACATTTCCCATAAAACTAGCACTTACCTTTTACCTTTGTATCTCAAAAGTCAGATACTTATCATTATATCGTGAATGAAGAACATGTAGTTGCTTTTCTTAAAAAGGTGTTATAGAAAGTATCTGGCCTGACATGCAGTTATTAAATAACTACACCTGTTCTGCAAGCAGATGTACCTTCTATTGTTTCATACATTAGTGGTTATGTTGGAAACAGTCTGTAAATTGGTTATACTTATAAAACACTGCCCACAGTAATCCCCAAAGTTGCTTGTTGTCAGAATTTTGGCAGTTGCCCTTAAAGGCATCCCACAATACTAACACCCCTCACGCAACTTCACCAACAAGTGATGTTTAGCAATTTATTTCCTTCCACAAATGGACCACATTGAGTGCAACAACTCTGAAGCAAACACAGAAGTTGGTGGGGGAGAATAGACAAATAATTCAGAGTTATTCCATTTCTGACAGGGTAGCTAGAAGCCTGGCCTGCTGCTTTAGGTGAATCTTTGCTCAGAATCAGGTCAACAATGGCACAGACTGTGTCTGACTCCCCCCCCAGCAAGAAACAAAAAAACCCTAGCTCCTAGAGGTGAGGGTCAAAGTGGTTTCTGTTTTAAGCCAAATGGTAACTCTAAGCATCTAACATTACATCCAGAATACATGACAAATAACAGTTAGAAATGTCACACTTAGTCTACATGAAGGAACTGCCTTCTAGGCAGATAATCTGCAACTGCAGAGAATTTGGACAGCTGAATAGTGCCACAGAGACAATTACAGTTGTATGGCAGGAAGTTAAAAATATATTCATAATCATAAAAATGAGAAACTGGAAGTCACCTCTAATTACTAATAATGGAATTTGGCCCAGATACCAAAAGTAGCTGCACATCTTTGATTACGGCTATGAAGCACTCTGTAGTATGCTTTATGAAGAGACATAGCCAACATGTTTTGTCACCGAATTTAAGTAATATGACTCCACTTATAATGAAATTGCATCAGTCTCAGCAAGCAAGCAATACCGTACTTTGAAACAGCTGGACTTGGAAAAAGTCACTTTTGGCAGCAAAAGGATGACCTTTGTCTGTACTTATGTGAATCAACATATTGTGGGGTCAAAAGATAGACAAAAGGGAATAAGAATGAAGATTTCTTTAGGCTGGCAACTCATTACAGCTTAAAGCATTTAATTTTTTTGGGTACCAGCTCATCCTGAATAGGTCTTTATAACCTGCTGATGTATTACACCGATGAGTGTTCCCCTGTTAATTGAGATGATTAATACTTGTTAAGTGTATGTTTACTACTCCTCTTCCTCTCCCAAGGGGAAAGACGATACACTTGAGTGTCTTATTCACCTAATGTTTTATGCTGTTTTCTGTGAAAAGAATTAATCATGAAGAACACACCTGACAGTTTATTACCTTAGTGGAGAAGCCAGTAAGAGACTTCTGATCAGGATATAGAGGTCATGTGTTCAAAACATCAGTGGTGTTTCTTAATGTCGTAAATCTTTCATTAGAGCAGCAATTTTATTATTTCTAAAATGCAATTGAAAACAAGCAGATTATTTTAAGCAGTAGTAACTAAAGAAGACTTACCGTTTCAAAGGAACATAGAAAACCAGAAGTATGAGATATTTTTGAGCTGGAATTTATTTGTCTAAGTTACAATGAGAAATGAGTCACTAGTTAATGTGACACAAGAGAACAAAATAATTTCTTTGATTAAGATCTGTGTTACAGACCTCAAAGCTAGCACTGTCTAGAAACTAATAGAGACAAGTAACCTAACGGTAGAATGCACTCCAGGTTCTTGATGTGGAACTGCTCACTTAAACACAGTAACCCTACAGAGCCTGCAAAGCTTGGATTATTCTCCCACTATTTTTTCTGGATCAGCATCAGAATATTGCATTTCTCAGCTTTAATCATGTATACAACTCATTTATATATAAATAACTAACCTCCAACAGGTTAATGCTGCACCTGGTCCATCGAAACAACTGATTAATGTTGTTAGCGGTGTACTGGCCCAAAAGGTCTCATAAGTCACTTGCCTAGTATAAGCACTTCAAGACGCGTCTACTGCTTCAGTCTAGGTGTTAAGAACATGGAAGAAGTTAAATGACCATTAAAAAACGCAAAATTCTCACACAATTTATGCATCATCATTTCAAGAACTACGTCTTAACTGTCACTATGACAATTCTGATAAACACTCAAATTTGTAAATAGTCAAGTATTCAGATTTACAACTTGCTCTAGACAGGATGTACTAACCCAGTCATGCTGGCCAGTCGGCATTGCCATATTCTACCCCAATCTTGATTGCCAAGAGGATCAAATCATTAAGGTAGAAATTAAAATTCTATATAGATTAAGCCTCTGTATACTAGTCCCAGCAAAGGATATTTCAGCAACAAATCACTGTATTTCAAAGAGACCATACCTGTTTCTACAACACACATATGGATAGCAGAGTTGCCAGTAGAACGCATCAGAAGACTTAATTTAAATTAAGAAGTTTCAACAATGTAACAGGAGATGACACGCTGAAAAAAAACCAGTGCAATCTTTGCCATGGTAAATATATTACCCAATAGGATGTCTCAAATGGACTCGTAAGGAAGAATGGGTGTATTCTGCAGATTCAGGACATTTTTGCTAGTTTTGAGAAATAAACAAGGCAATAAGCACGTCAAAGTAAACACACATGAACACACAAGCAGAATTCTGATATGCCATCTGTGGTTTTTGCATATGCTGCCTGACAGCTAAAAAGCTTAGAGAAAAGTACATTTGTTGAGCATACCAAAGGGAAGTACATACAAAAAAAATTAAAGAAACCCCTTTTCTAATTAGTCACAACATAGACAAATTAGTTACTTAGTCTTTTCTTTACAGCTACTTTTCCTTATGCTTTTGGAGACAGCACAGACCTTCTCATAATTTTTTAAGGGCCAAGTTCACACAGAATTTTAAGTTTAGGTTAACAGTGTTCCCAAATAAAAATATTTCAGAAAGCCCCTTAGCCTTGCAAGATCTCTTTGTAAGTCACCATCTTGAGTAGACAATGACATCTTATTTTCAAGTTGTTCATTAAGTATTACATATTAGGCTGTTGTTTAATACACAGCTTAATATCCCATCTAGTCTATTAAAGGGTCAGCGTGTGGTTACAACCTGCTTTACTCTTCATGAATTAAAAACAAGTTATGCTTACTTTAATATTACACTGGATACCTTCACACTGAGCTTCACTGCACTGTTTGCTTTCTATCAGCACTATGCTGCAGGGTTGGGGTTTTTTTACGTATAAACTCTAAGCGGGACATCAAGCTGAAAGTGTCTTCTAAACGTACAGACCCCAAGTTTCCAATCAAATTAACATGGGAGAACTAAATTATCATGGTTTCTGGTGCTATTTAGACAGTTTTAATAAAAAAACCTGCTCTTTTAAATAAAAATGCAATGAACGCAACACTAGAGATACCTTCATCTTGCTCTTCCACGGTCAGCACATCACCCAACTCAATCATTGACTTAAGACTGATCAAGATTGCAAGATCAGATTATAGAACACAAATGCTCTTTTTATTCCTGGCAGCTTCCTATTTTACAAAGCACCTGGGGAGGGAGTTTGGAAGGTGTTTTTTCTTCAGATACCATCTTCAGAAAACTTTTTCCACAGCCCGGCTTTGTTCAAATAAAAAGTGTGTGTGGATGGAGGGACTTAAGTGCCCTGTCTAGTTTTACCACGTCTTAACTTTGTTTATTCTACTGTGCTTACGTCCTTGCTATCTCCAAGCTGGAACTGACCGAATCTCACTCGGGCTCGAGATCTGCTTTCACTGACTCCACCTCTATCAGGGCACAGGAGCAGAAAAGAGCTTTTGTTAAGATGTAAGGAATTGGCCCATGCCTTGTTTTTTGTTTTATTTTACAGCTTACAGGCGACATTTCTCTCCTTTAGCTTTCTAGCTCTGCAGCTCTTCCCTTCATAGACAGGCTTATCTTCCTGAAGGCTTAAAGCTGCCTAAGAGCGGGATGGGAGCCCCCCCATCCCACACACCTCTGCAAAGCAGCGGAACAAGGGGGACAAGCCCCCCTCCTCCTCCTCCGCGGAGGCCCCTCCTGCCTCTCCCCCACGGGCTCCTCCTCTTCCTCCATCTGTTTCGCTCCCCGCCTCCTCCCCCGGCCCCAGCGTTTTAAACAGCGGCAGAAGCTTGGCACTCGCCGACCAAAACAAACAGCGTTTCCAAGGACAAGCCCGGGACGGGGAGGGGGGAAAGGAAGGAGGACGAGCAAAGGGGGAGCCCGGCCCTTCGCTTCCAAGCGCCCCGGGGAGGAAGATAGGGGTGCCTGGGGGGAGCCCCGCGCCCCCCACCCCCGGGAAGGGCTGTCGCGTCACGCAGGACAAGGGGCAGCGCAGCCCCGCAGCGAGGGCAGCCAAACCCGCCTGGAGCCCCCGCCTCGCCCCGACAGCTCCTGCCGTGCCGTGCGGCTGGGCGGCAGCGCTGCCCCGGGTAGCCGAGCCCGGCCCGGCCGCAGCGCCCGCCCGCCCCCCCAGCTCACTCACCGGTCCCGGCGGCGGCTGCTCTCGCCCTCCCGCACGGCGCTCGCCGGGGCTTTAAACCCCCCCGAGTTAAAGTACCCAGCCCGGACTATTCGTGTCTTCCTTGGGCGAGCCCATCTCTGCGGAGACAGCGGGGGTGCGCTTCCTTTTCCTGCCAGCCGACGGCGAGACAGCCCGAGGGACTCGGGTCAACCTCCGCTTACCCCCGCGAAGAAGGATCCTCGTCTCCTTGTTCTTTGGCAGGAGCGCCCGCCAAGCGGGGAGATGTACGAGGCGGACAAGGGAAATCTTTTCGGCGTCCCCCCCCCCCCGCGCTGAATGGGAGCTGCCCGCAGGGGAGGGGGGGCGCTGGGTGGTGTTTACGGAAGAGCCGCGTCCGCCCAGGCCGACCCCGCCCCTTTCCCCAATGAGTGGGCGGGGTCTCTATGTTAGCCCCGCCCACTTCCTCCCCTCACGAACAGGGGGCGGGCGTGGTCTCCGCGTTAGCCCCGCCCCGGGCCGCGCATTCGGGGGCGGCACTTTGTGGTTTGTTTGCGCGTCCCCGTTTGCAGCTGACACCGAGCTGAGTGGTGCAGTTGCCACACAGGAAGGACGGGGTGTCATCCAGAGAGACTTGGGCAGGCTGGAGATGTGATGGGTGGTTACGAACCAGAGGACATTTGATGAGCACCCCAAGCACTGAGCAGCTTATGCTAAATGAAATAAAGGCACCTTAGCATAAGGCCTCACAGCTTTTGCACCAGAATTAAAGCTAACTTTGCAGAAGAAGCAGCTGCTGTAACTGACACACTGTCTTCAAGGTTTCTCTTTTCAACAACAGAGAGTTGTTCTACCTTATACTCCTCTCATTTCTCACAGGAAGCTTTCCTCAGAAGTCCTTGACTTGTTACTTTGTAGTCTATCAATTTGTAGACTGAAATGCTCACATAGCTGTTTCTCATGAGAAAATAGAATAATGTATTGTAACTAATGATTACTTGTTGCTAATGAAGAATTGTCAAATCAGCTTGTAAAACAATGGCTTGCTTCAGCAAGTAAGGTATAAAATGTGTTGTGAACTTCGATTAAATGGCTTCACTTGGATCATATTGATCACTGCGTGTTGTCCCATATTTTCTTCCGTCAGAGATGTGGGCCTGTGAGAACCTCACGAGGTTCAACAAGGCCAAGTGCAAGGTCCTACACCTGGGTCAGGGCAATCCCTGATTTCAGTACAGGATGGGGGATGATGTGGTTGCGAGCTGCCCTGCAGAGAAGGACTCACAGGGGCTGGTTGAGGAGAAGCTCGATATGAGCTGGCAGTGTACGCTCACAGCCCAGAAGGCCAAATGTGTCCTGGGCTGCATCAAAAGCAGCGTGGCCAGCAGGACAAGGGAGGGGATTCTGCCCCTCTATTCCTCTCTTGTGAGACCTCGTCTGCAGTATCATGTCCAGTTCTGGAATCCTCAACATAAGAAGGATATGGAACTGTTGGAACAGGTCCAGAGGAGGGCTACAAGGATGATCAGGGGGCTGGAGCACCTCCCATATGAGGACAGGCTGAGAGAGCTGGGCTTGTTCAGGCTGGAGAAGAGAAGGCTCCGAGGAGATCTTATAGTGACCTTCTAGTACCTTGAAGGGGCTCCAGGAAAGCTGGGGGGGACAGTTCATAAAGATTTGTGGTGATAGGAGGAGGGGCGATGGGTATAAACTGAAGAGGGGCAGATTTAGACTTGACACAAGGAAGAATTTCTTCATGATGAGGGTGGTGAGACACTGGCACAGGTTGCCCAGGGAAGCTGTGGCTGCCCCGTCCCTGGAGGTGTTCAAGGCCAGATTGGATGGGGCTTTGGGCAGCCTGGTCTAGTGGGAGGTATTGAGGTTGGAACTAGATGATCTTCAAGGTTCCTTCCAACCTAAACTATTCTGTGATTCTATGATTCACTGCGCTGCTGTAAGGAAGCTCTAACTACCCCCACGGAGCTTCCCTGTCCCGGTTCCTGTAAATCTCTGGATGGTGGGGTCTGAGGAGCCCCCTCGCCATCTTGCCCCACATTCCCCCTCACCCCCCCCCATCTTTGGCACGGGGCTGAGTCACCTGCCCAGGAACGTGGTGTGGTTATGGATGCTTTGCTTCAGGCAGTGTTGATCTCATCCACTGGGCAGCTCCACGGGGCCGCGGGTACTTGTCAGGTTCATCGTGGCTTCCTGTCACAGGAGCTGCGTGGCACCATTGCACATCCCCCGCCAGGAAGCATGGAGAGCAAAACACAGGCTGCCAGTGAGACTGAAAATGCTTGCAAATAAACTCCCTAAGGCTTGTTTTGGAGTTTTAGCAAGCAAGCATCCTTTATCAGACCTGAGCAACCCCAGAAGCAATCTCCATCAGCCATGTGCAGCAAGAGAAGGGCTGGGACAGATTTCCCACTTGTATGCATATGGATAAATTCTCCCAGATATCTCGTGCATATCCTATCACTTTCCAAGGACTAATTTTAATGTTATTATGAACTTCACAACAGTCAAATCTCTTGCCAATTTGGAGCCAGCTCTGCCTGACCTTGCGTTTGAGAAAAGGAAAGACTGCAAACAGAGGTGATCACAGGAAACACATCTGTTCAGCACAGATCCTACTTCACACAAGACATTAGCATCTAGGGGACGTTCAGACTGGACATCAGGAAAAAATTTTTGACTGAAAGCATCGTCAGGCACTGGAACAGACTGCCCAGGGAGGTAGCTGAGTCACCATCCTTGCAAGTATTTAAAAGATGGGTAGACGAGGTACTCAAGGACATGGTTTAGTGGCAGATTGGAAAGGTTAGACTTGATCTCAGAGGTCTTTTCCAACCTAGTGATTCTATGATCTCCAAAGAACAAGCAGTGTCTGGGAAAACAGTGCTTGAAAGATAACATGCTGTCAGAGGGACATTCTGCCTAGCTTTCAAAAAAACCCCAACAATTACTTAGATGAAACTTTAGCTTACATCAAAAATATTCCCCTTTTTGTGGTAGTAACTACTTCTTGTATCCCCACCTCTGAGGATCAAATCTTGCTTGTCATGAAGACACAGAGCTCCCCTTCCTCCAAATAACCTTTAGCACATGGTACAAACCATTTAGGGTAAATGTCATATTCAGAAAAACCAAAGCTTGCTGTAGGCCCCGTTAACCTTTGCTATAAAAGCACGGTCTCAAAGCAGGGATCAGAGGGTGGCTATGCAAGTGCCAGGTGCCCTGCTAGAGCAGGAACTCTTGCTCCCAGAGATGCAGAGCACCTGTCAGCCCTGCAGCTCTGAGCCCAGCCTTCAGAGACATTAAATGGGATTAAATCCAACAGCCTAATCCGATAGCTTCCATGAAGTGTTTTAAATAACCGTGTTTGTATTACTTTGCCCCAGTTTGTGTATGTCACATGGCAATGACAATGTGAGAGAAGCTCAGAAGAGCTTTAGAGAAGACTGTGATGGCATAAAGATGGACTGTTTTCACTTCCAAATACATTATTCATTATAATTTTCCTGAACATGCATTTTGGCTTAAATGCCATCTGAAAGATGAGGAAATCCCAGGTTCTGGCCTTTGCTGTGATGGCTGCCTACAACTTTAATTAACCATCTTTATCACCTAAAACTAAATAAAGAGTACTTGCAACAAACACCAGGGCCATTCCATGTGCTGTCAGTGTGCACCAGCAATTGTGGAAATCTGTGATGCTCAGTGGCCTGCCTTGCACAAGGAGTGAAAGGGAGGCCTCAGGCTCACCAATATTCTTCTCAATATTTATATGAAAGATCAGCTTCAAAGGAAAAAGTATCTCAGGGTTATCATCCCTGCATCAGAGACAGAATTCCAGAAAGGGGTGGCTTTAAATCAACTTTTTTTTTTTTTTTTTCAGCTGCAGCACTGCCCTGCCCTTCTCCCACAGCAGCCCAGCTATTTTGGAGCCTATGCTTGAATACCTAGCTTGCTCCTATCTATCAATCTCCCCAAGATGTACATCTGTATATATAGCCAAGGCACCAAAGACATGCTCCAAGATTCTAATCTAAAGGCCAAGAATAAGTTAAGATGCCCCAGTACTCAGCATTTAACCTCTTTTTTTCATTTCAGTTCCTTCCTGATCCAGAGGCGCTGGAGCTATAGGCCATTATATGGATCTTAAAGTAGATTTGCTCCACAGAAAAATGTCACTCATTTCTCATTGTGTCACCTGCAACGTTGGCCAGAAAAATCATTGTACAGCCTTTAAATTCATTCTGGTCAATGAAGCCCATCAATGTCCTTCTGTCGTATGTAGGACGTGCGAGTCTGTGCTAGTTTTGGCTGGGCACAGTTAATTTTCTTCATAGTAGCTACTATAGGACTGTGGTTTGGATTTGTGCTGGAAACAGTGTTGATAACAAAGGGATGGTTTTGTTATTATTGATCAGTCCTTACACAGAGCCAAACACCTTTATGCTTCCCTCGCTGCCTGCCATTGAGAAGGTTGGGGGTGCAGAGAAAGCTGGAAGGGGGACAGCTGACCCCAACTCACCAAAAGGATATTGCATGTGACATCATGATCAGCAATAAAACTAGAGGCGAGGTTGCAGTGGGATGCAGCTTGGGGACTGGCCTGGCATTAGCTGGTTGGTGGCAAACAATTGGTTTTGTTTGCATCACTTGTCTGTCTTGGGTTTTATTTCTGTTATTTTCATTTTTATTATGATTTTTTTTAATATTTCAATTATTAAACTGTTTTTATCTCAACCCATGAGTTTTCTCACTTTCACCCTTCTGATTCTCTCCCCTCATCCTGCTGGGGACAGTGAGTGAGCAGCTGCATGGTGTTTAGCTGCTGGCTGGGGTTAAACCATGATAAGGTACTAATTTGGAATTTTGACTGCTGTCTCAAGTTGACCTGAATTCTCAGCCTTTGACTACGGAAATACTGTTAATTGAATTTATGCTTGGCTTTTGCTGCAAGTTAGTTTACAACCTCTCCTTACTGTTACCAGTAAAACTGGCAAAGACGATAAAGCCTACAACTAATGCACTACTTTCACCAGCAAACAAGACCACAGCTAATGAGTGGATAAGACATGCAGCTGAATCTACCCCCATGGGTGAGAATCTGCCAGTATGTGGCTAACTGATGGTTAGAGTGGGAGGAGAGGGAAAGGGCAAAGCATGTTGTTGTTTACACCACAGCCCATGACAACCAAGTTAAGAATATAACTTGAAGTCACAAGATATTTCCCCCTAATCCTAATAACTGAGCCAAGCAGACTGGCTTTAGCACTAACAGATGGATGTTAAGTCTCTGGGCTGGCTGAGACTGTCAGCCCCAGATGTCATAATAGGCTCAAGGGTAAGACAAAAAGTCTACAAGTCAGGTGTAAGGATGATTTCTCAGCTTGTTCTTCTGTGAAGTTTCCTGTCTTCCAAGGACAAATAAGTCTTGTGAGAGGCAAACAGGATTGCTACTCCTCCCCTCCAAAGTATTCATCTTCTAATTCATACAAAGGCAAAACAGAATACCGAAACTACTGAAAAAAGTAGTGTATTAGTAAAGCCCTCAGTCGCATCAGTCCATGGCGTCTAGCTACTTTACCACCTCAGCAAATTCCTAATGCAGGCTACCCTCAGCACTAGTGGTCTGTCCTTCTGTACAGAGCAAAAAAAGAATTTGACACACTGTGTTAAATACAAGGAAAAGCTGTCAGTAGAGTGATACTTTTGGTCAGAAATACATTTGTATTGGTTCCTTAGTGAGAAAAAGCTTCAGCTTGTACATCGCTAACATCTCCCTTGTCACTGCTGCACTGGAGAGGGAGAAGTGGCATAACAGTTTCCTATGTTGCCTTGCTACCTCAAACAGATTTACATCCCTTGATGCTTAACACTGATGATCCTCTTGGTTATTGTCTCTGGTAGCACCTATATGGCTCAGTTCTTAGAGCAAACTCTCCAAAACAAACAGCTTCAGAACTAAACTCCTGAGACTTAGGGAATCCTGGCCTTTCTAGGCCCTTCCTAAATAGAAATCTGAGATCCCCCTTATCATAAAGTGTGAGACAGCCAAGGCTGTGGCTAGACGTTCACTGTGGAGAGACTACTATTCTTACCTTTCCAGGGTGCTTTGTTTACCGCTTCAGATTTTTATTCCCTTCCTATTGAGGAGGACAGACTATTCAGAGGGTTCCTCATTCATTTCAGTGCAAGCCTCCCCCTGCACCATATCTGCCCCAGCTGCCCCTGGGATGTATCTAAGAGAACATCCTGACCCTATGCAAGCTCTCTGTTACTTGTTAAGGCCAGGGTCATCAACCAACCAATTTCTGTTGCGGTGTCCATAACCTGTAGTCACTTCAGCATCCTCTTTTACGACCCAGCCCTCACCTACCTGCTCAGCAGGACTGGGACAATCCAGAGTGACCCACAAATAACCCTCAGGGTATATTCAAATCCACTCTTTCCTTTGAACACAGCCAAAAATCATGAAACAGACCTCAATCTGCAGTTTACCACAAGAACTTGGATACGATACAATTCACCCAAAAGTGACAAGAAAAAGGTGGTAAATCAAGGTGTGGTACAATACGGGACAGAAAAAGCAGAGAGAGAAAGAGCTTTTTTTTCATTCACTGATTCTTTGTCTCAAACAGAATTTTCTTTCATCCCACACAGATCTTTCATAGGGGCAAATATTAACAGATACAAACATGAATATAGGTTTTTTGAAAGCTAGCTTTGGATAGAGAGATACACATTAAAACACAGAAGGGTAACATGTCTGAGGGAGAAACCAACTGCCAAGAACTTTTCATTGTATTGTTTATAAAAAGCAAACAACGAATCCTTTTGAAACTACCACCATCCCTAGTAGTGGTCTAGCAGTTGTTTGCTTTTAGCCCAGGTCTAAATCCATTATTGCTTTGCATGATCCTAGCCTTGAACCCCTCTGAGAAAACACAAGATGGAAACAGTAATAGGAGTCTACCATATAAGCCTCTCTGGTCTTAATAATTGTGAAAGAAAGGGGCAAAATAGGATCAGCTTACTTTGTTCATTGATCATCTAGTGATGAAATGAAAGGCAGTTTTCAAAAACATTTGAGAGTCCATCCTGATACCCTAGCTACTCAGCATGTCTATCGGATAGGAGGAGGGAGGCGTTAGAAACTGAGTAGCCTTACCGGTCAGGTAGTTGGAGTAGATGATCATTGTAGGTCCCTTCCAATTGTAACTATTCGTTCCATTCCATTCTAATTTCAGTTCTGTCTGAAACATGGATAAGTGTGGGGACAAAGAAGTGGAGATTTTTTAAAACATATTTTTAGGATTCTCCAGTACAAACTGTGACACATTGGACACTTTGTTAAACACTGTCTTGTATCCAGAATCCTGGGTCCAAGTGCCTCATGGAAGCTGCCAGAACCTTTCAACCTACCGAGATTAAAGGAAAATATGTCCCAGTCCTTTCTCCTAATAACTAGGACTCAGTTCCAGAATCATAACCTGCAGTTACAAAAATCAGACACACCTTGCCCTAAAATTGCAGCATCCAGCCCACCCAGTCCCCTTGCACCTGGATCCTGTACTAGATGAGCAGATATAATTCCCCTGCACTCCATCAAACCGCTGATTCATTTCAATGCACAGCAGAATCATAGAATCATAGTATCACCAGGTTGGAAAAGACCCACCGGATCATCGAGTCCAACCATTCCTATCAAACACTAAACCATGTCACTCAGCACCTTGTCCACCCGTCCTTTAAACACCTCCAGGGAAGGTGAATCAACCACCTCCCTGGGAAGCCTGTTCCAGTGCCCAATGACCCTTTCTGTGAAAAAGTTTTTCCTGATGTCTGGCCTGAACCTCCCCTGGCGGGTCTTGAGGCCATTCCCTCTTGTCCTGTCCCCTGTCACTTGGGAGAAGAGGCCAGCACCCTCCTCTCCACAACCTCCTTTCAGGTAGTTGTAGAGAGCAATGAGGTCTCCCCTCAGCCTCCTCTTCTCCAGGCTAAACAACCCCAGCTCTCTCAGCCGCTCCTCATAAGGCCTGTTCTCCAGCCCCTTCACCAGCTTTGTCGCTCTTCTCTGGACTCGTTCCAGAGCCTCAACATCCTTCTTATGGTGAGGGGCCCAGAACTGAACACAGGATTCGAGGAGCGGTCTCCCCAGTGCCGAGTACAGAGGGAGGATAACCTCCCTGAACCCGCTGGCCACGCCGTTTCTGATACAAGCCAAGATGCCATTGGCCTTCTTGGCCACCTGGGCACACTGCTGGCTCACCACGACGGGGAACGGGACGGAGCCCGTGTGCGTGGCAGCTCCCCCGAGCGCTCGGACAGCCCGCCCCCCCCCAGTACGCGGCGGCCGGCGGGGCGGGAGCGCCCCCGCCCTCCTCCCCTCCCTCTCCCGCTGCTCGCACGGCGGCGGCGTCGTCCCGCCATGTCGGCCGCCAAGCACCGTGGCTCGAAAGGGGGCAGCCCGCCCGCCGGCGCCGAGGAGCCGGCGGCAAAGAAAGCAGCGTCGTCGTCGCCGGCGGCGGCGGCTCCGCACGGCCGGGGCGGCAGGGCGGGGGGCGGCGGAGGAGGAGGCCGGTCCGGCGCGGGGCCCCGGCGGGGCTGGGCGCTGGTGCTGGGCGCCGCCGTGGTGCTGGGCGTCGCGGTGGCCGGCGGCTGGTTGCTGCGGCAGCTGCGGGAGGAGGTCGGACGCAGCGCCCGGGAGAGAGAGGACTCCGGGAGGCAGCGGCAGGAGCTGGCCGCCACGCTGGACGCCGTGGTGCAGAAGGTAGCGCTGCGGGCGGGGGGCGGGGACGCGAGCATCGGCTGCGGGAAAGCGGTGCGGATGGAGGGGGGGTGGGGGGGTCGCCTCTTCCAGGAGCGGCTGCGCGGCTTGCGGGAAAGCAAACGTGTCCCGTTCCCTTCCCCCGCCGCCTCTTCCTCCCGACTCCGGGCACCCTCCTAACGTGGCCTGCAAACGTGGCCCCGGCCGAGCGAGGGATGCGGCGGGTGCGGGGCTGGGCGCCAAGGCGTTTTACGTAAGGCAGCGCGGAGCCGCCGTGCCGGGAGCCCGCGGGCGGTAATTCCATAGCCCGTCGGGCCCGGGTGGCGGCCGCCGAGCCGCTCCCTCGTTGGAGCAGGTGCCCCGCCAGTCGGGACGTGGCAGCATCCCGCCTCGGCAACCCCGAGAGCAGAACCGAGCCCGAAGCGCCGCTCCTGCCGAGGGAGCAGGGCTGGACGTGGCCGCCCGGGGCTGGGGAAGAGCTGTGGAGCAGCTGGCCGAGGGAGTGGCTCAACCGGAGCGAGAGAAATGCTCATTTCCCTCCTCCTTTTTGGTTTTTTTTTTGCACTTGGGTTTTACTGTCCCCTGAGCTGGAGTTTCACAAGTGGCACTGTCCGTCCGGATATGACTTAGGGTGCCTGAAAACTTTAAAAGTGGCATATATGAAGGCATTTCTGGAATCCTCAACATAAGAAGGATAGGGAGGTGTTGGAACGGGTCCAGAGGAGGGCTACGAGGACGATCAGAGGGCTGGAGCGTCTCCCACACGAGGAGAGGCTGAGAAAGTTGGGGTTGTTCAGCCTGGAGAAGAGAAGGCTCCTAGGAGACCTTATAGCGACCTTCCAGTACCTGAAGGGGCTACAGGAAAGCTGGGGAGAGTGTTCATAAAGGCCTGTGGTGATAGGATGAGGGGCGATGGGTATAAACTTCAGAGGGGCAGATGTAGACTAGACATTAGGAAGAATTTCTTCACCATGAGGGCGATGAGGCACTGGAACTGCCCAGGGAAGCTGTGGCTGCCCCATCCCTGCAGGTGTTCCAGGCCAGGCTGGATGGGGCCTTGGGAGGCCTGGTCTTGTGGGAGGTGTCCCTGCTCATGGCAGTGGGGTGGAACTAGATGATCTTTGAGGTCCTTTCCAACCCAAACTATTCTGTGATTCTATATCATCAACATATGATCGTGCTCCCATCTAGGGACTAGATAAATGGGTTGGAAAGCACTGTGTAAAGTTATGATGGAGTCAGATCACAGAAAGGGAACTTCTTGTCTCAGCCTGACTGCTTTTTGCACAGCGAGTCGTACAGATTCCCCATGTTCTCTGCAAGTTTGGGCCCAGGCCAGGAGCAGGGGGACAGAGTGGTGGGATGGGTGCTGGCAGAGATCCTCCAGCCTTTCTGTGGCGTTCCTGGGAGTGTGGAGGTTTGCATGCGCGGAGTTTGTAGGATCAGTCCTGGTGTTTCCTCTCCCTTACAAGGAGGAAAAGGAAGACTTTTAGGAGGGGGAAAAGGGTTTTAAATGCAGAGCTGTGCTGTTGTTTCTGAAGCTGATTTTAAATCCTGAGTGTTTTTTGCTTATGGATGGACTGTGATTTAATCTAGCAAGGGTTTTCTTCCTAGTTTTAAAGAATTTTTGTAGAGTCTTTGTGTGAAGGAAGACATTGCAATGGCAGGACATACAGGATATGAGATTACAATATGTGAATATAGAACCCAGATGTATGTGCAATATGTAAGCTCTTCCAAGCGTAGGAATGGGAACAATTTGCTGCCTCCATCTCCATGTAGTCACAGAAAATCCAACATATAAGTTACATTTTCTAGGAGAGAGGTTTTATACCTGAAAGTTATAAACAGTTTGTTTCAAAGGGAACTGAAACTATTTGCCTGCCTGTAGTAGGTGATTGATGTTAGACATACTTACAGTAGTGCAGAAATAAAAGGCAGGGGGAGAAGTCATGCAGAGTTTTGATGTAACCCTTGAAAACTTTGCTTGTGGTTTGGTGTTCTCTTTAGAGAAGAATGTACTTGAGGGAGAGGGGACCAGGCTATATTTCATTTCTTTACAGAAGAGCAGGGTCCCACATTTTATTTTTTGAGTGTTGTCAGCGCAGGCTGCTGTGTGGAACTGGCTTTCCTCTTCAGTCTTTTACTGCAGAGCGCTCCTGTCGGGAGTAAGCGTTGTATAAACTCATCTGCTTTACACATCAGCAGTAGGAGGAGAAAGGAAATGATGTGGAAGTTTAGTCTTTAACACAGCACAGTTCTTAGAGAGGCCGAGATTGATTGATGTTTGAATGCAAGATAGTGTGACCGGTTATAGAAGACTTATTTGTTAGCTATGGACATATTTTTGTGAGCTGTTTATGATGTTCAGCCTTTTAAGGGCTGTGATTTCAAATCTTATGAGCCATGAACACCAAACGGGCAAACTCATGCATAGATGCACACACAAACTGACTGTGTAGTGAATATGAACTGTTACAATGAAGTTGTGAGTTTTACCTCTCTTGTGCAGTGAGTTAGATTTGGGCCCTGGTGGCTCTTGGTTAGGACAGATCAGATTAAAAACTGGTCTTATCTGAAGACCTTGGTCCATTTTACCTTATTGGAGCTCTCTGATCTTCAAGTGGCTGGTCCAGCTGGAAATATAGAAGAATAGCTTCAGGTTACACCATGAGCGTTGCCTAAATGCAATGGAGGAGCAGATATAAAGTGTTTCCATTCTGGAGGGGCTGGATCACTCTCTGTCAAAGCTACAGCAGCGGAGACCTTCTGGCCTTCTGGAGAGTTCTTCTGGGCATTTCTAATGCCTTTTCTTAGACTAACGTTTGAAGATGGTTGATTTCAAATATGGATTCGGTTGGAGTATGTCAAAGCAAAATAAATTGACTTGTAAGAAGGGGAGGAGAACTTCCCTGTGCTCCTCTTCTAGATTTCTGAAGTCCATTTATAGTGATACAGAAAAAGCTGTCTGTGTGGAAAAAATCTAAATGACAGCTAAGACAGTGCAAATGAGGTTGGTAAGTCAGTGTAGTGGCTGGTGCCCTGCTGCAGTACATACAGCAGTACTGCCTGCTCCCCGCACCCAGCTCATTTCTAGTTTTGTATGTGAACTCTAGAGAATACAAGTATAGGGAATGGAAAGTCATTACAAACCTTTGTACATGAGAGGGGGGAAAAGGAAGGCTTTGAACAACCTGGTTTAGTGGAAGGTGTCCCTGTCCGTGGCAGGGAGGTTGGAACTGGATGATCTTTAAGGTCCCTTTCGAACCCAAACCGTTCTATGATTCTATGGGTATTCTTCAAACTGTGAGAAATCTGTTGGAGCAAGGGCAGGTCTTGTGGCCAAAGTCTTCAGTCCTCATCAGTGTAGACTTCGACGAAAACCAAGGAGGATTTGGCCTGGGATTTAATCTTGCAAAAATACATGTGAATAACTTAATTTCTAATTAGTAAGTCTGTTAGGTCTTTTGAGATGAATCTCTAGGTTCAGAGGCCTCCTTCAGTGAGAAAGGCAAAAAAGAATAGGAGGCTCTGTGTATTTCTCTCTAAGAACATATAAAATATACTTGCTTCTATTTATAAAATAAAACCACCCCTCCAGCTGTGTATCTAATCGGTAAACATGGCGGCCCATGTGGCATGACTGATTAATGCACCCCTCAGACACAGGCAGTAGTGTGAGGCGAGGCAGCGCGCATTACTCAGCACTTGCCATCCTGCCAAGACCTTGAGGTATTTTCTGCGTGATGGATTCCTGTTGCAGCCAGTGGGATTTCTTGCAATGCTTTACTAAGTTTAAAAAAAAACAACCCACGCACGCACAGGAGGATTCCTCTACAGTCTTAAAGATATGATATTCTGCTCGGCCTCAAAATTAAGTAATGCATGCTTCCCTGTTGGTGTGCCTGGATCTTACCTTTATATGTGAGAGTAAACAACTGTGGTGGCCACTTACTCCTTCAGCTTTTCTGTCTTGCTGCTGCTAGAAACAACTGTAGTGTTTGTAATTGGGAAGCTTAATAGCATGCCTGATCTAGCGGTAACAACTTTCTGTGTTAAACCTGAGACAGATGCAAGTCAGTCCGCTCGGCAGCTGCTATGGCTTTGTTCTCTGTCTGCGTCCACACACGTGTTCCTGTTCACTAAGAGCACGTGGATGTCTGCATGTGTGTGGTATGATGAGGTGCAAATTATTTAGAACATTAAAGCCCTTTCTGTGTTTTTTTCTTAATCTTAAAAAATAGTTAACAAGAAAAATCAGTGTCTCCACTGCTGTTTAGGAGCAGGAAAATGTCATGGCTATGACCTCCGTTCCTCAGCCATTCTCAGCTCCCCTTTCCCCTTGATTTTTCCTGTTACTCTTTTTTGTCTACTTTGAAACTTCTTTTATGTTCAGGAATTGGCTTTGGGTATGATTGCCTGCTAAAGTCTTATCCCAGATTTTCTGTATTCAGGAGCTGCTGCCAGCTGTTTCTTAGGTTGTTTTTTTTCTCTCCTCCTTTCCTTCTTTAGAGACTTGTGGCCCATAGAAGCAGGAATCTGTGTATAGAGGAGGGGTGGCTCAGGAGTCTGGATGCAAACTTGACATTGATTTTCACAAGCATGGATTTCCTGGGTCATCTGTAGTAGGTTAGTGAGGCCAAGAATCCTCAGTAGAAAATGTCTGTATCTATAGAACTGTAGGGCTCTAGATGATGGGCTTTTTGTGCCACTCGTATGTGTGCGCCATAGGGTCACCTCAGGCAGGGGGCATGAAGGATTGCAAGGTGATAATTTCATATGGTAACAAGGGCCATAAGTATTTTACACACAAAGGGTAAGGATGTAGATAAGGATGAAATTGTATTAACCATGTGGATTTCTGTTCTAGGTGCGCTCCCTTCAAGCCACTTGTGGAGGATTTGAATCCGTGATGAAAATTGCTCAGCAGAAGCAGGAGGTTGCAGAGAAGGCTATTAAACAAGGGGAGAGTGAAATAAACCGGATCAGCGAAGTGCTTCAGAAGCTACAAAATGAAATTTTGAAAGACTTGTCTGATGGCATCCACATGGTGAAGGATGCAAGGGAACGAGACTTCACATCTCTGGAAAACACAGTGGAAGAGAGACTAACGGAGCTAACCAAGTCTATAAATGATAACATTGCTGTATTCACTGAAGTCCAGCAGAGGAGCCAAGATGAAATCAGCAATATGAAAGCAAAGATTGATTCACTGGAAGAGGCAGATGTATATAAACATGACATTAAGGTGCTAAAAGATGCTTTTGATGAGATGCAGGCATCCATAAAAATCAAAGAAAAGGACATCGAGACTTTGAAGAGTACAATGGAATCCATGGAGTCGGATGTGTATACTGAAGTGAAAGAGCTAGTCAACCTCAAACAAGAACATGAGAAATTCAAAGAGGCTGCGGACACTGAACACCTTTCATTAAAAGCTTTACAAGAGAAAGTTCTAAGAGCTGAGGATTCTATTATGCAGCTCCCTAGTGACATTAAAAGACTCAGTGAAGATTTACTGCAAGTTAGATCTGACCTCAACAAATGGGAAGAAAGTGAACTCTTCAGAAAAGCATTAGAAACTTTTGGGAAGAACAGTGAAGGGCTAGAGTCTCGACTGAGGCACATAGAAGACAGGCTGGAGTCTCTAAATTTTGTTGCTTCTCAAAATAGTGAGAGGTTGGAATCTTTCCTTTCTAAGGAGGCAGAGTACAAGAATAAGCTCAGTACCCTAGAACAAAGCATTGCTGCTTTCCAGGGGGTCTCAAATATGGACATCACTTCAGTCACAGACACTCTGAAAAATCTTCGAGAGTCACAGACCTTGCTGTACAATGAGATGGAAAACTTGAAGAGAAGCATTGGTGATCTGCCATCCTCCGGTGCTCTTCAGGATGTCCAGAACCAAATTAGTACTTTATTGGATCAAGGAAATCTTCAGACGGGTCAAGCACATTCTCAAGGCTATCTTGAAAAAATTTCTTCTGTGGAAGGCTCTGTGGATGAACTGAGATCTTCTGTCAGCCAGGTTGATTCTGATTTGAAAATGATAAGAACTGCAGTGGATAGTTTAGTCTCCTACTCAGTGAAAATTGAAAATAATGAGAACAACTTGGAGTCTGTGAAGAGCTCAGTAGATGACTTGAGGAATGATCTGGAAAGGTTGTTTGTGAAAGTAGAAAAAATACATGAAAAAGTTTAGGCAGCAGTGCTCCTTGTGCAAATAACGAATTAAGGAGAATAGCTTTTATATGCCCCGTTTTTTTACTCTTTTTAAAACCAATTTGATACCTCCAAAGAGAATAAGAATACTTTAATAATAGAGACAGTTCTGCTTATTTCTTTATTTCTCTTTTGTGTAGTGTTTTTATTGTGGGGTTTTTTTTTTTTAATTTTGTTTTAAGAAGGTGTGAGTTTAGGTGGGCATTGAATTTCTGAGGGCTCATCTTCTCTATAAAGTGACACCACTGTAACTGTAGTGGTGTAACTAAGGCACTACAGCCTTGTTAGCACAGGCATGTATTTAATGGCATGAAGGTGTTTGACACTATGACACTAGATATCCCACACAGAATGCCCACAGCTGTTCCGGTATGAAAAGTGTACTGCCTTACACAGCGAGGATTTTACTGATATGTTTTGGTTTAAGAAATAAATTAACAAAGCTACACCCCTGTCTTAAACTGTTTAAACCAGTAAACTTAGATGTGGATTTGAAGCAACTCATCCTTTGTTGCAGTTTGGGACTCAGCTGTGTGGTCAGTTTACCTGGTGTTGGTTGAGCTGTAGTAGATTTTCCACGAGTCCTTAATTGGTACCGAGGAGCTAACAAGGGATTAGCTGAACTCCCTGAAGGGAAAGTTTGAGGTAAGTGGCATTGCTTGGGGCTAAGACCCAAGAGAGGTGTTCCACCACCTGGCTGGAGAGATTCATCATTCGTGATCATGGGCTTCTTTCTGAGTGTCTTTAGCTGCTGGTGTAGTAGACCAGTGCTCAGAAGGGACATCCGAAGGATGGGATTAGTTTCAAGAGGGTACAGTAATATTTTTGTCACATCTTTGGGCTATTTACATGATGAAGCTGTGTCTTTCCTGGAAGGGCCTAATTTGTCTGTGATACAGGTTTTTCTGTAAAAATGGTCACATATTTGAATAAGGAAAGAGAAGGACTAAAACTGCGCCTCTTGCGTTTATCAAGCATGCTAACAGTAATCGTACACTCCAAAACACACAAGGGGGAAAATCACCATGAAATCAGCAGAATTGATTCTAAGGTGTATACATTTCCAAGTTTTCATACAGCTGACAGTGACCTGAACTCTTGTTACATATTCAGGGCTGGGTGCCTGATTCTTGTCACCATTATTGTCGTGGGGTGCCTGCCTGAGACACTGGTAGCAAAGGATCCTTCTAGGAATTGGTTGAGAGTGAAGAAGTGTCATACTTATCTAGATGTTTACTTAAAAAACACATTTTGTCATGGAGCTTTCTTGGTTTTCTCTCTTTTATGGAAAGGATTTTAAAAATCCCTCCTTTTCAAATTTACTTTTGAGCTTATCCAAAGATTTGGTAGAGGAGTCTGCACACTGATGCCTTGGAAATGGGTTGTGTGCATCGTGCCCACCTCAGCCTGTACTAGCCAGATCCCTGGTTATGTTAGAAGAATTCCTAGAAATAGGACCTTCCAGAAGTGGTGTGATTGTGGGAACGGCACAGGTGAAAGGGAGTTTTCCTAGGTAAACCATGATAGTGAACCATATCTAGTGTTGTTCCCATTGTAAACAGGAAAGAATTCCTGGCAAAGAAAGAGGGACCCACAGCATTAAGGTAACTTGTCACTGTTGGAACTGCACTGTTCTTTGTGGACTTATCAAGTTCTTGAACAATGTTGTTCAGGTTACTGTGAAATGAACTGTATGGCTTATTTGCGGTATTTTTAATACATAATAAACATTTGGAATATTCTCTGCACCTGTTTTTGATCGTTGCTTACTTCATGTTGTGTGTCCCAGGATGCTTCCAGTGGGGTACAGGGAAGGGCCTGGAGGGAAGCACTAGAACTTTATACTGAGATGTCATACAGCCCTTTACTTGTTCTCAGCTTCTCTAGAGAAACTCTGAGGCACTCTTGTGGTTACTGAGGAACTCTTGGAAATAGGATTTGAGTCCAATCAATGCAGTGGTACTGAACACCGGGCTCAGAAGCTCCAGATGGTACTTGTGAGGTACGAAATACATGATTTATACAATGAATGAATGCTATGTCAAACACCACCAGAAATGCCTCAGTAAGACTTTAACAATGGCCAAAGCATGTAGAACAGAAAATAATGTCCGGAAGGAACCTACGTCATCTTTCCAGAGTGGCTGCTGCTTTTGCATAGTTTTGAATGCCAGAGTTTCTTATGGCTGCTACAAATTAAGGGGTTCAGGTAACCGCAGAGGTTGCCCAAGCAGGCGCCAGGAGGTAGTCCAGTCACATACTGATCTCCAGTGTGCTCTGCTCTTCAAGAATGTGCCAGTTATAGATCCTGGAAAAACACTGTCTTAGGAAGAGTGGGTTATATAGTTTGGGACAAGAGAAACTGGCAGCAAAAATGCACCTGTGTGGAAGAGCGTGACCTTTCTCCTCAGGCTCAATGCACAGGAAGCTTTTAAGAACTCTCACGGAGTGGGAACTTAACAGACCTTGGAACAATGAGCGGAATATTTCTGGGGGACTCAGGTGGTGCTAGGAAGGCACCATAAATTGCAAGGCCCATAAACTGAAACCATCTTCATGATGGATGCCTGGCTTTCAAAAGTTCGGGAAAAGATAATTTCAGGAATACGGGTGTTATCATGTCCTGGCAATCCCTGAGGCCACATTCATAGAGCGAGCTAATTGACTACTTACATGTCCCACAAAGGTGAGCAGAGAGCCCCTTCCATCTAAAAGAGACACCTCGATAGCAAGCAGGCTGTGAGCATGCAGTGACTTCAAAGGGTAAGAGTTGCATGGTAAGGGAACTTAAAAGAGGCTGTGAAACAACAGGCGCAGCTGAGCCAGATTTGATCTCAAAGTTTAAATGAAAAATTGCTAGTTATGCTTCCAGAAACTTATTTTGTTATGGCAAGCTATTGAAATTATTTATTTCACTAAATAAGGGGAATTCTTCATAAATTATAATCTGGCTGGAGGCAGGCACAGCAGTGAAGGATCCCTTGGTGGGCTGGAGGTGTAGATTTTAGATGTGGCTTAACAGCCTCATTGAACGCAACCACTTCTTAATTCCCTCATAAATGCTCACAAAGCGCATCCTGTCCTAGTGCTGCTGTTTGCAGTTGTTTTTACCCTTTTCAATAAAAGCAGTGGAGAAGGTCTCAAGCAAGACCATCTGTGTTATCAGTGTTGTTTTACATTATTGGTAGTTCATCAATAATGTGTTATACTAACACATTTCAAAGGAAACTGTCCACCAGGTTGATGGGATATTGATTGAGCCTGTTCCTTAACATTTGTCTTCATTTTCAGTTCTTGTAAATTAAGGCATTGTGGACTTGATCACGCTTGAAGAGACTGGCCCGAATATCTATGCTGGCAAACATGATGGAGAGAAATCTGCTGCTGCTGCAGGGGCTTCTCCCAGTAGGGCTTTGTCCACTGCTGTAAGTGAAATAACTCACAACAGCAAGCGTTTGTTGACCTAGATGTGTATGTTAGAGGTTTTATGAAAGCATGCATTAGTGATTTAAGTCTTTTATACCATCTTATTTGACATAGCTGGTAGTTTAAACAAAGCTGCAAAGAAGTCAAATGAAATAACTATAACAGCCTAAAAACATTCAACGTAGGCAGTTTGGAGAGCTGGGATATAAAACTGTCCAGAGGAGGGCCAAAAAGTTGATGAAAGGGAAGTCATATAGGAGGATTGGCTGAAGTCGCTGGCCTGTTCAGCCTAGAGAAGAGGAGACTGAGGGGAGAGTTCATCACAGTCTACAGCTTCCTCATGAGGGGAGGAGGAGGTGCAGGTGCTCATCTCTTCCCTGGGGCAGCCAATGATAAGACCCAGAAGAATGGCAAGAAGATGTGATGAGGAGCTTTAGGATGGATATTAGGAAAAAGTTCTTCACCTAGTGGGTGGTGGAGCACTGGAACAGCTCCCGAGGGAAGCAGTAATGTTGCCAAGTCTGACAATATTCAAGAAGCACTTGGACAATGCCCTCAGACACATGGTGTGACTTTTGGGGTTGTCCTGTGCAGGGACAGGAGTTGGACTCAATGATCCTTATGTGTCCCTCCCAACTCAGGACATTCTACAAGCCCTCCATCCTACTAAGCACTACAAATGACTGTTGCTGCCTGGTTTGGGGCACTCCAAGAAAGATGTGCTTGAGCTGGTAAGGCTCTCAAAGAAGAAAATGGTGGTCAGAGGTAAAGTGTTTTGTGAAAATAAAGGTTGAACAATTGGGCCTGTTCAGACTTAGGAAAGCTGGGGGAGGATTGAAGGGAAAAGAATGAAAGAAGTAATAAACAATGTTCAGCTATCTAAAAGCCTATTCTGTAAAAAGAATTAACCCATCTGCTTACTGTGGAGAGGGTATCATAGAATCAGAATCATTAAGGTTGTAAATGACCAATAAGACCGTCAAGTCCAGCTGGCAGCCCAACACCACCATGACTACTAAACCATGTCCCAAAGTGCCACGACAACATGTGTTTTGAACACCAAGGGAAGGTGACTTCACCACTTCCCTGGGCTGCCTGTTTCAATGCTTGAGCACTCCTTCAGTAAAGAATTTTTTCCGAATATCCAATCTGAATCTCCCCTGGCTCAACTTGAGGCCATTTCCTCTCACCTTATCACTTGTTCCTTGGGAGAGGGTGAGGTGTTACAGGTGGGAATGCCGCAGGTGAAGGGCAAGGGTGGTGTAAGGGCAGCAGGGAGCCTGAGCAGATAAGAAAGACACAAATATTGCTGGCACCGAGGGGGCTGTTGCCTCTGTCGCTTCGACGAGGTGGGCAGGGAATGCTGCAGGGGATGGAGCCAGGGATGCAGGGCAGGCAGGGAATCATAGAATAGTTTGGGTCGGAATGGATCTTAAAGGTCATCCAGTTCCAACCCCCTGCCATGGGCAGGGACACCTCCCACCAGACCAGGCTGCCCAAGGCCCCATCCAACCTGGCCTTGAACACCTCCAAGGATGGGGCAGCCACAGCTTCCCTGGGCAACCTGTGCCAGTGCCTCACCGCCCTCATGGTGAAGAAATTCTTCCTTATGTCTAGTCTAAAACTGTCCCTCTCCACTTTATATCCGTTATCCCTAGTCCTATCACTACGAGCCTTTGCGAACAGCCCCTCCCCAGCTTTCTTGTAGCCCCTTCAGGTTCGGGGAAGTCGCTATAAGGTCTCCTAGGAGCCTTCTCTTCTCCAGGCTGAACAAGCCCAGCTCTCTCAGCCTGTCCTTGTACGGGAGGTGCTCCAGCTCCCTGATCATCCTTGTAGCCCTCCTCTGGACCCGTTCCAACATCTCCATATCCTTCTTATGTTGAGGATTCCAGAACTGGACACAGTACTCCAGACGAGGTCTCACAAGAGAGGAACAGAGGGGCAGAATCCCCTCTTTCGCCCTGCTGGCCACGCTGCTTTTGATGCAGCCCAGGTTACGTTTGGCCCTCTGGGCTGTGAGCGCACACTGCCGGCTCATATCGAGCTTCTCCTCGACCAGCCCCCCGAGCCCTTCTCCGCGGGGCCGCTCGCCACCACGTCACCCCTGATCCTGCACTGAAGTCGGTCTCTTCCCGGGGGGCGGGCGCTGCTGCACCGCTCCGCCGCCGCCGCCCGGGGGCGCCCGCCCGCCGCGGGGTTGGGGAGGGGGTGCCGGTGGCCGGCGGGGCGGCGTTGGGCGCCCCCCGGTGGCGTTGAGGCGGCGCTGCAGGGGCCGGGCCGGGAAACCCTCCCGAGGCGCCCGGCCTGGCGCCTCCGCCTCGCTTCCCCACAGGGGCCTGTGCCCTGCTTAACGCCCTCCTCACGGGACACCGGCACCAGCCCGAAAAAAGCCTCCATCCAGCGCTGGGCTGATTCTAGAACCGCAGCTTCTTCTGCCCAATTAGCCGTTTTGCTAATTGCCGGTCCCATTTGTTTTGTCGTCAGCTGCTTTAGTTTGTAGACTGCGAGCAGATATTCACCGATGCCGGAGATCCAAGCAGAATACTTACATGTGGGATTTTATGGACACTTATTTGTAAATGAGACGGTCAAATGGCACCCAAAGCAGCTCTTTTTCCCTGGAAGCCCTTTAGTCTGACCGAGGATGCTCAAAGAGCATTTCTGCTTTGAACACGAAAGCAAGAAGTGTATTTTCCACTTGCTCGTGTAGCAAAGCCTCTCTAGAATCTCTAGTATCAAATATCTTGCTAGCTCCCAGTTTATTATATCTTCTCAGGACCCAATGTTTGTTTATGCACCGAGAAAGGGAAATCAGAAATCTGTTTACAAGAGCAGAATTTGATGATGCCTGCATTTATAATGCAAATAATAGCCCTTGGATCTATTCAGAGTTAATGCAGCATCAGAGTTGTAGCCTACTCAGACAAAGGGATCCCTGAAGTCTGCTTTTTTTTTTTTTTAATATGTATTGGAGCTAAAGTAGCAGGTGTTTCTTTGGCTGATACGGAAATACAAATAATACACGTCAAAATCTTTTCCAAGATTATGGCATCTCGATTCTCAGCTTAGCAATGGGGGACAAATCTTTTCTCGAGTGGTTCCACTTTCACTGTAAGAGGAGTAAAAGCCAAAGAAGCAATTTCTCATTTTGCTACATACCCTGTTTAGAAAAAAAAAATAGGTCAGATGAAATAGTTATAACACAGTTAACTCCTGCACCCTACTCTGGTGTCCATCTGCAATTCTAGAGGAAAAAGCTAGTTGAAATAAGACCAGCTTTGTTCCACTCAGAAAGATTTTTCCTTTGACACTCTTTAGATATAAATATGTCAAATATAATCCTTTCCAGTCAATACTGCTTAGATTTGGGATTAGGATAGAGTCCTACAATTACAAGTAAGGATGGAAAACATAACAAGTGGAGAAAGAATCAGGGTTACCTTGAAACTTCCATTTTTTTTAGTGCTCTTACTTTCACAGAACTGTTTAGGTTGGAAAAGACCTTTAGGATGATCCAGTCCAACTGTAAACCCAGCACTGCCAAGTCCACCACTATACTATGTCCGTAAGCACCACATCCATGTCTTTTAAATTCCTCCAGGGATGGTCACTGCACTGCTTTCCAGGGCAGCCTATGCCAATGCTCGACAACCCTTTAGGCAAAGAGATTTTTCCTAATGCCCAGCCTTCATTCAGAGATCTCATCACGACCCTCAGAGCCAGAAGCAAATGGGACATTGACTGACCTGAATGTAGCACACCAAGTCAATGAAGCTGTTGTTATTCCTATGTCATGTGTTTAATGCCATTGCCCAGAGGTTCAAACCCTATCTTAACAGGGGCTGAATGAGAATACTTATTTAGACACCTGTCTCCTGGAATGTTCTGGGCACCAAATTGCTCTCTCAATGGCATATTTTCTAGGATTAAATATGGACTTCAAGCCCCCCATTGTGATCATTTTTGCCTTATCCCCATACCAGATTTCTAACACCATACTTTCTGATCTGAAGATGGCATTGTTCTTAGCATTTTCATTAGTTATTACACATTCTTAGGATGGTTTCTAAGAGAGGGAAAAAACCCTTCAGTTCTGCCTAACGCGTTTAACATTTAAAATAAGATACACAAGGAAAAGAACAGCTTTTCCATTCAGGAAGAAGATATTTGTATTGCTAAAAATAGCCCTACTAAGCCTTCGTGAACATGAGATTGATGGAAGGATAATTAACTTTTACTGGAATCTGAATCCTTACAGATAATTAACTGAGGTGATAATAACCTCTTAGACCCATGAAAAATACCTCTGTACTTGAATGTGTTCAGTGATCAAACTTCATTACAGCGTCCCAGAAGAATGTCTCAGCCTTCCAGTGACTGCAGGTTGGTGGCATGACTGGAAAAAGCCCTTACTTCCTCCCTGAGACATTGGGGTTTTAAAGACACAGCAGCTGTGGAGACTGCAGGAGGACTCCTTGTGTTCTCCTTTGGGTTCAGGGGAACCTCCTTTGATTAAGTCAAGCCAGGCCATTGTAGAGCCTTCAGAGTGTATTATCGCACATGCACCATTATCCTGTAACAACATGAGGAAAAAATGCAGCTGTGGAGCTGTGGGAAGTGGGAGTGGAAGGTACATTTGTCCTTTATGTCCCTGCTCCCTCCCTTCACTGTATGGTCACATAAGATACTACCTGACCAAAGGAGCTGATCAACCAAAGAGAGCAGAGGGAAAAAGATAAGGAGTGCTAAAGCATTGTGGCACACAGCAGAGAGATCAACCAGTCCAGGCAGCTGGTGGCAACCACTGCACCCGTTACATTTTTATGATGTTAACTTTGAGGTGTTTCTGCACCTTCCCTTCCCCGTCTCCTTTGGGATCACACCTTTCATGGGACATCTGAGGCCCACGGACATCAACAGATCCTTCTCTTTTGGTTACTGTTGTCATTGGATGTGTTGTTTGTGGGAAGGGGATAAAGAAAGACAATGAATTTGGTTACAACGCAAAATTAGCAAGGACCAAACAGAATAAATGCCTACTGCTTCCCAGCCTCCAGCTGCCTTACATATTTTCCAGAGTTTGGGGAGCTTAATTAGTTTACGACTTTTTCCAGGGCAAAGAATCTTCTATTTCTCCTGTCCATTCTTTCAGTATGGACAGGGAACACTTATAATGAAGTCAGCAATAAATAGTGGTATTATTTGTTAAATACAACCCTCAGAAATATTTTTTGGTTCAGGTCACAGAAGACGATCAATGACTTCAAGCATTGCAACTAAGTGCTCCAGAAGTGCTGGTAGGTCCATAATGCAAGACAGAAATCATGTGTTTGAACTTTATAGAACCAAAGTCCACAGCAATCACTGAGGGTTAGGTGAGGGGCTGCATTTAGATTTCACTCATTTGTTCTTCTGGTTTGGGGGATCAATACTCACATGTTATTGTGGTTTGAGCTAAATTAGAGTCAGTTTTCTGACTCTTAACTCAGTCTCGTCAAAGTAACTTCTTCTTCTGAAAGCTAACTACATGTTTTTGACGTGGTTTCTCTCTAAAAGTGATAACATGTAGAAAGGTCATTACTTATACTTATTCCTATAGTAACTAAGGCCATCTTTAAGCTGGGAAAAAAGGCTGCACCTGCAGAGAGAGGCAAAGAGGACAGGTGACCCCAAACTCACCAACAGAATATTCCATCCTATGTGTATCATACTTGGTATAAAATTGAGAGACCATGAGGGTCTTGCCGTCTTCTGTGATGACCGACATCCAATGAAGACTTCATTTGTTTGGTTGCTCCTGATTCTGCATCCGTGCATTCCTGAATCCAGTTCCTGAGATGAGCTGCCTCCTAGCCACAGACCCATTCCCTCACGTCTGCTCTGCAGTATTTATGGTGATTTTTAGTCATCAATAGGTGGGGTAGGGGCACGGTCTCAGATGTTGTATATATTTTCTCCTTCTCCTTCTCCTTCTCCTTCTCCTTCTCCTTCTCCTTCTCCTTCTCCTTCTCCTTCTCCTTCTCCTTCTCCTTCTCCTTCTCCTTCTCCTTCTCCTTCTCCTTCTCCTTCTCCTTCTCCTTCTCCTTCTCCTTCTCCTTCTCCTTCTCCTTCTCCTTCTCCTTCTCCTTCTCCTTCTCCTTCTCCTTCATTATAATTTCATTAAAGCCGTAGTTTTAGTTTCCAACTCACAAGTCTTTTCCCTCTCAATTTCATTTCCCCTTTCCCTGGGGGTGTGGGGAAGGGATTGGGAATCCAACTGCACTGTTTTAGTTGCTGAAATAAACTGGGTCAGGTTTAAACTGTGGTACATGTAATCTTGCTGTTGCAGTAGAAGCTCTGCAAATACTTCTGGCACAGAAGTATGTGTCTCATATTAATGTCTTAGGGTCATGCCCCTTGCAGTATGCATGCTGACTCTCAACATGGTTCAGTGATGCAGCTCTTGTGCATGTGAAAGTCTGTCCTCCAAACCTCAAACTGCTGGATAAAAGGCTTCATCTATCCGAGAGTGCTACCACACTGTCCTTTGTTCATATCCTGATTTGCCTTCACAAAGCTTTTCATTTTCCTTAGGTTTGCTATTTTGTATTCATTAGAACTGGTATAATTTACTACTTTACCTGTAAAATTAGTGCAGTAACAGAGCTGCTGTTTCAAATGGCTGTGTAGGACTAAATCTCTGTGAAAGTATTTTAGCTATAAAAAGAAGCACAGCTACTAGGAAGAGCATTTTGGAGTCCTGTTTATGTTTCCTTTCAATTTCTCTTGTGTTACTGCAACAAAGTCCTCCTCCTGAAGAGCAATGAAATAATTCTAAATGCTTACAATCCTCATTGCACAATCCAAATCCAGGACTAGATGTGCCTTCTTGTGTTGGCAAAAGAGAAGTGAACTGAGGAAAGATGCTCTGCAGCAAGTGAAGTTCAGTGTTTGCATTTTTGCCTGAATTATTAGAAGAGGCCAAGTGGTTAATGCAACCCTGATTTCAATGTTTCCTGGATAAAAGTTAGGCATAATTTGTCTCTGGATGATGGCTGAGGCTTGCAATCTGCACCTGATTCCTGCAAAAAGGAATCAAGAATGCAACAAGCAAATGCACATTGCCTCTTCCTTCAGTGAATCCAGACGATCTCAGTGCTGTTGTCTGCAAAAGGAAAGAGAGTTTCAAAGGGTGCAGCTATACCCTAACTTGAATGTGAGCCCAAGCCCATGTTCAAGTCCAGACTTCATGCCTAAATCATTTGGACAAGAGCTTGTGCTCATAACCAGGTTTTAATATGTATTTGGGCAGAGGAGCCCAGAGGAGCTCCTTCCTCTCCTCCTTTCCACTCTGTATCCAGAAAGCAGAAGCAACGATTTTTTATAGGTTTATACAGGCAAGGGGGAACTGGGGGCTCAGGCTAGCAGCTAGCACTCCCACCAGCACAGTCAAAACTCCCAGCCAAAGTGCTTGCTCCCAATTCAAAGTGCTTAGGTCCCTCTGAAGTTTGTACTGAGTAAAAATAAACACATCCCAAAGTGCTTTGTTAATACCACAGGGATGGGCTCAACACAAGGACCTGGTTTGAGAGAGGAGTTCTCTGCTGCAAACGCAAAAATCTGGTCACTAGGTGATTTATTAGTCCTTCTTCAATGATGCATTTATTTTAAGAGGGCTTCAGTTACCTTCTGCTGCCTGGAATGTTTCATTTACATTGGAGAAGAATTGCTTCTTCACATGAAAAATGACTTCCAGTGAGCAATAAATGCTGCAGGCTTCATCCTGTGGCTTTGGGCATTACAGCTCACCACCGGTCACTTTGCCACAGGATCGTTGCCATTCTTTCCCTGTTTTCTTTCTCTTGCCTTATGCTTTGCACATGTTTGTAATTAAGTTTTCTCTCTTTTTTTTTTCTTTTTTTTTTTTAAGTTGCCTTGTTACATCTCCCTCTTTTCCAGGCTGTCATCTATAGATTTCTTTGTATTTAAGTCCTAGGAATTCCTCATCACTGCACTCACTGAAATGCTTTTATTGCCATAGAAATCCTTTCCTCACATTGTTTCCAGTACAATAAGGTAGAGGGAGTCCTTGCAGTTAAGGAAAATTCCCTCTCGGGAAAGATCCTCAGTGCAGTGAAAGACTGAAGTCCACCAATCAGCCTGCTTTCAAAAACAACAACAACATTTAAGGTATGGCTGAAATTCTTCCTGTATGTTTTTATCTCAGACATTATATGCACATTTCTGACAACAAAACCTCTGGCTGGCTGTATTTATGAGGCTCTTTCACAGTTATCAAGTAAAAAGGTTGGGTGTCTCAGCAGATCTCTAATGCAGGTTTTACAAGTAAGTTTATTCTAAACAACCCTTTTCTTCAATGAGTCCTGATCTCCTGGAGAAACTTACAGATTCCTGCTTCCACACAACATTGCTCTGCCTTTTATTAACCCTTGGTAGGGAACTGTGAGGTCTGTTCTTTCCCTTCCCTCTCCCGCTCCTTTCATTAGGAGCATTTGTCACAGACAAACACTATTTCAAGGCAGTTCAACTCAACTTACTCTTTTCAAAGTAAAAATTAAACAAGTAGGTGTTTTTTTTTTACTTCCCAATGAAATTCTTGTATACTTATAAACAAGAAGAAAACAGCACATTGTTATGATGCTGTAACAATGCTAAATGTCTACATGTAAGTAAGCAGCTGTGTGGAGACCTTCCCAGAGCACCTGGGTTTAGCAGGGTGCAGATCTTCGCTGCCTGGTCACCCTTGTACACTGCTCTGGCAGCACAGGGCAAAAGAAGACTGCAGCGCCTTTAGGTTGAAATGTAATGCTGAAGCCTCTAATTCTGCAGCTTGGTTTGTTGAGACACGAAAGCCCCTTATTGCTCTGGCAGTATGAAAGTACTTTACATCTAAAATAAACTCATAATCAGTCAAAAACATCCATTACTTAAGACGTTGTGTAGAACGTGTTTGGTAGTACTCATCTCTGGGTCAAACATGTTGATCAACCACCTCTAGGTGCCCTAAATCCCATAGGATTCTCAAACCAAGGCAGAATTTGCTGCCCTAGCAATGTTTAGGGAGGCTGTCTGCTGCTGACCAGGCTTTTTGTGGGGACTGAAGAGATCGTATGAGTAATTCACACACCATTTGCTAAAGTGCAAGCAGATCTGAAGAACACTGATCCTTTTTTACAAGTACAGTAACACGTACAAGTCTTCCCAAATACAAGGAAATATTGCAGTTTTCTTTCTAGCTGATTTGCCTGTACAGATTTGGACAGAACTCCAACGCTGATAGTATCTTCTGACAGTGCCTGAAATTCTCCTTACATTTCCTTATATCCTTATATAGGATAATGGGAGCTATGCCTAGGGATCCTTCTACAGCCTCTAGCTCTGCTACTGCAATAGCAATGAGCACTACTCAGTTCTGTGGGAGTAACAGCACATCTTGCTTCATGCAAGATTTAGACTTCAGCTTTCTGCTGAGACTTCTTCAAAGGTGCCCAGGAAGGGCAAGGCTGCCAAACCTCACTGCAGCCCTAATGGGATTCAGTCATCCAGTTCCCCAAGGCTGCTGTGAAAATCCCACTCTCAGCTCTATATCCTGCTGTTTGCATAATGCTTATACCTTCATGCTGTAGCTTGGCTAGCATCAGTCCCTAGGAGGCAACTTGTCTTTGGCTGTCTTCAAGAGCTGCAATTTAGTTGATGTGCCCAAGGGAAACACAGGACACACATCAGAGTAAAGAAGGAAATGGAGAGAACATCAGATAACAACACTCATCCTCAGCATCGAGAAATGAGTCAGAAGTAGAGAACAGAAGAGCAGCCACCAACTAAGTAGGTCAGGTTATCAGCATGAGGCTATTTAGATGGTGACAGCAGGAATTGTGATCAGATATGCCAAGCTTTTGAGATGTAGATTTAACTTCCCTTGGTCAACAGCATTGCTCCAGGTGTTCTTTAATGTAGTGGGGCAGTTTTTTTTCCCACTGTAATTCTGCTTTCTCCTCCAGGTTTCACTGACCGTAAACTTTTCATTAGTGCCCCTAACATGAGGCACAAATGTCTTCAAACTAACACCTGTTGCATCTATTTTTATAAGCCAAGAGACTGGTTGGCTCCACAGGGGATTCAAGAATAAAACATATTTAGTAGGCACAAAGGTTTTCTATTAACTTTATGTTTCTTTTCCTTTCAAAACTTGGGATTATAAAGCCTATATGTGCCACCTGCCGCTGTTCCTTTTTTACATAAACATCTCTTTGTTTTGCTCCTTTAAACTCAGTGCCAGATTCTGCTCACGCCTGTGTCCATGTAGATCCAATATTACTCCTTGGATGCTAACGATGCAATTCCAGGATCTCACTGGGGTAACTGAGAATAGGAGCTGGCCCTTGTCGGTTCAAATTTACCCTTGATGCAACATCACTGGAGGTGAAGGAGCTGCCATGAGTGTATTTTGGCCTCATTGCCCAGTGACACTAAATGCTTCATGCAGGCTGCAAATGGTTTAAGCGTTGTCCAGCCAAACATGGTGAGTGCAGCGGATCACATACCTCTCACAAAGCTCTAGAGCTAAACTGGGTCAGCAGGGGCATGACAGCCCACATCAGCTGAAGAGTGCCCCTCCCAGATATTTCTGTGAAGGAAGAAAAATATGTGCAGACGCATCCGTCCAAACCTGTAACTGGAAGTGACAGAGACGAGGGGAGTTCCCCACGCCACTCGCTCATCAGAGATTCTCAATAATAACCCCCGACGGAGCGAGCCTCTTCCTGGGCAGCTGCAGATTTAATGTTGGTCTTTGTCCAGCCTGAGCAGCTCAGATCTCTAAAGAAGTGGATTTTCTATACAATAGGGGTGGGATGCACCGAAGCGTGAGGAGGAGGCGGGACACCAGGTGTCTATGAATGAGCTAACGAGGCACCAGAAATGCCTCTGTATTCCCTCCCCTGCCCCCTTGTTCTGCCCTTGGACCGAAACATGGAGCAGCACAATGAATCAGTATTAGCTCCAGCGCAGCTGCAAGAGGTCAGGCCCTGCACTTTCATATGGGCATCTTTAATTTAGGCTCCTCGGGGACTCATTTTTCAACTGACGAGAGGGCTAATGCTCAAGCTATAGGGGGAAATGACATCAGTTGGTGAGAGGACAGGCGCTGAAGAAAGGCAGCTGGTACTTAAACCTTTCCTACCACACCCTGAGTGTGATGCTGAGGTAGCTTTTTCTGTCTTGCTCCCTTTTTAGTAGCCTGTATAAAGTCAATAGCCCAAATCTGTTCACCTGTTCTGCCACTGATGTTCAGGAACGTCAGACTTAAGGAAACAGTGAATTGCTTTTGGTGGCATTCAGCACAAAGTTAAGTAAGTCCAGTGAGATAAAGTCTGGCAGTAAAAGCGGCAGAGATAGTTGTGTGCTTTTAGGAGCTACATCACAGGGAGAGTAAAGATTTTCTTCATTCATGCACCCCACAGTCCCGAGGGAATTGGCTGATGTGGTTGCCATGACACTCTCCATGATATCTGAGAAGTCATGGCAATGAGGAGAAGTCCCTGGTGACTGGAAGAAGGGTAACGTGCCCATTTTTAAAAAGTGGAGAAAAGATGACCCTGGGAACTACTGACCTGTCAGCCCCACCTCTGCGCCTGGGAAGATCATGGAACAGATCCTCCTAGAAGCAGGATTAATGGCAGCTGGCATGGCTTCACCAGGGGCAAGTCCTGTAGTGGTTTTCTATGATGGGGTAACTACAGCAGTGGACATGGGAAAACCAATGGATGTGATCTATTTGGACTTCTGTAAAGCCTTTGATATGGTCCCCCACAACACCCTTCTCTCTAAATTGGAGAGATATGGATTTGATAGGTGGACTGTTCATTGGTAAGAAACTGGTTGGATGGTTGTATTCAGAGAGTAGCGGACAATGGCTTGATGTCCAGATGGAAATCCATGACGAGTGGTGTCCCTCAGGCATCTGTACTAGGCCAGTGCTGTTTAGTATCTTCATCAATGATATAAACAGCGAGATTGAGTGCACCTTCAGCAAGTTTGTAGATGACACCAAGCTGAGTGGTGCAGTTAACACACAAGAAGGATGAGATGTCATCCAAAGGGACCTGGGCAGGCTGAAGAAGTGAGCCTGTGCGAACCTGATGAGGATCAACAAGGCCAAGTGCAAGGTCCTACACCTGGGTCGGAGCAATCCCCAATTTCAGTACAGGATGGAGGATGATGTGATTGAGAACAGCTCTGCAGAGAAGGACCTGGGGGTGCTGGTTGATGAGAAGCTCAAGCCAGCAATGTGTGCTAGCAACCCAGAAGGCCAATTGTATCCTGACCTGCATCAAAAAAAGCGTGGCCAGCACGGTGGGGGAGGTGATTCTGCCCCTCTATTCCTCTCTTGTGAGACCTCATCTGGAGTATTGTGTCCAGTTCTGCCATGGGCAGGGACATTCCACTAGATCAGGTTACCCAAGGCCCCATCCAACCTGGCCTTAAACACCTCCAGGGATGGGGCAGCCACAACTTCCCTTGGCAACGCGTTCCAGTGTCTCACCATTCTCATGGTAAAGAAATTCTTGCTAATGTCTAGTCTAAATCTGCCCCTCTTCAGTTTATATCCATTCCCCCTTGTCCTATCACCACAAGCCTTTATGAATAGTCCCTCTCCAGCTTTCTCGCAGGCCCCTTTCAGGTACTGGAAGGTCGCTATAAGGTCTCCTCAGAGCCTTCTCTTCTCCAGGCTGATCAACCCCAGCTCTCTCAGCCTGTCCTCATATGAGAGGTGCTCCAGCCCTCAGATCATCCTCGTAGCCCTCCTCTGGACCTGTTCCAACAGCTCCATATTCTTCTTATGTTGAGGATTCCAGAACTGGACACAATATTCCAGATGAGGTCTCACAAGAGAGGAATAGAGGGGCAGAATCGCCTCCCTCACCCTGCTGGCCACGCTTCTTTTGATGGAGCCCAGGACATGTTTGGCCTTCTGGGCTGCAAGCACACATTGCTGGCTCATGTCAAGCTTCTCATCGACCAGCACACCCAGGTCCTTCTCCGCAGGGCAGCTTGCAATCACATCATCCCCCATCCAATACTGAAATCAGGGATTGCCCTGACCCAGGTGACCCATCTGAAGTAAATGTGGAAAAATTAGAGACAATGCACCTGCAGAAAAAATTAAAGTGAAGTAGGAGAGGAAACAGGCTATGAAAGTTGTTATGCAGCAACTGTGCTGAAAAGCAAGAATAAGAATTTCCATTACTTCCACTGGTACAAATTAGTATTATTCCTAGCAAAGTAAGTGGAGCTACACTGGCATAAACACAAAGAAAAATGAGGTCTCATAAAGAACAACAGCCTCTGGATTAAATCCATTACTGTTATAAGCAAATACATTCCTCAGACCTCAAAGGAGCCATGCCTGTTTGTACCCATGGTGGATTTGGTTCATTTTCCCTGGAGGCTTTTTTCCATTTTAAATATAGCAAGCACGCAGATGGCCTGAGCTCCGACAGGGTGCCCAGCTTTGTGTTAAAACTGGCAGCTTGACTTTGGCTTGAACACAGTGATGTGCTCTGCTGTGATTGTATTTTTAGTGCTATCACTGAACAATGTTTCAATTCCATGTCAACTTTGGCTTTCAGATCCTTGAGATCTGAAAGCATCACGATAAACATAAAAGGATGTTTAATATTAATGGCTAATATTGGCAGGATCCCTATAGTAGCTATTTAAGTGATAGGAGCTTGCATATATACATACATACATATATACAGATATTACTGTTTGTATATAGTCATATATATATATGCTTCTGTTTGTTAAATCACAGATACACATGCACAGAGCTATTATTGATTATAATAATGCCTTGGAAATCAGACACTACCATGTGTTTTGACTCAATTTATCTACTTTCCCTCAGGGTCAATCTATCCTCTTCAGGAGTGCTGAATAGCCACTGCTGTCATCGAATGCTGTGGAAGCCATGCATAATCACCTCCTCTGAAAATCACAATTAGCTCTCAAAAACTTGCTTAAGATGAGTCCTGGTCTGTTACTGCTTCTTTTACATTCAGATAAAAGATTCCTGTTATACATCTGCAGTATCTTCCTGGAGGATGAGTCCAACATTGTAGCACAGACAGCTGCTTCTTCTCGAAATGGAGTTCTGTTAAGCTTCACTTCAGACTTAACCTCAAGCTCCCCTGAGCTTTACTTGTCACGCTATGAAATGTATTTTTGAAAGCGTACCTCTGCCATTAGGAATGCTGGGTCTTCTGCTGCGTTTCCAAACAACAGCACCTCAGGCATCTCTGGCTGTGCTGCAGATTCTCAGGCAGGCAAACTGAATGGCCACTGATCACCTGCTTTATTAATTATAGGAGTGCTAGCTGGTACAAAAGGTGGCCTTTTATTTCTCCTGGGGCTCTTTTCACCTGAGCCTTCCTGTGAAGGGCAGAGAAACATTTGGTCCCCTTTGTTGCTGGAGGCAGAAGGGAACTGATATTGCTGTGGCACTGAAAAAGGTCAGTGATGAACACAAGCCTCAGTGTCCTCCTTTTTGGCCCTGAAATAAGCTGGGGTCATTGGCTTAGATCTAATGATACCTACAACTGATGAATGCAGTGATTAAAGGGGGATGAGATAGCTGAGGGGCTTATTAAACAGTGTGCCTTTCGAAGGGCTAATTACTGCAGATGCAAGGGCTTTGCTCCTGCATTGAAACCCGCTTAAATAATTTTTTCATGATGGTCTGATCCCAGAAGCAGTACTTTTACTCTTTCCACGAGTCGTATTTATGGGTTCAAATAGGCCACGACCAGGACACCAATGGCTTGGGCTCTTAGCTAGATGCTTCTGTGCTCCTGAATTCCATACTGGGAGCAGGGTTTTCCAAGGGACATCCCAGGCAATCTCTTTGCCTGAAAGTCATTTCATGGTGGGGGTGAGCTTGAGCAACCAAGATGCTACAGGGCCCTCCTCATCATAAGAAGACTCAAGGCAGAGGAATCCTCCTCAAACAGCAGCCCTGAAGGTAGGGCAGCAAGAGCTTGTAACATGTTATATGAAAAAATGTCATGATTGCTTATCACTGGCACAGGGCAGTTTTACACTTGGAGACTTTCATGGAACAAGGAACCATGCCCTGTCTTAATTTCTGACCACATCCCCTTCCATAGCTATTGAAATGTTATTTATAAATTCACCTAGTTGTTTTTTTTTTAATGAGGAAGAAAAATAAATTCCACTCAAAAAACATTCAAAAATCTCATTTGGCACTGATAACTGATGCCACTTCCCAGAGAAAAATTTGTCAAACAAAGATCTGTCTGTCACTTTGTGTCTGTAGCATTCCCAAGGCAGCCAGGTCCTGCTTCACACCTCAAGACACCTGCTCACCTGCAACAACAGATAAGCATTAAGGTTTTGTCAGTTGTCTTCTGACAGCTTTGAGTGCAACGCGTCCAATACTGTCTTCACCCACTGAGGTCTGGCTGGCTTCAATGATGTTAATCCCAATTTGCATCCAGGTTTGCATGCTGAAAATAGTAATTACTGCTTAAGGTACTGTAAAGTAGTTGAAAAATGTTGCTGTGCAGCACTGCTGTATGCTTGTTTTGCAGATTTTTTTCTACAGATGCTCAGCCACTTGGTGGTGCTACAGAAAGGGCCTACTTTGCTTTCTAAAGCAAAGCAGGTTTCTTGCCTTTCATGAGCAGTATCCAGAGATCACGTTAAATAAACCTATGGCAAGAAGCACCTTTCTTCCTCTCTCTTTTCTTGTATGAGTATCACCATTGCAATGGTCAGGCTGAAATCTTAGAAACCTAGCTATCTTATTTTCCTACTGAAAGTCTGTGTAAAGTTACAACCTCAGCTAATCAATTTTCCTCTGTCAGATATTTTTCTACACATTTCCAGTGGAGCTGAACATTGCAGAAGAGAGGGTGTCCTGGAGAATTAACCCATTTAAAAATGAATGTGCCCCATGCCACCTTATGCTTGCTTTCCCCAATGACCGAGCACTAATATTTCTTTTTTTAGGCATTACCACTCGCAGACAGCAAACCTTCAGATGGCACGTTCAAGAGCTCACACTGCAGTGACACAGAGTGGTCTGAAGCTAGTGAGATCTGGGCACCAACACTCCTTTGACTCCTTGGAAAACCCTGGGCACACCCTGTGAGTGCCAGTTGGCACATGGGGATGAACGGTAAAACTCTTCCTTTTTATCAAGCTAGAGGCAGAAAGTTTATGAAAGCCCTGATGGAGCAAAGTTCTTGAGCTTGATGTCTATGTCCTAAAGGGGAAATGTCCACAACAAGCCTGCTGCATCTGCCCCAGCAAGTGAGAGGGGGTTGGGAACCAAGGGAAGGCAACAGAAGCAGGAGGGATGAGACAAAAGACTTCAGACAATTCAGTGGCTAGGGGGGATGAATGGGCAGTGAGAAGACTGGGAATTTCCAGCCGTTTTTCAGCAGCATCTGGTTGATTGCACATGGCCTAAATGCCCTCATCATTTTAGGCTTTGGTGCTGGCTCCTGTGCATAGAGCCCTCACAGAGATTAGCTCAAGCTGAGGTAAAGAGAGAAGTATTTGGCCTTGCTAAAGCAATGGGAAGTATGCAGAGGACACATTGCTCCTCTTATTAAATTTGAATACTTTTTTTCATCTTGGTAACAGACTTCCAAGTATGTTCTTTAGAAATAAGTGTCCTGTTCCATTAAAAATACATCTATTTCTTTCTTATAACACAATTAGTGTCAGCAAAGCATTCTGCAGATCCAAGAAGATTTATTTTTGTATAATTCTTGGGAGGCAGGAAAGAGTATTCTAGTTCTGCAGGAGAGATAAGGAGACATAAGTTTAAAAGTGTTTTTAGGCCCTGGGCCAGATTTTCCTTTCAACATAGCTGATGGAGGGGAGGGAAGCATCTCTTCAAGCCTCTGTGGACTTGCTAGGGAAGGCAGCTCTTTCCTACAGCTGACATTACCCAAGGCATGTACTTTGCATTGATGTGGAAAAGCTGACAGCGTCCATGTGTTGCCTTGCTTCTCACTCTAGGGTTGTCACTGCATCTTCTCTTAATATCTGTGTTGTCTTTTGGGGGTTGTTGAACTGTGACATTCTGTGGCCTCAGTTCTTGCTGAAGAAGCTTAGGGCTGGCTGTCATATGGACCAGATAGCATTAGCTCTAAAGAAGATGACCTGCCATCTTAGCATAGCAAGATCTCTTTCCCATCCCTAAACTCCTCCACCCCAGTGCTGACACCCAGTCTGCTGTTGGCCTGGCAATGAGAATGACAATGGAATCAGAGGGGCTGTCATTGTCTCCTGTTCGCGACTGCACGAAGGGTTGGTGTCCTCTGCTCCCCTATGCCCGCTATGAGGGTTTCAGAAGTTTGCAGCCTCCTTTACACTGCATGAGAAGCACAAAAGAAACACAGAGAGCCATGAAACCTCCTCCCTCATAATTCCTTAGCCAGAGAAATGAGATTTTCATGCATAATGAGTCTTTGATCAAGTCTGTCGCTTAGCCAATTTGCTATTGATTTAAGGAGTTGTGTCTGCTTGCAAACAGGCATCAAGTATAGGATTTTAAAAAGGTCTAATGGAAAATTATATTTGGTCCTCGGGTTTCAATTCACAAACGGATTCATTTTCCTTTTAACTGCTCTTTGTAGTTTGCAGCTCCAGATTTCTGTGTATGTCATTTTCCTGTGGAAGTCATACTGTATCATTGGTACACATCCTAAAGTCATAATATTCTGTTTACATCTTTCTAATCACTCACCATAAAACAATTATATTGCCATTATCAGTTTTTATTATTTGACATAATTTTATTTACAAGTCACAGACAACACTGTTTTCTAAAGCCAGGAAGTGGCTGAAGACAAATGAAAAGTAAACAAAATAAAGCTAAAGGAAGCTGTCAGCCTCCATGCTCAATCTATTTTCTAATTTAGCATTGTTTCGACTTTGACAAACTAATGATCAGTGAAGGACGAATGCAGCCAGACCTACAGCTGTGAAGCAATGGTTCACACTGTGCTGAACTTCAGTATTTCAGTAGGAATTTAGAGAGAGATGGGAGCAGGAGATGATTTCCCAGAGCCAGACTGCATCTCTCACACAGAGCCTGTAGCAGGGGGTGGAGTTCTCCATCATTCCCTAAAACACATCTTGGAGGGGAAAAAGCTGCATTTCGGGAAGGCACAATTCAGCCCTTGCTCCCCTTTGTCCATGAAGGGAAGGAGATTTCTAGCCAGCCTGCAGCACATGCAAAGAGGGAACACAGAGCCATGGTGCCATCTGTTCCCCACAGATTCATTTCCTAACAGGACTAAGATGACACACAGTGCCCTTTTTCTTTCTACACTTCAACTACATGCCCACGCTGCCAAGTGTGATCTTTCTGATGAGGAACATTGTATATGTATCAAAACATGGTAGACAAGATGTTCTAAGTGTTGTGGGATCCATTTTCAGTAACTGGGCAGCATTTGCTGTCTTGGTGAAATGCTTATGCAGATGAATACATGTGAAGGTATGAACGTCCTGTAACTCATTGATGCCACATGCAGTTTGAGTTTTAGCATAACTTGTGCTTAACCTTCTTCACTCTAAGAAATGGTCATACTTAAGAAAAAATCCTCAGCTTATATGTATTTTTATACTCACTGTATTATTGGAGTAGCCTTACCCTTGTGTTTCCAAGAAACCTGGTCGTACATACAACAGCTGTGTGAAAAGAGCTATACAATCTAGACACAGATCCACAAATCTCAACATCAAAACAAACATCTTGAGCAAAACATACTTTTAGTTTTCTTCATCACAGGCATCACTGAAGTGAACACCACACAAAAGCCACAACTGAGGCTAAAACGCCACTCTTTGTAGGATCTACCCAGTGGCTGTGATATCTCCCTGCGATAAGACTGGGCAGGAAATCCCAGAGTCCTGGAGGGATGTATCTGCCCCATCTCATCCGAGAGTCATCCAGGATGAAGGGGTCAAAATGGCAAAAGTTCATGCTTCCCCATTATGTTCCCATGCAAGCATCTCTGAGCGAGGGCCCCTGCAGCACACAGCTCCCCGGCGCGGGCTGGCAGCCCCCGGCAGGATGCCCCTGAGCCTGTCAGCACCTCAGCTGCATTTTGCTTCCTCTCCTCTCTGCTCAGGCTGCCTCCCGGCCCCAACCCAAGCGACAGTCACACAACCCCACCCTGTTCCACCACAACCCACAGGCACTGTTTGCCAGCTAAGGGCTTGGTGTTGCTGTGCCAATAACCAAAATGAAGACACCTTGCTCGCATGCACCATCGTGCTGGGGGAGCTGGGGCCAGAAGCATTGCTATGTCTTGGCCAGGGGACGACGGCTCTTGGTGGCGCTTTGGAGAAGCCACGTGTGTATAAGCCATGCTGAGAGCAGATGTTCCATGGGTAGGAGGTGGCAGTGGGCAAAATAGGCTGGGTGGAGATCCAGATGTCTACGCACGCTGATGATTGAAACTGATGCAGCCAGTCAGTCTCTCAAAATAAGGGCAAAAAAACCAGAGGTGGCGGAAGGGAGGGAACTGAAGGCAAAGAAGGGAAGTGGTGAGAGGAGGGGAGCATGCTGTTGAGTGACTTAATTACTTTTTTAACTTCTTTTTGCAGTTGCATTGATGAGATATGCAATCCAGTGACCATAGCCCACTGCAACTGTGCTGTTGCATTTCCTTTTTAGCAGCCTGCTGATGGATGTGGACTTCAATCCCCAAAGGATTAATGTGCAGGAGGACAGGGCTGGTAGTTTGGATTTTATGCTTATTTATTTGCTAAAAATAATACATAAATAACAAAATAAACACACTATCACAGAGTTTTACTGAAAGAATATCTAAGCTGAATGAGAAATAGGAAATCAGCAGCAGAAGAAGGAATTGTGTGTGCTTAATCCTTCTGGAAACCCAGCGACAGAAAAGAGCCTGAGCCCCTACACCTCAGTTTTCTCTGATGAGCAGTTTAAGTTGTTTCTCCTCAGTTCTCAGTTGCGTTGAGTGCCCCAGTTTAGCAACAGTGGCAAGGAGCTCAGGTATCACACAGAATTGTTGAGTGTAGAAAAGCAGCTTTTACATGCATAAAATCATGTGACGTAAGCATAAAGGCACACGCATACGTATGTAAACATGTAAATGAATTTTCAGATCTATAGATGTGAACTCAGCAGGCAATTGGTTCTCTCTGTGCTATGCTACAGATATTTCAATAAAACATACCAAGCCATACAAGAAATAACCAGTATTACAGGAAAAAATGATGAAATGTTCAATGTCTAAAATCTCAGTGAAAGCCACTGAAGCAGAGGCTTGAGGCTTGGAAATGGAGTTTAAAAAGATGTTTTACAGACACAGGGCTCCTCTCTTATTGAAAGTCTTATACTCTTATGAAGAACCCCAGCCCAAATTCCAGAGTTCTCTCTTAACACACATCACAAGTATTCCTCAGTTCCTTCATTGCCCACAATGCTCCAGGATCAAGATTCAGAGGGCTTAGCTCCACCTAAGTCTCTGTATTTCCTATTGCATGGACATCTCAGGAGGCCTAAAGGCAATCAAACAGCAAGTGGAGATAATATGAATTTAGATTGAAGCTATAACCTCTGAATTTGGCCCCACGGGTGTGCATTGCTTGATTGAAGCATTGTTTTAATAGTGAACTGACATCTGTGGGATGCAAACAAGACCACTGTTTGCCACAGTAAAGCTTTTTATACAGCTCACTACAGAAAAAGTCAGTGTTACGGTATTAACCCTGAACTTGTGTGACTCTTGTGAACTTCATAGAACATGCAGTTCCAAGGACTTGATGTGATCTGCCAGGGCAGATAATATGCAGATACCTGCGGCAGGAAACAGATGGATGCCAGCCACCTCTGCCAGCCACCTCTTGCTAAAGGATAATCCCTGTCATCGAGTGGAAGACATTAACATGCTTTCACTTTGTCCGATAAAAAAGCTCACTCTCAGCAGGTACTTAGACAGAGGAGAAAGTTCAGTTGAAAGAATGTCCTCTAGTTTTTCCTGCCAGCATCTTCCAAATGCTTGCAGTTATGTCATCTTTGGATTTGCAGCCTGGACGATGCTGACCACTTCAGCTTGGTCCAGTAAATGTGTATGCCTATACTTAGCTTGATTAAGCATGAGCAGTCGAGGAAACTCAACTGACTTTAAGACTACGGTTATGTGTTTCTCTCCATACCGAGTAGAGCTCAGCAGAGAGCCCTGAAAGCTAATAGAGCAGTATGTAATCATCAGAGAATGCAGGGCCATGCATCCAAAATTCCCTTTAGTACTCATTTCTCCCCTTTCTTCTACCTTATGCTGTAGGGACCAGTCAAAGAAGGTATTCCAGCTCTCCCACAGCCCCCTGGAAGCCAACCTTTGTAAGTGTGGTAACAACACAGTTGAACACTTCATAAACACTGAAGAGTGCTTACGAGCAAAAAGTCTGTTAGTATACAAATGATACCATCTCACCAGTTAAGCTGCAATATGCATAACGGTTACACAGAAAGTACCTGGCCTCTTTGAGTCTTAAGTTTCATTATAGGTAGTGTAGGCTTTCTGAGGAGACTTAATAATTTGATGGAAAGCTATTAAATCAGGGTTTTTTTTTTATCCTGAGTGTCTATATGCCAGATATCAACTAAGTTGTGACATTTTGAAAGTTCATGACGAAAATTAAAACTAAAAATGTACTGAGTTTTATGATAAATTTATATTGTTAACTTGCAATCTTTAAGATTGTTTTCCAATTCACATTGACTTCAGGAAGGTAAGCCTATGGAAATCAGTAGCTTTATTGTTGTTATTGTGATTATCTGTATAGTTCAGATTTGGTACAACATCTCCAATAATGTTTTGCAAATTAGAGCCTAATCCTATTTCCTTTGAAGGTGGTTAGCAGAAGGCTACTGGTTTCAATGCCAGGGTAATTCCTTCTTGTGAATAAGGAAAAGCATTTACATAAAATAACACTCTCAGAAATGAAGAATTCCCTAGTGGTGTCTATAAACTGAGAGCTGAAATTCTCACAAAACCTTTATTTCAGAAACAATGAAACACTGCATGTTTTACACTGATATGGAAAGCTAGAATGATGCAAATTGCCTACAAACGTGATTATTTAACATTTTCTATGGCCATTCTAACTTTGTCTCACCTTCCCTCTGTGATTTTTACTTCTCGGTATTATTATACCTGTTGTGAATGTCATTGGTTTACTATTTGCTCTAGTGATTTTTATTCCTGTAGTCACAAGTATAATATTGACTGCAAAGTTGACAATATGCTAAAAGTTGAAAGGAAATACCTCTAGGTGATACAATCAATCTTAAGAGTACTTCTATTTTTAGTGTTATTTTCAATTCCCATTGCTATTACATAGGAGTACAGAAAATTTCTTGTGTCCAGTTTTAATTTATGTATTTAATTTTCTTAATGCTCTCTGGCTTCACATTTAAGAGCGTAGAAAGTTAAAAGCAAAAGTGGTATTTCTAATGCTACATAGTATCTGTGCTTATTCCATTATAAAATTGGTATTTTTCATTTTGGGGCTTCTGATATTTTATTATGCCTTATATCTATCCAATTGCAATATATACCAATGATTCATGACATATTTCCTTATGGAACTAGCGATTTATGTTTCCAAGCAGCTTGAAGAGAATACTCTTGGGAACATTAACAACGCTTATGAATATAACATAATAAAACCTATTTTCATCACTGAGATTCATGCTTTCTGGCTATTCAAGAGGTATAAAGGACCTGGATATTGGCTATAATGAGTTCCGGCCTAAAGGGAGCTTTCAGACAGTCAGACAACCATAGCTGGATACTCTTCCCTGCTGCCTCTGGGGGGACTTTTGAGCTGCTCATGCAGTCCAACATGCAGCCGACTGACCCAGATGAGGGCAGGACCCGGCCTGCTTTCATCTTTAGTGGGACCAGGGCTTGCACTGGACATGCAAAACTACTAAGCAATTGTTACTGCCATCTTGACAGACTGCCATAACCTTGGCACTCATTGAGATAGAGACTCTGATTTAATCTCTTTAAGTGAAGTTGCACTGAAATGAACACATGCCAGGACAATTTTTTTACTTCTCCCAGCAGTCAAGGGCACTTCTCCCATTCTCTGTGTTGCCAACCTCTCTCCTGGCTCCCTCATTCCTCTCAGTGCTGCTGCATACCTACCTTATTTCCATGCCAAACCCTCCTTGCAGCAGGTCTCTGCTCCATGAGGATGTTTCTTGGGGTATCCCCCAGGTTTGAGAAGAGCTACATAAGTGGGTTTCAAACTGGGGGCACAGAAGGCAGCCAATGCAGTAGTAGATCTCCCTCTCCTGAATGCTGAGGTAGCCCAGGCACCACTGTATTCTGTTCCAGCTCTCAGAAATACAATAGCACTTCAGAGCATTAAGATAAAACAAAAAATAGCTACTGGTGTAGTCTTATTTCTTACAAAGAGAAGGCCACAACATTTTCATCCTTTCAACAATTAAAATAAGGGAAGAGGCCCCTGGAGGACATGGCACTCTTCTTTCATATTATAGTGAGAGAGTGGGGCTTCCCTTATCCTTTCTGCTTTGGAACAGCCAGTTTGCAGTGCACTCTGTGAAAGAAATGTTAAATTTTATGTTCCGGGGCTTAAACCCAAAGCTCAAGCACCTAACATGGGAGGGTTCACCTATCCCTGGCCACCGTGGGACTCCTTCTGTCTTCTTTAACATGTGTGGGCTGATGCCAGCCTCTGCCAAGAACAGCGTACTGCGCTAGACAGACTTGCTTTCAGCCAGTCGGGCACTTCTGCTGATCCTAATCACAGAATCACTAGGTTGGAAAAGACCCACAGGATCATTGAGTCCAGCCATTCCTATTAACCACTAAACCATGCCCCTCAGCACCTCATCCATCCATCTTTTAAATACCTTCAGGGATAGTGACTCAACCACCTCCCTGGGCAGCCTGTTCCAGTGCCCAATGACCCTTTCTGTGAAAAATTTTTTTCTAATGTCAAGCCTGAACCTCCCCTGGCGGAGCTTGAGGCCATTCCCTCTTGTCCTGTCCCCTGTCACTTGGGAGAAGAGGTCAGAGAAACTCTTTCCACTCAAGTTTGTCAAGTCAGAGGGGCTAAAGCTGCAACCTCAGAACAGTGTGTTCCCTGTCTCAAAAAGAAACCTCGAGGAAGTCCAGCCTTACACACCCGAACGGGAGTCCTCACTGAAGCCGGTGCATGGCTGTCACCTTGACACTCCTGAATGAGTTGCCTCTGACAAACCTGAGCTTTTACAGGAGGCAGCCATTCAAACTGCCTGAGTGCACGAACTGACTTCTGTGCTAATGCCCCCCACGCGAGGTGGAGGGATGGGGTTATCAACTCCCTAATTCTGTGCCTTGATGTCACTGCAACTGCAAAGCTGAACCCTGGATTTAAAAATGTCTGGGCGTTATCCTTGCAGAGCAGACAATGCCAGCTGTAGCCCACACTGTAAGGTCAGTCACTGGGGAAGAGACACCAAGCCAGGACTTTCACATGAAGTCCAGAGAACTGGCCATACTGGGCCATGCCAAAGTGATTTCACCCAACACAGATTTCCCATTTTGGCTGTAACAGAGACCATCCACCTTCTCTAGCCACGCACTTGGGGACGGCTTATTTTCTAAAAGAAACATCCGATTCATCTGAACCCTGGCAACAATTTATATGTCTGCATGGGTTTACATTTTCAAGACATCTTTGCGAAAGAAGTAACCACCTTACTTTAAAACGAAGAGTGAAACTGATGCATTCATTTGTATTTCAAACTTCCCGTAAGCGGAGGTGAAGGCTCTGTAAGCTCTAAATCTTGGCACTGACTTGCATGAATGTTGACCACAGCAGGACTTGGGCCCAGGGAGGTTCCTTACAGGCAAAAACCTCCTGGAGCTGGCACACATCGGCTGTCCACGCCGAGGACAGGCAGGAGGGGCTGGGCGTGCCCGTGTTCTTCTGCCAGTTCCAATTCCACGGAAACCCCACAGGAAACCATCGCCTGCTTGGCAAATAGGGAAAATTAAAGTGTTTTCTGGAAAAAAACTTTCCAGACCTAAACGTGGTGCAGGCCCGCTCTGATCCCTGCCCACTGTCTGCATGCCCGTGCCCAGGGCTACGAGGATGGTCCGAGGGCTGGAGCAACTCTGCCATGGGGACAGGCTGAGAGAGCTGGGGTTGTTCAGCCTGGAGAAGAGAAGACTCCGAGGAGATCTTATAGCGACCTCCCAGTACCTGAAGGGGCTACAAGAAAGATGGAGAGGGACTACTCATAAAGGCTTGTGGTGACACGACTTGGGGCACTGGGTCTAAACTGGAGAGGGGCAGATTCAGGCTTCACATGAGGAGGAATTTCTTCAAGACGAGAGTGTTGAGTCACCGGCACAGGCTGCCCAGGGAGGCTGTGGCTGCCCCATCCCTGGAGGCGCTCAGGGCCAGCCTGGCCGGGGCTTCGAGCCGCCCGGCCTGGTGGGAGGTGTCCCTGCCCGCGGCACGGGGGTCGGAACCGGCCGATGTTCCCGTCCCGCTCCCCGCCAGCCCCTCGGCCTGGCGAACAAAGGCCGAGTCGCCGCCCCCGGGGCGGAGCGGAGCGGCCGCCGCTGCGAAGGGGAGGGCGCCGCGCCGCCCCCGCCCGGCCAGAGGCTGAGGAGCCGGCGGGGCGCTCGCAGTCGCGGCCGCCGCCGGGCATGGAGGGCGACGGAGCGGCCGCCTCCGGCCACCCCGACCCCGAGCAGCCCCGCCGCTCCCCCGGCGAGGCGGCGGCGGCCCCGGGGGAGCCGCCCGGGGAGGCTCCGTCCCCGGAGGGAGCGGCGGCGGCGAGGAAGCAGCAGGGGGTGAAGAGGCATCATCACAAGCACAACCTGAAGCATCGCTACGAGCTGCTGGAGACCCTGGGCAAAGGCACCTATGGCAAAGTCAAGAGGGCCATCGAGAGGTTTTCTGGCAGAGTGGTAAGGCGGGCGGAGGGGCTTCTCTTTGCCTTTTCCTTTTACTTATACGCACGTATCATTTTTCTTCCTAACGCCTGTTTCTTTGGGACCCCCATCCGCTTTCTCCGAGCGCATCCCTCGGGGACCTCCCCACATCCCCTTTCTCCGAGCGCATCCCTCGGGGACCTCCCCCCATCCCCTTTCTCCGAGCGCATCCCTCGGGGACCCCCCATCCCCTTTCTCCGAGCGCATCCCTCGGGGACCCCCCATCCCCTTTCTCCGAGCGCATCCCTCGGGGACCCCCCCCATCCCCTTTCTCCGAGCGCATCCCTCGGGGACCTCCCCCCACCCCCTTTCTCCGAGCGCATCTCTTGGGTATCCCCCACCCTTTCTCCGAGCGCATCCCTCGGAGACGCTGGGGCAGGTCAGCATCCCACCTGTGTCTTTGGTCACTTGGGTCCAGGGCTTTGTTTGCAAATCCTACGGAAAAACTTTTTTTTTTGTGGGGAGAATGGTGGTGGTATTATAGTAAAGCATTGGTATATTTTAAAGGTTATGTTCTCGTTGGAAAAATGGAATGGCTTATTGGTCTTGGTTTGTTTTTACACACGGGGGTCCATTGCAAGCAGTTGCTCTTTCCTCAGTGGAAATTTACAGTTTATTGAAACCTGTCACATCCCCAGCCTGGCTACCTGACTAAAATGTTCACAAAGCACTGTCAGAATGGCAAAGGTTGGCTCTCTGGTTTAAAATGCCGTGATGCAGTCATACTTTTGTGACCTGAACTTTGCTGACACCTAAAAAAATTACAGGGACTGCAAGCCGGCCCCATTGGTTTTTATGATCCGTTTCACCACTCAGCGGTGCCGGCTGGCTTGGGACTTCAAGCAGCCCGGAGGTTGTCCAGCAATAATTTGGCTCTGGTGTTTCCTCATTGGTTCAGCGCTCCAGCAGGGCGCAGAAATGCAATTGAAAAAATGTACACATTAGTCAGAGTTATTGTCATTTTTCCTTCCCTGAAATATGTAACTATTCAGAGGGCAAGCGTGTGAGAGGCAGGCGTTGCGTTATAGACTGCCCAGAGAAACAGATGCTTTTCTAAAGAGGTCTTAAAAAAGATCTGCTTTTCGTGTGAAGTAGACTAATTTTTACTGGACTTTTCCCTAGTGACATTGCAGGTTTTGTCTCATTTCTATCTCCTCTGCCTGCAAGTACAACAGGCACCCAGAGGCAGAAAGCAACTGTAAAACAGAAAATGAAATTGCAGATGCCCTGCCTTTAATAAGAGACTCTTACTTTGCAACTAAATATCTTTTTGTCCACAGTGAAAATGAGAGTTTTGGCCAAGTTGTAGAGTCATATCATGTATGCTTTCAGTTTATTAGCTCATTTGGAGGCTGGCTAAAGAGAAACCAGAGATGGACATCTCTGCACATGCTCATTCCCAGTCCATGGTTTTTAAAGTTTGCTGTCTTGGCTGTTTTACAATTCCAGGCTAACAAAAGCTCCAGGGCTATGTTATATACTAACTATTATTTTGTAAGTAGGTGATTTTTGAGTTGCATTACAAAATGTAGTAAATAAACAAACACATTGAAAACACCTTTTTTAAAAGGCTTGATCAGTTATATAAAACAGGTTGTCTGTATTGTAAATGAGATTTGGGTTTGGGAAGGGCCCTCAGAGAGGCAAGGATGTAGCATAGATGTGTATCTCCTCTAAGTTAACAACACACCTGGTCTTTCTCTATTTTGCTAACTGTCAAGCACTTCAGCTACACAGCCAAGGATATTTAGATGACACAGTCTGACCTGAATTTATATGGCTAATGCCATCTTGAAACAGAGAGAGTCAAAATCAGAAAACACATGCAAATCTTAGATGCAATAAAAATGTTACACTTGCTTTATCAGTTGGTATGTAGAAGCTAAACAAATCCTTACTGGAGTGTGAGCTTTATACTGTAGTAATACAAGCCTTGGCGTGTGGCACTTCATAATTATTAACTAGTCTACAGGCAAGTTCTGGTGTAATGTGTCTGAACTTTAACACACGTGAATGTATGTAAAACACCCATGTTTTCTCTGTTTGCAGAATACAAGCTAGTTGTCAGGAATCCAGCCAGACATAAGGGAATGGAAAATGCTTCTTGTTTCCTGACAGTTCCCTTGTCTGTTGTTGCAGTGAACGTGATTTCTTTCCATGGTTGAGACAAGAGCACCGGCAGGATGACTGGTCATAGAGGGGCAGAGTTTTTCTTCAGTTTTTCACTCCCTCCTTTCTCTTCCCTTCCTTTTTTTAGCAGGCTAGACTGGATGCTGCTTGTGCCCAGCAGGGGATGCACTGAGCGAGCGATGGGGCTGGTGCTGTTCTCTTGTACTGCGTCCAATGCAAATCGTGACACAATCGGCAGCTAGGTAGTGAGAGTCCCAAGGTCGCCGTAGTCTGGTCTGTTTGCTTCCTATTCTGCTACTGGTTTAGCTAATCTTTTTCTTTACTCAGCAGTAAGGAGGTATCTGAAGCTGTAACGCAACAGATTGCGAAGCTGGACCTTGGCAGCAGCATTGTGTGCCCAGTCATCAGCGCTGTCTAAGTGATTCTCCTGTTTAGCCTTTCTGCTTCTCTCGTCCATTAACAGTCTCTTTAGCTGTATGGCATTCCATAAAGATACTTGCATGGTTAGCCAGGCTTTTACTATGAAGCGTGCACTTTGGATTTGTCATCATCTGTATAAATAGAGAGCTCGTGAGTGAAACAGAAATAGGCAGATTTAAGCTAACGAAGTAAAACCAAGGTGAGAAGACAATTTTGATCCGAGGTGAAGAAGTGCTTTAATCCCGTGCCACTGGAAATCACTAGAAGGATGTCTGTTGACTTCAGTGAAAGTAGTATTTGGCACTTTAAACAGGCTGCAGGTTTATTCATATTGTTATAGTTTGTCTTTCATCTTGACTCAGTGGAATATGATCATAAAGCTTCCTGCCATAAAGCTCCAGGGTAGATTGTATGATACTTTTAGTTTGTTATTGGAAACAACTTATGTGGCTTTGTGTATTAGTTGCCACAGTGACTGCAGAGAGTACTGCATGCTGCGTGAAGCAGTTAAAATATTGCCCACCACATGACATATGAGGTGCCTAGTTTTGCCAGCAAGATTTCCTTCATGACTACTAGCTTAATATACACTGTGTAACTTATGATATTTTAAATTAAGGCACCTGTTAGTAAGTGTAAGGATGAAGAGATGATGTCCCAGGCCTGTGAAATAACACTCATGTTGACATTTCTGTGGGTGTTTTCTCCACTTGTCATCTTGCACATGTTAAACCAAAGAGCTGAGATTTTGTTCCATGTTATGTATTCAGTGTTTGTTAGCCAAGAAGTCCACAGTTACACTTATGTCAACCTTAGATAAGCTGTTTATTAACCACCGCTGGCCGATCATATGCAGGGTGCATGAAGACGGTAGATGCTGCTGGGTTTTTCTTGAAGTAAATGATTCCACTGGAGTAAATACTCCTTATAATGCAACTTTAAATTACAGATCAGCATTTTCAGTCTTGTTATTTGTCTTTTCCTGGCATTATACTGAAAGCAATTCCTGGATACAAAAATGCATTAAAATTAATTAAATAACGTTAGTGAAGAAGCATATAGCTGTCTCAAACATGGAAAACACCAGGTGAACCCTATTAGGCTGCTGAGCACTCCTAGCAGAGTTTAACCCAGGGGTTCGGTGCCCTGGCCAGTTCATGGCTCTGTTGGGAGTCATTTGCACTCCCTGCCACCCCTGGGCCTGGAGCTTGCTAACGTTGCTGGTGGGTTGTTATAACATGTCATTAAGCATGCTGTATTATCTGTGCTTCCTTCGGGTTACCAGCTGGCCTTAGGAGAGATTTTTGCCGTTTGCAAAAGCCAGGAACTTTTTTCCCTTTCTGGCTTTTGGCTGCACTGGGGAGGTAATGGGGAGTAGCTGCAGCAGCCTCCCCTCTGCCTTCACCTCCCTCTCTCTGCCTGAGAGCCAGGACATCTTTTTTTCCTCCTCACCAGCAGGTGGAGGAAGCACTACTCTCCTCCAGCTGTTCCTCCAACAAGTTAATTATTTTGGGAATTGATGACAAGCTGCAAGCTAACATGGAAAACAGGCGTGCGGTGCATATTTATTCAGGTGTGTTATGTGTGGTGGTGCGTGTTCTTTATCTGCCTTGCATAGAAGTGCAGGTAGAAGGATGTTGCCAAATGAAATTCGTTTCCAAATTAAAATTTGTATAAAACCCTCCAAACTTTAGAGCAACCAAAGTACTTCTAGTTGCAACTCCAGTGAAAATCTTTGCTTTGTAATAGCTCTGCTTCATTATGCTTATGGAGAATCGCACAGGGTTTTTGAAACCTTGAAACAGCAACAGATCACGTGAAAGGAAGACCTTTGCTTTGCTGATTGTGTTTCTCCATATCATGACACAACCAAAACAAGTATACCAATGCTGACTCTGTCACATCAGTAATTAAGGCCCTGCTGGCCTGTTGGTATATCTCTCTTCCCTCTTATGTGCCAGAGTTCTCTTATCGTATTTAATAACACTTCCATATATATTTCCATTTTTCCTGAGAACTTCTGCTTCAGTTGGCACCTGGCTCACAACTTTATATTGATTTTTATCGTAACCATGCATCTTCTGCAGGATGATGTCCAAACCTGCTGCAGAATTGTTTATTTTTTTTTTTTTAGGTTCTCTGTTGTTCTTATTAAGTTATCTTCCTTTATTTCAGACACCATTGGAAGCATCTACACAGCACTGCTGTGATGTGAAGTGCTTGTACAGTACTTTGCACAGCAGGATCCTGAGTCATAAATGTGACTTCCACAGCTATGATAATACACTTGAATAACAGTAACAATGGCTTGTATCACTACCCCGTTTTATACATGAGAAAGAGAAACTTGCCAATTAAAACCAAAATCATCGGAAGTATCAGCTAGTTTTGAGTGCATAACCTAATACCTGATTTTTCCAGACACATAGAGTATGCGACGTGATGGTCCTACAGATGACAGCCTCCTCCTGCAGAGCTCAGTCTCTCTTGCCTCCTGGTCTCTCTCTTTACCGTGGGCCTTTGTCCCTGTGTGTCTCCATTCCTGATCCTTTTGTACACCACTCGCGCTGCTGCCTCTTGCTTTGTTCTGCGTGCCAGCCCTGTGACCCATGCAAAGAGTGCTGTCTTGCTCCCTGCTTCCAAGCTGGCAGCTGCCAGCAGAATCTGTGCAGCCTGCAGCGGGTGCTGCATACACCTCTCCTGCTGTGCAACACTTGAGAGGGGCTAGAGGTTCCTCGTCTGAAAAGGGATTCTTGTGAAATGTATTCCTGAAAAACAAATTTTCTTTTATTTTTTTATTAACGTGCAAACTGAGTTCTTTTAGGCACTTATAATGTGACTGAATCTGGACAATGTTTTCATGGTGCTGAAAACACATTACTGAGACTCAGGTTATCTTCTGTAGAAATTGTACTGAAGCATGGAAATTCTAGACGTGAAATGAATAGAAGTTGAAAGAGTATATGGGCTTTAAAATGGTTTTGAGTATATGGGCTTCAAAATGGTTTTGCTGTTCATTTGTAATTTGTTCCACCCTTAATTAGTTGAGTTCTGAGATTGTGTTTAAAAAAAGAAAAAAAAATAGGGCAAAGAAAGAAACATTGGATTTAATCTAGTGTAATTTCCAGGGAATATTGTAGGCCTGTTACAATAGGAGTTACCACCTGGTTGTATAATGTTACTGCAGTCTTCACATAAACACTTGTAAATGAAATGCCAAAGAAGTCTTCAACATCAAGGGCTGCAGGCAGAAATGACTGATTACAGCGTGCAGGTCATTAGGGGAAAGGTCCTGGTACAAAATGCTTGTTTTCTGCATTGAGAATTCTTGTTGAAGAAGTAGATTTGTTCATGGGTGGTTCAGTGGTATGAAAGTCTGAATTAATGACTAGCCAGTAAACGGACATCTGAATATATTAGCCCATCAAATCTTTTACTAAATTAAGGAACAGCATGTACTTTCTGAGCTTTGAGTGGGCATCCAGTGATATTCCTTCAAAGATTTTGGACTCCTTTACAGGTGAAGAAATTAGAATTTTACAAGAGACTATTGCTTCCTATTTTTTTTAATTATTTTATTTTTTTTTTTATGTTGGATTGAATGATTTGGGGCAGGTCAATTAACATCTCTGTGTCTCAGTGTATCCCCTTCTGAAGGGACGCTACTTAATACAGGGAAGTTAAACTAATTAATGGCGCACATTTTGGCCTGATACATACCTCATGTGATCCCTGTAAATGTGAAATTCACAACAGAATTTGAGCCAATGTTTATATTGCAGACTTTGGCTAAAAACACTATAAAATGCCTAAGTGTTATTACAAATGGTTTCACAGCACCATATGCTTGAGAACATAACAGAATGGAAATTGCTTGTACAAAGTCTTTCATTAGATATGGCTAAAATATACTGCGTTCTTTGGTGGCATGTGTTCTAAAAATTATTATTATTTTTTAGGAATTGCAATGTGGATTTGCCATGTGGAGACAATTATTGTATATATTATAGTTTGGGGGTCATACATGTTGAATAAAACTGTGTGGAATGTGCAGTTCTTGCGACCAATTGTTTTTTCTTTACGGAACAGTAATCGTAGTTAGTCTGTGTTTTGTCTGGTAAATAAATAACCAAGAGTCTTTGCTGGAATTGGAAGAAGGCACGTGGTGGTTATGAGAGCACCAAGGAAGAATGCCACATGTGGTTTGAAAACCAGTTCTGGGTATATCGGTGTTGAACACCGACGGGTCAACATGAGTACAGCCATGGTAATACAATGCAGAGCATGTGGGACGTGTTTCCAAAGTCCACATACCAGGGATTCAGAAACTGGCTGCTGACCTTTGTTTTAATGTGGGCATCTCCCTGGCTTAGGTCTCCGCCTCCCATATGATGCTTATGTACTTTCTGTGGATGAGAACCAGGATGCTGGTGCCTTTTATTGTACAACCGTGCTCGTCTCAGCAGGACTCTCTTCTCATTGTCATTATGTATGCTTGTTCCGTGTAAAGTGGGACCAAGCCATATGTTTTTCCACAGCAGCCCAGGACTGTACTCCAAAGCCAGGAGCACAGGTTTGCCTCTGGGCTTAGGGTGGGATAAGAGCTCACAGCATGGATAGCAAGAAGTGGCGGTGGCAGCTGCCTTCTCTGCACAGAGCGTCCAGAGCCTCAGCAGCTTCTAACCTGAGCAGGGTTGGAGGTGGCTGGCAGTGTCGAGCTCTGGTATACAGTTCTGATGGTTTACATGCCACCTCTGGTGGGCATGCTGGTGTGTGAATCTCTGACCTATGGAGAGTATTCATCTTGTCTCTTGCTTTCCTCCCATGTAAGTCAGGATTTGTCCCGAAATTGCCCAGATGCGCACCTGACATTTAATAGAAAAAGCTCTTGTCATTCGCCCTTATGGGTTGATGTATTTGGGATAGTTGGTATGTCAAAGGAAATGTCACAGATGAAAAGGTCTCTGACTAAATATGCAAATGATACTTGTCAGCATTTCCCTCAAATATCTTCCAGCAGATGTGGGTACCATGTGTGTCCATTTAATAAACTAAACTCAAAATAATTTCCACTTTGCTAGATATATGGGGAATAGCTGGTGGGGGTGGGGAGCGAACTACAAAGCAAGGTAAAAACTGCATGTGTGTGTTGTTATATTTGATGACCGATTCATTAAAGCCATAAGTGCATCCAGGCTTTCAATAGTGTTCTCCTGCTGTTGCTTCCTGTACTCCTTGGCTACAAAATCAGCCTCTATGGCTTTCATTTGTCTTACCCACATGAAAGACTTTGAGCATCTGCAAGTTATAATTTGAGAAGTATCTGCTTTTAAACAGAACATATTTATCACCGTGTCTTCACAGGCAACATGGTACATTGTATAAATTAGGAGATCCTAGACCTTTGAACACTAGAAGGCTGGGTGAGATACTCCGTGAACGTACGGTGTCTGGCTGTACCCATCAAACAATCTGGACCCACACCAAAAATGCCAGATGTTCAATAGATGTGGAGGGCCTCCCATAACCTTTGCTGCATGTTGCCAAGTGGGCGAGGATGGAGGGTGTGAGGTTGTCGTGATCCCTTGCTCTTGCACTGTTTTAGTATTCTTGTTTGAACTTAGTATTTTTTGTTTTGAGCTAAAGGCCATAGACCAACCCTCAGTCCGGTTTGTTAAAAGTGTTGCATGGTAAAAATGCTTAGTGATCCTTAACTTTCCAAAGACAGATGGGACTTGCTTCTAGCTCTGGTGGTTTATGAGATGCCAGCTGCCACTGGCTCACAATGGGATGCAAGTCCTGAGTCTTGCTCAAATGTGAACTTTTTCAGGTTCTGTTCTGTATGGAGGGAGATAATAGAATGCTTTAATTGGTGGTTCCCTTCATTTAAAAAAAAACCACTCACACAACAGCTATGGGAGAAGGAGATTGGCGTGGTTGGCATGTTTGAAACCATCCGAGCCAGTTGTAGGTCAATACAAAATAAATGCAGATCTTGTAGCCTCTAAGTATTAAGAAGACAGCTGAGGTTGCTCAAGTTAATGTGTGACCATTGTAACTGTTAATTTCTGGGGGCCCCCTATATTTCCCATCTTCCTACCAGCATTTTCCACCTCACCTCAGTGATGCTTCCAGCATGGTGCCCAAGGCCCTTTGCTTTTGGGTCCCCTGGTGAAGAGGAGGGTCTCCTGTGCCTTGTATGAGGCTGGCTGCCTCCATGATGAAGCATCACTGATTGACAGACTTCTCCGTCCTTCTTGCTTTGCCTGTGTCAGCCTATGGTAATCCCAGGGCCCCTTGGCTACCCTGGCCTAATGGCTGGTATGTGTCAAGTGTCTTTGTTCTGAGTCTGATGGCTTGAGGGACTTGCAGTAATCCTAATGTCTTGCTGTGCTGTGGAGCTGAGTCAGCCTATTTGGGCTTGAACACCAGTGCCTTGGAATCGAGACACTGGTTAAGGGATATTAGACTTAGAAATGAGAAAAAAAAAATCATTGTTCCTGTGAAAAAATCCTGTGCCAAGCTCAGAGACTAAATTTAGCCATTCATGGGTAGATCGGAAAGAGCTGAGTCCTGCTGTTGATGGAGAACTCAAAGCCTCCGTATCATGTTTCTAATGCAAAAAAAGGATTTAATCTTTGCTACAATTTCTAATCTCCATGAAACCCATGATGGTGAATGATATGTTCCTTTACTTGAGGTGCAAGTGTTATTTTAAAACTGAGTCTGAATGGTTTTTTTGATCACAAAAGGTAACAATGAGGATTGCGTAAAAATACCTGTTTAAGCCATGTAGTAACTAAATAAATGTCCTTTTTTGTTAAATGGTATTTTGTTGTTGATGCAAAAAGATTAACTCTTTTGCACACAAGTTTGACGGGGGAAGATGACGAAGCATTTGTTAAAAACACGGTTCCTGAGGCAAGTGTTTGGAGCTGTCATTTATTTGCGTATTTTTTCCATCACGCTCTGCACAAATCAAATCTCGTAACTTCCCCAGTAGAGTTTGGCTGGGGAGGGAGAAGTGTAGGCGAACCAGGTCATCAGGTGTCCAGAGATGCCTGGAGGTGCCTGATGTAGTGCGGTATTCGGCAGTGCTTTCAGCAGGGCTGTTGTAGTTTTGGCATGGGGGGAAAAAAACCTTTGGGAGGAGAAGAGGGAAGAGCTCAGCCTCCCCAGCTGGTGCACGCTCTAATGCCACACAGCCTGGAGCATGAGATAGCTGTGCTTCGCTGCAAGGTGAAAACACCTGTAAAATTACTTGCTGGAGGCAATACTGGCTTAGCTGACAGGTGTAGGGATATAACTGAGAGGCATCCACCTTGTCTTCTTGGGAAGACACATTTTTAACCAGGCCATGAGGCATGACATCCTTCATGCTCCTTTCCTTGTACATTTATTCTCTTTGGGGTGCTGAAATTAGGTGAAATAACGAGAATTGTCTGTAGGTTTAATCTCCAACTCTGGTAGAAGCCTGTTGTCTCAGCTGCGCTTCAGCCACACTTGGAGTGTTTCCCAACGCTTCATTTTCTAAGTCTGGTGGAGCCATGGGTAGAGCCTGAGGTCAACCACTGCCCCAGTGGTGCGCTGAGCTGAGCCCTTCCTTGTATGGGTGTAACCACCTCAGGAAGGTTGCTCATAAAGTGAAGATCCTCTTTCATGGCTATAGTCATATTTTGAAGGGATGGTGCCAGTTTTACCAAAGCTGTTGTGTCTTGGAGCCTGGTCACCACTGTGTACCACTGTTGATCACCTATTGGTACCACTTGGTCGCTGTTGTGTCCTCACTGTCTGGGAGAAACAAGGGTCTTCAGCTAGACTGTGCAGTGCATTTATATCCAGGCCAGGGACTAGCCATCTTTTCAACAACAGGGTTTTCTACTCTATACACCTTGAAAGTTTTCTATTCACCTGTCTGTTTTGATGGAACAAATGTATTCTCCCAGTTCATCCTGTCTGGAGTTTCATGATGATGTGGTGTAACGGGACCCGTGAAGTGCCTTATTGTGGGTTGCACATTGCTTGCAAGGAATTCACTGGGGAGAAGGATTTCATGCTGTACTTTAACCTCCTTACAGCATTTTTCAGATGAAAGGAAATCTCTGCATCCGTGGATGTAACTGGTTATCATTGCTGGATGTCATTACTCACTTACTCCAAGTATAAAACAAAAAATTGCATCCCCTGTGCTGTCCATGGGTAAAATGTTGCTCTCAGTAACATTAACGCTGTTGTAAACTGAGGAGTAGAGTTTGGCCCTTTGTGTCAATGGAAATATTTGTTTAACACAGGCAAGGACTAAACAATACACTTGAAAGCCATTTGTGTTATTGTCTGTAGAGCAGAGCTTGTATTTTATGAACTGGCTGATCATACGGACAGCATAGACAACGTAAAGCATTCTCATTTACTTTTTCTTTCTTTTTTTCTTTATGCAGATGGGACTTGTAGAGTAGAGTTGCAGTCAAATGTCTGCTCCGGGATATTTTAGTTGAACTGTGAGTCCATTAAACAAATGTAATGGCTTTTTGGAAAGAAACACTGCGTGTTTTATACCAAAGGTTTTACATAGAGAACATCTGGGTAGTTCTGGGTGTTTGTATGTAGAGCACATCAGACAGCAACCGTAGTGAGCTCAGCTGGGAGGTTGCCTGGGATGTAGTTGTAGGATATGACAGTTCAGTTGTTATGGAGAATAATTCCTATGAAGTATTGCCATAACTGAATGTTTGGCACAAACTGCTATATCTTTGCTTTACTGTACACCCAAGTCATTCTTCTTATCTGCCCAGCAATACTCTAAACGATGTTTAAACAACCCAGTGAATGTTGGCACCTCTGAGCTGCGCCAAGCACATTAAAGCAAACTTGAGAAAATCATTTCTGTTAGGGGGAAAGGAAGCTTACTCTGTTTTCAGCAAAGCGCTATTGATTCCTGCCGTGGACAACGCGGTGCAACTGAGTGATGAATGCAATATGTGCAAACGATTTGTGGGAGTGGGTTGGAAGTTATCAATGTTACAGTGGTGTTGCTTGTTGTTGCTTTGAGGAATGTGAAAATGCAAACCCGATGGAACGCATGCAATTAGCCTGCAATCAGAATTTTTTTGGGCTACTGGAAGAACCTTAACCCGGTTAAATTAATAAACCCTCTTTTACTTCACAGCACCAGAGGTAATATATTGTCAGGAAATGTAGAAATGTTTCTTATTTGGGAGTTGGTTGTTAAATTATTTCTGCAGGTTAACTGAGGAATGCATGGTTCAAATGAGATTAAAGTTGTAATTTCCAGAGTAGTAATGCAGCTTCCCCTCTCAGGATTAAGTAAAAAGTTAAACAAAGTGGGTTAGGCAGTCTCTTGCTGCAGTCCCTTGCGGGCAGCAATTCACATTGTGCAGCACTGCTTTAATAGTCCTGCTCGATCTGACATGATTTGTGGTATTTGCTGGGATGAATTTCTGGACAGAGTAGTGTGAGAGGGAATTGCTCTTCGCTCTGACTGAAGTGGTATGTCCAAGTCTGTGCGAAGGTCGCTGGCAGGGTGAAGTGGGAAGCCTGCACGGCTGCTGTTGCACTACCTAACGTCTTAGCTTTTGGCAAGGGGATCCCAGACATTGGAGCGCTAATTCTCCCTTGTTCAACTGCCCCAGCCAAAATACATGACAAAAAACAGTGTTGGTGCATACCAGAGAAAGGGGCAACAGTCCTGGAGATCCTAGGGTGTGGAGGAGTTCTTTGCCAGAGGCTTTCCATCTTTGCTCTTTCTCCCCTCCAAACTTAACCCTCCCTATAACTACTTATAACAAGTGCCTGCAGTTGCAAACTCCTGTTCTAGCAGGGAAAGCTAGAATTATGTGTTTAAGGCTGCAAAATTGCTTGATCACCAGCCACTTAATTGTAGGAAAGAGTAATTCATTCTTCACCCTCTCACTTCTATTCCAAGCCTAACTGACCGTGGGGAGCAAGAGTGTTTCTGTTCCTACATTACTCTCTCCACTGAGCCGTTAGGGTGGCCTTGGTAATTTACTTTCAGTAAACAGAAGGGAGCAACAGGAGGTTCCTCTACCTTCAGGGGTATAAATATTTCTCAGAAATCAGAGACGGATGGGGAAGAAATGTTAGCAAACTCCTTTCCTCCCTCTGTAGCAATTTCACCGCATTGTCATAAATTCTAGGATGGTCCCTTCCAAAAAAGGACCATTGAATAGGTGATATCCAGGCAGAACAATGCAATACTGAAGCAGTGCTTTTACAAAAACAAATTTAATATTGCGAAGTGTTCTGCAAGTCCTGGAGCCAAATAACCTGAGTGAGGCTTTGATACACGACTGCCAATCTTTTTGTTTTCCGAGAGTTTTTCCAGATAGGATATGGGTTTATGGTTCACTAGATTCCCACCATGAAGTGACATTTATATTTTGATCCACCTTGGATCAATTTAGAAAACTATACTATATCTAGGTGCTTCTGATAGTTCTGTGTCATTAACCCTTCAAACTGTGCTGTGTACACACATCTATGTACCTTCCATGATATAATCTCTGTCCCACCATCCTTGCACAATGAATCCCAGCTCATCAGCGTTAATGCAAAAGCCTAAGTGCTATAAACTAAACATTAATATCTTTCCAGACTTCAAAATTCAACTGGATGAATTACGAGTTTGAGGTGGTCAAGCAGTGTGGTATTGAGTTTTAACAAGCATTGTAGTGCCTGAAGATACAGATGCTTCTTTGTCAGAAGAAAAACTCTTCCCAAGTTTTCATTGTACTGTTCCAATTCTCATGGTGAAATAGCATGTCTTTTTATTATTTTTTTTTTCCTGAAGGAATGCAGAACCAGGAAAGCAAAATTAAAAGATCCATTCAATACCAGGTTACTTCGCATTTGTGGCAGAAGAGGCATTGTGAAGATATGCAAAGCTCTCAGCCATTCTCATTCTTAGGCTTCTCTAAACTCACAGAAACTTTAGCGAAAAAGTGACAATAAGATGAGTTATATTTATTTAGCTGTAGCTTCCTCAAGCAGAACATACCAATGAATAAAAATGGTCTGTCAGGTGGCTTCTTGGAAGAAACTAGTTCTAAGAAAGAGTTCAAACAGTGTCCACCCCCTTCCTTGTTTAATGTGAATTACAGCCTTGCACTAATATAGCACCTTTCACCTAAACATGTGCCAAATCACTTTAGAGACTCTGGTAACTGCTGAGGTTACCATTATTTAGCAATTATTTAGCAGCACGTTGCAATAATTTGCAGCAGTTGCTTAGAGGGTGTGAATAACTCCAGTTCCAATATAAATTATTAGGAGGTATTATAGGAAACTGTCAGTTTCAAACTGGAACTAGATCCAGGCATCAGGACTTTATACCTCTCTTCTTAGGAAAGTCAGAAAGGGCTTTTTGTAACAAAGTAGTCAGGATCTTTGTTTTGCATTTCATCCTCAAACCAGTGCCTTAAACAGTGTGCACTCTGGCTTTGGAGGATTACTTCAGTGTGGTTCACTGCTTATTCACAATGAAAAAACAACATTGAATTAAAGTCCTTCTCTGCTGCCCCAGGTTAGCATTTTGCATTACATCAGCAGCTGTGGTAGCTCTGAGATCAAGTCTCAAAATTGATGTGAAATCTATCTTCCAGTTTTTGGAAGGGGAATCTGTAATACCCATGTAACACTGAGAACAGTAAACTTGGGGCTTGTGAATTCCTTCACTCCTCTTTAACCTGACTTGCCAGTAATTTGATTAGTGCTAAACAGTCTACACACAGACTTGCAGAAGTTAAAAAGTCTGACTGACACAGGATTTGCTTCCAGTGACTTTTCCTCTTTTGTGTATGTGCTGGATGGAGCTGTGCTGTGTTTGGAAGCTGATCAATAATGATTGCACCATTCTAGCCTTATTTAAACTATGATATAAACAGACATGATCGAAATGGATGCTACCAGTTTTTTTCCTACTTAAAAGTTAAGTCAGCTTTTTCTTCCTGCGTTTCTCCCTCCTCCTTTATTTTTCCTTTTTGGTTCCAACAGAATTGTAACCTGGAAGAAAAGCAGTTAGACTTTGTGAAATCCCAATTCAGTGTAGCATTTGGCTTTAGCAAATGTGGAAGCCAAAAATAAACATCTGCTTGGCAACTTCACCAGAAGTTAACTGTAAATGCAGTTTTCATCTTTTCAGTGAATGTGGCATTCAGTGCTGGTTAACATCTATTAAGGAGGTACGATCCATAGTTGAGGTTGTAAAGCAGGGTTTTTTTAAAAAAAAATTTCTTTTAATTACAGTTATGAACCTCCATTGCCTTGGGGAAATCTCCTACCCCAGTTTCTTTCCAGATATCGTTTCTTATGTGCCAAAACATGAACTTCCCTTGAAAACTTGAAGGTAGTTGGATGGGATATTTGTGAGTTAATATACTTTGGAAAAGAGGGTCTTCCATCGATCTGTGCATGACAGTCCTAAAACTTCAACTTGGCCATTTTTTTCCTCTTTTCTTTAGTCCTCCAGAACTCAATTGTATATGCGTGTTTTTGCAGGCTGAGTTATGAGTATTTTGAAGTATTAGATATTGCTTCTTTGGATATTCAGAAAAATACGGAGCTACATTTAGAAGTGAATTAGGAAAAATGTAAGCAGTCCCACTCTTTTCTCCAGGAAAGTGAAGTCTGCGTGTGACATGGACTTTCCCAGGATGCCAGCCTTGGGCTCCAGTCCTGGAAGATGTCTTTAATAACCTCATCTGGTCAGATTCCTGCTTTTCAGCAAATCCTTTGCAACCTCTGTTGCTACCAGGGCAAACTCGTTTCACTGTGGATCAGGGAAGATTGAAGTGGATGCAGATTTGTGGTAGCGTGCTTGTGGGAGCAATAAGATGGGGCAACTTGAGGCATGAATCCATTATTGCTAGGGATGGTGATTACTTGTAGGATCTCCTGAAATTGAACAGTCCTATGACTCGGGACTTCAGTAATGCTGTATGAAAAACTTTTGTGAATGGAGAAGGTTTTTTGGTAGATTTCTGACGTATGTCAGTGGACTGTCCATTCCTGATTTCGGCAGCCCTCCCTGCTTTTCCCTGTTTCCAAGATTCACTGCCTCGCTATGAAAAAAATCAGTAACCAGATTGCCAGATTGTATTTTTAAATTGTCTTGGAAATTGGATCTATTTTAAAACCCATGAATGTGGGGGTTTTATTTGTTGTTTTTTTGGGTTTTTTTTTTATTCCTAGTGGTAAGTCAGTCCTGAAATGACTAATACAGAGCTGTAAGATCTGTCTGGTAGTAAGGGAGACTTGAGGCCAGGATTCTCAGCATTAAATGAAGAAAGGTCTGCCAGGTTAATTTGTCAGAGGATGCATGGTGTATGCTAGGCTTCACATACACAGCTGAGGATAGCAGGTACCAAATAACAAAGGGCTGTAAATATTCTAATAAGGCAGTAGTTACTCAGGAAATGTGCTCACAAATCCTGTTAATAGGCACTGTATGAGGGTGAGGAGAGAAGTTGAGGAAGGGTGTTGTACGTGTTCCTTCTGGCACCCACTTCGTCTGTCTGCAGTGTAAATGTGTTTATCTGATGCCTTATACTGCTCACCAAAACTTGGTTCCACAGGCAGTAAAGGGGTAACTATAAAGAAGATACAACCCCCTTGCCTAGCGTTTGTGATTAGTTAATCCCTCTTCACTTGAAGAATCATCATTTATGATAAAACAGTGACTATGTCCAGCAGAACCAGGAAAGGAAAACTGAACCCTGGTTCTCGAAGAAGCACTGGCGCATTGTGTCTCAGCTTATGCAAAGAGAACTTTTATGTAACACATGTCACATGGACTTGGGACTTTTAGTGCCTTGGTGTAAAAGTGAGTTTCTTTCCAGGCAGTGAGTGATAGAGCAGCAGTAAATCAGTTTTGGTGTTTAGAAATATTATCTCTTTTATGTGATACATTGGGAAGAAGAGAACGAAGCAGATAGGCACAGGTGTTTGCAGCTCTAAAAAATACCCTTGCCTCTTAAAAGCAAATGAACTTGAAAGGTGCATTGTGGCACGTGCATCCTCACCCTTTGTGTGCAGCTGCTGGCTCACAACAACAACAACAGTGTTTTGTCTTTGGTAACTTCCATAATATGAACAAATGTGGAGTGGAACAGAGTAATGAGCACAAGCCCTAACATTTAAATCAGCAGAGTCTCACTGGGTGCAGATGGCACTGGTTACCGCTTTGAGTAACTCCCCTGATTACTGCATAGTCTGACAACATATCAAACAATAGAGCTGAGCTGTTGATAAATAATTAATAAGAATTTTGTTGCATGCTTGCCTTCCAGCAGTATCACCATGGAGATGATCTGGCTTTTAGGATTTGAAAAGTAACAATCTCGGAAACAATGGCATTGTGTCAACCTTACTCTTTCTCTGGAAGAGAGAGAGGTCTTGGAGATGTGTTAGCAAAATGCACAATGCCAGGCACTAATTTTGCTTGATCTCACAGTGGCCCTTTGTCCAATTTTTCAGTGAGTGCTTGAAATGTTTTCTGTGACTGTACGGAAGCTTGTTCTTAGAATTGCGCGTCCTACTCTTTATTACTGCTTTTAGCCTGGGATTAAAGTCTCGGGATACCTTTTTTTTTCCACCCAGCAAATGGACACAGCAAAGATACACTCATCTGGGAAGAGGCTTAGAAGGAGAAGTTGGCATGACAATACCTTTGCAGAACACTTTGGATGCTTGACTTCTGTCTAGGGATATCTGTTCATGGCTTTTTCTTCCCACCTGGAAGGTCCAGAGGCCAGATAGACAATTATTCAGCCCATCCCCTGCCTTTCCTTTCTATCCTTTGTGCCATCTGTGGAAGTGCCATTTCAATGCAACTGCATTATCAGCATTCCCCTCCTTATCATTTGATTGCAGCAACCTCAGGGACCACCCAGTTTGATAGTTTTGTTTCTCTTCCTCATATGTTGGTTATGTCTGGGCCAGGAGCCATAGGCAAAGACTCCCCTGGAAAAAAAAGCATAATATGGTGCCAGTCTTTATTCTTTCTTGCTCAGCTCCATGGAGCTGGAGAAAGAACAATGTGCCTTTTCTTTCCCCACTCCCAAACATCCTCTGCTCTCCTTTTCTCTTCCCCCACGGTTGATCAACCTATTCTTTGCCTCCCCCCGCCCTGTTGGCACTTGGTACATTGCACTTCCCACCTCCAGCTCTCAAAGAAAGGAAGCAGAGCTGTGAAACCAGCTGGGCTCACCCACTTCCCATTGCTGGGTGGGGATGGCCTCAGTTCACAGTTTTCGGAAAGGAGAGGTTTATGTGTATTTAACCTTCCCCTCCCTCTTCACCCAAAGGAAAACGTTTTTAATAATTTTCTTTAAGTTACATTTCTGACATAGCTCTTGGTGGCAGCAAGCTGGTTTCCCTTCCTTGGAGCACTGTACTCTCTATACCGATGTCATTTTCCTGACTGTCCACAATAGTATTATTGCAGGAGCCCATTGGAATTTGCTCAAGCATGAGTGGTATGCACAAGTGCTGGAACCCAGCTTAAAAGTCACAGCCCCCACAGTGGAAAAAAAGCAGTTTGTCCATATCTCACCACAGTCCTAAAAATAGCCTTCATAGATAATGAAGAGTGGAAGATTGTTTTCAATGGGACTGAATGTACTGTACACAGAAATTGCTGGGGAAGGTTCAGTGGTTTGTTGTTCAGGTGGTCAGACTTGCTTACAACACTAGCTGACTTAAAAATCTGACTTTTGGCACTGTGGCTAGTTCTGCCTTTGTTTGTGTTTCACGTGTCTCATCTGGAAATGAGGCAAACGTAGGTTCATTAGATTAAAACACATGCATGAACTAACTTCCTGAAATTGAGAGAAACAGCCTTACACTTTGATGAACATATAGCTTTGTTGCTCATCCCATAAAAGATGGTGCCACCAGTGACTCAGCAAACACGGATTTGATATGGAAATAGGCACCTATTGTCTGACATGCCCTTTTCCAGATGTTTAAACTTTAAGATACTTTTCTGTATGTGATGGTCTTGATCTGCGTCTGTAAAAAAAAAATTCCACCCATTTTATTCAACCCAGCAGTCGAGAATCTCATAAAGAAGAGATTTCTCTTACAGATAGGACTGAATGTACAGAAACCTTTGCAACTGTCATCTTTTTGAAGTATTTATAGTTCAACTAACATTACTTGTACCAAAAAAAGCAAAGAAGCATTAAATGTGTTGGAAAATACTAATAATCTCCTTACACCAGTTCAGAGAGTGAGTATAAATCCTCTTTCCAGCAAACGGAGACAGGTAATTTATTGCAGGCTTGAAGAGAGCAGCTCATTTCTCTGTGCTTCCTGCCCAGCAAACTCTGCAAGCTGACTCACAGAGGGATGGGAAGCCAAAAGCAATGCTCCCTCTTTCCTATCTGCTTCTGAAAGGCAGAGCAACGGTGGAGCAGAGGCTGTGCTCATGCAGAGCTGTGTGGAAATGCCTGGTCATATTAGAGATTTACAACCCCCTGCTTTCTCTCCCCTGTGCCATACGATTTTGTAGAAGGTATTCTCTGTACCTGCTTCTGAGCAGAGGCTGGTACCAGAACTGGCATCTCTGGTGCTCCTTTCTGCCTGTCAAACCCCATGTGTGGGACCGTGTTGCCATCAGAGCTGCAGGAAAGATAACAAGGATGTTACTGGTGAACACAGCCAGTATTGTTCCCCAGAGGGACCATCACATGGCCTGGTTTTGAGCTGTGACCTTGGTGCTTATGCATATGTTTAACTTTGCATGTGGAGCTAGCCCACAAAAGTCAATGGTCTGCTCACATGTGTAAAGTGAGACATGTGCTAAAGTGTTTTGCCAGATTGAATACTGTGTCTACAGGGGCTTTGGGTGAACTTGAACCTGGTTTGTTGGGGTGAGAGGCTTTGGATTTCATTATTAAGAATCTGATATGCTACTCTGTCTGAGTGCAAGGTCTTGGAATTACCTGAAATTCTCATTAGAACAAGAAGCTAGGAAAAATAGAAATTCCTTTACTAGTAAAGTTACTAAAAATACTATAATTAAATTATCTAAGTCTTAAAACCAGTAAAATATATTGAGAGAGTGTAGTAGAGGTGTAAGTACAGTGTTTTGAGAGTACCGAAGGGACTAACAGCACATTCTCTGCAGATCTTGTGCTGGAGTATTTGGAGTAGTTAATGTAGCTGATGTAAAAAAGCATGTTGGGTTTGCCCTACTCTTGATTCATAGGCTGTGACCCTTAATAAATTTTGATGTTGCACACAGTGGAGCTGTTGCTTTCAGAGAAAGCAAGGAAAGTAAGCAGGCAAGCAAGAAAGAAAAAGACCTAAAGAATGAACAAACAAGTTCTTTCATAAGGTTTTTCTAAATTAAGATTATTTCTTACTAGGTTTAAGTTGTTCATGTTCATCATGTACTGTATCTGGCAGCAGTCCTATAAGTGGGGTTTTGAGAAATGGAGCCAGCTCTGTCTGATGTTAAAAGCATAAGCACACTTTGAAAATGTATTTTCTGGACTGTATTTCTGAGTAAAACAGATTTCATGAAAGAAATTCTGTTGCAGATAGGATATCTGGAAGAGAGACTTGTTTTACAGCCTGAGACCAGAACATACAGCTAAAGATCTTACTTTGCTTGGAGAGGTGAAAACAATTAAATACAAAATAAATACCTAAAATGGGATTACAAATCATAACATTTCCATGAAATACTGAAAAAAACCCCAAACACCTGGCCCTCTTTCTTGTTTGTGTTGTGGTTTTGGTATCAGTAGACTTAAGCCCAAGTACCCTTGCTGACATGATCTGAGAAGATTAATGCAGGTGAAAGGCTGGCAGAAATCCTTTTCTTAGAGGGGAGGAGCTGGAGCAAACGCTGTCCTGCTTCTCCACTAATCCTCCTTCAGGATGCTGCCTCTGACAGTGCCAGTCTGCTGACAGTGATCGCTCGCTGTTTGGCCTTTCAGACCATATCACCAGCAAGTCTGTGCGCTCTTGATAGCCTTTGAGATGTGGAGCCTGTCCACCTGGGGATTGTGCAGGCCACCAGGGAGATGGCGTGGGGTATAAAGTATTTATTAAGATACCTTTGAACCTTTCCCTTCCCTGAGTCTCTTTTTGAAGGGGAAAATAGCAATGGGACATGGGGGAATGGTTTGAGAAATCATCCTTCAATAATCAGGTTGCTTGTTGAGCAAGGTACCCCTGTGGTATGTTGCATCGTTTGGGAGGGAGAAGCGGGCAGCTATTTTTGAGATGCTACTGTCTTTGTTTCCTTTACGAGTCACCTCGGCTTTCCTTTTCGATTTCCTCATCTCCTAAAAGGGGATGAATAGTGCTGTTTCACCACTTCCCTCCCCAGGTTTAATTAATAAACGGCTGCGCTCTGCTTTGAGCATGCTCCTGTGCTGCACAAATAGGCAGTGATAGTATTTCGCTGGTACGTGTGGGTGTCTGAAGCCTTGCTCTAATATGGAGTGTTCGTACTGGCAACGTGCTGTGCCCTGGCTAAGGGACGTTGCCTCTCCCACAGCGCTCTTGCTGTTTGTCAGGATTGCAGGGTATGGTCTGAGCGTGGGCAGGTGGATGCTTAGCAGGATCCATTGGCACTGCTGGCGTTGAGATAGATCACACCTGCTGAGTGTCTTTGCCTATTTCTAAATGCTGGTCACTGTGATCTGAAGTAGCTGAGGGAGGGAAGAGAAAGTCTTGAATATTAAAAGCTGGGAGATACTTTTGGCATGTGTTCTTTCCTTATGTTGGGATGAGATCTTGCAGCCTGAATGTCACTGACAAAATCCCAAGTACATTGGCTGGGCTGCTGTATTCTACCCCTGCAACTAGGAAGGGCTGTTTTCAGGAGAGGTGAAGTACCATCTTCAAAGTACCATCCTTCAAAAAAAGGAATAGCCTTTTTAAATGAAGGCTTCTAGGTGCCTTAACGACATTGCAGCATGAGCTGCAAGCCTGTAAGCTCTCTGGTCTTGTTAAAAAATGTGTTCCCAGGCAACACATCTGTTTGCATTTGAAGATTAATCCAAACATGTATTTACAGAGTGCCACCGTGCTTTTCAATCACATTTGCATTTTTATATCTAAAAATATATATGTTTTCACTTGTGCAGTTATTCCAAGGAGGCATTTGAAGTAATTAGGTGTAGACAAACGAAAGTCCTGTCTGTGAAGCACAGAGTCAAGTTAGGAGGAGATTGGTGTGCCCCCTGGGGTGCTGTTTACCAGGCATGAATGGTGAAAGATTTGCTCCCTGTTGTATATTTGACAATTAAAGCCTTCTTAAATTCTCCTTTAGAGCCAAGTACAAGGCTGTCGTTTAATAAAAAATGTTTTCTTACCCATGTCTATATTTATTTGTGGCAGGAATCCACATGATACTTCAAGAGCCGCCCACACACTTCTTGTATACAGGGTGTATTTGCATTTGCAGGCTATCCAGTGCAAACATGGGAAGGGGAGAAAATTCAACCTCATCTTCAGTGTTAGTTGCTTTCTTCATCTCCAGAATTACTTGATGTTGATCATTCATTCAATTAAAGTCTGTTGTGTTACCTTTTCTAGAAATATATGCTACGTGGATAAGATCATAGTTACGTTGTTGCTTTTAAAATCTCTATACCAAATAGTTCGGGTCAAGAGCAAGAAAATAATTGTATGGTTTTTGACATGCAAATCGGTTTGTCCCTTGGGTTCTAGCTTTTGCTCTGCTGTCCCAAAGTGGGGTAAGATTTGAGCATGAGCTTAATTCTAAGCATGTGCTGAAATCTGTCAGAATTTGAGGGGATGGGACATGTACTTAATGCTTTTTCGAACAATGTTGCTTTTCAGAGTTGAAGACTTTGTAGGAAACCTGATCCTTTAAACTAGCTCCTGTTTATGTATATTTCAATTTTATAATGTTGTAAGTTTTTCCCTTCTTTCTTCAATATCCTTGATGCTACATCATATAATGAAAACAATACTAGTCATGCCACTTGCAATTACTGAAGTAGGCAGTGAAATTATATTTTTCTGAAGGAGCTAGGGCAATCATATAAACCAGAGATTTACAAATGTTTTCCCAGGAGAGAGGTCTGCAGTAGCTGGCTGCATAGAATGACGAAAGTGTTGTTTACCCATAAAAGGGTGGTCATCTCAGCAGGTCAGTGATGTTTTTCAAAGACTTATTGTTGATTTTAAAGTAGCTGGTAATTTATTCCTTGAACTCTGGCTTACAAAAATAAAGCAGGGTAAATATTGAGTATAATAAAGGCCATGCTGCCATTCAGTGTGCACAATGTCCACGCCTTCCCTCTCCCACCAGCTTCTCTCCATTGTTGGCTTCTGCATTTCTTGCAGGGCATGAGCTGACCTCTGTGATTTTTCATGTCGTTCAGATAAGCTCTTTTTTTCACAGGCAACACACATACACACACACTCACAAGGGCTGTTATAATTTGCAAGTTCAGCTATCACTTCCTCTGTTCCCACCCTGCCTTTTGGAAAGATACCCAGTCACACGATGTGCTTGAAAAAAGGGTTGCTGATTGAGGAAGGATGCAGGAAGGATATGGTTTTACAGTGATTGTATAAGTGCTGCGTAGGACCTGAAAGCCTTGGGTTTACATGAGGACGAGTTTAGATGTGGATTTCGAAGATCTGTTTCTTCTGAGTTTTTAAATAAGTCATAATTCCTGAGCAAAGTGCCTACATTAGAGAATCATGGAGCAACCTGTATTAATGTGATCCTCTATGTATTAACATGGACAAATATGAATTTGTAATAGGCCCTGTGGATTCCCTACCTCTGGTCCATCAGAGATCTCAGCCTTATTTCAGAGAGATGGTCTCCAAAGCTGGTGTTTGAAATTGTCAGGTGCAATCATGTCTAAGCATATATACTTCCCACCAAAATCTTTTGGGAGTTTTGCCATTTGCCTGAGATGGAAAATACTTAGGCTAACACAGAGATCTTTCTAAAAGATGCTGTGTTCCCTGTCAGTGAAGTCCTCACTCCTGAAGACCCTAAAACTTCATGTAACCCCTTGCTGTGGTAAGAGTGTATTTATTGCTATAAAATGAAGGAGCTGGGGCATGGAGGTTTGTATTTTAAAGCTTTTCTTTGGTCATTCCACATTCTACCAACATCTGACATCTGTATTTATTTTGTTGAACTCTTCTTAATGTATTCTATGCATCTGTTCAGTTCCAAGAATAATGCTTGGTTTCCTGAATTTATAGGTTGCAATAAAATCCATTCGTAAGGACAAAATTAAGGATGAACAGGATATGGTTCACATCAGACGGGAGATTGAGATCATGTCATCCCTCAGCCACCCTCATATCATCACCATATATGAAGGTTAGTGAATGTGAATATCTTCCCTGACTGCTTTGTTACGTTCTTGCAGACGTGATATTCATGTTTCTTGAGATCATGCACCAAGCAACCCCCTATCCCTAGCAGAAAACATCCCTTACCAAAGAAACTATTTTGAGTAGTACCTTCCTTCTGAACCACTAGTGTTTCACAGATGCGTAACCCTTTGCCTGGGGCAGCTTGTTCATGTGTGACTTGAGCCCTCTGTCCATGGCAGGTGGGAAGTCGTTGCATATATCACCTCATCTCCTTGCTCCCATTGGACAATTCGATTTAATTTCACACACACTCATGCGCCAGCCTCGTAACTACTTATGTCTCTAGTGCCTAAACCAGTCCTTGTGTGCTTTATTTTCCCTGGACTGCATGAGACCAGTCTTTTCTGCTCTAGGGCATTGGTCCTCCTTTACCTAGAAGTTAGTCCTGCTGGTTCTGTCATCGCTGCTTTTTTCCTCTGAATCTGAGCATCCTCTTCCTATCCACCTCTGCACACTTTCCTGTCAGTCTGGCTTGTTCCTGTTTTCTCATCTTGAATTCCCCCTCTAACTCCTTTCTTCTTGGGACACAGCTGGGAAGCCTGCTAATTCCTGTCTCCAGGAGCTGGTCCTACAGCAAGGAGCAGGAAGCCAGGGACATTCCTCTCTGATTTGTCTGTTTGTTTGTTTATATATTTATAGAGTGTCATTCTGTAGTAAAATCCCCTCCTCCTTCCTTCCTTCCTCAAGTAACATCACAGCTCTTGCTGGAATGTTTGGGCTGGGTACGTGCTAAAATTCACCATCTGAAAGATCTGCTGCTGCAAGGAGGGCGGCTGCATGGCAGACCTGAGGTGTGATTTTCAGAGGTTCAGGGGGACCTGGGTCAGGCGGCCTTGTCCCCAGGGATCACCTCTTTCCCTTTGTGCAGAACAGGCAGCCCAAATGTAGCTCTTTGTATTTACATACCAGCAAGGTAAACGCACAAGGTGATGATGTGTATATGGCAGCTCCGCTCTGAGAGTTGATACAACTGATTAAAACGAGCTGGCTTGGAGTACTGTTACAGTATCACATATTGAGTTATTCAAAAGCATGTTCTTGTACTTGAAAAGAGATGAATATCTGTCTTTTTATTGAATAAACTCATAACAGGATCTGGGAACAGAAAAGGGGAGGGATGCTGTGTCAGCATGTGGGTTGCAAATGGAACAAAAGTTACTTCACGGGAACTCAGAAAGAAAAGAGGTTGTGTGCTGCAGTCCTTTGACTAATTGCCCTTCTTATCCTTACTTTAAATAGTTTTTACTGAGTTAAAACATTTGTAAAAGTTACAAAGATTACAGCATTTTTAAGAAGCAGACAATAAAGTCCTGTGGGAGTAAAACTTTCCTTCTGGCCCCAGGGAGGGAGGAGCAGTGCTTCAGCAGAGCCAGTCAAGCTCTACAATTGAGGGTTCATGCTGTCTGCAGGAGAGCAAGTGCCTATAGCAGGTGATGTTGTGGTCCTCTTGTGGTCCATGAGCCAGCAGCAATGCTTTGCGTCAACAAATCTGGAGGCATTTTTTTCTCACATTTCTGGGAAGTTTTCCATTCTTTTACTGAATTGTATCCTTTTCATTTTCTAGAAAGCAAAGCAGCCTTTCATGACTTATGTTCAGTTCCTGGCCTGAAGGGATGGGCAGTGGAAATCAACTTCTTGGTTGGACTGTATTCCGTTGGAAAGAGTTACATAGAACAGAGCTATGGCAGCTATACAGCTCATCCAGCCTTTCCAAGCAGTTAGTGTTAGTTATTTTGCCTTTAGCCGCCAATGCTGTAATTTAGAAATTGTAGCACTGAGAAGATGTGTGGTTGCACAGCTGAATTCAGAGGAGCAGTTACATACTGCGTGGAGATAAAGGTGTGAGCTCAGGGATCCTTAAGTGTGTGCTTTGTTTTAAGCTGAAGAGTATTTGTAGTGAAGTTAAGGGACTATATCTAGGACTGAAGTATTTGTATCCTTTTGAAGTTGAATTTTAAACATATGGCTATTCTTCTTGAGTTATGCACAAAGAGTGATGTAATATTGCTATCCTTTGACATAAAACGTTGAACTCATCCAGTCCTCAGGGATGGGCTTAATCTCACCAAATTTAAGCCATCCAAAATTTAGGCAGTTTGTGTGCACTAGAAGTCTCATTTACCTCTCTAGTTAGGAGAGATCAGGATCTACACAGGGTGGTTTGTTCTCTCCTGGGGGAGATTTTTCAGATAGGTGGGATAAATGACATGCTGGAGGCTCCTGTTGGCTATAGATGGAGTCTAACTGACTGGCTTGGATCAGATGCCTAACTTCTAAACTGAAGCCACCCCACAGGTATTTTTCTCCTCTCTCACTGATTTTTACTCCGGGTTTTCAGGCTGCCACTGCACGTCTGACAGCACTTTCTGTAGGTGCCAGGTTGCACAGATCTACCTAGGATGGACAGTGCTGTATCTCCCTCCAATATCTTTGAAAGCTCTTTCTATTGCATTTTCAAACATATGTTTTCCTTAAGTAGGATCCTTGTTTAGGTATCCTTTTGACCTGCCTGCTTAAAAGCAATTAACCTCTGAATTTGTCAACTTGATATAAACACAAGCTTATCTTATTTTTTGATACTGAGCAAATTCAGATGTGTGCAAACAAAGCTTTGCAGTTTAGAGATATATTTTTTGTAACCTAATCAAAAGGCACGTACCTTGCCCATTAGTAAGAGGGCAGACCTGCAGTTGCGACGCCAAAGAAATTCCATCCTCTCAGCAGGGCTCTAATTGGCAATCTGTTGAGCAGGGCTGTGAGGGACATGCTCTTTCAAGTGAGTTTAAACTCCTTGAAAGGGTCTGGATAAATGAAGCTGGCTTTGCTAGCAGTGTTCCGATTTCAGCACATAAATTTTAATTTATAGAATAATGCCTCTGTCCATTCATCTCTTGCCTCCTCCCCGCCCCCCGCCCTTCCCTTGCCCTATTTCTTTTTTGCCTTGAAAACTCCAGAATTTGATAATAAAGCCTTTGAGAGCTAACATATTTTTCCAAGAGTAGCCTGAGTGCAAAATCTATCTCATCTGGCAATACTTTATAAAAGTTAAACCAGGGGAAAAGCATCAAGCTTGATTCTGCATACATTTCAACATGTGTCGGACCAAGCATGACAGTGAAGTTACATTTGGTACGTTTAGGAGTGAGCCCTTGAGTCTTTGTATCATGAAGTGCAGTGCCTATGTGAGTGTTTCTGTGCTGGAAAAGTTGTCCTTGGTCAGCATAACCACGCAGAAGAGTTCACTCATTTGCAAAACGCGCTTAAAACTGAACAGATTATTAGCAAACACGTTTGTGGAAATAGTTTAACAAAGGTATTCTAAGAAGAAAGACTATTAAGATCTCAGTTTGGTGCCTGTGGAACATGATGGCATTAATGTTAGCAAGTAACTGAAGGAAAGCATGTGCTGTAGTGCTTTGCTGGATTGGGGCCAGGATGCTTAGAACAGTGCTGGACCCTTCACAGCAACAAGGCACAAAAAATGGATTTCCCATTTAAGAGGCACTTCTTACATTTTTTTTTTTTAGGTTGCATTTTTGTACTCTTAAGAAAAAGCACAGATTCTCCATCATGTATCTACCAGTCCACAATGACTTGAGCAGGGTTGCATGCTTTGGTTAGTCAGGGAACTGATTCAGCTCTTCTGTACTTTCAAGTCCCAAAGGCAATGGAGGAAGATCTGACAGTGTGTACTGGTCCTGGCGTAGTGTTTCACGATACTGACCTGATTTAACAGTACGTGTTCAGTCTCACGCTTTGTGCCAGACTTCATGCAACAAAAAACAAATGCACGCTTGGTGTTTCAGATGCACATAGGCCTGTCTCCAGTGCGGGACTCCGTGAATTGTGTCAGTCAAGTCACTGTGTCATCAGTGAAAGCAGTTGCCTTGCCAAACCTCTGCCTGGGTGGCAGCTGGCAAGGTGTGTGGCTGCGAGCCATTGCTGACGAACTGTGTCCTCCCAGGAGCACCCGCTCAGGCAAGCGCTCGTGCCATCGGCTGTGGTGTGCACCCCTGGGTGGGGCAGGCAGCTGGGGACCAAGGTGGCAGCTTACACCCTTGACAGGTTTGTGCGTGTGCAAAGCAGTTGCATGTCTTGGGCTGACAGTGATCATAGAATCACAGAATCACCAGGTTGGAAGAGACCCACTGGATCATCGAGTCCAACCATTCCTATCAATCACTAAACCATGCCCCTCAGCGCCTCGTCCTCCCGTGCCTTAAACACCTCCAGGGAAGGTGACTCAACCACCTCCCTGGGCAGCCTGTTCCAGTGATGGGGAGGCAGTCCCAGCCTCTGTCCCAGCCTCCGCTATGTCCTGGTTTTCAGATGTAACCAAAACAAACTTTAGTGTGTAATGACTTCACCCTTCGGTGTGCAAAACACCTGAAAAAGTCAAAACATCACGTGGATAACTGGGCTCTAAACAAGAATGATGAAAATTGGAAAGCTGGAATGATTTTTTTTTTTTTCTCTGTGATTCAGCCAAGACAAAGTACTTCAGCAGCGACACTATGTAGCCACATTTCTAATTGGTTTCCTCTAATTATGTAGGCGTTTGACCTTCAGGTACTTTATTCCTATTGTACTCAGTTGATAACGTCCAAGAACATAAAGTAATTTTTCAAGTGTCTGGCAATAGTAATGAAACAAGTGTAAACATAACTTAACACTTTAGTTACCATACCCTACCTTTATTAATTTCCTGTCATTCAGGGTGATCACCTAAACAAAGCTTTGTTGGACAGGACATGAACTCAAACTTGTGAGATTACTGGCTGGTCCAATTCAGATGTCAGATTGATTGCAAGCAACAGTGTCATTTGTTTCCATCTTTTCATTTACATCCTCCTCCCACTGCAATGTAAATGTTTTGCCTGTCTGAAGTTCCTCAGTAGTTTGTAATCATAATTTTAAAAAAGGGGGAATTAGCTCTTGTATACTTTGCTGAAACAAAAGACTATTAATGTAACATGTTATTTTTGCTGAATTAGCAATTCATTTTAACTTCATTTTTAAAGACTAGACCATCAAAATCTGCATGACCTCAGTCTCATTCTCTGAGAAACAACATCAGCAGGGATAAAGATCCTCGTTCTCATTTAATCTCCTCACTGGGGAGTAAATTCTAGCATGCTGTCAGATTTAAAATTATTATTGCAGGATCTTAATTACATTCCTTTAATTTAAGAAGAGATGCAATTCAGCATGAGGAAAATAATTCAACACAAACTTAGCTTTAGAACACATACTTTGTTTCCCTATCTTCAATTAAATTGAACATGTGGATAAATTTAGGCATATGTATGCAGGTGGGTTTATACATTGGACCTTGGATATTTTCATGCCTGCTGTATACTCTATAATAATAACAGTAGTAGTAGTAACAACAACAACAACAATAATAATAATAAATGCCAAAGGGCTTTAAAGCTTTCAAAGCAGCCAAGAACACAAAAGATCCATTGGGGTGAATTTCTAAGATAAAAACATTTTTCAGTATTCACATGTCTGTTTAAAGAATAATTTGAGCCTTATTAAACAAGTGAGGTAATTGGGTCATACAAGACTTTTCTGAATGAAAAGGTTATTCTAGTCTGCATCTCCAAAATTAAAAACAAACTCGCTTGCTCTTTTGATTTGGCTGACCTTTAATAAAAGAACGTTTTGTAGCAGTGGAAAGGTACTTCTGTCTGTGGCTGTTAAGAGAGTAATAAAAATACCGCTGAATGGAAAGACACCAGATGGAAGGAATGTCAACATACTGGAACTAATTTAGGAGATTGCTCTGATAGAAGCAAAGGCATGAGGAGAATTCAAATGGTTCCAGTGCGAAGAGATTGGCTGCCCCTCTTAAACTAACAAACTAAAATCCTTACCCCAGGGTTACATGTAAACCAAATGGAATCAGCCCACAAGGAGGTAGTCCATTAAGGGGGGAGGAGGATTCTAACCCCCTCGGCACTCGTGTATACATGCGTGGAGGAAGGGCAGAAATGTTCTGCTTTGTTTTCCTTTTTATGTTTGGTAGTAAATAAGTCCAAAGCAAACTGCCCTAATACAAAGGTGTACAAGGTACTATTAACTCTTTCAGACTGATGTTTGCAAAAACATGCCTGTGTGGGCTTTTGATGGTTTTAGGATGACGTACATCTTAGCATTTAAGAGGGATAGTGGGTGTGATCATCCAGTGTTAAACTTGTCCTGTGGACTTTGAGTGGAGGTGACTTCAGCCTAGCTAAAGTAGGGTTGAAAGCAGTAGGGTTGAAAACAGTGCTGATCAGCAAGGGGTCCCTGTGCAACTAGTGCCATTTGGAAAATGGAAAGCTGTAGGTAGAAGCTGAGTTCATAATTTCACTGCCTTTAAATATAAATAACTGGAGGGATTATATCCAAGAATTATTGCCATAGTAGAACAGCCTGTGAAAGAGACAGATTGTTGATGTTACAAAACGTACTTTGTCTCAGATATGTCTTTGGTAGTGAGAAGTGAAGTTCTTTCCCAGTTTCACATTTATATTCTTCAGTGAGCTCTGAAGCCAGCGGATTTGGTTTCAATTATCAGCCTAGAAGTATAGAATTTACTTTCTGTCATCTAAAAAAAAAATAACAAACATGTAAGAGTTAAGTGGGAAGTGCAAAGAAAAGCTGCAAGAGTTCTTTTTTTGTCCACTGCATCTTAAGCATCATTTACTGCTTGGGTAGAGTGCTGCCCTTAGCCTCTGCTAAGGTTCTTGGGGTGAACAGATGTGTAGCCCACTGGGAAATGGTGCTTCTCCACATTGGCACAACCCATGTTTTAGTATGTTAACACAGTACTCTTGCTCATCTCTTGGGGATAAAATCACATTGTTCCCTGCACTGTGTGGTACCTCCTGTGCCTGTTCCCTGGTTCCCAATGTGCTCTCACAGTGCTGTCCCTCCCTCCTCCCCTATGGCCAGGTGGAAGTGTAGGTGCTTCAGAAGTCAATCCTTCATCCTGCAGAGCCTGTCTGCCAAAGAGCACTTGTGTTTTGCAACCACTACCTTGCACTGCTTGACCACTAAGGCTGAGACAGTGCAACTGCCCTCCCACCACACCAAGGTCTTGCTGCAGCTCTCTCAGTTTAACTCAGCTTGCAGAGTGGTGGCAATAAACACAGTGGCTCAGAAATAAATGACACAGCTTGTAGCAAGCGTTTCTCCTGCTGCTCTCTCCTCTAATAGTGTAGCTCATGCCTTGTCTCTAAGCAACCCCCATCTCTTGATTTGTGATTGACAGACCATCTCTCCTGCTACCATGTCTGGGTGTTAATACTGACAGTTCCCTGCTTATCTTATTTGGCCACCTGTTTGCAGACTATTCATGGTTTGAAAGAAGCAAGAGCAGCTCCACCTTTCTTATACATGATCTCCCTCTTTCCCTTGACCTTGGTCATAGTTGATGAGCAGGCTTGTGTGACGTGGCCATCCCATTAGTAGCAACCTGCAGGGTGTTCCTGGGGTACAGTATCCTGCTGGGTCTGTGCTTCTCTGTCAGCAGTAGCTGCAGCCAGGGTTCAGGCACGCGTCTAGGCGGGGGTGAGTTTCGGAATGAATATGCAGTAGCATGGCAGGTAATAAATCATCCACAACAAAAACAAAAAGTGAACCAAACAGCCCCAGAAGCTATATGTAGGCAATCCGTCCGTCATCAGCCCGCAGGTTATGGCCCAGGTGTTAACAGGGCAGTATATTTATTACCTCATTATTATTTGCAGTAAGTCAATCCAGCCTTTAATTAATGCCCTTCTCTCTTCCCCCAGCCGTTAGCGACAATGCTTTTTTGGAGAGTATGTTTATAAAACTACATAGTGAGCTCAGAAGGGAAATTCAGAAGTCTCTCAATGAAGCCTGCCTGGCATCCCAAATACCTCTGTGAAAATTTGTGATGTACATGGCTGATGGTCCGACACTTGCCAGAGTGCCACTTCGCTGCATGCCTGATAGTTTTGACCACTGAATTCCTCTGTAAGATTGTGTGTGTGTATAGACATAAATTCTACTGCTTTTCCATTCCTGCCTTCTTCAGCGGCAGCTCTCATTCAAGGCTTTTTGTCTGCTGTTCAGTTCCCTCTCTGCAGGAAAGTAGCTGTAACCCTCGCATGAGGTTCAGCTGATAGGATGGGGGTGCTCTGAACCAAAATGATGCAGTTGTAGAAAAATACCTCCCACCTTCCTGGAAAAAAAATGATTCTCCATTCACCTCTGCTCCCTGATGAAGAGATAAACTCACGTTTAATTCTGTAATCATCCAGCTATGATGGTGCTGAGGAGGCCTCTGTAATGTCATCTGAGTCCAAGGGTAGTGTCCTTCTTACAGTGGTCCTCATGAAGAAAAAGAATGTTCCAATTTGTCCTGAGTATGGTGGTTAACTGAAACCTGAATCTAAGTTGCTGGAATTCTTCGATTCTCATTGATTCTGGTGTGGGTTTGTGACAGAAATTTATAATTTGGAACAATGATTTATACTTTACTAAATTCAATTTTAAGGTATTATCTTAGTTTCCTAGAAGGCATAAGAGAAAATTTGAAATGGAAAGTACTTTTAGTTACACCTTCCTCCATGCCAAGTGCTTTCTGCTTCATTTCTGTTGAAATGTAGGAGAATATGTTTGGATCAGGACTTGTATTAATATGGTAAATTTTAGCCCAGAATAATCAGATTTTGAAATTTTCAACTTCAAAACATAACGGATGATATGAAAGAACTCTCATGACTGAGTGACGAAGGCAAGACTTTAATAAAAACACTGTCTGGAAGAATGCTTCATCATAGCAGGGCTGTTATTGCTGTTATTGTCATCACCCGCACTGAACACCTGGTGGGGCTTCAGCGGTTGGAGGAGCAGGGTGGGAAGAGCTGAGGGCCCCTTTGCCCCCATCTGCACCCCTCTGGTGAGGCAAACGTGCCCCTGAGCTCAGGGTGGTCCTTGGCTGGTAGTGGTTGGAGCCTGTACTCCCAGGAGAGTCCACTGAGATCAGTGGTGCCATGTGGCAACTTCACCTATATGTGCATGATATAATAACCCCTAAGTCATTGAATCAGCTGGGGGGTTCCTGGGGGAAAGGGATTCAGGGTTTTTGTTTGTTTGGCTTTGTTTTGGTTTTTTTTAATCAAATAATTAAAAGCAAGTGATTTTTCTCATCTTACTGAAATGATTTCGTTTTGTCTTCTGAAACAACCCTGTATCTAATAAGCCTTTCTCAGCTTGGAAAACAAATGTGTGCATTGCTGCTTTATTGTTAACACATCCCAGCAGTTCCCTATATGACACAAGGCATGTTCAGTTTTTCCCAGACAATATCAGTCTGTCATTTGTGGAGAGGATGCTGTAAGTATAATCCATCCAGAGACAGCTCTTCCAGTTTCCGAAGTTTATTGCTAATGAGGATGCACATAGGATGTAATCACTGGCAGGAGCCTCTGCTTCGGGGTGCAGTGAGGCCAGCAGACAAGTAAGCGGCCAATTTTATCTGGCTGTTTGCTCTCTCTTTTATCAGAGCTGTTTGGCTGGAGTTCAGGAGTGTTAGAGGGAACTGCAGAGGCTTTGGCTTGTGGAGTTGAGTGACAAGGTGTGATAGGACATGAGACAAAGGCTAAGAGCAGCAAATGTCTGCATGAGAGAGGCAGCTTCACATTTTGCTGCAAAAGCTGAAGTTGCTGTGTTTTGGTTTTTTTAAATACCGCTTCAAGACTACTGGCTAAGCTTTGCTAAAGATATATAGGAAGGCATCATTCCAATAGGGCTGGTCAAAACTAGCATCTGTTTGTAATAACCTCTGTAACCTCATTAATTTGCAGATGCTTTGCTGCCAGTATGACCTGGCCTCAGCAGGCTGCTGCCACAGATAAAAAAAGAAGGAAAATCACCGTGTTTTAATATGAACAATGGTTATTTATGGCAGGTGCAATCAGTTTCCAGTGGGCTGCAGTGGATTTTCAGTGTCAGAAGTGAAAAAATATTCAGCAGCCAGGGCATTGTGGCAATTCAAGACTACTCACTGCCTGCTTTATTAGGTTAAGTCTTTAGTTATCTGCAAATCCCAGCACGTGGCAGAGAGTACCGTCGGCCTCAAGGAACAGTCAAGTTATGATGTGTATTACATGAACGTTCTTTGCATTGCTTACGTGGGAGTTACACATTGCTGCTGTCTCTGCACAAATGGTGAAGGATATATCTACAGCATGCGGTGGGACATGCGGTGGAGGCAGGAGATAAGTAAGATTGAGGATGGGTTGGGTGCGTGAGACGGGGTGCAGAGTCATACTGACAAGACGTATACAGCTCTGGAGATGTTGCAGCCACTGCTTGCTTAGGTGTCTGTGCCTGACATACTAGTGCACAGAGTTGGGTTGGAAGAGGATGCATACGTCTACTGACTTCTCGGATTTTGATGGCAGATGGAAGACAACTCGAGTCATTATACACCAAATGGCAATTCTGTGTTAGTCACTGAAGACAAGGTTTATTATGCTTTCTATTAACCCTTTCCAAATGATGTGATACCTCCAGTTCCTTTCTGTCTGGTCTCAAGAGCACTACTGGTAAGAGGCAGTCCCTGTTGGAGCTGGGGCTAACATACAGATGTCAGTGGCCCAAGTGTCACCTCATTAGGATCAAGTTGACTTTGCCACACTGTGCTCCCATATTATAAAGGCAAAGACCTTCTTTCATGTAGCCATCTGAAAGTGAAATAGCCTCAACTGCTGCAATCCTCCTCTGGAAAAATATAGCTTTGGTGCCTGCTTTTTGCAGTGGGGTTGGTAGAATACCTTTCCAGGCTGCAGTGATGGCAAAGGATGTGTTCAGTGATCCTAAGTCTTCTTCACCCTTTAAAGTGTTAGTTTTCAACTGTGGCATTTTTTTTCCCTTTTATCTTGTGCAGTGTTTGAAAATAAAGATAAGATTGTGATCATCATGGAGTATGCAAGTAAAGGAGAATTGTACGATTACATCAGTGAGAGGCGGCGATTGAGCGAAAGAGAGACAAGACACTTCTTTCGACAAATAGTCTCTGCTGTACATTACTGCCACAAGGTGAGAAAAGTATTTGATATTAAAAAATGCTGTTTGCAGGCTGAGTAGTGATTTCAAAGCATGTCTGATTCAACAGCATTCATTATTAAATATGACAGCATGTGATGATATCAGTACAACAGGAGATATTCATTAAAAACACTGCAGTAGTTCGCTGCCTATTTTTGAAGACTGTGTTATGGCAGGTACCAGCCACTCCCTTACGTTGGCCCTACATTGCATTTTTGCTTTGGAAATAGTTCTCCTGACATAAAAAAAAAAAACTAACAATGTAAACTAGCAAAGGCATCCATAGAACTTTGACAACATTAATATTAATACATTCAAACAAATTACATTTTGCGATTTGAATATGCAATTGAACAACTTCAGAATAGGAAATTAAATATGTGAAAGAAAACAGCCGAGAGAAACGTAGATTTTTCATGCATGAGCTTTAGCATGTACTCATTCTGGATAAGCAAAAGTAACTTTTCCAGCTGTGGCAGGAGCATTAGAAAGATACCCTTTGCTAATGACTTTATCCATCATGGTACTCATTAGAATGACAATTTAAGCAATTAAACCCAAGGTAGCTGACTGGCTGTCATCATGGACCTTTAATCTCTGCTTATGAACCAACTGCATAGAGCCAAAACTTGCATGAGGCTGAAGGCAATAAGTAGCTAACAGATTTTTTTATTTGAATTCACACTTTAATATCCACTTGAATTCTGATAAACAAGGGTGATTTTCAGAGTCCTCCCTGTGCAACTCTGAAAAGCTGCAGCGCACTTCCCTGTGCACTTAATTTTTCCCAGATTTCTGTAAAGAAGTCTCTGACCTAAACCCTACTTGTTCACTTCCATCCCTAACTTTTACAGTCCTTTAGGATTCTAACTCCTCTGATCCACGTGGCTGCACATTGCAGGAATGAGGGCTTTTGTAAGGACTAACGTCATTGACAGAGATTGTTTTCTGGTGCCTGGGAAGAATATATTGCTTTCACACAGTGGGGGCAGGATCTGGTCTGGAATTAAGTTCCAAAAAGACACCCCCCAGCCCCTCACCCCTGTTGCTGTTTTAGAGACTTTGTGGGAGGACAGATTCCAGTCATTCTTCCCTTAACCACACACCAAATGACTAATACATTGCCTGTCACTAGTCACTGGGCTGTAAGTGTTATGACAGTGAAATCAGCCCTGAAATGTAGATGCAAAGACCACCCTGCCAGCTCACCTTTAATTTTCCTGATATTTTCTAGTGTTTTTCTCACTGTTTTTTAATTCTTTTTTATTTCAGAACAGTGTTGTCCATAGGGACCTAAAATTGGAAAACATCCTTCTTGATGACAACTTTAATATTAAGGTAGGATTCTTTTTCTCAGCTTCTCAGAATGGATTTGCATGTTTTGTAACATTTTTGTCCAAGGTATGAGAAGAGCTAGTGTTATGGCAACAGCTACTAAGCAACAGCATCTGGCAAGGGGCTCAGAGGCTTGGAGGCTGAGGGAAGAGCACCACTGGTGACAAGTCGTACATGCCAAATGAAGCTTCGCATGATCTGGGAAGAAGGTCCTGTCCTGTCCCCCATGGGCCATGATTCCCAAAGCAGCATCTATTCAGTGGTAGGAAACAACAGAGCATTTCGTGCAGTCGGGTTTATTGTACGAATGGTATTATTGCTGGCTGCTGCTGGGGTTAGGAAAAAACTCTCCTGGTCTGCAGGGTTCAAGTGCCTCCTAGAGAACACTCTGAATGTCCTTTTGATCATGGCTGGAAAATAAGCAAATAGAATTTCAAAATAAACCTAGTAAAGCACATGTGCTTCATTAGGAAATGGCCTTGGAACTCCAGACACAAACGTATACTTTGGATAGTGATGTCAGTGATGTCATTTCCATGTCATTTCTCCCCAGTGAAAGCATGGGAATGACCTTTTTTCCATGCTTCTTTTCTTTTTTCCTAAGAGCTGTAGAACAAAGATAAATAACGCAGAGATGAGTGTAGTTTCCAGGTAGCTAAAACTCTTTCTCTTTCAACTTTGTTCCTCCCTGTGTAGCTGGATGTGAGGGTGGCGGGGTGCTCTCATCTATGGGAGAACAAACAGAGGGAGGGACGCCAAAGAATTTCTGCTGATGCTTGGGCATCCTTGCTTAATTAACAAAGCAGTTGAGAAGCTCCCTGTGTAGCCAAGTATCTAAATAGCCTCAATCTTCATTTTGTCTCCACGGAAAGCTGCAAGGCTGCACGCGCTGCCTTCTGCACTTCATGCTTTATAGATTGTCTTCATTTTAAGCTGATGTGCAGTGGAAATGGAAAGTAACATATGGTAGCTGCCATCTGTGTAATGCTGATGACAGAAGCTAACTTGGATCAACTAGTGGATTAAAGGCACATAAATATGTGGTTTCTAAAAATAGGCTTTTACAGAAGGCCCGTCCAATGCAATACTTGGATATTTTGCCCTTAACATCCAGTGTTAGTGCGAACCTCCTCACTCCTGTTCCTACAGAGACACTGGCTGCAGCAGCCCGAGCTGTTCTCAGCAGCGCTGAAAACAAAAAGTAGCCTTTCTAGGACATTGTATATGGAACAGGCTTCCGCAGGCAGGATGACCTTTCTTTCCACATTACAAGCCAAACTATCTTCCCAGCTAATCAGAGAATTCTTGAGAGAAAAGAGGAATTTGGGGAATTTGCTAGCTGTGGTGGCCTGGATCTCTGCACTGTGGTCTTCATATGCAAAACCAATCACTTCCCCAAGCCTCTGGGGAGCAGTGCTTTGTCAAAAGGCTCTGCTTCCTCCCCCTTCTTCTTTATGGGAGTCTAATCATCCTTTGAGGAAGGCAGGAGAATGGGGCAGGGAAAGGCATAGGTCATGGCGTGTTCACCTCCAGACCATGGAGATGACCCAGGGGCTTCAGAACCACATGCGCATTAGTGGCACTGCTGTGGAAGAAATTTGGTTTCTGCAACTCCCAACATTCCTTCCAATAATTTTGACGTCTTTTTCTCGAAGGCTTTCCTTTGCTGAACTGAGCTGTGTTTACGCTGCCATGTAGGTATTTTGTGTGTTTCCAGCCGTTCCTCAGTTACTTCTCTGCAAACCTCTGCACGCCCCTGAGCAGGCAGGGCAGCCTCAGCCTGGGTGGGTGGCTGCAAGCTTCCCTGTTGTCCCCTGGTAATTATTTCTGCAAAGCATGAAAAGCAAGTTAAAAAAATAGACTTTCCTTAGGATATATTTGGAATCTCATACATCTTACTGTGTTTGAATTTGAGTTACTTAAGAGGTGACTTGTATTGTTCCCCTTTCTCTCCCCGCTCACGTTTTTTATCTCTTGTGACCAAGATCCGCTTTGAATACTTGATGTTGAGCGCACTGCCACTATTTCCCAGATGCTGAAACTTTAAATATGTTACTGTGATTTCTACATTGCTTGCACATAATTTTACTTCCCACTTTTTCTTTGTTTCACTAAACAGTAACCGTTGGCACGGAGACACATATGGAGCTGTAAATTATTTATTAGGAGTAAATTTATCAGGTCCCCATTCTGAGAGTGTTTATATATGGCTTATTCAGGCAGAAAAAGAGAAATATGCAGTTTGGGGTTTGTTTTTAACTGATGGCTTCAAATACATAGTGGAAGGCATTTTCTAGAAATGGAGTGATAGTTTTATCTGTACTTTCTCAGTATTTATATTTCATTCAGTGAATTATGAAGCACTTACAAAATTGGCAGTTTGATTTTAAGCATAAGGAAATGAAAATAATCCCATTGTTCTTGGGTGCAATGTGCAATTAAATACATGTTTCTGAAGAAGCCAGTGATCTATATATTATAATATACTCAAACATGTCACAGTAATGTGAAGAAAAAAATCAGATACTGGCCATGTATAGCAACTTAAGCAAAGCTTTGAGAACAGGAAATAAAAGAGGACAAGTAATCCTTTAGAAGTTATTATCCAAAGTAAAAGAGCCCTAAGCCATTTTTACATGATACTACATTTACTTGGAAACCATTCTTAAATTTTAGCTCATTAAATGAAGGTCACAAAGCAGTGTATGGAGACATAATCAGCTTTTTTTAAGACTTATGTTAGTGAGTAAAAGTCTCTAGAAACGGGGTCATGTGTTGGAGTACAGCATCTAGGAAACACCAGTGTCTGGAAGCTGACAAAAAATTACATGATTTGAAGAGTTCTGCAGATCCATAGGCCAGAGGTGGAGAGTGATGACGGGAAGAAAGTGATCCGATCTGTGGTATATAATTATGTTTTTCAGGGACTTGGTATATGCAATAATATTTCTGACAAACTATTACTTAAAAACCCTAAATGCCACAAACACAAGTGAAAAAATGAGTTTTGAACACTTGTGAGACTGAACACGCACAAAGATCCATGGGGTAGATAGAGTTCATCGAGCCAAGTGATTAAACAGTGACTTGCCTTGCTTCCCAGATATTCACCCAACTTTCTTGCAGAAACCCTGAGTAGGAATGTTTCTCCTGGGAGCCAGCCTGTCAGAAGTGGGACACAATCTTAGAGCTAAACCTCACCAAGGCACTGCAGCCTCCCAGGGCAGAAAAATGTTATCTGCTTTCTTACTTTGTTCATGATACCATATTCAAAAAAATAATTAAAGAAATAATGCAGTGATAAAACTAGGGTTTCTGCAGCATGTACAGACTTCTCCTTACATTCATGTGCCAGCTGCTAACAGCACAGTTCGCTTTAAAATTTACTCCATTCTCCTTTCAGCTGCCTGTACTTGCTGCTTTCCACTCCTCAGCTATGGGTAACTCAGAGGTGTCTCCTCTGCTTGCCTGGGGTTCCTTGGAGTGGGTACAGCTGTTCCCATACTGCACATCAGCAGAGCAGCCTCTTGCTGGCATTTTCATCCCATCAAGAGGTTATCATCGTGTATAATCCTAATGCAGCTGGAGGTCGGCAGGGTCAGACAGGCAGCAGTGCTAAGGTGACCCCAAAGCACTGAAAGAGCTGCCCTGGTGAGTGAGTTGGTGAGTTAGTCGGTGAGTTAGAAAGCTTTATGGGTGCTAGGTTTTGGCTCATTGTAGATATGAATTTACTAGAAGAACTAGCAGCAGGGGAGGAGGTTTAGCTGCCTCTATTCTCCCATAGCTCCTGCAGTTTGACCTGATGAGGACCACATGTCCTTGAACACTGGAGCTCTCCCCAGTGCCGAAATCCCCCAAAATGCATGCAGGGAGGTGGAGAGAAACTGCTACCTGGTGCAGCAGCAAGGGAATTAGTGCCTTTTGCTGGTCTATCCAAAGACCGCGTCTCTGCCCCTAGGGACTCCTCTGTCATGCAGCCTGGCACGATGGAGCAGGCCTCCTTGTTCACAGGAGGGCTGTGGCGGCTCCTTGGCTGGGAATTGCACCTAAAAGAGATGTCTAGCAGAGGTTGACGTAAACTGTATGATCAACCCCAAAGTGATAGAAGGAGAGAAGAATGCAAGTATAATAGTAACATAATCCTACTAACTGCACTTTCTTTTGCGCCAGTAAGGGAACACCAATCAGACTAACCACTAAAAACCCATGAGGGTTTCAGATATACAGAGTGAGTGTATGTAATTGGGATTTACCTTGCTGGAAGTCTCACCCACTGCACATACGTTTCATTTGCTTTAAGGGACCTAATTATTTCTCTGTCTACAGTACAAAGAGACAGATTTTTAAGTGGGATAAACCTGACAATTTCCATGAGTGTGAAATTCATGGAATTTATCATCCACACTTAAACAATAAATTGCACCTGGTTTATCATAGCTAACAGTAAATATGAAACATATACCTCCTGAAGCAAGAGGAATAAAAATCCACTTCCTCACTCCTCCCAATTTAGGAAGTTTTTTTGACTTGATGCCTTACTTCCATTTAAGTGCCAAGAACATGAAGTAATGTTGGTTTCTATTAATCTTGTTTTGGAGGGCATGACAGTTTTAATGGGAAAGCTGATAAACATCAGTCTGTGAGTATGGGAGTGGACTGTAACATAAATACTCTTTTCCTGAATGGACAAAATGAAAACATGAATGCCCACGTCTGAGAGTTTCTTAGCGTGAACAATGGTATGTGTCTCCATATATATATGTATTCATGCACATCCACATACATTTTATACATTCCACGGTATTAAGGGAATGTATTTTCATAAGGAATCACACTGTGAAGTGTTTGTCCTTGTTTTAGCTGCATCCTGAGCTAAAATAAAACTCAATGACGAGCATGAAATTTTAACACTGAAATGATCCCATTCTTCCCCTGATTGACAGGGTCCACTTCAGAAGGCTTAAAACCAACTTCCTGCAAGCCAGGCAGAGTGACTTGATAAGAAAGTGGATTTTAGGGCAATTAAGTGCAATCTGAGCCATGAGAATATGTTTGCAGACTGCAATTGTACACCAGCTGTTTTCAATGATGTTCCAGCCATACAATGAAGATTTTACAAACCACATTTATTTAAGGACTGAATTTTCTTCTGTGGGTTGATAATATGCTGTCTGGGGAACTGCGTGAATTCAAAGTATGAATGGATATGGTGAGATGAATTAACAGTAATGAACAGGAATCAGCTGCTCTTTGAGCAGGATGAGTCCAAATTGTCGGTGTAACACCTGCAGGAGCAGAACATCAAAATAGGAGAGAATGAAGCCTGAAATCTCATTTATTTGCTCTGTGACTTCAAGAATTTTGTGAAAATGGTATTTTTAAAAAGTTTTTATTTCTAACATAAAGGTATCTGTATCCATAATCAACATCAGTATCTGTATCTATTTACAGAAAAACTGTGCATAAATATTTCAGTTTTAGGGTAAAGAAAGAAAATTGGTAACTTCTGTCCATATTTCACCAACTTTATTAATTTTGGTCTCAACTGTGACATTTCTAGGTATAGCTGTCAGAGTTTAGATAGTAGAGACAAAGACTTTTTGTCTCCTAAGAATTCACTAGACATTGCAGTTAAACAGGTATTAGAGGAACTGATGATACACATATGAGAAAACCAGGAGTGAATCATGCTGCTGGTAAATCCTTTTCTTTTCTGTTCTGTTCATGTTGGGTTTTCTTCTCTTGTGAAAATTCCTGGGATTTAATTTATTTCTGGTAGAAAAGACACGAATAAGGTGAAGAAAACTCAGAGAAAACTTCTGTCTGTTATAGCTGTAATACCTTTCTTGTGCTTGTGCTTTATGGGTTTTACATATGCTTTATGCTGATAGTGGGCAGTAATAAAAGTACCTCTGGAAAACAGAAGCATTTGGGTTTTTAACAAGATAAAAAATGAGTTATGTTGCCTTGTGCGAGAGAAACAAAGGAAATGCAAAGGTTGTGGGAGTATTTAGTGTTGCTATCCTCAGCTTTTGTTTTGTAAGAACAAAAACAGAGAACCGAAGTAAACAAAATATTTGGACCTGATCCTGCAATTCCTACTTGGGCAAAATTCCCAACAGTCTCCAGAGAAGTTTTGTTTGTGTTGGGAAAGCCGGATTTCGGCCCATTGTTTCCAGTTAGGAACCAGACTTGTGTTTATTATCTCATGATAGACATCTCATGTGCTTAACAGCTCAGATTCCTTAGCGGAGTCCGTGAATCTGAAGAGTTAGTGAGTGCTTCACTTTCCCCCTCCTTTGAGCATAGCCAAGTTCCAGATGATTTAAAAGATCACTTTCTTCTGTAATGCTTAGTTTCCTGTGACACTCCTGCCTCACTCCTCCAGTTGGATTTGAAGGTCTTGGCTTTTGTCTTGTGTGTGCATGATAAGAAAGGTAGTACTTTCTGCTTGCTTTCCATTGGTATTAATGATTATACAAGTTGAAGAGCAATCAGTGGACAACAGGCCCAGTGCCTCCCAGACTGTCTTTGCAAGCATATGTAATTAATCTGGATAAAATTACTGACAGTGATCTGTCTGTGAATGGAACCAAAGCATCCATGTTGCTGATCTGTAGCACTTAATCTGGGGACCCTTCTCCTTCTATGGACAGTCTTTTGAGAGAAAAGTCAAGAAGTCATAGCATACTGGATTGGCCAGGGAACTTGGGAGATTATTTACATTGAGATCCCTGCCCTACAGGTCTTTCCTGATAAAAGATTTTCTGTTGCGTTAAGATATTGCTAATACTACAGAGGCCTTGTGCAATTCTCTTTGCAGATTGCTGATTTTGGACTCTCCAACCTTTATCACAAAGACAAGTTTCTACAGACCTTTTGTGGAAGCCCACTGTATGCTTCCCCTGAAATAGTTAATGGTCGACCTTACAGAGGCCCAGAGGTAAGAAGACTCAGCTTTTCCATGGTGATATGAGTATTTGTTTGATGATAACGTTCTTGAGGGTTAGTCTTAGTGCCAGTGTTATTGCATATGTGGGTTTGCTAGGGTCTTTCTCATATTGAAAGTTCTCAAGCTGCCTTTATTGGCTTTCGTGTGCTTTGCCTGTGATTAGTCAGATGCTAGATACTGGTTTGCCCTAGATGCAGCTGGAGGTGGTGCTGCTCTTGTGGTGCTAATGGCAGGAAGAAGGGTGGGGATAAGCTTTTCTGGACTTCACACGTGTTGTCTCTGTTTCAGGTTGACAGCTGGGCCCTTGGTGTGTTGCTTTACACTCTGGTTTATGGAACAATGCCCTTTGATGGTTTTGATCACAAAAATCTCATCAGGCAGATCAGCAGTGGAGAATATCGTGAGCCAACACAGACCTCAGGTATAAAAAAGGAGTGAGGGAAATGTATTGAGCTGACAGGAGTTCAGAATGGATGGTTTGCCCAGCCCCTTCTAAGTGCAACATGTTTTGGTGTCATGTTAGAATGATCAGCTAAAAAAATCTCTCATTCCCCTGCTGACTTCATCTGCTATCAATTCCCATCTGGGTACAGCATTTACCAAAAGCCCTTTTGAAATTGAAGTTTTATAGCAGATAGATTTTATTGCCTTGGGGAAGCTGTAACGGGCTCTTTTAACTAGATCTATGACAGTGGAAGGTCTGTTAGCTATTGCAAGTGGAATTGTTCAGACAAGCTGTAAAGCGATACAACATACTGCAACAGATCAGTCCTCTACGCTGCGGTGTATCAGAAGCAGAGACAAAATGAATGGTGAGAGCGACAGTCTCTTATCCAAGAAGGCAGACCGAAATCTGAATTAATGCCGCTATGTTTGGATTTTCTTATACATAGAAGACACCATATTAAGCAGTCGTCTGACAGAAAAGCATCGACTAAGTCTGGATCATTGATTGTAATGACTCCTTCCAGCCCTGAACTTCTATGTACATGTTATATTTAAGTGAATATTTCTTTTGTATCATTTGTTTAACATCCCTGTTGATTTTCTGCCTTCTTGCTCTCTTTATGAAAATGTACCTTTAAAATATGCTGAAGACTACACTCTTTATGGAATAAGTAAATACAAAAGCAATGTTTTCCTCTAAGCTTTTTAGTTACTATAGTTGATAGGTTGTTGACTTCCTTCAGTAATATGGAACTATTCACTGACTAGTATAGTAAAAACATTAATTTCTTCAATAACCCAGTGTACATTGCCCAGGGTGAATCAAGTAGTACTCAAATGCATTTTCCAGCATTGACTGATTGCCAAGGCCTTGTTCCCTTTCACTTCTCCTGTTATAAGAAGCGTATTTTTGCTCATTTGATTTGCTTCACGCTTCCATTTTAAACTGAAAGAACTAGGAATGCCTATATTCTAAATATTTTATATTCTATTCTTTGTTCATAGATGCTCGTGGTCTTATCAGGTGGATGCTGATGGTGAACCCTGAACGCCGAGCAACCATTGAAGACATTGCCAACCACTGGTGGGTTAACTGGGGCTACAAGAGTAGTGTTTGTGACTGTGATGCCATGAGAGACTCTGAGTCTCCGTTGCTGGCAAGGTTCATTGATTGGCATCACCGTTCTACTGGCCTCCAACCAGAGACTGATACCAAAATCAAGTGCCTTTCTAAGCCCAAAGGTCCTGAAGTCACACTAGAGAGACAAAGATCTCTGAAAAAATCAAAAAAGGAAAATGACATTGCACAGTCCATCCAGGAAGGAGGAGCTGAAAATGCATCCAAATCCACCTCCAAGAGACCCAAAGGCATCCTGAAGAAAAGGAGCAACAGTGAACATCGATCTCACAGTGCAGGTTTCATTGAAGGAGTGGTCAGCCCAGTGTTACCCTCTGCTTTTAAGCTGGAGCAAGAGTTATGTAGGACCGGTGTAGCCATTAAAAGTGTTGTGGAGGGAGAGATAACAGTCAAATATGGCACTAAGCAGTCTTCACTAATGCCAAAAAAAGGAATTTTGAAGAAGACTCAGCAGAGGGAGTCTGGTTATTACTCCTCTCCAGAACGAAGCGAATCTTCTGAACTCTTGGACAATAATGATGAGGCAGTAAACAGTGACGCTTCTCCAGGGGTCACAGAGCCACCCAGAAATGGGTCATACAGCCATTCCTGCAGGCGTAAGGGCATCTTGAAACATAACAGCAAGTATTCTACCAGCAGCACTGAATCTGCTTTGATTAGCCCTGACACACCGACGCCGGAGGCCATGGAAGAAGTGGTCTTGCCTGGGGATGCATTACCTCGAAGTTACAGTCGCCCTTCCAGTGTAATTAGCGATGACAGTATTTTGTCCAGTGACTCCTTTGATTTGCTGGATTTGCAAGAGAACAGGTCAAACAGACAGAGGATACGGAGCTGTGTCTCTGCTGAAAACTTCCTTCAGATCCAAGACTTCGAAGGACTTCAGAACCGCCCACGGCCGCAGTATCTAAAACGTTACCGCAACCGTCTTGCAGACAGCAGTTTTTCCCTTCTCACAGACATGGATGATGTGACTCAGGTCTACAAGAAAGCTCTAGAGATCTGCAACAAGCTCAACTAGTAGAGGGAAGATGGAAAGGGAGGGAAGGGAGTTTTTCTGTGTACCTTTATGATGGAGTAAGCCAGGTCACTGATTTGCTGACAGTGGTAGGTTTTGCTTCAAAGGAGCAGACTGTACCTACTTAGCTGAACTCCTACTAAAGTAGCCCCAAAGCCATCCCATGCTTCTCTAATTTTGTGTCCTCAAAATGTTACCTACCTGACCAGAGAAAAACCTTTGGTCTTTGTATACGTGATGAAAGCACATCAGGATCTAGCAGACAAAAATATCAACGTTTGATGGCTCAAAGTCAGAAATAGGCAGAATTAAAACTGAAAGTGAGTGACACACATTTTGAGAGGCTTGTAATGAACGTTGTATTAACTATATCAAGAGATGAGCTGAATTCTGGAAGTCAAATTCGGATATCTTTTATAAAGAGAGCCTTTATTTCTCCCTGAAGTTACTAAGCTGGATGCAGTCCTTGCACATTGGGGATCTTTGGCTTGCATTATACAGGAGGCCAGGCTAGGTGGTCACCATGGTCCTTTCCACCAGGGTGATCTGAGAGATTGTGAGCACATTCTGGGACAGATAACTTGAGAGAATCATCCCAGAATAACCTCACAAGCAGGCATTCAGATGTAGCCCCTTCCACAGCCATTGTTCTTCAGTGGGCAGGAGACCCTAAAAGTATTTCCAACTACCACTCCTAACAGCAAAACCAGTCACAGAAATGGTAGTGGGAACTGGAAGGAATGAGTTTTATCAGCAGCTAAATGACCTTTAAAGGCATTTCAATCCATGGATTCAATTTATGACTCTTACAAAATGGCCAGCGAGATGAATGCCCAGACGAAGATGGATCTAACAAAGGGTCTCGATGGTTAACTGGCCTTCCAATCGAGAGTTCAGTTGCTGTCAGCAAATGGTGCCACCTTGTTGTTAGCTTATAGTATTTGAGGGTGACGTATAGTTTGCAACCAGAATGTTAGGTAAGGAAAAGGTTGTAGCATGTAGGAAATGGATAGAGGTCAGAAAGTTAGTGGGAAGATACCTTTCTCCAAATGAAAATGTTTCTAGGTAGGTAGTAATGGAGCAGAAAGATTTGAGCGATGAAATGATAGTGGTAGACTTGATAACAGAGTTAGCATAAAATTGTGGGCCTCTCTCTATACAGTGTAGCTGGTACTGCGTGTGCAATCGTACCAGTCTGTAAAAACCCCAAGAAGGATATGAGTTTGTGTTCTCAGACTTATCTGACTATCCAGACTGAAGGCTTCAACTCCCATAAAGGTACCACATGGGTCTACTGGATTACCTGAATGTAAACCTATGTCAGAAAGGCACTGTGTGTTTGACAGGCCTGGGCAAACTGGAATCTTAAAGCCCATTTCAGTCTCATTTCCATAAGCACATAGTCCCTGCCTTTCTTGGAGGTGTGCTGGTGTGAATAAGTGGCAGGTTTCAGGTAATGATGCCGAATCATCCACAGCTGCAAAAATTAACATCTATATGCATATCCAGAGCAGAGGAGCACGGGGCACGCGCTGTTCTCACTCCGGCCCTGTAACTGGAACTGAAAGCAGAATTTAGCCCACTGCATCCCAAATCCTAGAGATTGTGTAGAAACTGAATAGAGTTCCTTTGGGGATTGCCTGGGAATCTGGGATAACTCCATAAATAATTGGCGTCTGGGACAGGGAGCTATTTCACTTGCAGATCTCTTATTTGATGTATCATGGTACTTAAGTCTGCTGATTCCTCCTAAAAATCAACTGGGCTGCATAGCATAAAGATGAATGAGCTTGAATTTACTAGATCAGTTAATTTTGCCTCTATGGAGAACCTTTACATATTGTAAAACACTGGACCAAAATTGGCCCTGGGATTAATGGCATCAATACCATGTCATCTATGAGAGACGTGCTCTCAGGTAGTCAAGTGAAATTTTCCTTACCGTCCATCTGCTCAGGAAGGGCAACTGCAGGTCATTTCTCTACAGATGTGTACCTCTTTGTGATGTTCAGGTGTCCCATCTTCTCACAGGCCCTGCATGTCCTCTTTTAGCCCATCTGAACTCAACACCCCTTTTTGCAGTGTGTTTAATAGATAAAAATTTGCTGTGGTGCGTATTAAAACAACTTGACATAATCTCCATAGCCTTTCTGAAACAAGGGTGGGCTTTGCAGCCACGTCTTATAACTCCTGCCCTGGAGCATAAGAGCCAGATCCTCAGCTGGTGTAAATCAGCACTGTCCCATTGACATGATGGAGCATCACATCGGTGGGTTTACGCTGATTGACACCTCCCCTGCAGATCTGCCACTAAACCTTGAATGGATTTATAGAGGTTTCAGGACAAAGGGAAGGGAACTCAGCCAACCATGGCAGGGAAGTGAGGAGCACCTCTAAGTGAGGATACCCCCGAAGGCTCATATCTCCCGAGGCTTTTGCCCAGGCCTGCTTCCTTGTGTACAAATGTGAATGAGTGAGTGACTGCTTGCTGCCAAACTGGAAATGTTATGTAGGGATTTACTGGCATGTTACTGGCATGTTACATGTTTACTGGCATGTTATCATTCCTAGAAGAGAAGAAAAAAAAAAAACACTTGACTGCACATTGTTACTATTAGTGTTGTGATTTTTATTTAATTTTTTTGTAATACAAAGTTGACTTTTTTATTTGAATTTGTCTTTTTTTTTATTTATTGGTCTAAAAGCCATTTCAAAGGTATAATAATATATTTGGTGTAATTTAATTGGTGCAACATTATTTTACAGCTCCAGCCAAAATTGTTTGGTGTAATTTTTGGGGTTTTTTTGTTTTTTCTCCCAATCCTTGATTGGTTTGAGCTCTTTGAGGCACACAGGGGAAACGCTGGATAATCACCCAAAGTGTTTGTATTTTTAATCTGATACTGTTTTTTATTAAATAAAATGAAATTAATGTAAATGTGAAGAGTTTCCCTCTCTCTCCCTTTTCTTTTTCACTGCACATCAGCGTAAGCCAGGGCCAAATGGTAATGAACTTGTCATGCAGAAATACCGCAGCATCTCAGCACATTGTACCAAGTTGTTTATGCAGAGCTTCTTGGCTCGTCTGCGCGGTTGAATATAATGTGGGTGGCCACAGAGACTCCCGTGCTACGAAGCATTTGGCACTGCAATACACCCAGAGCTTTCAGCTATAGAAATGGTGGAGAAGAATAGCTGACTGGGGTTTCTCTGCGTGAGATGGATGAGGTTTGTGGGGCCAGGTGTGCTGTAGGTGAGACAGAGCTGGCTGGCTGACCAGACATGGCACAAATCATTTGTAGCCCAGAGGGTGATGATCATTGTGCTTTCCCCTTTCTGGTGGGGACAGTTTATTTACACTGTTCCTGTTGATAAAATTTAAGAGTTATTGGGGTGCAAAGACTGGTGGCCATTCACTGCTATCAAATCTAGGGCATTTTCAGTCAGATGGCTTTGAGCAGTCAGCATTGTCAGCTGCTGAGAGGCAGAAAGGTAGTCAGTTTTCTTTTTTTTTGGAGTCCCCTTGATAATCAGGATTTAGTTTGTTTTTCTTGGAAAACAGGTGAGCATCATAAGGGAAACTGGGTGTTAGGTATGCTGTTTGTACTGGGAATTAGTTGAAATGAAGGAAATGGTTGGCAATGTCCTAACATTGGCTCTAAGCAAGACACCATTGAACTTCACCCTTGATGCAGCCAGCCAAGATACCTGTGGAGTATATTCTGCTTTTTAAATTACTGGTGGTTTGGATTAGGAGCCAAGATTTGGAAATCATGCAAAAAGAAGGCTTTCATTTTTCTAATTAATTTTCTCTCTCTTGAGCTTTTTAAAGCAAGAAGCCAGGGGTGTAGGTGCTGGTTTTATTCATCATCACTGCTTAACAGCCAGTGGGAATAAAGGGAAAAAGCCAATGATGCAGAAAGGCAAACAGCCGTTAATACATTACAAAGGGAACGATTAGCTGCTGTGTGCTAACCAAGTCAGAAATTGTAAGGTATATATTCAAAGGTGGAATGAGTATTCTTGTACTTGAGGTGAATAAAGTCTAACTGTGTTGGTGCTGGGTGGTGGAAAATATAATGCAAGTCTCTTCTGCAATAGAAGTGACAAAACTTTTGTTTTTTTTAATGCACTAGGAAAAAAAGTGAAGTTGAGGGTAAACCATTTGTTTTGTTTTCAAAGTAATGACTTTTAGAAAGAAAATTTTGGGTGGCTGTGTATGGTGCATGTATGTGGCAAACACTGAGAAGCAGTTACGTATATGTTTGCATTGCTCTGAGAGAACACGCTTCTGAGGTGGAGTAGGGAGGTGGGCATCTAATTTTCCTGTTTGGTAAAGGAGATAAATATATAGTGATATGCCTTAGCTGACGTTACATAGTAAGTCTGTAGTCAGACCTGATCTTTTATGCTTACCCCATGGCAATTCCACTATTGCCCAGTAATCCCTCAATTTTTATGGATTGGACAAGACAGGAGCAAGGAAGCAAGACAGAAGCCTATGCAGTCAAGTGGCAAAGGTGGTAGTGTTTTTTTTTAATACATCCACAAGTAGTCTTGTCCATTATAATTCTTTCTTTACCTCTAAAAGCTATCAATCTCAATTTCCAGTCCTGCAATGCCTGCGCATGTATGTAACATGATAAAGTCAAGGATGCCTCTGATTTCTGTGGTAGGTTTGCTGAGGTCCAGGGCCCAGCTCATGTGAGTGGCACTGCTAGAGGCTGCCGTACAGCAGTAAATCACTTAAAAGGCAGCACAAAAACTTGCAGAAGAGCTTGATGCTGCTCCTTAAAGCTCACTATCCCCAAGTCACTGGTGGAGAGGGAGAGGACTTGTGCTGACACAGTGGGAAGCAGCTCTCTTCCAGTGCTGTCACAGCCTTTAAAGTTGTGCCCACAGACACCCCAACAGTGCTGGCAAACAAAGCAAAATTCAGAATTAAGCCATACAGCACTATTTCTAGCCACAGACATTTGTGTTCAATGTGTAGTTGTGTCTCTTCTCACAGCTTTGCCTGATCTTTGTTTAGAAACTTCCAGGGCTATGAAAGTGAGGTGCTAGACTGAGGTGGAGTTGGCACTTTCAGTTATTGCAGACAAACGTATTTACAGATAAATCTGCTAGTGACTCCATTAACGCATGGAATAATAAACCTTGCAACACCAGAGCCTCGGTTATAGCTACAAGGTAAGTCATAACCAGTCCAATGAAAAGAAAGTCCAATACTCATGTAAATTCAGTGTATATGAGATGCTTATCAGTTTAGTTAATCGTTTTAACTCAGTGATTCACATCTCATTTTAATGAGATGCTTCTGGAGACAAAACTGCAGGAATGCTTTTGTTGAGCCAATAGAAACTCTAGTGTTTGCTAGCATCAGCCTGGGCTCTCTGGTACCAGTCCCAAGGTTCCCGGTTTCAGAGTTTCAACTGAAACTTCTACTACAGAAGAGAAAAAGCCTTGTTTCTCCCAGACTAATGGTATTTCATATTCAGCTAGGACTTTTTTTATTATTATTGTTGTCTCTTGGAGCTATCCTTTGCTCCTTGCCAAACCAAGACATCTTTCTCATAGAAGACCGAGTAATTTGGCTGGAGAAATGACTTTTTTTGGATACATGATCTGAGCATTTTTGTTCTGGCTATCTCTCTCTAGCCCTTTATCCCATCCTGTATTTCCTAGAGTTTCAGCAGTGCAGAAAAATCTTTAATTTACTTACCATCTGGCTATACAGAACCCTGAACTTCTAAGGACATTAAGGATACTGCATGTATTTGCACTGTTGCTTAATTGTTGCTTAGAAGAGCGTTTTACAAGACAATTTTGTGCAGAGGGCTCCTTGCCCCAATTCATGTGCTGGGCTTAGACTTCACACTGAGAGAAAGCACACCAGGTCCAGCACTGTGACAGAATTAGATAGCTGGTCACCATCAAAATAAGAAAATTAGCTGTGGGTGTTTGCCACAGGTGCACTTGTGGGTCAGGACATCACCTTACTTCTTTATTCAGCAAAGCAGCTCTACTGCCATCACAAGCTCAGCATTTTTTGACACTGAGTACATCTGAAAACACAGACTGCAGCTTTCTCGCAAGGTGCACCAAATGCTGAAGCCTTTGCTGTCAGAGACCATCTGGATATGTTGGTGCCAACCCGCCTTGATGTTTTCTTTTTGCCCTTTCCCCTTTCACTTTGTCCTATTTATTTAACACAAATAATTGTAGAATCATAGAATAGTTAGGGTCGGAAGGGACCTTAAACATCAACTAGTTCCAACCCCCGTGCCATAGGCAGGGACATCCCACTAGACCAGGCTGCCCAAGGCCCCATCCAACCTGGCCTCAAACACCTCCAGGGATGGGGCAGCCACAACTTCCCTGGGCAACCTGTGACAGTGCCTCAACACTCTCATGGTGAAGAAATTCTTCCTAATGTCTAGTCTAAATCTGCCTCTCTCCAGTTTATATTCATTCCCCCTCATCCTATCACCACAAGCTTTCCTGTAGCCTCTTTTAGGTACGGGAATGTTCCTATAAGATCTCCTTGGAGCCTTCTCTTCTCCAGGCTGAACAAGCCCAACTCTCTCATCCTGTCCTCATATGAATGCTCCATATCCTCAGATGCTCCAGCCCCCTGATCATCTTTGTAGCCCTCCTCTGGACCATTCCAACAGCTCCATATCCTTCTTATGTTGAGGATTCCAGAACTGGACACAATACTCCAGATGAGGTCTCACAAGAGAGGAATAGAGGGGCAGAATCACCTCCCTCGTCCTGCTGGCCACGCTGCTTTTGATGCACTCCAGGATATGTTTGGCCTTCTGAGCTGCGAGCACACACTGCCAGCTCATGTTGAGCTTCTCATCAACCAGCACCCCCAAGTCCTTCTCTGCAGGGCAGCTCTCAATCATGTCATTTGCCATCGTGTACTGAAATTGGGGATCACCCCAACCCAGGTGCAAGACCTTGCACTTGGCCTTGTTGAATCTCATGAGGTTCTTACAGGCCCACTTCTCCAGTCTGTCCAGGTCCCTCTGGATGACATCCCATCCCTCTGATGTGGCAATTACACCACTCAGCTTGGTGTCATCTGCAAACTTGCTGAGGGTGCACTCAATTTTGCTGTCAATATCATTGATAAAGATATTAAACATAACTGAGCCCAGTATGGACCCCTGAGGGACACCATTTGTCACAGATCCCTGTCTGGACTTTGAGCCATTGACCACTACTCTTTGAATACAACTACACAATCAGTTTCTTATCTACTGTACCATCCACCCATCAAATATGTATCTCCCCAATTTAGAGAGAAGGATGTTGTGGGGGACCATGTCAAGTGAGGGACAATGTCCCTCACTTTCTCATGTAGTCTAAATCTTGTTTGCTGTCCTGTTTCAATTTGCTTTGAAGACTGTGTAACACCCTTTCAGGATGGTGGGTCGATCTTAACTCATGAGGTACTTTTGCAGTGCTAACCCTAGCATCAAATCTCCTTTGGAAGCTGTTTGGATCACTAACTGAAGGCACAGCCTTGTTCCGCAGCAGCAGCTCCAGCTCTGGTGCCTTGCAGCAGGTAACTTGTCTTCCTGGATGGAGAAACTGTGGATGGGACCTTGAGCTAATAGCAGGGCATTCTCTGAAAGAGACACCATGCCGAGGAACAATTAAAAAGCTGGGCTGCTACGACAACTTGGTTATATCAACTAAATGTAAATCCCTGGAAGTTGGTGGTGAGATTATACCGTACCCAGCAGGAATCTACTTTGAAAACTGTGAACTGTGCTCCTTTCATAGGATGGGGAGATAGCATTGCATTTAGAAATACAAGGAAGGAACAGCTGTAGATGTACTGGCTAAAAAGCTGGTGAGGATGGAGAGTTTGTCTTGTAGCTCTGCAGTGACAGAGTTTATTAACAGAGCTCTCCAAATTTCAGCCTCGGAGATAATGGGACAAGACATACTTTAAAGAGAACCAAGGGGAAAACAAATTCAAAACAGATGTTAGAAAATATGTAAATATATGTTTATATTTACATATAAAGCCCTAGCTGCCTGCCAGGCCAGTTTTTTAGGACCAGAGTGTGTGTCATCATCCCAGCTGCACTGGGAATTATCAAAAATATTTCTTTAAATGTTCCTTCAAACTCTGTTGTTCTCTTTAGCTGCACGTCCCAAAACTTGACAGTTTAATTGGAAGATTTCTTGAGACAAGGGATCTGCTGCCTGAGAAGGGAGGTTTGCTAAATTCCCATACAACTCAGTGCCACAAGGAATGTTCAGTCAGCTCTGGCCCTTAGAAACCCCAAGGTAGTTAATCCCCTTGCGGTCCCAGAAAAAATTTGTGTAAGAGTGGAAAGAGGCAATGGGTAATGGTGGAATACCAGATCCCCAGACAGTGCAAACTGATGTTGACCCAACCCAGATGAGTATTCAGCCTTATAAAACAAGTTCATATCAGTGTAAAATTCTGGCTGGATTCAGTGAGGATGGGTTCAGGTCCCACATGCTCACTGTTCGATTACCGTGTCTGAGGAGTTCTGGATTTTTGAAATTGATTTTAGGAACACCTGTTTTTGAGAAGCCAGTTTGAACTGCCCACACCTGAAATTTTGGAATGGGTGGCCACCTTCTGCTCACCGTGACTTCAGCCTGAGCTGTGGTTACTCGGTGCTTACAAGGTTCCTTATGGATCTCATGCTAGACATTTCAAAACGGAGATGCTCCTAGAGTGTAACTTTGAAATATTTATCTTTGCTTTAGATGGCACAGGTCTTTCAAATCATTGACATATTGAGCGTTGTAAGAAAGTCCCTGCTTGCAACATTTTGCGGAAATTGCACAATTCTTCAGCAGGATCGGGATTATTAATTTCTGGCATTTTTTAGAAAATCAAAATATTTTTCATTTCTCAGGACTGGATGACTTGGAGTACTGCTTAGAGGACAGGGAGAGCCTGCCCCTTGCAAAAGAAAAACTTCCAAAGCTCCCAACAGAGCTTGTGTTATAGATCAATAAATCTGCTATTTCCCCACGGAACTGAAGTGGTGCTGCTCGTGAAACTTCAAATGTGGTCTAAATCCAGTGTATCCCACCAGATCAGTGGCAATAGCTTGCAGATCAGTTCTGGGTGGGCATGAAAATTGCCCTGTTGTGACATTAATAGAGAAGAAACAAACATCCCAGATAGACAATAGAGCAACAAAATCATATGGTCCATGACGAAATAACTGCAGTGTCCAGGTCTGCCATCATAGTTCCCTTTAACCAGGGCAAAAATGCTATTTTTCCAAAAGTTCCAGATAGAGGATCTGGCAATGAGTCAGGTAGGTACCTCTGGAGGAAACATAACTATTGATAATTACAGAAAACGAGGCAGAGTAGAGGCTACATTTCATCTCGGTGAAAGAGCAGAGGGAGTCCTCTCTTGAGCTGGAGAGAAAAGAATAAATCAATGTCCCCTCGGTTCTCCATTATAAAATTTGGGCAGATCTACTGGAGTTCCCCTCAGTGCTTTACCAATGGCAAGTACAAGTAGTTAGGTTTGCTCACAGAAATTTTAAGTTGGCACCTTGTCACCATTTGCACCAAAACTGCAACTGGACATAGGGCAGGATCCTGCTTGATAACAGGCAGAGGGGGAGCTCTTACAAGGGGCTCTGGTACAAAGAAGATTTGTAGGTGAGAGAGGGATCAGAGCCCTTCACGGGCTTGAACGGGGGTGTCAGGGACAGCTTTTGTTAAAGTTCTGCCTTGCAAAGAAAGGAAGATTTGCAAATTTTCCCCTCTGACATAAGAACAGCCCCAAAACCACCTGCAGAATCACCCTTGCTACAGAAGCCACCTCTGAAAACACTTCAAGTAATGCACATGTTGTGAGAGAACCTGATGACTTCAAACAGCAGAAAAGTCATTTTTGTCAACACATTCAGTAAACCTTAATTAAAACTGTACCCTTTCCACTATAAAGTTATCGGTCTTTTCTTTTGGCAAAGCTGATATTGCCGAGAAAGGAATTCCCGCGTCTAGTTTATATGTCTTGGCCCCTTAAACCATTTCTTCTGAAGAAGCCCTGGACAACGCTGAAGCAAAGTCCTCCAATTATAGAAATATATAGAAATACATGTTCAAGTCAGCCTGAGAAATGAATAAAAAAAATTACACAATTTACAACCAGTCACAGCTTGTCCATCCAGCCTGCACTGAACATTGCATGTCTAGTGGCGAATTCCAAGAAATACTGTGCGGCCATACCAACTAACTCCTCGCTGGTAGGAAGTGTGTTTGAAGCATCAGAAGAATCTAGATTAATTTAGTCTCCTGACCTGATATATATACTCCTCGCTCCTGGTAAACAGTCCAAACAAACACTTAGTTGGCTGCTTTCTGAAAGGACAGTGAAAGCCTCAGAGGCGCTACAATTAGCCTATCCACTGCAAAGTTCAAAAGAGAGATCTGATCTTTCACCACAAAAATATCCACACTCTCTTTCACATGCATGTGAATAGAAAGCCTTTGTTCAGATCAAGCCAAGAAGAAATAAACTATTGTTGGAAGGTCATTTCAGCTTGCTTGGAGGGATGGGGAAGAATTACAAAAAATAACCAAATGTGGTCTTCTTACCCGTGATTACAGATATTGTCTTTCAGCAGAACAGGCAAGGTTTTGTTAGAGATATCTATCCTTGTGTTGGACCAATTCATTGAAGGTTCAGGCTAAGGTTTTATGAAATGTCTAGTTGTTTTAGGCACTGTGGTTCCATAGTGTCCCACTTGGGACACACTAGCAACGTTTGCTACTTAGAGAATTAGTGGTTCCTATGAGGAAATAACAAATGTAAGCACTCAATCTCCCTGGCAGATCTTGATGGTTGCTTCTTTGACTTGTTAGCGTTCAAGTCTAACCTGTTGCTAGAATAGGAAAGAGTTCCAGTAATCTGTTCTGCGTTGATATTTGGAGAATTTTATATTCTACTTTAACATAAGCCTACCACCAGGTTGGCAGCAACCACATGAAGTCCATCTTCCAGCAAACCACCACTGCTTTTATAAAGATGAGTTTTACTACAACTAGTACATTCATTTTAGAGGGATGATGGGAAAGGGGCACATGTGACATTTCAAATATAACCATGCCAGGATTTCCCGTAGTTGAGTTGAAACCTTCCACATTATCTCTCTCATACGAAGCCTGATTCAGTAAATTACTCCTATAAATAACTTTCACATGTTTAAAGGTAAGCCTGCCTGTTCCTTGCTGATTCAGGGATATGGCTTTCTATCTGACAGTGAAACACTATCCAGGAAAATCCCCAAAGGTCAGTTTTCAGTATTATTTTTTGACATCCAAAGAGACTGGCAAAAACCCTTCAGTGGTGGTTTTCTAGAAAAAAAATAAGGGATATTATATATCTGTCTTTCAGCAAATCTGATGCTTTGTAACAAACCACAGCTTGCCTAGCTATGTCCTGTTTTCTTCTATTTTGAGTATTTCTGCGGATAAATGGCTTGCAGTAGTCTATCATGCAAATGGTCATTAACAAATCAAAGCTGATATTTTCAAAAACATTCAGCATAAGTCTAGCTCTGTTCTTGTCCAAGTTACTGGCAAAACCCTGTAACTTTTTTTTTTTTTTTTTTTTGGTATAGATTGCCCCTTGGAAGACCATCCTGTGCCTTCTCCCAAAAAGAAAAAAAAATCCCATTTCTGGTAGGATTATTATTAGAGTTTTTGCACAAGAAATGAACAGTTTGGCAAGATTAGAATGGCAGTCGTGGTCTTCTTTTATGTAAGTATGAATTCAGAATGAATTAAACCAGCAAACTTAGTGATGGAGAGAAAATCTGAAGAGGTTGTTCCAGTACTTCCATGGTCTGTGTCCTCTTTTAATTTTGTAGCCCATAATATCTTCCTCATTTTAGTGGACAGGTCATCCTCAATGACATCTAAAATGACTGGTTTCATACGTAGATTTTTCTTTCCCAAATGACATAGGTAATCTCCTTAGACTACAGTTTGAACTTCTTGAAAGACTCAACCAAAATAATAAAGCTGACCTTTAACCTACTTGATTTCTTTTTAAGTGCTGAAGTAAAGTAAACAGTCTTTGAAGGAAAGAAAAGAGGCAAAGCCAGAGCTCAAAGCAAATGGATATTGCAGAGAGTCTCTCCTCAGCTCTTCCCATCCTGACTTTCCTTGACACCCTATGGTCCTCATGTCATGTCCCAGCACAGGTGCACACCAGACACAGCAGCAGCAGCCTCCTCCAGAAGCCCAGACCTTCATGCTACAGGAGTGCCATCATGCCCAGGAAACCTCCCAGATCCCTGCTATGTCTTCCCTCCTGAATACCCTCTGCTCCCCACACACCCTGAACTTCCCTCAGGAATGTTTTGTACCCTTCTTTCACCACTGGAATTTTTTTCTTGGTGCTTTACCTTCTGCTGCTCATTGTTAATCGAGGACCATGGCACCAGGACTATGTGTTTTCCTCCATTTTTTTTCCAGGATAGTTTCATTTCTGGGTTTGTACAGGCAGCAGCAGTCTGGATCTTAGCTGAACAACATATCCCATAGTGCATTCTTACTGGCTCCCCTACGACAGAGCTAATTTATACCTTCTGCTGGGGCAATTTACTTTAAAAGCAGATAGCCAAGAACAGGAAGGAAGGATTGAGGGTTAGGAATCAGTTGGTTTCTGTATTGGGAATCCCCATTAGCCTGAAAAGGCTAAAGGCTATCTTGTTTGCTGAGCTGCAGAGCAAGAATTGAGAGTCACACCAGGACGTCTCAGACCTGTGATAACCTGCTGAGCTAGCAGCCTCTGTGCTGATGGCTAAAGCAGATGGCAAGGCCAGCTTGCCTGCATCCAGATGCATTTCTTTCATTTGAGCTCCTGGCTGCTCATCCAGCTTTCTTCATATTCATAAAAATGAGTAACGTTATAATATTATTTTTATTAAAAGAAAAAAAGATGAACTAAGAAATAAAACTGTAGGCTGCATCTTCCCTGCACCCTCCCAAGATTTTTATCATTGCTGTCTGTGTGGAGCACATTGCAGGTCGTGAACTCCTTGTGGGGTTACAATAACATGTATATAGCTACGCGGTTTTTATGCACATTTATACCACAGTCCTCAGCTGAGCATGACTCTGATGGATTTAACGATTGCTCATGTCAGATGTCTTATGGTGGTGTTCAGGCTTTTGTTCCACTTTCATGATGACTATGAGGAGTGGTACAGGGCAGATCTTCTGGAAGAAGATTTCAGCAGGAAAAGAAACGAGAATCAGCAAGGGTTTTACTTGTCAGTGAGTGAAATCTGCTGTTGAGGGCGTTTTTATCTATTGTAATAACAAAAAGCAGCTCCTTTTCTTTTAATTTTCATTTTCTTGGACTTCGGTCTCTCTCTCAACTTTTCCACATTTGTATTCCTTATGAACTTTTTGTGAGCTAAACCAAAGAAACTGGAGACCTGCATAGCACAATTGCTGTCTAAGTGGTTTTGGGTACAGACACATTCTCATAGGGAGAGTAGTGAAAGAGCTATAAGCTGCTGGAAAAAATGAGACAGTCTTTCACCTTCCCTTCAAATTTAAATTAAAGCATTTTGTCTAAATTCCAAAATTTCAAAAACTTCAAGCAGACACACTGATGACTTATTCTGCAGTTGTATTTAGAGGAGACTTGGGAATTTGTAAATAAAAGGCCTGAAGAACAAAGAATTCTGCCCTCAGGAAGGATATTAAAATTGAAGGAGGTCTATACTTGAGCATGCTTCTACTCCCACTTCAGGAGATTTTCTTGCAGCAGGGATTTTCCTGCTTCATTTGCTACTTTCCCTGAAGGCATTTTGACTAGTTGGATTCCTCGTTGCACGCTTTGCCATATCTATGGTATTTGAGGGAGACAAAGTAAAAATCTACAAATCTGTATATATACAATGAAGGAAGGAACTGTTAGCATGTCCTTAAGGGCAAACAAAGGATCAGCTTCTAATCTGCCCCTTTTGCTAAACAGAAGTTATAGAGATTTGCCAGACATGACTTGCATCTGTTTAAATTAGAGCTTATCATTTAGAAAATAATCAACCTTGGTACAAGTACTTTAGTGGATGGAGAATCAATTGCATTCCTTAGGAAGTTTTTTCAGTCATTTATTACCAACACATGAAACTGAGATTTTCAGAGTCACCTTGAGAACTGAGCAGCCCAGGTCCTGAAGGAAGCTCATCTTTAAAATCTCCACATGGACAAATTTCTTTAGCGTTTCAATAGTGTCCTTCTGGAACATGTCTGAAATGGAAAGTGCTATTAAGGCCCTTAAGTCTTTTGATCTCAAGGAAAAATGTAAAAATGATTGGAGAATATGAATACTTAATGCATGTCCACCATGTGTGCTTAACCCTCTGCCCCCTTCTCCCCATGGATTTGCATATATACTAAGTAATGACTGAATGAATAAATAGATAGTGCCTGTGGCCAGAATCAATAGGTGTGTAAAACATTTCTCCGTTTAAGCTTTCATCTGCTCCTGAAGGATGCATATGGTAGGAAACGCTTCCCTCTCTTTTACATAGAACTGAAAAATGGAGTTTTGACATCATGTAGCCAACACTCAGAGAGTGAGCGCTGGGATATTGGAGTGTTTCCTTCACTTGTGCCAAACAAACAAAAAACCAAACCGCCCTGGATAACATTTTCTGAATTGTTTTTTTTGAAAAATATCATTTTTCCTTATCAGTTAACAAATTTTCATGGCAGGTACTTTAATCTTCCAGAAGTGTTCTACTGTTGCAGAGTCTAGCCATAAAATGTGCACAAAATTCTTAATTAATCTCCAACAGCAATTAGCTTTGAAAATTCTGCACATGGTTTGAATTCTGTAAATATGAATTTATATAAATATTCAAAGGAAACCCCCCTTTTTTTGACAGTGAAGCTAAGATTGTACTACAATAAGCAAAAAAATTATCCTAGAATAAAAACTATCCCCGAACTACTGTTTGATTTTAAGATAGCTCTTCCTACTGCTGCCAGTGATGGTGTGTGAAAAAACAACCACAAAATATGTAGATTCATCATACCAAAAAGACACATAAGTATGAAAGCAAGCTGGATTTATGGAGGAAGATTAAAAAATCTAATTATGTTTAACTTGGCTGTGAGACAGCTAAAAGGGGATTTGAAGGGGAATTTGTGAAAGATGCAAAATACACCAATGAAAGAGAGAAATAGTTTGAGACAAAATCTAATAAAGCAAAGTTTAGGCTGTGTAGAATGCTAACAATGAGACCTGTCAGACTGCAGAAAAGTTACCCGAGGGAATTAGTTGACACCTCATTAAAAACACCTTGGACAGCATGCACTGAGGGTGCGGAAATGTGGGGAATAATCCCTCAGTGAGAAAGTCAAGGACCAGGAAGCTTCAGGGGCCACATCCTGCTCTAGTATCAGTGCTACTGTCAATAGGATATGATTTTGAAGTTTCACAACATTTTTGAGGCAGGAGACATCTATTTAGACCCTGACAAAGAGTAAGTGGAGAGAAATTCTTTTTGAGGGAGGCTATTCTTGTTGTGGAAAATCTGAGACATTAAGGGAAAGTTAGTGTATTTGGAAACAGAGCTGTGCAACGCACCAAAATGGGGTCATGCTGACCTTCCCTTTCCCCAGGACAGTTTCAGTGTTGGTGATGGGAGTGATCTGGTTGAAATGCTAGGGAATTGGAGGCAATCTGGGCTTGAGGTCACATATGTAGCTCTTGTTCAACACAAACTCTGTGGTAGACTAGCACTTGAGCAGATATCCTGTGTCAAAAGCCAATTTGCCTTGCATCTGTGTGTTTTTTTATGTAAATAAACTAATTTGAGTCAGTCAACCCAGGTCGAGAGCACATTATTATTTTGCAGTCTAAATCTATCTTCACTATGCAATATCTATGCCAGAAATACCAGCCTATATTTTTTCCTTGGGACTGGTTCCTCCACATGATCTACCACAACTGACACTTAACGTAGCTCGACCAGAGCAACTGTGAATCTACTTAACATCGATCTTATGAAACTCAGTGGAAACAGCTGATCCCTTAAAATAAGAAAAGAACCAGTGTTTCATTGCACATTTATGCTGCTGCAACTCCTCTGCCGCATACTACAATAAGCTGTAGCTAGGCAGCAGTGAATTAGACTTAATATGTTTAGTAGTTGTATGCTAAATTTACGAGGCATCCAGTGACATTTGCCTTATGTATAATGGTAGCACTCCCAGCAGGATGATCTAATCATTCATGAGAAATTATGGTACAGTGTTGGAGTTTATTTAATGCCTAATGTTCACAACAACCTCCAGCACTGATTTTAATCTGGTTACTGCACACATTGTGGAACAGATCTCTGAGGAGCAGCAGCAGCAGAGATCAACCACATCCCGTGGAGCATGGCATATATCAGCAGTACAAAGCTGTGCAGTTTTTTCTGACAAGCAGAGGAAGTAGAGTTGATTCACACATCAGAATGATTCCTCTCACCAAGACGCTTTGGAATGCATCAAAGGAAATCAGGTTTTCTCAGCAGGCTTCCTCTGAGCCACGGGCTTGCTGTAAGTCTGGGACTAAAAGAATAGCACTTTTCAAAAAATGGTGCCCTTGAAAAAAAAAAAGGGCAGGAAAACCTGTGGTAATTTAGATCCAGCAGAATGGATACCCAAGAAGTGCATGTCAAGTTGTTAATTTTGTAATGCATACTGGAAGTGACACATTTTTTTGTTTCTAACATTGTATTCCCCCAGAAAGGAGGCTCAGGCCAAAAAAGTTCTCTGCCTCCAGGAGATACACAGTTCTTTAAAAAAAACGGAAAAAAAAAAAGAGGAAAGAGAATGTTCTTCCAAGTTGGTTACTCAAATTCTAAGGAAAAGGTTTTGAATGAGAGAATGAGCTTTTCATAACCAAAATCCCCTCCTGGGGTCCCTGCAGTTTGGAGCTGGAACATGTTTGGTTCATGTTGCCTTCGAGTCATTTTAACAGCAAATATTTCCTGAGCACGGAAGGCAAATTGTCCTGCTAGTGGAATTTAATCACAAGGTTTTAGGGAAATAACATTAATATTCACAGCTGCTGTGTCGGTGCCACAGAGAAGAAGCAGCTTCAGGAGGATGATGGGTTTGTATCCTGTCCAACCTTCATCCAAGGCTGGCGAGCTCATGTTGCTGATTTTCCCCTGGAGAGATCACTGCTTTATCCTCTCAACGATTTCTTGAGCTACTTGCTTAAAATAAGTATTTACATGGCATCTTTTTGTGTGATTGATTGTTCTTATGACTTGTTGCCTGGCAGCCGCTTAAATATTACATTAAGAAAAAATAGCATAAAAAATTCCTTCAGGGTAAGTTAAAGTTACATCAAGGAGGTTCTCACATTTAACAGCCCCCCTGTGACCACATGTGACAATGTGGTGAGCAACAGGACCCATCCAACTTGTCTGCCTTGGGCTGTCAGAGAAACAAATGACCGTATGCTTTTCCTAGAGAAGCTTAAAATATAATTTCAGAAGTCACGGGGCAACAGTCAAGGCTCATATATTCTCCAAATGAAAACACGCCATCTGTGTTGGAGATCTACTGACACAGGTCCTGGTTATGGCTAGGAGGAGAAGCAATCACACTGCATCTCACACAGCTGTGGAAACAACTGGCAGAGCGTGACTGCCTTGTGTGGCTTCCTCTTCTCAGCTGCCCCACATCTGCAGCAAGGTCCTCCTGCTGCCCCCTGTATGCTGCTTTGCTCAGCGAAATTACCCTCAGCATGTCACTTGTAGGCAGGACTCTGTGTGCCCTGACCAAGGATGCTCTGCGGCAGGGACGTGAGTCCCTGGTCTGACGTGGGGTGCTAAGCGCCCACCAAGAACTCTCCTGAGCAAGAATCTAAATTACATCTGTGTCCTGGGCTGCCCCGTGGGGAAATAGGGTCATCCAAGAGTGAGACAGAGGAAGGAATGAGGTTAGTCACAGCAAGAAGCTCAAGAAATTAGAGAGGGTCAAATTGTGACCCTGTATCATTGACTTTTGGGGTAACCCTGAAGAAATTCATGGTACAGGGCAGTATTGGGTACCCCTGGTTTTCTCCCCTAGGAAGGCTTGGAGGGCTTGTAATCAGCAGTGGCCATGGGGCTGGTGGGGGGAAAGCCCCTGCAAGCCTGGCAGCTAGTGCTAATTATCAGTCACTCTACAGACACTTCGCGTGGCTCCTGCGCCTGTGAGCCAGTGCTAGTGTGTACAAGCTGCTGAGGAACCCTGCTATTATAGGGTAACATGTCTGGTTACTTTATAGACCCAGTTAACAAGAAAGGGGTGGAGGGGAGTTCCTACATTGTGCAAAGGACTCTTTTCTGCCCCCCTTGTTGTCTGGACCTTTGCCACTGTTTAAATTTAAGCAGATTTGCTATTCCAACATCTGCAGTTTGATTATTTGAGTATTGCCTGGCGCTGGGTCAAACCACAGCAGAACACACTAGTCTGTGATTTACAGCCTGGGCTGTGATTATAATGGTTTTATTTTAGTTGGACCCCTATTTACAAGCTCATTTGTATTAGTGCACAGTGTTATAATAACAATGGTAGAATTATTAGGTCTCACAGAAACAATCGCACATAGTAAATGGCTGCAGCTCACAGGGCGCTGCTTAAGTGCACTAGCAGCCTGGTGATGTCTGTAACACAGGGGTTTGCATTTTAATTGGGAGGTGGATGGGGTGTGGAGTGTGGATGAGGGGAGAGGGAAGGAGCTGAAGAGAAACGTGGTTATTATTCATTCTTTTCTAAGTAAATAGAAGGGACGTGTGTTTCCTGGATTAGCAACGGAAAACAAATGCTGAGAGGGGAAAGCGCTGGTGTTTCCCTCACCAAGGTTAAATAAGGTACTCTGCTACAGCACTGATGCCCGCAAGCTGCTCAGGACTCCACTGTGTGCCGTGCAAAACACCATAGCTGGCACACCAAGGGGCACCCGCCACCACTGGAAGGGTCATGAACAGCAATGGGTGTCCCAGGGAGCCCACAGCCAACTGTAGTGGAAAAGCCCAGTGTGCACAAACACAGCTCCACTGACCTTTCCCAGTAGTGGACTGGGAGAAGGACAAGGTGAGGAGGGAGGAGTTAGGTGGTGCCTCTGATGGGTATGTGCTGAGGGTCTCCTCTCAGGTTGGCGTGAGCTGTCATCAGGGTGTCCTGCTGCCATGCAGGGCTGAGTTGCTGCTCCGCAGGCACTTTGGAGGTTTGCCTTGGGACCCCTGTCCCATGAAAAACCTCCCATTATCAATAGCAGAAAGAGTACTCAGGGCTTCACTTAGGGTACCACGGATGCTGATCAGCCAAACCCCACAACGAGGCCACAGCAACATGTGGCTGAACAGTTCCACTGCCACGGAACTCTCACGTTCTATCTGCTGGCATGAGCAGTGTCAGCAGCTCCCACTGGAGACTTCTGAGTGTCCAGCATTTGTGAAAATTAGGTCCTTCAAGCAACTCATGGCCCCAGTGGGTCAGTGGCAGGGCTGGGATGGACAGGATGGAGGGGAAGTCCCATGGCTCTTTTGCTTTCCCTGAAGGGTGTTAGGGAAAGGACAGCTGTTCTGTGTGAAACACTGTCCAAGGACTTCTACCTCCTGGCCCACCACCAGCCAAAATGTGAATATTAAAAAATGTTGATTTTCTATTATCAGAGAGGAAAACAACATCTAACAGATCTGAATCTAGCACTCAGAAACACAGAAATCTCAGCCCAGGCTGCTCTCATACTCCAGTGGTAGATTTTAATCTGCATTTCTATTCTGGCTTTTTATGCCAAAGTCTGCAAGGTTGGAGCTGCTACTCAGGTTACCAGGAGGAATTAAAACCACCTGTGGCAGGTGAGGATACCACTGGAAGTGGCCAAAGGGGAAAATGTAGATTCTGTGAATTTGAATGCCAGGTGTGGGTGTTCTGCTTTCAGCCTGAGGAGAGCTTTTTGAATTTGTTTGGGTTGTCTTTCAAAATATGGTTTTCTAGAAATTCTCCTCACCTCCTCCCACCATTTTAATGAAAAAAGTAGCTGCTGTTTTCCATACCTCTGTGTGCAGAAAACTCTGGATTTGTTTCCACTCATCATTTAAAGTTTTAGACCTTCTTTTTTTTCTGCTATGTAACAAATACTCATAGAGTATATTCACAGAAGTGAAGTCAGATTCTAGTGTAAATAAAAATATAAAACCCCCATTCACATACCTAATTAGAAGTATGAACAAGGGTGCGAAGCTAAGCATATTTCAGTTTCATACTGTCAAGATGCCTCTGAGTTAAGACCTCTGGAACTGTGGCCACAATATTGCAGGAACTTTCATTAGAGAACATTATAATGTTAGCTGACCTACACTATGTATTAGTATAATAGACACAGATCTCTACCCATTTCAGAGACTCCATAATCAAGTAGAAGAATCAAGGGAAGGATGGGGCCAAGATGAAGTATCTTTCTTTTTGAACAATATAAGACAAGGAAACAGCACTGACTTGACTTGCATGGCTTAAGTCCCTTCCCCTGATGGGATTCCCTCAGCTATCATCTGAGGCTGCACATGAACAGAAGAGCTGAATCATCCTCTCTTCTTTGACTATGGAAGAAGCATACAGCAACAAAACACTGCATGTGAATGTTTCAGATAAATCACCCAAGATGTCTAAGATGAAATCAGGTTCAAAATATTCTAGCTAAGATGACAGGTGTACAATTGGGCTGTCCTTGATGCCTGTCTGTTCGTAGATACCCTTCCTCTTAGAGACGCTTGGTATTGCTGACCAGTTTTGTTCACCCTTCAAAACAAAGGGAAAAGACAGTATTTCTCTTCCACTGGCTGACCTCTGTCTGTGTACCTCTAGCTGTTTAAAAGCTGCCAGTTTCCTGGGTGTTTTGGTCTTTCCTGAAAAACCCTTCCAACAAGAATTCTGTGTAGCAAGGTTTTTAGAGATTTCTGCAGTCCCTTTGTACTAATTGATTCCCTAGTGCATTAGCATCACCAAAGCCAGATTAATCTTCTTTTCATTTTAAGGCTGCAATCAATGTCTATGTCAACATAGTTTATTGAACCTGTTAAAGTTCTACCACTTGACTTTACCTCCTCTAGGATGGCCGCCTTCTTACGTATGTCCTGAGAAAAGATCCCTCTTTAAAACTCTGTCCAAGCTGTGGGGTGGAATTGCCCTCCTGTGGGGCATGATCCAATGCCCAAATCTCTCCTGCTTTATTGCAGCCACCAAATTTCCCAGCCAAATGTCATCCTGCAGTTTTAGGAATCAAGCTGTCATTTTGTAGGGGAGAATTTAGGAAGGAGTCCTGTGCTAAAAAGAAGGACTTGTGCGAGAGATGCTCACACATAGGCTGTGCAACCTGGACTCTTCTCACAGATCTAACACGACGGTTTTGTAGTACAAAATTTGTTTTCTGGTGGAGCCAAAATTCTTCCTTGTATTTTTCAGGTGCCATTGTGTTATTTCTTTCAAAACTTGGCAATAACAGCCTTTCTCTGTTTCCATTTCTTTTATATCTGTTTTATTCAGGCCAATTGAAATTTTATGACTTCTTTTATTCTAAAAGAAAGTGCTGGGTAAGGATTGGCACTGAGAACAAAGCCCTGAGTCAGTCTGTATAGCCACTGGCCAGCACCGTGAGAACATGATATACACTGAGATTCAGAGCAAGCCACCATGGCTCCACTGTTCTCTGCTGCCTCCATCTAACCTTTTTCCTCATGGAGCCAGACTGTAAGGACATTGCACATTAATAACAGTGCTGAAACTATCAATAACTGTTCATTCAAAGTCAGCTTTATTGTACTGTAACTTGCTTGTGATCTTTCTCGTATATGAGAAAAATCAATCTGAGAAGTAATTCCTATACAAATACCCAGCATTATAGAAGAGACTGCAGAGAACAGGATTTTTAGATGGTCTTGCCTGAACTCATTTATTTCATGCCACGACAGTCTGGGGAAAAAACAGTCTCTCTGCTTGCTTATATGGATGGCACAGACAGCAGTGGGTCCATCCCCTCCTTCAGCACTCAGTTTGCTTCTGCTGAAGCTGGGTGGAAATTGCTGCTGACTTCAGTGATGGCAGATGGACGTGATCTATTTTTGATCAGGTTTGCACTGTTTTCACTTCTCTTTGCTTATATAAGAGTCAGCCCCTGTAAACTTTCTGTGCATTGGCTACTTCCACCAACTCCAAGGATATATTTGAGTGGATGAGGATTATTTGCTCATATGTAGTTTGCAAGATTAGAGCAAAATATAAATGACTAGATGCACAAATCTTGCCTAAGAGGGCTGAAATGGAGCTTAGCATACTCATCTGCTTCTGTCACATGCAGTGAACCTGAATTCTGGCCTGCTTTGGCTTCAGCATTGTGCTAAATCCTTTGCAGCACAGCATTTTCCAAAAAAGCTGAGAACCTCCACATCTGCATGGAAAATCAAACTAACAGACTGGGGAATTTAAAATTAGTATAAACAAATAGATTTCACAAGCTGGGCTACTTAGAAAATAAGTTAGCAATGCAAACCAGAGAAAAATAAGTTTGCATTTATGAGATTCTAATCACTTGTACTTTCATTAAAAAAATTACTTAAGTATTATAGTTCTCATGGCTCAATGAAGTTGAAGGGACTTAAGTATATGCTTAAAATTCTGTAAGTGCTTAAAAGTATTTCCAAACAAGGATGTAAGTCTTCAAAGTGCTTGGGCTAAGTGTACACTTCAGTGTTTTGCTGAGTCAGATCCGTCGTGTCACAGAGCCTCAAAGTGAAGCTCAGAGGTTTTAGCCTAGATGAGGAATAAAGCCAAGGAGCATAACAGGAAACTCTCCAGATTTTCCAGGGTCTAGTGCATAATTAGATTATATGTTCAATCTCATTTTGGGATTATGAATGGGTTTGGGGTTTTTTAGCTCGTTAAAAGGAGAAAGAGCCTTCCTTGCAGATAGACATATGCCGTATCTATCAGGTAGCTTTCCCTATGTTGCACTTTCCTAGTGTGCGGCATTTCAAAAGTAAAGAAATGTCAGTGGCACTGCGGTTTACTCCTGAGTAATAAAAAATGTCCAGCTTGTTGGCAAGTACTTCACCTGGATTCATCTAGATAGTGTTAAATTCCTTCCCAAGTTTCCCTTGGGCAACTAAATGGATTGTAATGATATTGCAAGTACAGCATAACACCGACCATAACAATTACATCTAAGCTGTGTTAACCATATATTTCAGCAAACGAGTCTTGACTGCATACCTTATGTTACATGAATGCCTTTATTTTAACATACATTTTATATATTTAAAACATGTTTCCCCTACCTCTGATCAGTGTTAGCCACATCCATTGCGTGCAGAAATGCATGAAGCAGAGCAGATTGAATAGCTTCTACTCACTGCTTCACATCTTAATTTCCCTTAAAATTTTATCCTATTACTTGGCCCCAGCCTGATTATGCCCTCCAGCACAGATGAATTTCGAGGAGGTAACAACTGCTTTGAAATTGATGGAAAGAGCCATAAAGAAGATTTAAAGACATAAAAAACATCTGTTACCTTCTCACCATACCTGGTACATGATTTCTTTCAAATCTTTGAATTTAAAGTTTGAATTTATTCAGTCATACCAGCATGGGTCCTGAAACTACACAGTCTGTCAAGCAAAATTTCACTGTCTTTAACAAAGACACTGCATCTTTGAGGAGAACTAAACTATTTTTTGATCTTTTCTGTGCTAATATCATGTTTGATGTGTTCTGTTTGCTGGTGTCCTGAGACCTCCCTGCTCCTGGGCCAGACCCTTGAGCCTGGAATGGCTGCCAGCTCTCCTTTACCTGGACTCAGATAGCCCTGATAGCTCAGTGAGCTCCCAGGAGATGAAGTTGGGTGACCCAGGCTGACTGCTTGCAAGGACATTGGGGTATCTCTGCACCACACTCCTTGGGTAGCGGCTTTTCACTTTTATGGGATATCTCTGCATGCTCCCATTGTCTTCCTCCCTCCTGTGAGCATAAATATTAGAGCTGGCTGCACAGCAGTGACCACCCCAGGACCTCCAAATTTGTCCTGATGCCTGGAGCTGGGATCACAGGCCAGATCAGGATGGACAGTGCTCTAGCAAAAATGAAAACAACCCTAAACCACGAAAGCAGCTTCATTTTCAAGATGTCATTGGCCTTCCTTGCCTTTCATGCATCTTGTATATCTGACTGTAAAGGGGCTTAGAGTCCAGAAGTTATGAAGATACACGAGGGCTTGATTCCCTGTGGGCCTCTGTTCCCCTGCTGTGGCTCAGAGCAGGTCCATGTGACATATCCCGGATTCCAGGTGAGGGTCTCCCCTTCACCCAGCATGATGGCGAGGCCAGACGTTACCTGAGCCCTCCCTGCGGGTTACAAGCAGGTGCTTTGCCTCGGTGTTGGTGTCTTCTACACACAGCTGTATAGATGCCCTACGTGTCCTTTTAGGCTTCGGTTCCACAGTGCAGTAGCCAAACACAGGGAAGGCCATAAATTTCCATTTTCTGCTGGCAACAAATTACTGCATGAATGAGCCCAAAAGGAAGTCTGGAAGTAGGCACAGCACAGCAACTGGTGTGCTGTTCACCGCTGCTGGGAAGAGGACAAGACCTGGACATTAACCCTTCCCACATACATCTTTAAAAGCATGATCTGACTATAAATAATTTAAAAAAATACCATCATGTCTCAATGGACGGTATCCCATCACATCAGCCTTAAAATCTGCTGAATGCAGGGGCGATCAAGATCTAGACCTCCTGCGAGAGACAAAAAAGAAATTAGCAGCTGGAAGATAAAGATGCCAAGGAAAAAAGAAACAAACAGACCTTTCAAAAGCACTTGGGAAAATATCATTGCGAATGCTCAATCATATATGGAAATCCTTTAAAACGTATGGGTGGAGGCAACAACAGGCAAGAAACAGCTGTGCCTGTTGAATCCCGTCCCTTTGAGCAACAGCACAAATCCCCACAGATGTAGAATCTTTTTTTATTAGCTTGCCCTCCACCCCACATCATATCTGTATATGAATTAGTAGCATCTCTAACAGCATTTCAGGTTATAACCTTGATTTATAATATTGGAAATGCTGGCACACCATTTTGTTTGCATAGAAGTCAGCTAGGTGAGTTGCATATCTGAGCTGTAATGTTGCTGTGAAGAATCACAGATGTTTAGCTGTTTTCATTTCCTCTCCTTGGTGGACAATCAACAACTTATAACTTCTCTCCCTCGCTATGAGGTGGCCCAGAAATCTAAGTGGGGGGTCTGGCCAGAGCAATGTACACTGTTGAATCAACAGGATACCCCTATCAGCCTCTGCATAGGCTTAGCGATGTTGGATATCTGAGAAATTTGGGCATTGATTAGAGCTTTTTATGTGCTTCTGATTGCTCTGGGCCTGTTGCCTAACCTTTTGGGTTGTTTTGCATACTGTTTCCTATGTTGTCCCCTTCTGGGACTTCATGTACCTTTCATTTCTCTTCTTCAGGAACTGAAAGCACACAATACAGATGGCTGAGAAATATTTTCCCCCTAGTGAATATTTTCACTAAAACAGAAACATCTTTATTATAACTGAATTTCCCATAAACTCTTAATGAGAAACCTCCTGCTTTTCAGAGGAAAACGAATGAGCAAGCAAAATCCTCAACCCACCCTTGTGCTCAGCAAGTTCTCCTATCTAGGGATCTAGCCAGGCTGTAAAAAATTCGTTCCGTAATGCCATGGAAAAGTGAGAAACACAACAAATCACTCTCACTCATCCCTCAGTCCAGCTATCTTCCAACTCTTTACCACCCAACTTAAACTGATATCCATCCAGTGACTGCAAAAGAGGTTCTGTCTGAGGTAGTTCTAGACTGCAGATGCAGATTCTGTGTCATCCAAACAATGGTGCTATTTGCACCACTACACTTCATCTTAGTTGCGCTTGTTGCTCTTAATTGATCAGGATACATTGGAGCTGCACTGCATTGTAAACCAGTTGATCCAATGTCAAAGCTGAATCATGCCAAACCGGTGTAGGTTAATCTAAAATTGCTCAAGAAGCATGGCTACTTGAAAGGGTGTTAACTTCACCAATTTCAAGGGAGTTACTCTTGTTTTGTGCCACTATAAACAACAGCAGAGCTAAGCCATGAGTCATCACTTGTCTCTCGTTTGCTGCTTCTATTTTCAGTGCAGATCTGCTGGCTTTGCTGCTGGCTGAGCTTGCAGTGATGCCTTTTGGAACTTCTTGCTATTTAAACAGGGGTAGACTTTGTTCTCTGAGGGAGAGCAGGGAGAATCAGGATGTTATGAGCCGGGAAAGGCTGAAACCCAAGGCTTACATAGTATTTTTAGTAATATTATAAAATTCAGGTGCCCCAAAGCCTAGATTTTGTCTCAGCTGGTAACAAGCATTTGAGAGCAGTCATTCTGTGGCTGTATGAGGTTCCCCTAAAAAGTGCAGGTCCCAACTCAATTAAAAAGAGGTTCCAAAGAAAAAAGCTCCTGGACAAAGATGCCTGAGGTCTATAGTTGCTTTGAACCCCTTATGTGTCTTTGCATTGCCATATAATCAGAGGATATTTTTATACCAAGACAGCTATTTTAAAACTTACTTCTCTGACAGAGCCATGCACAGACAGGATGTGTTCATTTTCTAATACAGCTAATGCAGCAGTCCATCAGCTGAGAAATATCTGAAAAAAGGGTGGCTTTCCTCAAAAGGAAAATGTCTAAAGAAAGCATGTGACTTTCAGGGGAGGAATAGTTTATTATTGTTAAAGAATCCATTCCACAAAACATTTTTTGTCTGACTTTTAGCATTTGAACTACCTCACGTGGTCCAGCATTGCAGCTATCAAAATCACTTGTTTGCCCCCGCCAATCAGCAAGTAATCCTGTGGCTAAGGTGCTGTTTCCACATCTTCCTTTTCCACCCAAGCTGCCATTATCTGTCAGGTCTTTACTTTCAGAAACCACTCATTGTTTTCATCAGGCCTGAAAACAAGATGTGGCAGGAGCCATCACGAGTTGACAGATTTTGTTTGCAGACTTAGGGATGGATGCTATGCCCATGGAAACTAATGATTAGTTATGTCTTCCATGCATGCACTGCTTTTGGCTACTCTTTGTCCTGAAAATTGCCATGCTGGCAAAGATTTGCAAAAGAACAGGATGAAATTCTCCTCTATGTAGGCAGCCAGCACGGGGTGCATGCTTTACCACAGTCTCCTATCAGGCTTATTTTGACAACGCAGTAATGTATGGCCATTCTGTTGGTCTTCTGAAAATTATTGAATTCCAGTCTTATAACTTAACTGGTGTCACATTATTATGAATCACCACAAAAATATTTTCAGTGCTTCTTGGAATAAATAGAAAACTCAAGCAAAACTAGAAGGGCTAAATAGGAATTTAGCACTTAGAGTAGGAGCCATGAAATTATTCTAATTAGAGCCCTTTAAGTCTTGATACAGAATATACTGAATGAAGTTATCTCTTAATTTCTTTCAGGCTACCTTTTCTTTAATTTGCAGTCATGCCAGGTTGGTCTGGCAAGCCCAGGAATCAAACAAAATAACACGTCATGCTGGCAAAGCTAAAAAGAAATTGTGGACTGCAAGCTCCACTCTGATGTGTGAGTACATGCATATTTATATATGTCTGGGTCAGTAGAAACTGGAAAAGATCCTCCTACCACTAGAGTGGATTCTGCTGCTGTTGTACCCAGGCATTTTCCATGCAACCCTACTGACTTTGGTAGAGTTACTCTATCTGCATGGCAGGGATCCTTAAAACAGACCTTGGACTATTGAAGTCAATGGGAATGTTGCCATGTCCATTGGCTTCATGAGTAGCAGGGATATTGTTGGCTTAAAATTACAATCAGCTTTCAATTATTATTTCTGGCTTGGGAGGGAAGAGCTTAGAGAAGAAAATGGATGGAGAGAAACATTGACTAAAGCCAAGAGAAGGAGTTTCAAAGCAGCATCATTATACTTTCTCAGAACAACAGGAACACAACGCATCTCCAGAAGAATGTATACTCAAGTCAAATTACAAGACGTGTATATTTTTCCTTAGGAAAAATGCTGTGGTGAAAAATGTTAATGATTTTTAAATAATGCTGCCTTTTGCAGGGAACAATTTTCCAAGCAATCTTTGCCTCCAAAGCAATTGCTGACCATTTAATGACATGGTAAGTATCAATCACTGGCAGAAAGTGTATGTGGTAAGGACCATATAATCACAAAGTAAATTCAACATTATTTTTGTCTTAAAAACCAGCACACATCTTAAATGATATTTCTGGGTCTGCTGTGTGTAATTACCAAGCATTGTACACTTCAGGAGCACATAATTACGAGGCATACTCCTTGCACTATGAGTATATAATTACTTGCTCAGGTCTAAAGTCTTCTCTTGGATGCTGTGTCTGAAGGGCCAAGTGTGAGCCCAAATATAGGATCCTTAGTGACCAGGACTTCGTGAGCTTTCACATAAATAGCCAAGTCGACATCTTACCCTGTTCTGGTTTCCTTGAGAAAGCTTTGGGAGAGGCCAAGACCTAAAGAAAATGTCGCGAAGTAACTACAGACTGGCTTAGTTACTTTAACTTTATCACACAGATGCTTCATCTGTCTATGTCTTCCTCTTGCCATTGTGTCACTGCACTCACTGTCAGTGTGTCCATCTTCAAAAGGAGGTGGACAATTTCAAAATGGTTGCAGAAGAAACGACATTATGTCTGGAAAACATGCCTGACAGGTAGACACTTAAAGCTTTTTACTTCAGACTGTCAACAGGAATTTAAAAGAAGTGACTAGAGAAAATACCAGGTACAAAGCCAACTAAAAGCACAACAAAATGGGTGCCTGGTGGCAGACAAGAGCAAGTAAAAAATTAAGGGTAGCAGTTTTAATGGTCAAAGTAATTAACTAATGACAGAAACTGCTCAGGAAACTATGAAGTCTTTGCCTCTGAATGCCCCCTAATCAAACTCTGGACATTCTTCCGGAAGGAAAAGTCTTTTAATATACAGAAGGTCACACTGGTGCAAATGTGAAAAACATTGAAACCGTGACCTGATAGTAGAACTCAGGATTCAGAAAAATCTGAGGTCAAGCACGCACACATAAGACACTCAATATTACACCTGACCCTGAAGGCTACTGTGTTTGGAGTGACCCACTGCCATCAATGGCACTGCATGGGACTGAGAGGGGTGTAGATGGGAGTAGAGTCAAGCACATCACAGCTCTTTGGCCCAGTGTTCAGGTGTGCTGGGTTGCACACAGGTAGCAGCCCCTTACAGCTCTGAGGAGGGGCTGGAGAAAGGGTAAGGAAAGAGGAGAAACTCCTGGGGAAAAGCTCTACAGTGAAATACGTTACATAGGGGCATTCCTCATCTCACTGTATATTGAGCAGACTAATGTAATGACATATCTGCCTGAGGTTTAATTTCTCAAACCCTCCTTCTAGGCAGAAAACTCCCCATTCCCTGGAAGGACAGTGGTAAAACAACCAGGGTAATCCAGCTGCTGGGCTCCTAAGAGAAAGGGTGAGTGGGGTAAATTCTGGGGTAAATGACTGAACGAATCCCTGGAGGATACCCTCTGGTGCTGTGGATGTGATGGCCAGTGTCAGCATTAAACAGAATTCAGGGCAGAGAGAAAACCACAGCTATAAGCAGACATGATAGCTACATCACACTGAATTTCCAGAGAATGCACAGAATGGTTAACCCGAGTAAAATATTTTACTAGAAAACTGCCAGTTCTATAAAGTTATTTTCTATTGAGTGCAAACCTCTGGAGGCCTATTAAATCCTTTTGGTGAGGAAGAAAAATCCTTTTAGCTGTGAGAGACAGCATTAGTCAATTTCCATCTGATAACCTCTGAGTCCTGGGAGTGTTCATTGTGGGCTTCTTTTCAGCCAAGTTCCTGAAGCCTCTTTTCTAAAAAGATATGCAGTACAGAGCAAAAATATTCTGTTTTCCTGTTGGGTTCCTGCTTTGACATCTTTTTCTCCCTATGGTCAGTAGCTGGCAAGTGGTCACTTGTTGTGTCTGAGGAAAGAAAGAATATCACTTAAGAAAATGAATGTAACCGCAGAACTATAAAAGCAAATCACTAGCGCTTTGCTCTCCCTTCCTTTGACTCAAAGATTCTGGTGTTTCTGAGGCATGTCCTGGCACTCACTTTAACATTGTCTCACCAAGTACTTGATGCCTAAGTTTTAGAAACTTTGTTGGTCAGAGTTGTGCTGTATTGCTGGAGCCAGATAAGGGCTTTGGATCAGAACAATTCAATGTGTGTCTGGCTTGCCTAGTCTGAAGCCCATTATATGCGGAAACAATTACCTTGATTTTCTCTGTCTTCACACTTGTACTCTGCAGTTCAGAGATCTCAAAGTGAAGGCTAATTAGTGAAATCTGAATTTAAATTTAAAACCATACTTTAAGATTTTGGGAGAAATGTCAGGTTTTGCTAATACATTCCCACCAGTGCTAACAAAATACTTTTTATTAATATTTTAAAAGTCTTCCACCTAAACATCACAAGTATTAATTTTTTTACCTTCAGTTGTCAGTAGAAAGTAACTGAGAGCTATTTCAGTGTGAAGCATTTTGCCGTGCATCTAAGCAGGTGATTTAACAAACCTTAGCCTAATGTCAAAGGTCCTGATGGCTTTCACACTTGAAGGCTACTGCACTTGCACTGCCTGACACCTGCTGAACCTCAGCTGCAGAGATTTTGTATAGAGGATAATGCTAGCAAGTATTTCCTTTTTTCCTTTGATGTTAGAGAGCATTCAGTGAGTAAGTGAAAAAAAAAAAAAGAAAAAAAGAAGGAGAAAGCCCCCAGCACTGAACCTAGAATTCAAGATCACAGATGGTCTGTTTTCACAGTCAGTCTTCAAGAGTCTGTTAATATCAGGTTAATTCCTGATTCCACTTAATACTTGCATCTCATAATAATTGAAAAATGGTGCAAAACCCAGGATGCAGTTTCCATCTGGTGCTGGGACAAGTCTGGTGTAATTCTCCTTGTCAGACTTGAGTCAAGCCTGATGTGAGCAAGACCAAACTGAAGTCTACAGTCTTTATTTGTGAAGAAATAAAAATAGCATTGACACAGGAAATATCTGGAGGCAGTGTGACTGAGGTGATAAATAATGGTGACAAATGGACCTTGTCAATTTACAGCCACTCGCATTTGGTTGCGTATCACAGCCACCTCGTCTCTCCTTCGCCCAGGTGTAAATGACAGAACTTGCATTGGCAAGTTAAGCCTATTTCAGATCTTGTGGGTTAATGACAGACAGGTTGTGTTGCCTGACCTACATGGTGCAATAACCCCCAATGCACCTGGGTGCTGAGACATTAGGAGAAAAATGGTACAGGGAAAATTGTAGCTGGGGAAGGAGAGCTGCACACAACCACATCGTGCAGAAGAGCACACAGGAGTGCCAATGGTTGGAAGGGAATGGAGGCTTGAGGAGGGTGGAGAGGCGAAGAAACAGAGTTAAGAAAGACTGTGGGTGTTCAGGAGTGCCTGAAAGATAGACGGGGAGGTTGTTTTGGCAGAGCAGAGGAAGCAGGAGCCTGAACAGCACAGTCAGGTCTGCAGGGCTTAGGGAGCAAAAGGGAGCACCAGAGTGAAGTGCAGCCCTTGCCAACTTTTGCTTTTTTTCTTCATCTTCTCAAAATAGCTACTTGTTAGAACAAGCTTCTTGCCAAGATGTCGCAATTGAGAAGTTTGCTCCAGATCCTGGCTGTGATCCCTGTAGCGCAACTATGCAGGGCGAATCAACACCCTGCCCCCACCAACAAGTGGCAGAAAACAGAATCTTGGCTGGACTGAAAATAACAAACTTTGACTCACTTCCTCTTCAGAAATTCTTCAGTGTGGCAATCTTGTTTAATATCTTTGTCAATGATCTGGATGAAGGGATCGAGTGCTCCCTCGGTAAGTTTGCAGATGACACCAAACTGGGTGGGAGTATTGTTCTTGAGAGTAGGAAAGCTCTGCAGAGGGATCTGGGCAGGCTGGATTGATAGGCCCGGGTAAATTGTATGAGGTTTAGCAAGGCCAGGTGTCAGGTCCTGCACTTCAATCACAACAATCCCATGCAATGTTACAGGCTTGGGAGGGGGCTGGTAAGCTGCCTGGCAGAAAAGGACTTGGTGTTACTTGTCCACAACCAGCTGAACATGAGACAGCAGTGTGCCCAGGTGGCCAAGAAGCCAACAGCTTCCTGGCTTCTAACAGAAATGGTGCGGCCAGCAGGAGCAGGGAAGAGATTGTCTGCCTGTACTTCTCACTTGTGAGGCTGCAATTCTGATACTGTGTTCAGTTTTGGTGCCCTCAGTCAGGGAAGACATTGAGTTGCTGGAGTGTGTACAAAGAAGGACACAAAGCAGGTGAAGGGATTGGAGCATAGGTCTTAAAAGGAGCAGCTGAGGGAACTGGGATTGTGTAGCCTGGAGAAGAGGTGGCTGAGGGGAGACCTTGTTGCCCTCTACAACTACCTGAAAGGAGGTTGTAGTGAGGATGGTATTGGTCTCTTCTCCCAAGTAGCAAGTGATAGGACAAGAGGAAATGGCTTCAAATCAAACCAGGAGAGGTTTAAATTGGATATTAGGGAAAAATTTTTACTGAAAGAGTGATGAAGCATTGGAACAGGTTTCCCAGCGAAGTGGTAGAGTCACTATCCCTGGAGGTGTTAAGAAAATGTGTAGACATGGCACTTCAGAACATGGTTTAGTAGTCATGGTGGTGTTGGGCTGGCAGCTGGACTTGATGATCTTAGAGGTCTTTTCCAGCCTTAATGTTTCTATGATTAGGCAAATTTCCATACTCCTGATATCAAGAGGGAATGAATATCCATTTAGTCCCTCAGCAGCAAGCTTCCAGGGGATATTTTTCCCAGCACAGCTCCTTCAGTTATGGCCATTTTAAAGTAGTGCAGGTATTCCTGGACTTGTGCTGACCAAGGAATGCTCTGCTGCTGTCATCAACAAGTTTGAGTGTGTGTGTGTGTGTGTACATGTGATTTAGATCTCTCCTTGCTACTCCATTTACAGAAGATAGGAGTTGCTTGGCATTTTAGCTAGAAAATCTCAAGCTCAGATTCCAGCAGATGAATCTTTCAGCTCCAAGAATTATCATAACCATCTGTCGTCAAACCAGCACTTGACATTAAAAATATGGAGGTTCTACTTCAGTGGAGAGCACACATTTCTTTGGTGACTGCTAGGAGGTAAGCAGGGAAAAAGAGATGGACACATGCTTGGATGTGAAATATGAATGACGAACAATTTTATTAGCCCAGAACTGAATCAGGATCCCAGACTGAAGTCTTGCTGAGTCTTACATCTGTTGTTAAGCTTTTCAGACCTCTGAGCTGCAGCAATAAATCTTTTTCTGCTAATGACACCAAGGCAGCATGGCAACTACTTAGGCAAAACTGTCTTGCACGCATGCATACAGACACATTCCCTTTTGGTGCCTGCTTGCTAGAAGAAAAATACTCAGTAGATCAAGGACAGATGTGCAAAAGTAAAAAATATCTTCTTAGTCATTGGTGTGGATGAAGATCTGCTAAAGAAATGAAAAAAGTGAAGGATTCCCATGAATTCAGGTGCTGGCTGAGCAGCTCAGTAGGTAATAAGACTGTTCCTTTGCTGAAAACTCATCTGAACGGTACTGGATAGTCAGGGGAGCCACTGCCTGCTTTTCAGCCAAATTATTTTAGCTGCAATTTCCCACTGAGCACAGCAACATGGAGAACCTATCCCAAGCATGAAGAGATGCAGCAAGACATCAATAAAGTATCATGAAGACAGACATTGAATATTCACTTCTACATTCAGTGGATTGTATTGTGACATTTTCTGGTATTCTCTTGGTGGAGTTTCAGCAGAAAAGGAATACCTTTAAAAGGGGCAGAGAATAGAGTCCTTTTGAAAAACAAAAATTATTTTCCTAGCCACCCAGAAAGATGCCATAGATCCTGCTACTTACAGGGATCTACTATTAACTCTTACTAAAACACCTAACTGCTTTTGAAAATCTGGTCTTCTGTGTTTTATTAGCGTCCCCTTCACAGAAAAAAGCCTATCGCCCCAGGCCCCATTCACACACCAACTCTAATCCTCTAGAATTTATAAATTAAATATGCATATCACAGACCTCAATCTGGATCATCCAAGAGTTCCTTTGGGGTTTTTATTCCAGTTTCCAATCAAAGAGATAAAGAGCTGGAATTCAGAGTCTTGTCTTCTGCAGGGAGGTGTTTCTTCTAAAACAAGAACACCTCTGGCTAACCCTGGGCATCTGTATCCCCTCTCAACTGCTGCATGATGAATTCTTAGTTGGAGGTCATACATAAACAGCATTCACGAGGCAACCAGCAGTGAGGTGGGCAGCCACTCCCTTGTGACTCCTCCAAGGTGCCAGCAGTTTGGATGCAACTGAACAATCTGAGTGCCCATGGGGAGATGTGTATTTGCACGCAGAAAATTAGCTAAACATTCTCCTTGCCAAAGAGGCCAGGTTGGTGGGATGTGTGCTCAACAAGCAGCAGCCTGTGTCTCCTGAATTTGGATGCAGCTGTGGCCCAACCGATGTTGTGGTAGGCAGACAGCATGTGTGTGCGTTTGGCTTCCACAAAGGGGCCAAAAAGGCAGGTGAACATGCAGCATCACCAGCTTGCCTGAGCCTGCCTGGCATTACGCACCCAACTAGTGTACAAAACCACTGCCTTCATTCTCCTGGGTCGGTAAAACAATCACAGTTGGCTGTTGTCTTTGGAGAAGCTGTTTACTGTGTCTGTTCCCACGAGGAGAAGAAAGGGTCTCTTAACCTTTTCGGGGCTTTCCAGAGAACCGATATGAGTCCAACACAAGGCAGACTTACTGACTGAGGTACGATGCTGCCCATCCTTCTGTCTTGGGCTGTTTCACAGACCCAGCTGAGACCAGCAGGTTCCCATGGAGATGCTCTCCAAGGTCCAGCCAACACTCATAGCTGGGGCACATCTTCAGAGCTGCTAAGGGTCTGCAACATTTCTGATGCCACCTCACACTATCTGGGGAAATGAGGCTATGAAAAAGCAGTTTGATGGCACAATCATCTACGGCTTATGCCCAGCTGCTTGGATGTCCTGGAGGGGGGTGCAGCTGAGGCTGCCATGTGCTCTGGCACAGCTCAGTGCCTTTGGTAGTGATGTCAAGGGTAGGTAGAGATGCTGTTCGGTTGATATGTGGAAGGCACAAAGCTGGGAGACATGCAGTGCATCAGTGAGGAGTGGAATTTAAAAATATTTCATCAGCTTAGAAAAACAGACTGGAGAAAGTAGGATGAAATTCAGTAGACACAAGTACAGGATGATATACTTAGGCTTGAGCAAACAGATCTATAAATCTTTCAGCTTGAAAGTGTGAGAAGGAGTTCTGCTCTGCTAAGCCCTGGAAAAGCCTCAGCTGAATTTCTGTGCTCAGTTTCATGATCAGCTAGAAGGCCAGATCTCTACACAGTTTCTTCATGACTCACTGTAAACCAGAGGCTTTGTAAAACAACAGTGGTTATTTAAAGATCTGTCATCATTCCCCTCTGGCACAAATAATTCTGTTGGTTTGGTTGACAGTGTAAGCTTCTAGGGTTGCAGTCTGAGAGCACTAGAATTAAACTTTGAATTTGCCCTGGAAGATGTGGCCAGAAAGTGTATTGGAGACACCCTTTTGAGTGGGAAAAACCATAGTGATGTTGTTGTGCTGGGGAATAGGTGTTGCTTCCCTCCTGTGATACTCCAAGTCAATAGTGGTATTACTCCAATAACATCAAGAGAGTTAGGCTGATATGAACCTGAAAATAATGCAGTGTTTAATTAGATGATTCTGATAAGAAGAACCTGAGGTAACATGCGTAGCTAGAAAAGATTAATTGCTGCTTCAATTCCCAAGTTAGTTCCTGGTAGGATTGCCTCTAGTCACAACACAGTTTCACTGTAATAGTGCTGCATGCTGTTAAAAGTCAGCAGTCATTTATTTTGCACTGAACAGGCTACATTATGAAGGAGATAATCAAGTTTGCTGTCATTTTTGGCAACTTGTTAATGACATAGGGCAGCATAATGTCGCACAGGTCCAGAATTTAGCTGCTAAGCTTCAAGCTTCATGCTTTGCACATACTGTCAGTCTTCAGAAATAGTTTATGCTTTATCCACAAACTCTGCATTAAATTTATTGTCACTTCTGGCTAGTGTCTGAAGGGCAACCAAACGACATTTTTCTTCATGCCTGTTATATGATGTAGTAACAAGGAGGGGGGAAAAAAAGCACTCGCAATTAACATGGCCAGACCCTTTGTAAGAAGCAGATGGAACAGAAAAGAAAACAAATCTTGTGTGACTCACTCAGAAGAACTTTTAACAAATCCTCCATTTCTCTAAATCTATGTATGTCCTTTGTCTAGAAGGAAAGAACCTCCAGTGGTGTGGATATTAGCCTAGGACCCAGGTCAGTGTGAGCTGACCAGGACCATGTTCCTCCCTCCCTCTCATACTCTATCCTTATCTTCTAATTTCCAGATAAAGGAAAGTCAGGCCTGTCATCCAGCCAGAAGCCACAGCACACACAGCTGGCAGCACCAGGGCTTCAGGTTTAAACCCATTAAGCTCATTTCCTGGCTCTGGTTTGCACAAGCTCGTATCTTCCGAATTTTACTTTGACTTTCAGGGAGGAAAAAGGAAAATATGCTAAAAATGGATAGTTCACTGCAGTTTCCACCACACATTTTTAAGGTTGCTCTCCACTGCATTGAGCTCTCCTAGGTCAATTTTGCCACAAGTGTTTTTTTGGGAGTATTTCATGGTAGAAATTGTTTCAGGTTCACAGACCATAACAAACCCTTCTGGAAATCATGTACAGTCTGTGTGGTGATCTGTTTGGTTTGTGATTTGTCTTGGTCAGTTATTTTTACTTGGTTCTTTGTTCATTAGGAGTTTCCTGATGAGTAGAGGACTCTCGGCTCTCCTGATTACTCCTATTCATAAAGGGTGGGAACTCTGGCACCTTCTGACAGTTCAGGCTTTATAAGGGCAGATAGGCAGAAGGATCAGGCTGTGGACGGCATTCAGAATGGATACAAAAAGCCTGACCTTCATGTCCTGAAGCTGAGGGATTCTGAAGAGTGGTTCAAAGAGGGTAGGATGAGCTGACACTGGGCGATTGATGGGTAAAGAACATAATCTTAGCAACTGTCTTTTGAAGGGTGGCCTTCAGGAAGAAGAAAAAAAGAAAAAGAAAAAAGGAAAATTAGTGCAAGCGTTGAAGCTTTAGCAAAAAGGTTGACCTTTATTGATCCTAACTTCTATGAATTCTATCTGTTTATTCCAGCAGAGGAATTGAGCCTGAATTTATTTTTCTTACAGACTTCCCTACTAGCTGGATTCACTGGTGAGTGAAATAAAAGTAAGAGGAAGTTGAGTGCTGATTTTGCCAAGAGAAGGACTGCTTCTCAGGCCAGCACTTCATACAAAATGCTGTGATCTCATGATTTTGTGCTTTATGAGAAAGACTGAAATAAAGTCGTAACTGCTCTGTGCTGCGCTGAATGGTGTTTACGGTCACAGGAGACATCCCAGCACTCTCAAACTCTCACCCTCCTCACCTCTCCCAACAGAGTAAAATAACACAGCAAAACAACACAGCCAATTGAAAAAGGTCAGCATTTGCCAAGATGGACACAAGTGGGTTGTCATACTGACTGCATTGGGGTTTAAGTGGCTAGAGTGAGGAGCAGAAGATGGAGAGAAATGGATGGGAGTAGAGCTGGCTTCTGCTAGTCCAAGCAGCGACAGATTCATGTTTTGGCAGAGCAGTGATGCTAGGCTGACATTTCTTATTGCCAGGCTTTCTGTTAGCATCAGTTCTTCTGGTACATTTGACCATAGTTAAAATTCACCACCACTTACACTGAGATATCCTGGCCTTGCATCATGAAAGCCTCTGACGGTAACACTCTTTCTGGAAGCAAAACGTGGAATGATGCACCCATTACAAGGATAAAACTTGAATAGCAGAATAAAATGGAGCCCAGCAGAGCCAAGCTCCCAGCTCAGGCCACGTGGTCCCCAGGTTAAAACTTGTCCTTTCAAAGGCTGTAGCCAAAATGAAGAAAGACACAAACTACTCGTCTTAGAACAAAGAGAGGGAGGAAGTGAAGAAAAAGGAAATCTATTTTTAATAGTAGGAAGGGTCTTGGATACAAAGGGTCACCCTGGATAAGAGAATATAGAGTAGGCAGAAGCAGCACCATTTCTAAATGGCTCAGGAACAGAGAAGGAAAGAAAGCTAAGAGCTGAAGAGGACTCGTTTTAAGGACCTGAATGAGAAGGAGGATGAGGTATTCAGCAGTTTCCCATGAAGAAGTACCTTTAAAAACAAACCCCATCTTTCAAAGAAAAAAATATGAGAAACAAAGCCCAGAAGCACTTCACGAGATTTTAAATAATTTATAAATGTCGTCTGCATTTTTCTCACCCTTAGAAAATTTCTTTAGAAATCAATGGATAGCTGTTCTTGGTGGGAGCTTTCAGCACTGTATTGAGTGAGCAATCATGTTCATGTCAATCTCCTTTCTTTGGATCACATTAAGGATTACATGTCATCACAATGGCTGCATTTGTACAATGCCTTAAAACACAGTTGCTGATGCTTGTGGAAAGTACATAACAGCAACCCGGAAGGCACCGTGGACGATTGTCCCATACTTCTTATTTCCACTCTCTATCAGCTGATGATCACAAGAAATATTTGTTTTTCTGCTAACATTTTGGTTCCACTTCTACTATGATTTATGTAGGGTGTGAGTTAGAAGTATCTCCATTAAAACTCATAGATTTACAAGAGCTGAGAGTGTGGAGAACTTCTGAATTTAATTTATATAGTCCCTGTTTTGCAGAACTGTTTTTTTTTAAAAAAATTGTTGTCTCTAGAGAGAGTAAATTAACAGTATGACACCACAGTTTGACGTGTTCCTGTCTTCCTGGCAAGACATATGCAGAATAAGGTAAGATTATATTAGTTCTTCACCAATTAAGAAAAAAGAATCCCTGTTGTTTCATGCAGTTTGGGATTGATGGACATCTTTCCCCTGCTCCTGCTGTTTTCTCATTCTTCTCTGCTACCTCCAGCTGTAAAGACCTTAAAACGTTTCATGCTCTGTAGGAAGTAAGACTCAAAGACATTTCCTATGCTCCTTCACATTACCCTTTCACCTGCCCCCCAAACACCAGAGTGCATTGAGTTCTGCTGCTGGGCTTCTGCATTTCAACTCAGAGATGAGTGCATTTCAGGTGAATATCTGTGTATGGGACAAGATCCCCCACTTTATGTGGGAAAAAAATTAAAAGAGAGAATAAAGACAGTCTCTGAGGTTTCCCATGAGACGATTTTCCTGGGTATTTTTTCTGATGAGTACAGCACCAGTACTGGTTAGGGGATGACCTGCTGGAAAACAGCTCTGCAGAGGAGGACCTGGAAGTCCTGGTGTACAACAAGTTAACCATGAGCCAGCAATGCGTCCTTGTGACCAACATGGCCAATAGTATCCCAGAGTGCATTAAGAAGAGTGTGGCTAGCAGTTCGAGGGAGGTTATCCTCCTCCTCTATTCTGCCCTAGCGAGGCCACACCTTGAGTACTGTGTCAAGTTCTGGGCTCTCCAGCTCAAGAAAGACAAGGAGCTACTGGAGAGAGCGCAGCAGAGGGCCATGAAGATGGTTAGGAGAATGGAGCATATCTTTTATGTGGAAAGGCTGAGAGATCTGGGTCTGTGTGGCTTGGAAAAGAGAAGACCGAGAGGGGCCCTTATTGATGCTTACAAATATCTAAAAGGTGAGTGTCAAGAGGATGGGGCCAGACTCTTCTCAGGGGAGTCTGGCAACAAGACAAGGGGCAATGGGCACAAATTGGAGCACAGGAAGTTCTACCTGAACATGAGGAAAAACTTCTTTACTTTGAGGGTGATGGTGCACTGGAATAGGCTGCCCAGGGAGGCTGTGGAATCTCCTTCTCTGGAGGTATTCAAAACCTGCCTGGATGTGTTCCTGTGCAACTTGCTGTAGGTGAACTTGCTTTAGCAGGGGTTTGGATTAAATGGTCTCCAGATGTCTCTTTCAGTTCCAACTGTTCTGTGATGAGAGGGGACAGGTATACTTGGGACTTTGGAGACTGCAACTGTTGCTCTTTATTGCAATTCCTCTGTCTCATTAGGATGTGGAAAAGTTCTCCTTAACTGAGCCAAGCACCATCTTCCTGAAGTAGCTCTTGTTTCCGGTGCCTGTTTTTGCTGAACAACATAACTTTACACATCACCTTGTAATAGTGCTCTGTATCGCATTTACAGGGCTACTTTATCATGCTCATGTTTCTAGATAAGTAATTCCACTCTCCATTGGGTGTTAATCCCTTGCAAATATTTCTGTACACCTCTCCTCATGCTATCACTCAACCATTGCCTTCAAACTTACCTCTGAAGACTCTCATATCTCTGGTAACTGCTGTTACTCTTTTCCTTCATGGTCACTCAATACTCTTCTGATAACAGCCTGGCCAATGTACACATTTCTCTTTAAGCCACAGAGCCCTTCTTATAGACCTACCTCATCTCTGTCCTTTTTCCACAGGCAACAGCTGTTGTGACAGTGATGGTGACATCTCTCCTCTGTGATCTGGACCCATTGGGGCAGCAATTTCCAAACTGCACAGCTGGTGGTTTCAAGTCCTGTGGTAGGCAACAGCTATCTCTAAACCGACAGTCTCCTTTGGTGTTCCTGAGTGTGAAATTATTTCTTCCCTGCCTCTCCACCATGCATTAATTTTTAATGAGGGAAAGTAAGTTGCTCACTGTTCTGCTTTATATAATTACATATTTGGAACTTTAATTAGAACACCACTAAAATCAGAGAAGACAAATGAATCCAGCTCTAAGACGTTATTTAACCACATAAATGCATTTTCAAATTAAGACGGAGCTCTTTGATACCAGAACCACTTAAAGCAATCCACATTGGTAACATTTGCTAAGGAACCATGCACACGCTACCACCTGCCTCCATCAAAACTAAGGGTGCTTTAAATCATCCAGTGCCAAAATTAATGCAAACAACCTGCAGAAGGATAAGGAACAAAGAAAATAACATACCAGCCCTGAGGCCTCTCTCTAATCTTTGGAAGAGCCTTAGGATAGACACATCAATTATTTTCTTTGTTCCTCCTTCTGTACACTGTTTGCATTACAATTTGGCATAATGATTTAAGAAGCTTTGAGTTGTGTTGGATGTGGGTGGTGGATTCATGGCTTGGAGATTGTGTTGTTGTTGTTGTATATTACTGTCTAACTCTCAGGGGACTAAGCTTACTGTACTCCATCTGCAATTAATTTATCACTTTGCATATGTGTGTTTATATAGTGTACATATTATGAATAATGCATGCATACATATCTCTGTAGCTATTAAGCACTATAATTTCATTTTTTCTTCTTTTTTTGCTGTAGACAGTAAATATCTGCTCAGATTTCTCCATTTTTTTGATCACCTAATATATGATGTAATGAGTTTTGAGGCATATGGTTGAGCAAAGCAATTTTTTTTCGCATGTTGACTGTTCTCAAGCTACAGTGATGTAGCTCCAAACAGATAGCAAGACACTGTGGGTACACAGCAAGCCATGCACTTTGTAGATGGAGCCTGGATATTCAGGCAGTTTTCCTGTGCTAAGGATTTGGCTCAGAAAACAATCATCTAGAATCTGTGATATTTCTTCTTAATGAGGGTGATTGGAGAGACAGTAAACACATTGACTGAATAAAATTGTGCTTGAATAACTAGAAGAAGGATATGATCCATATTAGTTTCAGGCTGTACCATTGGCACATCATCCGAGAAGGCTGAAATAGTTACATTCTTCTAAGATTCAAATATGCTTTGAGGTGAACATACCATTTAGCAAGCATATATATCAACAATTCATCTTGTGGCCTTTTTCCTTAACACCACAGATTTTCGGCCAAATCCAAGGCTGATGCTTGCTCCCTGACTGCAATGGGCTTTCATCTAAGTTATGATTTGGCGTCTTCCACTTAAAGCAGAACCAAAGTTCTGCAGTGAAATAGGTACATACAGGTCAATTAAGTAGTAAGGACAGTGTTGGAATATATTTAGGTAGCAAAATTGCTACTGAGGAAACCTTATGCTTGAAGTGTAACTGGGCACAAATCAGGAAGAGAAGCCAGTTATCAAAAGCATTGGTAATTCTCTCCCAAACTGATTGAAAACTGATTCACTGAATTGATCCTTTGACAGCACAGCACACAAGCCCTGGCGTTTTACAGATTAGGTATTGACTGGATTTAGTCATGGCCTGTTAGGAAATACTAAATACAGCAAATATAATGGAGCAAATGGTAATTTTTCAGTACTGCCTAGTTAACAAGGAAACATTGGGAAGAACAATTTGCTTGTCCTTCCTAAACTCTTGCACTGCAGTGCCTAGCTCATCAGTATCCCTTACTGAGTCGGTGGCTGGAGGCTTACCCTCTGCTAAACACCTCAGGACCACAAGACATGGATTATACAGAAGCTAAGTCAAGCCCTACCACTTCCTTGGGACCACCTTCTTCCTAGCAGACACAGGGACTGATAACCTTGGCTGGGCTGAAGTGACTGCTGCAGACGTGGAGCAGGCTGTGTGAAACAAAGATCACATGCTGTCTAGCTGCACAGAAATCCACAGGTCGTTTCCACTATATTAGGGTGGGTAGGAAACTGATAGACAGCAGATGCCTGGCAAGTTGTGTCATGGCACTAAAGAAACGTGAGAGAAGGCTTTGCTGCTTTAGCTTTATCATCATCCTCATTGCAAAGCAGATGGTTCTGAATCATACTTATTCCAATGTTACTTATTTCTTGGACAATGTAACAGGTCCTTGTAAAGAGTGTGAGTTAATTTCTGCACATGTAGAGTTTCAGAGCAGCATTTCTAAGCCAGGCTTGCAAGATGTTTATCATCTAGTCAAAGCACTTTTTTACAGTCAATCTCCTCTCCACACACCTAAGTTGGAGATGAAAAAGTGCTACCGTGTAAAAGAATGTGGGAATGACAAGTTGTGCTCTGTGGTCACACAAACTATACCCTGAGCGGCCTTTGCACTATAAGGTCCTTTGTGTTTGTGGTGAGGACAGGCCTAGTGTTTTAATTGAAATTCTGCCCATCATAAAGCCAAGCTTGCTTTACCCGTTTACAAACGGGTCCCTCCTTCCTCTCAAAGAAATCTCTTGACTCAAAATCTGGCTAGGTCAGCTAAATTTTGTATTTGAAGAGCCTTAGTTATGTATTTTGCTTAGAACATGAGATAAAGCCGAACGGATATTGCATGTCATTACCAGACTTGACAGTGCTCTAAGGTAGATGCCATGCTGCAGAGCAAGCAGTGGAACGCACCTACTAGGCATGAGGCCACACACCAAGTGGGAGGTGGTACCTGGCAGGGCTGAGGAGCTCCCACAGATTTCTGCTCACTTTTCCAGAGGGTGAAACTAGGGTAAGTAGAAATTAACGTATATTTCCCCAGTGATAGGAAAATCCCCATGAATGCAGCCACACTGCACTGTACATTTATTAGACAAATAATCTCATGCACATGCATTAATAGGTGTTGTCAGGGATGCAGAATTTGGATGGTCGAAAATACATGCTACTCACACTTCTTTGGCACTTGAACTAGAACTTCTTCCCTGCTTTGACCAGGTAGGCAAAATCTCCTAAGTTTAGTTAATTTGCTCACCTCCAATAGGCAGACGATCTTCTCTCATTACCAGCTCTCTTGACTAAGATATCTGAGGATGCATTAGCCACTTAGAGGAAACCCCGAAACTAGAAAGGACACCTGTTGCTACAGAATCATGTCCTTGATATCTGTTCTTTGATGCAGGAAAGCAAGAAGCCTCCATGGCAAGTTGTGAACATTTTCTGAGATAGTACTATGGTAATAACATGTTTTTTAACTTCAGGTTTAAGAAAGTTGGGGCCAAGACCTCAATGATGGGATAAACCAGTGATGTGGCAGCCCAGTACTTCTAAAGGAAATTGGCCATTTCTGCTATGTTTTTCAGACATGAATAAAATCGTACCAAAGTGTGAAAAGCAAATCCTCTTTATGAATAACTGGATAAACCCAGCCCTTGCTGAAATTTATGTGTCATTTGATCATTATGTCCATGGCTATAATTAGAAAGGTACAAAAGGATATCACAGAGAATAAATAGAGTTGTTACTTGGCAAGGGTCTGATTTTGATTACATTTGTAAGGCATAGTTGGGTAAGTTTCTGCTTACATTCTAATTTATGAGGATGTGGGTCAAAGTCATTTGCTACAGCTCAGAGTAAAGCCAGGAGATACATTCTTTACCTATTATGACTAATATGACATCTGTAGAGAGTTAAATAAAGAGTATCTCTCCTCCACGAGTTTTTAAAGCATCCTTCTACTACTGAAACAGGAAATCAATTCCATGTTAAAGTGTTGTTATAACAGCAAAGCCAACAAAGCGAGGACAACCTCAGACATGTGCCTGAAACATAGTAAGCTTCCAGAAGAGCTCTGTATTCAAGGCAGAGTATGTGGAAGAAGTCAGGAAGTGGAAATTGTGTGCCAGATTCTTTACTTGATTATACTAGTTGGAAGAAAGAAAATGAAGTTTCACCGGGCTGACTCACTGGTTAAAGAATGGACAATCACATCATAGATTTTTAAATAAAAGTGTTGCTGACCAGCTGGTCAACAAGGCTACAATACAACCCTAAAACCTCAATAGGAAAGAAGAGGTGTTGGGTCAGGGAGATATTGCATAGTAAGGTGACACATAGACTGAAATCCACTCATCTGGATTCAGGCCCAAGTTCTGCCACTGACCTTTCCTGTGTTCTCAAGCCAGCCAGGTACACCAGGGTTTGAATAAATGATCATTATTTTGCATGACTTTGAAAACCCCAAGCCTGGGTTTTTGCAAGCCCTTGAAACGCCAGCTGAAAATGAAGATTTTTTCAGCCAAGCAGAACCCTTAAAAATTACAAAAATAGCTTGATCCTGCAAAAGTAGAAGCTGCTTATTACTCACTTATGCACATCACAGACCCACCGCAAGATTTAACCAATTACATGCTTTAAATCTTGGGATGGAAAATGACTCGCACAATGAATGGCGAGTTTATTCTTCCGCTGGTGCCCATCCTTTTTTTCCCCACACATAAAGAATTTCTGTTTAAATTGTGGTGTATTAGCCGTTTTGATGCATTAAGGAATAGTCCAAACAACAGTAGGATTATATCAACACATGATGCCTTCAGAACGTTTTAAGAAGCGCAATGAGATTTAAAACAGAAATTGGCCCTGATGCAAAATAAATACCAAGGTAAATCATCACCTCAAAACCTGAGACACTTACTGTGACTTTTATTAACTTAGGATATTTACTGTATTGCCCTTCAGATGAAATGTGATCACCTGGTGCAAACTTCCTAAAAAGAAGTTATTTACAATGGGTCTGCTTCCAGCATTGGATGGTAGGCGATTCTCACACACCACTCATGAAGTATTAGAGAACATGACTTCCAGAGCACAGGATCCCCTGCTTGTGAATGTTTAGGAGTCTGTCTATGCTGGGATGTTCATATTTATTAGGAGCGAAACGGTTCTCACAATTTAAAACATCAGCTATAGAAGTAACTTTGTTAGGCCTTACTACACCAGATGGAGAAACATGAGTCTCCATGGATGTAGCCATTTATAGGTGGCTACACTAAGCCATTCCTAGGTGCAGAAGTATTTCCCAATAGCACGTATGCAGGAGGGAGCCTAGTCTCATGGAAGCAAATCTCTATATACGTGCGTTGTCTCTGCAAGTAGCTGATAAAGGTCACCAGGGGGTAACCCTGAGTACAGTTCCTAGGCAGTGCAGGATTTACTTGACTCCTTGAAGCTATGCAAGTAACCTTTCAGTCAAAGTCTGCACTGTTTAAATTTTGCATTGGAGGTCAAAGATGCAGCAGATCTCTTTGACAACAGCTGTGGGAAGTTCCTTCAGAACGCAAGGTGTGTGCTTTGAAGAGCTACTGTTGTGGTTTGAGCTAAATTAGAGACAGCTTTGTGACTAACTCAGTTGCTCTATGTAACTTCATTCTGTGAAAGACAGCTGCATGTTTTTGAGACAGTGCTCCTCTCTAAAAGGGATAACGCAGGGCATTGGTATGAAAAAAGGCCATTGCTTATACTTATCCCTATAGTAACCAAGGCCATCCTCAAGCTGACAGAAAAAGGCTGCGCCTACTAGGAGGGGTAGAAAGGACAGGTGACCCCAAAATGACATAGAGAGTGTTCCATCCCATATATGTCATACTTGGTATAAAACTGAGAGAACACAAGCATCTCATCCCTTTTCTATGACAGCTGACATCCAGTGAGGACCTTATCTGTCTGGTTGCTCCTGATCCTGGATCTGTGTGTTCCTGAATCCAGTTCCTGAGTCCAGGTCCCTCCTACACATGGACTCATTCTCACGTGTCTGCTGTACAGTATTTGTGGTGACATATAGTTATTGAGGTGTGGAGGCATGATCTCATATACTTGTATATATTTTATTACTTTCTAATTATTTTCATCATCATCATTATTATCATTATAATTTCAGTAAAGCTGTAGTTTTAGTTTCCAACCTGCAAGTCTTTTTCCTCTCATTTTCCTCTTTCCCTGGGAGTAGGAGGAAGGGATTTGGGAATCCAACTACATGGTTTTAGCTGCTGAAATTAGCTGGGCTAGATGTAAACCATGAGAGCTACCCAAAGAATTTATCATCTGAATAGGCCTTTGCTTCCTGTTTTGTGGCATTTACTTATAGGTTAATACTTTTCATCTCACATCCCAAGAAACACAAGTTTCTCTTGTATTCTCCAGTGTATTGCAAACAAAGACTTACATCCATTCAGTTTCTCTTGGGTGATGGATTTCTTTTTTAAGATGCATACTTTCAAATTCTGGGCTGCCAAACATGCTCAGCAGCTTTGTCATTCATAGCAGCACTGATGCTACACTGTTCTTACAGCATGTGTGGCAGTATTTGAGAAATATGATACCAAGTTCTAAAGGATTTTGTTTTTTCTGTTCCTTCTCCAAATTTTCCTCTGACATTTCCAGATCTCTTCTCTTCCCTGTTCCTCTGAGATTTTTCCTCAGGGGACAGTGTCTCTGAACGATTTCATTGCCTAGGATGCTGTTAGGTCTACTTGTCATTATGTATTTGCTCTGAAGTTTCTGATTTTAAAAGTTTTTAAAATTTTCCTTACGACTCACAACATCCACTGCATGATATCACAGGAATAAAGCCCTAAATGAGAAGCATGGGAAGCACAGAACTCTTCTGCTTTGTCTTGGGTGATTACTGCATCAGTCAGAGACAGACACAGGCTTCCATCTTTGCTGCCTTACAGCTCCTGGGAGAATGTCAGGATCCACATAGTCAATTTGTCTCATAATTTTGTAGATGGGCTGTGAAAACTTTGGTGTCCCCATGCTGGGTAGAAATGGAGAGCAAGCCATGGCTTTTTCAGCCCACATGAGGTTAAATTTCTCAAAAGTCCTTGTTATTTTATGACTGCGACCTGGAAGCCCACAGAAAAAATGTTCAGTCCTGCAGAGGATTCTAAATCTCATCACGCTGACAGTGACAAATACGTATAGATTATGCAGAGCCTGAATGCTGAGTGAATTCACCAACCCAGTAGGAAAGTTTCCTCTCTTAATTACACAGGAACAAGTAGGGAATTGCTCTAGTGATGTGACTCATTTTGGATAGACACCAATACAGGAGAGAACACAATCTGCCTCCTTGAATGCTGCCAACAAAAGCCCAGTTGTATTATCCCATGATCTGACTGGGGCAGCCAGTCTCTCTGAACTGATGTCTGACTCAGCTCCCACAGAAGTCAATGTAAGCCTTTGCGCTGATTAAAATGCTTTTCAGTAGACCCTCTTGGCAGCCAGATTGGATTTCAGATCAAGGCCTCCATTACCTGCTTTGATTGAAACTCACATGCTCGATGGTGCTGACCTAACTGTCATCTTATCTCAAGACTGGCCCCACTTTGACTGGGGGGGTTGGATCAGGCGACCTTCTAAAGGCTGCTCTGACCTGAAGTATTCTCTGTTTCTCTATGACTTCGTAACAAATAGGGCTGTGGGAGACACAGCAATGCTCTCATCCATCAGCTCAACCTGTACTTTCAATAGAAGAAAGACTCCTGCGCAGGTGTCCTTGGGAATTTTAGGCATTGTTTAACTACTGTACTAGCATACCTGTTTTTATTAGCTTATGATGCTCTCATCATGTTACAACATAGATCAGGACAAGTCCCAAACCCTAGAGATTTATCTTCCCTAGAGGAATGCTTCCAAGAGTTTAACCCAATAAACAATGGAGCTTAGCTGAGATTTAGGAGGAATGACTTTTCCTATTTGATTTGCAAGGTCCATTTTTCCCTGCCTCACTACAAATTTCCAGAATTTTAGGTGATAGGGTTTCATTTAAATACTTTAAACTCCCTGGAAAAAAAATCAAACACATCCAATTTTTCATCTACAAAATATCTCAGATGACACAATTTTGGAGCTAAATGCCAGTAACACCAGGCTGCTGAAAAATATAGTTTCTGCAGCGTTTGCCCAATGACCGAGTTTTGTGCCCAGCAAAGTTTGCTTTAAATATTCCCTTTCAGGGCTTCTGGGCTTTGCAGTTTGTTGCCCTCTTCCATCTTAGTCTGCATTTTCACACATTGAAAAATGCTACATTTTTTTCCTGTGGAATTTTAGAACAAGGCTGGGGATGTGATAGCAGGATTAAATAAGTACGTGCAAATGAATATCTATTAAAAAACAGAATAGAGAAGGGGATAGAGACTCTCTAGATCTGACCTTTCCGCCGGATTCCTGTGTACAATGTGGATTATGGAAAAAATGATGATCTGCCTGACTGACCACTGAACCATATCGTTCTTCTTCCTTATTACTTTTGACCTGATGAATAGCTTACAAATTGCTGACAACGTTCCCTCCACGAAGCAGATCGTACACCTATAAAAGGCAGGCTCATCTCTGTCCACTCTTTCTCCCTCCTCTCAGGATTCAATGCCTCTGTCCCAGTTTGGATAGGCTTTCTGTAAAATCATGTTACAGTTTGGAGACTGCAGTTCTCTGCTATCAGAGAGGTCACATCAGGGTAATTTACCTTCTCCTTCTGCTCTCTAAAATCCAAAGACGAGTTGTACGTTTAGGATGAAAATATAACCCAGAATCCTCCAGATTATCTATGGAGCTGAGAAATGACTAAACTAGAAAAATAAAAGATGCATAGCAGCTGTTATGTAAGTGGAGTATGAATTATTCATAATTACTGGAGAACTAGTCCAAATCTTACCATAATTGCCATATTCTTACTAAAGATGATATGTGGTCAAAAGCATGAGTGCTTCGGCAGCCAGTTTGGTACCACAGTAAACATATAGCGTGCAGGTCCCATAATATTTGCTGTGATTGTGCTATTAAACTGGCAGTATTGTGCACCCTAGATGTAATCAAGAGATTCAGGGTCTGAGATTACTATAATTTCATAGAGTAAAATCCTGGGCAAAATTGTATTTAATCCGATAGAGCCTGCTACTGAAATCCTTACATGGTGAAATTACTCATTGACGTCACTGGAGTTTCGCCTGAATAAGAGCTTAAGAGTGAGGCCCTGAGGGATTAGTTGTGCTCTTCTCTACTTACTCATTAAGTAAATCCTATGCAGCTCCTAAGGAATGTAAAACGGTGCGAGTGGAAAGATGCGTCTTACATAAAGTGAAAAAGATTTTACTGGGTTTATTGCAGTCACCTTCATTTAGGTACTTTTTACTTTTTATTTTTTTTTCTTCAGAAGAGTGTTTTCTATAGAAGAACGGGAACAAGAAGATCTATAATCTGGATATGGTAACTAATAAGACATGAGATGTCTCAAGGACCCTTTTTGATGTGAAGACCCCTAGAAAGCTTCCAAGGGAAGTGCAGACCTCCTAAGGAATTCAGGTAGCCTGCCAGTAGAGTTTTCTTCATTATTGTTCATAGACCTCTTGATAGTAGCCCACTCACAGAACCTTGACTTAAAATTAGTGCTCTAAGGAGTTGGCTTTTACCAGAGAGGCAACAGCTGATGCTACTTGGGTTTATCTCCAGAAGCATATACATAATCATTTGAAGGTGGAACATATGGATTCAGTGCAATCACTGTCCAACTCCAGGGCCTTCAGCATCTGTTGTGCACCTTTCTTGCTCCAAAATGATGTACAAATTTTACTGCTGGATAAGAACCAGGATTCATCACTGACACCTGTCCTTCCTGCCTGATTGGTCTCAAATCGGGTAACATGGACAATAGGAGGAGAATGCCATGCTGTTATGGAAGTGGTCTATCCTGCTTTCCCCCTTGGCACTACGAATAATCTTACAGTTTGCTAGCAGTCAGAGGAGGGCAAGACTTCTAATTTCCTCAGACATAACGTTTTTTTCTTTCAGAGACAGTTTCCATCCACCCTGGAGGATGTGGTGCAAGCGCAAAGCCAAAAGACTGCCTTTTACTGTGGACCACAGCATGTGCCTACACTAGGTCATTATCTAGAGGGCTTGACTTCTTGAGGGGCTCCGGCCCTGTCAGTCCTGGAAAATGGGCTTTAGTTCCCTGAGGTGGTTCCTAATATCCCTGCGGGATGATAGATACTTTAGCGTTCATCCTAAGAGGTACCAGTCCCACTGCCCCCTGCCTGCCCCCTAGCAGGAGTACATCATTCTATCTTTACATGACTTTCTTTGCCTTATGGAAAACACCAAAAAGCCGTTGATTTACCATAAGCATTCAATGGCTACTACATTTCTTTTGTACAGTATTAAATTCACTGCCCCTGCTCTCCAGTGCCATAGACCTTCCCCTTCTACGGCAAGTCAATGCCAAGAAGCTGCTGAATGCTTTCTGATGCTTTCAAACTTCAGAACACACTCTGATACTGCTGACTGGCTGGTACTGCTGCAGCCTAGGTGTCCAAAGGTGCTACCCACCCTCCCCTATCAATGGCATGAAAGGGGACCCATCAGTTACCCAGCCCAGCGCTTGGCCAGACACAGGCAGGAGAGAGATGGATAAAGCTCAAATCTCCTTCTTTCAGAATTAATGTTTTTATTAATCACATTGACATTCAACCAAGATGTAGATTAATGCACACTATTCCAGGCCTATAGAGAGTACTGGGCTTTACTGGTGAATATTTTCTTGTATCTTTCATCTTGTTTGGGACAATCCATTTCTCAGCCTCTCAAACAAAGCCATAAATAAGAGACTAACCCAAAATTTTATCTCCTTCAGCATTTTTCAGTATTCTTCCTAAATATTATGTTTCCTTTTTCTGAAGGTAGAAAACTTAGCCAACCTTGCCATGTCCCAGCAAGCACAGACACTCTGTTTGTTGTGTCATGAAAATGAACAAAACAAATATTTATCCAAAGGTTCAGCATGACTGTTAAAGCTTGAGTAAATCAATCACAGCAGGTTAATCTTTGCTCGTAACACTATTTTTCCTTTCCAAGAGCACTGTAACCATCAGATTGCAGAGTTACATGGTCCTTCAACATGCCACTGTCAGGAGAAATACTTAATGGAGAAATCTGGCACAGCAAATGCTTTTCCACCCAATGCTCTGTGGAGGTCAAGAAGTTTATGGGTTGCTGTGCTGTATCTTAAGGACATTAAAGATCCAGTTTCAGCTACAATCCATCTGGAAAAATACCATGAATGTGAAACTATTGGGAGTTTAAGGAAAGTTAATGTTCCCTGGCACATACATATCAGCACAGTTCAATTACACAGTTACAAGCATGCTTTCCTTCTAAATTGGCTCTGTGGAACAGATCCTAACATGTCATACCAAGATGTTTGTGTTACAAAGGGTTATTGTGCTGTGGTTTAGCCAAAGGAGATGAGAATAAGAAGATACAAGAAAACATTCAAAAGGAATTTAGGCCATGGTAAACAATGGCTGTTCTCTGCCCTGAGAGAGCAAATATTTTTGTACCTGCAAATCTCCAATTAAGTTGGGTAAGTAGTAGAGTTACCCAGCTTAACTGAATACAAAAATAGAAATCTGAGACAAGTAAGGTGTTTTGCCCACTGCAAGGAAGCATTTTATGTTTAAGAGTCAGTATGGATGATCATTTCACTGTCTGCACATCTAAAACAGGCAGCATCGTTGCGCAAACTCAAGACAGGAAAAGCACATGAACCAAGAACAGAAGTGGAGTACTTTCAGTGGTGGAAGACTATTTTTAGGGCAGGGTAAATGATAGAGTGAAGGTGGACAAGGTGGGATCCTTTACACTTCATGAGGTTGATCCAGCTAAGCCTTGTTCCAGAGGGATTCTTAAATGGTCTTCTTACTTCCCTGGAAATTCCTTTTTCTCCTAGAGGAAAACCTAGAGTACTTTTAGTTTGGATGAAAACAAGACTGTGACAAGACCTGGGACTGTGAGCAATGCATCTTATGTGTCCTGGCTACCTTTTGGACAGCTGGAAATGGTCCCAAAATTTCTTTCACTAAATGTCTCAGTTCTTCTTTCTGTGGATATTTTCAATGACAGCTAGAGGGAAAATCTCAATGTTCAAGTCATGTACAATCATGGGATCTGCTTTCTGTGTCCAGCTGAGCTGAACTGTAAGCATTTCCCATCAAAGGGTGAGCATGCTGCAGAGATTTGCAGATGGGATCTGTGGCACAGGTGATGGGAAAACAGGTCCCACTTCTCCTCTGGCATTCCCTGTGAGCTTCAGTATCGAGTCTCCCAGCCACCAGGGTGCCAAGCAGAGTGTGTGTTTTGCAGAAACTCATGCACGTGGCCAGGAAAATGTTCCATCATTTTCACTCTTTAAAGCCAAAGAGGAATTGTTCTTGGAGGAAAGCTGCAGTCAGACACCAATGGCATCTTATTGCAGAGATACCTGGAAATCTGCAGCTGATGATTGCAGAAGGTTATACTAGGTAGTCTTATAGTTTCCTTCTGCCTCAGACAGTGAGGATCCCTGAAGCCTCAGTGAGTTGCTACTGTTCTCCCCAAATGGCAGCTGTCATCTTTCCTTACTCTGCTAGATCCAACAGTGTCTTTCGGCAGTGCTGTTCTCTACCATACAAGGTGGACCTTACTTTTACATCCAGCCAAAGCTAATAAACCTCCCTTTCTCTTGCCTGTGTCAGGACTACTTCAATAGTTTGCTTCCTCCTGACAAGTTTACTCTTGCAGGTCTCTGGAGACGACTCAGCTACTTCCTAGCAGTGTGTAATCATAGAATCATAGAATGGTTTGAGTTAGGAGGGATCTTAAAGATCATCTAAGTCCAACCCCCTGCCATGGTCAAGGACACCTCCCGCCAGACCAGGCTGCTAAAGACCCCGTCCAGCCTGGCCTTGAACACTTCCAGGGATGGGGCATTCACAGTTTCCCTGGGCAACATGTTCCTGTGCCTCACTACCCTCATCATGAGGAATTTCTTCCTAATGTCTAATCTAAATCTTCCCCAATTCCAATTTAAAGCCATTCCCCTTAATTCTGTTACTCCATGCCCTTGTAAAAAGTTCCTCCTCAGCTTTCCTGTAGCCCCTTCAGGTACTGAAAGGTCTCTATAAGGTCTTTCTGGAGTCCTTTCTTCTCCAGGCTGACTGACTCCGACTCTCTCAGCCTGTCCTTACCTAAGGGGTCTATAAGATGATTAGTGTCTCTTACTCTGTGTTCTCACTTGTATGAGACCCTTCTGTCCATCCTCTCTGTAGAGATCCCATTTATAGGGCCAGACACAGATACATCAATTGTATGGATTCCTAAAGGGACAGGCCACTTTGTCACAGCCTCCCTGAAGCACTAAAGCATGAGGAGTGCAATAATCCCCTTTGTACTATTTGCAAACTCTGTAAATGGTGGGTTTCTGTGTAGACATGGGGCACACTCCATGTCTTCCAGATTTATCTGGAGGTTTGTTACCTTCATGTCTGCACATACTTTCAATTAGGCCTCATGCAACTGTTATTACTAAATGAAACCACAGGAAGACTTTTCAAATCCCAAAACATTTCAGTCTGCTCCCAGAGGATATGCAAGAGAACACGTGAAGCATGTACAACCTGTAACTCAGGTGATACAGGGGCTGTAAATGAAAGTCAGAATACTCTATGGGGTTTATTTCCTCCACTTCAATAAAGAAATAAGGCATCCTTTACAGGATTCAGAGTGAGCATCTAACTTAGCTGCTTTGCATCTCTCTGTAGAGAAAGCTGTCTGTTTGCTGACTAGCGGAGAAGGCTAGGGTGATTGTACTCACTAAGATGAAAATGTCTGTTGCAAATCCTATTTCTGCCTGACTGCAGCCTCTCATACACTCAAAATCTCAGCCTGGTGGCATTAGTGGTGTTCAAGTTGTACTCCATCAGTGGGGAACTGTGTCATGTTTCACTTTCTGCCTGCTGGATCTCAACGAGATGCACCCCCTCCATCCCCTGTTGGAGTTTCTAGTGCAATCCCAAGAGCATCAAATCAGACTGACCTCATACTATGCACATGTTGGACAGCAAGAAAGAGATGATTTCCAGTTCGGACGTCAGACTGTTTCAGTCTATAAATACATCTGCTGAAATAGCATGTAGGTGGATAAGAAGCTGGCCTCTCTTAGCTGCTGCTGGGATGTCATGGATGTGGATGTTGGGATTCCCACAACCCAGCCGTCTTTTCTACCTACTTGAGGCAATGCTGGAAAGAACCTGGCTCTAATACAACACTTTCTCTTTTCTCCACCTCTAAGTAATACCCACCAACTCATGCTGCTGCAAAACCTCTATGGATGTGGGAGTCTTCTGCTTTTACAGCCAAGTTATTTCCTCTAGTTTTTGAGGTAAACCACTAACCCACATTGATTGTGTACAGTGTTCCAGGTTTGAGCCTCACCTTAGAAAAGGTTCATCCAGTGATCAGAGAGGTGTTAATATACACTGTCCCTTCCACTAATAATGGCAAAATGGAATGAGGTGGGTGACATGGGAGCTGCTGCTACTTTACCCACTTGCTCTGTGGACACACCACTGTCTGCATGCTGAGGTAGAGACATAGTCCCTTTAATGAGTGCCCTGCATAGGCAAATCCAGCAGAGATTTTCCTCTTTTCAAATAGCCACGGTAAGAAAGGGATTGGCCTTGAAGGTACTACTTAGCCTCAATCAAGCAAGCATGGTTTAAACTCATCCTGCTAACGGATGGTTGCAAAGGAAAACTGCAAACAAATGGTTGTTTTCTCCATCCACACAGCAAAGTCCTGTTTGAAGTAATTCACCCCAGAGGCAGAACATATAAAAGATACACCCCTGTTACAACCAGCTACAGCTTGCTGGGGAAAAACCACTCCAGTAGTGCTGGATCCCTGTTTCAGAGTGACTCACTAGCAATGTTTATCCTTCATTATGATGCAGGTTTGATTCATTAATTGCCCAACTATTATGTCACTAATTAAAGAACCCTAAATAATTAGGACAAGAGATGTTTGCAACATCCTGGTGGGATGGAGGCAGTGACAAACAGGTCAGAGGCTAGATGTGACCTGGCTTTAGAAAGGCAGGAGGGCTGGAAGAATCAGGAACAAAAACTTCTTGTTTGGGGCTATCTCCTCCAGTTGCCACAAAATGAAACAGTTTTTTCTTGCTAGGCTGTGAGCTACAGAGGCTGGTGTATTCTGTGCATTTTGGTAATATGGGGAGGGAAAACAGATGGACAAACAACCGCATCCTTTTAAAGCTAAATAATCAAATTCTGTATGGAACTCAGCAAACAGAACTAAAGTCTTCCTTGGGCTAAGTGACAACACTGGATGAGCAGGGCACAGCACATGAATAAGTTACCTGGAGAAAAAGCTACTCTGTGGCTTTATAGAACTTTAATTTATATACTGTTAATAGGCATGCTCTCAGCCCTTGGTGGATATGAGGTCTAATAGCATGCTTTCAGGCAAAGACAGCCAAATGTCTAACACGTTGTAGGTAATTTGCTTCTTGTTCACTGTAAAATAAGCACAGAAATTAATTACTATAATAAAATAGCAAAAAAGCATGTCATGGATGACCAGAGTATCTACAAGTAGCAAAGCTGTTAGGCGGATAGTGTAAACTACTCACACCAAAATACCCGTGAATAGAAGGCAATTCAGCTTGGAAACTGACTGCTGGAAAGTAGGAACAGGGAAGTCGAAAGAAAAGGCATAAAAATGTCGGGCCTTCATGTCTGCAGCTAACAATTGAACATATGGGGAAGTGGGAGGACTCACTGCTTGTTTAGAGCAAAGCATCTGTTACACCAGAGATGCAGCAGTGCCAAGCTTCCCAAGCCCAAGGCACACAAACCTCCTTGCATATATGCAGAGCCACAAGTCTTGCCTGCGTACCCCATCCTCAAAGTTGCACAGAGCTAGAGCTGTTACAAGCAATTGATTACACACGGGTAGCTGGAAGTGGGACTTGTCATAATTAACACTTGACTCAGATGCCAAAACATCTATTGCCTGTCACTTTCAGTCAAGGTATTTGATATTGATATTCATCACCAAAACACTGTAGTATCCCATATGAGCAGGAACTGGTTAATGTTGGACCTCTTGGTTTTGTTTTTTCCTTTCTCAGTGCATCACTTTGCTTCACACATTCAAACAGTGGAACCAGCGGTGCCCTCCTTTCACTAAGCCCTTGGCTGTTGGCTATCTCTGGAAATATTTTCCAGCTATGAGATGAAAGGTAAAAGATATAAAATCATATAGTGGACGGTAGACCCTTGAAACAGTTTATTCACAGTGAATCTGACATGCTCCCTGCTAGATACCATAGGTGGTAAGAAAAACTTGAGTGTGGCAACCTGACAACTTCTCTTGAAAAATGTAAAAATGTGCCACCTGGGGATCTGGCTGGCTGTGTTCCCTGGCAATGAGCAAAGTCCAGTTTTGACCGAAGGGTCCCAGAACTTTTTGACTCATCAAGCTCAGTTATATGCGGACCTGGGACCCAGCAAAGGAATGACTGGGCAGCAGTGATTTCCCAGTCCTCTAGGAAACTCTCCTGCTAACTAGCAATCTGACGTAATTACTTACAAATTCATTTGGCAGCTGCATAAGGTCATTTTGCTTAGGCGCCCATTCCCTTTTATTCACATATTGTCTTTTCATTAGTGCTTTACTCTCAGAATTGTAATTCCTTACATCTCCATCAAGATATCATCTTCCTCTCTCCCCCTCAACCTCCCCCCAGCCCCAATTTGGTGGCTTTCTCTCTTTATGATTTCTATTGCTTCAGCTGCTCAGATCAAGATTTTCACCCCAGTTAAATAAAATACACCCCACCCACTCATTGCCACAACTTGCCTTTAAACTAGCTGGAGAAAAAAACATTCCAACAGGTAAAATATTAATTTACTGTGGGCTCAAATGAGCCTTGGAGCAGTGCAATGCTCTATGAAATTATGCAGGACAGAGCAGGTATTGTTTGCACCTGAGTTTGTTAGATTTCAACATAAAAGGCTGGAGGTGGATCTGCCAGAAACTGTAGGTCCAGGTTCTGCATCCTGTTGTGACTGCACGCTTCTCTCCTGGGCTCACCACAACACCTCCCAATAGTCCAAGGTGCTTCAGGTCTTGAGATGCTTAAAACTTAAATTCATATTTCCCTAAAGGAGGTTATCTAAATTCAATGGCCAAGTGGAGAAAAAGCTCAGCAGTGCTATTTCTGTTGCTTGGTTCTGAGACTGCCAACTTGATCAAGAGGAGGTGTGACACCAGACCCATTGAACACAGTCTCACTGTGTTCAGAAGCAAGCATTTGACAGCATAATCTGGCTGTTTGGCTCTATAATCTAAATTGCCAATGTGGATTGCTATTACAAAAGAGAAAACTGAAACCATGTTTTCCCAGATTGTAGAGAATAATCTGGTCAGAGGAGATCACATTTCCACAACAACAGAAGACCCTTCTTCACCTCCCCCAGGAGCACCTCTCACTTGCAGGTCATCAGCCTGGATCTGGGCAAAAAGGGAGTTGCACAGTGTAGCAGGACCTCATGAGACTCAGAAGAGCAGTGACCTACCAGCCATACCCCTGCCTGCAGGCACAGAAGTGGATGTGGGGGTGGGAGGCCTTCAGTCTCATCGAGCATTGCATTCTGAGGGAACAAGACCCTGTGAAACTCAGGAGGTCCCACATAACTCTATGCCAACCCTTATACCGCCCTGAGAAGGGACTGATGTGATAGGTGGCAAACAATGCTTTCCAACAACTGTTTGTGGCTACCATTAACTGGTTATACTGGTAAGAAAGGCTCTCTTCAATCACTGCATTGAAGTGAGCCGAAGTAGGGTCAATGCTCAGTTCTGGGAAGGAAGGATGGGGACATATCCCAATACCCCACTTTTAGCAGTGAGTAATAGTGCTGCCTTCAGGTCCACTCCCTGCAGTACTGGCGCTGAGTAGCACCCTTATTCTGGAAGCTGCCGGACCTCTATCCCTGGGGTCCAACCCCTCTGGGCTTGCCAGCCCCTTCTGGCTGTTTCTTAGGCTTGTTTTTCATACTATCACTTTTCTGAGATTCACAGTGGGACTCAGACCAAGCAAGACAAGATGTAATATATTCCAAGGCATTTTGTGACTGATTCAAAACTTGAGAGGCTTCTGAATTACTGATGTGGAAAATGTCTTTTTTTGAATGCTTGTATCGGTCTTGTTAATCACATACTTACACTAGTATGTACAATGTAATAGGTTCTCGGGTATATTACCCAACAGAGCAAAGTGACTATTTTGACACTGGGCTATCAAATTTTGCTCACTTACACTACTAAGCCACCAAGATTTGTATTTCCTGACACTTAGTAGTGTGGAGAAAATGAAATAAATCACCACTGCGCCTCAGTTTCTTTTCAACGTGGAGTAAGAGACAAGCACAAAGAGATATGCTGGCTTCCTCAAAGAAGTCAATAGAAGGTGATAAACCAACCCTGGATTTCTTGACTCTCATTCAACTGTCTTGCCATGTGATGTTATTCTCTTCACTGACAATACTATCTTTTTTTTTTTTTTTTGCATAACTTGTAGTTGTAAAAGAGCTTTTAAAAGATTTTCCATGATGAGCTGCCCTAAGCTTATCCTAAATTTCATCAGTAGTGATAGAGGAAATGTGACCGAGTTAATGGCTTTTGAGTAAGTGAGAGTCTCCACCTCACATCGCCCTGGTGAGTAGGAAATGCTTGGCCAATGTTGGTGGTGGACCAGACTGTCAATGTGTAAGCACAGGCAGGACATGTTCAAGGAGGTCCTTATTTTCACATCAACTTGCAGGCAATGTTTTTGTTTCACGTTACATGCCCCTGTCCCAGATACGTTTGATCTAATGAAGCAGTGTTGCTACTACTGCTTGAGGCCTCATCCAGGTCTGGGTCCAAGACAAATATAAATAAAGATAAATATAAGATAAATTTCCCTTTCCCCTCATGCATTAAGCCTTTATGGATACCCAAGGCACAAGAAAACAACTGGGGAAAAAACTGATTGGCTGTAAAAGGATTTTGTTCATGTAAAAAAATTAACAGGCATTTGAATAATTTCACAAACCGTTTTGATATACTCCACAGAGATCTTTTTTACCTAGATTATAGGATGGTGTTAGCCGCTTCAGAGCAAAACTGAGATAGCATCTGCAAACAAGTGACAGCCTGCAGCTTTAAATGTCAGCTCTGGAGGACAGCTATTTCAGCACAACAGATGCCTTTCTCCTGTGAAATTCCTAGGAACAGGAGATGCTTGGGTTCATGTATGCTTAACTGTTCCATCCTTCTACATTTTCTTTCCCGAGTGAGTGAAAGTTAAGAAGGCCTCCACTTCCAATAAGGATGCAAATGTTGTTTTGAATTACAAAGAGGAAAATGAAAGACTCTCACTAGGCAGCCTGATGTGTTATAAATTCCTGTGTAGTAGACATAGTCCTCAGTCTTCCTGCAGCAAATAAGAAAACCAAAGAGTTCAAAATGTTTTAGCAACACAAAAAGCACAGTTTAACTCTCAACCCTTGAGCAATCTTTCCTCCCTCCTCCCCAAAACCCCTCAAACAACAGTACTGCAGTAGACTCTCAAACTAGCATTTCCAAGCAATTTCTTCCTGATTTTGTCCTATTGCTGCACAGAGAGGATAGATTGGTTGTATGGCTTGTCTGATACCAAACAGCTCCCTTTGCTTGTTCACCAATCCAGACTTGAAATGATTAGAGAAATATTTGACACAGTCTGCTGCAAGAATAAAGATACTATCCTTGCAGTGTTAAAGCATGGGGAGGATACACATGGAGGAAGATTGTGCCTTACAGTTTAATATAAGATGCCTAAGAAATAATACTGAATGCAAAACAAAGAGAGAAGAAAATTATAGGACTCAGTAATTGTTCAAAACTGACAATTAAAAATTAAGAAATGTAGAATCAAAGAGAATTTGAACTGCCCTGTCCAACAACCAGGAATATAAGCCTGACCAGTAATGTAAAAATAACATCCTCTTATAAAATGAAAAATCTGTGCTAAGCCACAAAGCTTCAAGGTATCATTTAGTTCTTCTATTAAAGGATCATCCCTCTCTGCCAGACATATTCCTGCTACTGTCCTTCCAAAGAGAAAAAGAGAAGGAGGAAACTGCTCAAATATGATAAAATAAACTCATTTTAAAAAATAACAGAATATATAGCAATTACAAATGAAGGCATGGAAAGGGATTTTTTAAAGGGGCGGTTTGTAGTGATTTTTCAAACTAACTCATACCTGTCAGTGTCCTGAAAATTACCACCTCTGAAAGATACCTTCTAGCAAACAAAATGGAATAATTTTGTGGTGTAAATTGAAAAGAGAAAAATATGTGGATATGTGTGAGCAACGGACCAGTGTTCCCCAGCTGTGCCCTGGTGAAGAGAAGAGGGCAGTTTGTCACTGCCCCTTGATTTGACAGACTAGAGAGCCCCTCAGCGTGCTGCTTACAAAGAAAAGTTTCATAAAGAAAAGTTTCATCGGGAAGGGTTTCAGCCTAGTGTGGGGGCTGTGGTCAGATGTGATGCTTATCACTTACACAGGGCCATAACAAAGCTGAAACGCCACTCAGTGATTACAAGATAAGTAATCCAGCACAGATCAACAGATAAGTTAGCTGGGACCTGCAAGCACTGAAGCATGATGATTGTGCACTGAGCTATTTTGAAGTCCCTAAGGTGGTCACAAAAGTGTCAATGGTTGATCCTTGCTGCTTCTAATAAAATTGTTGATTTGTCTTTCTCTTCTGTAACAACTTGCCTTCCTGCTGGATGGATATTGGGTGTAAATATCCTCCTGTCAAGTCTTAACTCTTAGCCAGAATGTTGGGTTTGACAGCTGAGAGTGCCCACGTAAGCTCTGCTTTGACTGTCCTATCTGGGAGCCTGCATCCTGCATTCAAGGTATTAGTTAAAACAAAAATTGAGTAGTTAAACGTTGTTTCATTGGGTGAAGACAGGAAAGAATAAAACAAACAGTCTGGAGGTCAACACTGCCAACAGTCCCTCGACTACAAACACAGGAATGAGAACCAGAGCCGACTTTTCCTGGGAGGGGCAGCTCTCTACTACCAGCCCCTCCAGCCCCTCCACTCCCATGCTTCTTGGCCATGGACGTGAGGAGTGCTGATGCTATTTCACTCATAAGCAGCCAGGCAGCCACACTGGAGTTGCTGCTTAGCTTGGAAAAGCTGAGCTGCCCTTTCAGCCACTGTTCCTGCTAGCAATTCTCTCTGCCTACTACCCTGTTTACCTCCTCTTCTTCACTGGGTTTTAGCTCTTCAGCATATGACAGCTGCATGGAGGACCTAAGAAGACTTCATCCCACATGAAAACATTTCCCAGCCTGCCTTCTCTCCTTTTCCCGATGGCCAGATTTTCAGGGCCTCAAGGCATTGCTAGATTAGGGAGATATGATTTGTTGGATACCTTTGGGCTGACTACATTGGTTACCTTTGGGTTGACTAAGTCTTTCCACATCCCTACTAAAACTTTTCCAATTCCTTCAATTTCAGTGTGTCTATTTGCGTGGGTTTCTTGGGCCTTCCTGCTGGTTCTGTCCACATCTCTTCACTACCCTTCTGGTTTCTGGCTCTAGGTTGTTCTTCAGAGGAATCTATTTTTCTTCCTCTTTAGACCTCAACATCAGTCTTATAGTTCAGACTAATAGAAACTGCATATTCTTAAAAGCTATAAAACATATAGGTTGTCCAAAGAGAACTTCTTTTACTGAGATTTTGCATTAAAAACATGTTTTTACAGCTGTATTTTTTTTCTATGTTATGTTACTTATTTTTATAAAACATATAAAAGGTGTTTAAAAATACACAAACAGTCAACAAAAGCATTTTGATTATATGACTCAGCCTTTGGAAAGTCAACAGAAAAATTTGGCCCAGCACTAAGCCACTGGCAACTCAGTGGCTGCCTTCTTCCCACCCATTTTCACCCGCCTGCACTCTCTCCTTGCACACTTCATTACCACGTCACTCCTAAATCCATTGCAATGGGATTACTGATACTGTGCTTGCTCACAGACCTCAAACTCTCTAAGCATCTCTAGTGTTCTGTGGAGGTCTATGTGAAAAGCTTTTTAAAAGTATGGCTAGATTAAATCTAGCACTTTATTCCTGTTGGCTCTGTGAATGCAATATAAGCATCTGAGCTTTGAGTTAGGTGGAATTATGGCATTAAGAAAAACACAAGTAAAATTAATGACCAGACAATGGTCTACCTAAAAGAACATATTTATTCCTTATGACCGTCATGCTTAACTGTTATATAAGCATTTATTTTTTCATGATAAGATCAGTTGATAGTTCAAACATATCAAAATTAGACCTCACAGAGAGGTGTACTCAACCTCTTTACTCAATATGACCTGTGAATACATTCTTCTCTGAGTCCTAAAGCTAGTGTAGTCTTTCTAACACACTCTTTGTCGAGGCTTTTTTTCAGACACATTTGTGTGTGGAACAGGAAAGAGGGGAGCAAAAGGATAAGTTAATGATACATCAAGAGAGGAAGAGAGAGAGAATATAATAATCCATATAACTGCTGCTTATGCATTTTCCAGATGTTTGTTAATGAAAAAAACATAGAAGAGCTGAAATTAAGAGAAAAACTTAAATAAAAATATTCCCAAACCAAGTTCACATTTGTATAAAGTTTGCTGCAGCTCAGAAACCCTTTGTGTGAACGTGGACTGATTTATGATTTCATATCAAAACCACGCCAGCCAGGGGATTTTGCATGGTTAGGATGTGAGACCAGATGATTCTCACTACTTCCAGGGTTTATTCAATTCCAGAACACAAAAGAAAGGCCAGAGGGTGCAAGCCTGCATGAACTGACATAAAAGAGAAAGCAGCAAATCTCTGAAAAGCAGAAGGGCCAAGTTTTACATAGCTCCAGTTGCAAACTAGGAGTTTCCACATATTCTTTCCACACTAGCGATTCCTTCGAAAATGCACCCTCTTCCCTTTCCAGTCCAGAGAGCCTGAAGTTACATGTGCCTTGGCTCTTCTATGCTACATAGCTTAGCCTTCAATCCTCATCTGCAGCACTATGTTAAAGTTCCCCGGAATCCTTAGCCAGGCACAGATACGGGACAGAGGAAGAAATCAAGGGAGTCAGCGCATGCTCCAGGTCATATAAGGCAGTAGGGATAGTACAGCTGCACAACTCTCTCCATGCTCAGCATGGCTGTCTTGGCTTGCATTAGGCTATTTTTAAATCACAGTATGCCATTTCCTCATGCTTTTCATTCTTTTCTCTCACTATTGCTTAGAAATGTTATTCTCATTTATTTAAATGGCTGGAATACCAAGGAGTCATGATTTCCTTTCTAATCCGTGTTGACTGCAGACTGCTCTTTCTCAGTAGTGCTTACCCATTTCAACATGCAGGATGTACTCTTCCCATATGATATATATATAGTGCCCTCTGACACTAGCTCATCTGCTTCTTGGTTCATTGCAACAGTGTCCAGGTTATGCCAAAATGTCCTGAGAGTCCCACAGATGCTGTTTAACATTATTTGGCATACATCTTCCTCATTGTAATTATTCATTAAAGCTTCCAGTCTGCACAGGGAGGACAGCAGTTACCAAATTGGAGGTCCTACATCCATATATTTCTCTGACATGGTTCATCAATCTCTTTATCTCCTCTGTGGAGAGGCTTTTCTCAAATTAGTGGTGCATTTTGGTATCAAAGTGACTGATGGTGCAAATTAGAAACCCACAAGCATCTTTCTGCAACTAAAGTCACTAAATATCTCTGAAATATAGTCTTCTCTGTGCAGCTACAACTTTTTCTCCTTTGAATACCACATTTTGCAGTGATTTCTGGGAAACAATGCAACTAGTACTGGACCTAAAGGTTTGTAAGCTGACAGACACAAGCTACCTCTAAGTGGGATATAAATATCCAGCAAAAAGTAGGATGTGTCCCTAATGCTTGCTAACAGCAAGGACCAGAGCCCTGAAACTCCTGCTGCTGTTGCCATTGCTGGTTTCCAAACCAATGAGGGCTTGGGAAGCTGTCTCCCAGGTTATTCCTCCTACTCAGAAATCATAATTATTAGCAATTATCTCTCAGAAAATGAAATGGTTCTTGCCTGAATTAGATCATATGGTCTTCTTGTTTTCAACAGAAGATTTTTCATGTCATCTTCTGGAAATGTGGCCAACTCTCTTTTTGCCTCTAGCAGCTGTTGGGCAGTCTGTATTGCCCTGTCCTCAGCTGATCCGAGGCAGCCTAACTCCTTCACAGTAGATGTGGTTGAACCACATCATGCCATGGAGGATGCCACACCATGGGACAGTGCTTGCTCTGTAAAGAACCCTGGAGCAGTCACATGGGCTCTCAGGCTGCTCTACTTTCAGCTTTTCTCATGGTGGTACCCATCTGTCTAAGGCTTATTAACACTTTTGCATGTTTATTTGCTGGCTGTGATATACTGGCAGATTACATACCATTCCCAAGTTTTTCTTGTGCTGCTGCTGAACCAATACTGCATCACATTATGATTCAGATTTGTGTTACCTGCCAGTATTTTAAATTAAGAAATGTTCTGTTGCAGTATATGTTGGTCTGTGTGCCAGAAGCGCAGCATTACCACAGCAACTCTGACCACTATTAGGAGCTCTCAAGCCAAGCCTGAGGTCAGGATATTTTTTCTTTAAAAACCCCAATCCAACCAAAAAAAAAATCTCCTGAAGACAAAAGCAAACCCAGTTGCAGATCATGGCTCTGGGAGATTGATTCACCCATGCCTGCTCCTTGGAAGACATTCACACTGCATGAGGTTGGTGCCATTGGAAGAGGAAATGTTGGGAACTCTGGCATAGCAATCATAAATAAATTCCCATTCCTGGGTGACTCAGGAACAGTTACAAAAGTTTTATCAGAAAGGGTCATTGGGCACTGGAACAGGCTACCCAGGGAGGGGGTTGAGTCACCTTCCCTGGAGGTGTTTAAGGGATGGGTGGACGAGGTGCTAAGGGGCATGGTTTAGTGTTTGATAGGAATGGTTGGACTCGATGATCCGGTGGGTCTCTTCCAACCTGATTATTCTATGATTCTATGATTCTATAGTTCTGTTGAAAAGGAATAGAAAGGAAAAACATCTCCCAGCTTCATTTTTGCAACCAAACTGGTGAGCAGTTCCTGTATTGGCCCTATTAATAAGATAATTTTCAAGCCAATTAGGCTGAAGATGCCATCTTAATCTCTCATTGCTCTGGGATTTATCTTAGACTGCCAAAAGAGGCAAAAAAATAGCACATGATGGGAGAGAAAACTGCCAAATTCTCACCTCCTTGACAACAACTACACATGAAACAAGTTGGTACTTATCTTTAGTCAAACCAGTCTACAGGACTGTTGGGAGAATTTAACAGTTTTAATACCTCAGACTACTTTCTAACACACTCTTCGCTAGGTAATGTGCAGCTGCCAAACCTGCAGAGTTCCTGGCTTGGCTCTGACTAAGGACATGTTTTTCCAACAGGGAAATTACTTCAGATTGTGCAATGTTGTCAGGAGATTTAGAAATTTAAAACTGAACCAGAATTAAGCTTATCTTACTGTGTGCCTTCCCAGCTTGTGCCTATCTTCAAAACAAGTTTGTTTCAGGCTTATTTCACTTTTTGTGTGGAAGGAAAAAGGAGATAGTTTATGGAAGCTGGCTGGGTAACAGAGAAAGGGAATCCTACCTATCATTTCATCTTTTTTTTTATGTGTGTATGAATTCAAGTGCTTTCTGTACAAGTTCTCCCTAATCCACTAGTTGCCATTTGAGAATGGAGAAGAAAGAATGTCTTAGTTAATATGCTGGTTAACTTATTCAGTTTGATTTTTGAATTAGAAAGATGTGCTGAGTTCTCCATCTCAGCATTTTGAAGAGTCCTTTACAGCCCTAGGAGAAGTGCCTTAACAGATTTTGGTCTGTGACATTAAATTTGTGCCCTCAGTGCTGGGCTGGCCCCCACTCCCGATGCTGTGATCAGTGAAGTACAACACAATTTCCTTTTTGGCGATGTTTTGTAGACCTAGAGATTCTAAAATAACGAGGAGTCCTTTTGCAAACTTTCCCCCTCATTTTAGATTAAAAAAGATATATATTTATGTAAAGTCTCATTCATTTAAAAGCAATTATTTTCACAGCACTTGCCTTATCACTGAATAAAAACCCCAAAAGAGTAGAAATGATAGGGCAAAGATTTTTGTATGCATTTCTTTGACGAAGAGTAACCACAAGCAATCTTTATTTCTTGCAGAAGATTGAATGAAGAATAATCCCAGTAGGACACTGATGTTTGCTCATCTCTCTTTCCAAGAGATTAAGAAACCTATGCTATCTCACCACTTTCTCATCTGGAATAATCGTTAGAATAACTTCTAAGCAATTATTACTCCAGCTATTCCAAGTAAAATTTTTGTTGATTCTCTTTCTGAGCTTGTGGAAAGCACTGCTTTTAAAAGACATTATGTAATAACAAAATACACCTGTCATTGCAAGGTTAAGGTCCTTTAACACTAAAATTTTAAGTTAAAAATTGCAGGTATGTTAGCAAAGGCCAGTGCTTTTCCCCCCAATGCTATTGCTTTAATGAGCAATGCTTGCTCATTAAAGGTGACCAGCATCAGTAGTTAAGGAAAAAAATAGTGAAAGAAGCACCCAGATAGCTGAATGCACCATCAGAAATTAAACTCTGTCATTCTTACCTTTCTTTACATTTTCTAAATAAACAAATACCGCCTTGGACAATAGCTCCTCCTTGAATGTGGTACCATCACTGCTATCAAACAGGTCAAGTCCAGCTGTTGAGTTTAAGCAGTTGTATAGCATTGGTTAGAACTATCTTTTTTTTTTTCCTTCTCAGCCGTCATGAAAAAAAATGACTTAGCCAATTCTCAGAAGGATCTAACGGATTTGGGCACTCCATGTCAGATATTGTCCACTCTTAGGAAGCACTGAGCTCCCTGGGAAACTGGCTCCCTGCAGGATTCCCAGCTTGGGCACAAAACAAAATTAAAACTTCAGCAAAGGAGCTAGCTCCCAAGCAGCAAAAGCTGACATCCCAATGGGCTGATTGTACCTTGCAAGCCCAGCACACATGACTTAAGATCACTTTCCTTCAGTTTCCTCATTCAACCCTGCGTGTCTTTTGTGAGCTCTTACAATCCAATGAACTTCCATTCATCTCACTTTTTTGTCTTCTATGACAAATGCTTCTGCTGTACTTCAACAGCCTCTTTTGTGTATCACAGTGATTTCAGTGGAGATCCTGTCTCTGAAGATCAGGCTTGGTTACTGCCCTCTTCTCCATTCTCTTACTCTCTGACTCCACGCTACCAGCTTGCTTGATCACTGAAATTTCCCCAATGATTTTTTTAAGTTAATGTTTACCCTATGGACTAAATGGATGAGCATTTCTTGCTTGCCACATTTTTTTTTTCCTTCTTGAGTTTCAGAAATGCACATAACTTTAACCTACTCTCCAGTTACAGCTAAATTATTCCCTAAGGCAATTAAGGTGAAACATTACTTTGAAAGACATTGCTAGTGTTTCAAATTAACAGCAGCATTTGATACAGTTGTCAGTTTTTTTCCATTAACAGTGCTAACCTCCCCATCCTCCCTGCAAACCTATAAAAATGACTTGATTCCCATGAAGCCGATGGGAAGAGTCCAGGTGCAGTTTCTCCCAGTGAAGCCGAAATAAAACATTTGCAAGGACAAGCTAATTGTCAGAACTCCCTGCTTCATTTATTGATCTCTTTCATTCAGTGCATTACAACTCAAAAAGCTCTTCCCCTCCCATTTAATCCCCTTTAATCAGTGGAAGATTGTATTTCAGCAAGGCTTTAATGGATTCTTGAGGATAGATATGGCGCGCTTTACCCTTAGACTTGGTGGCTGTGTAATCAGTCTACTGGCTTAAAACCCAGCCAATTTCCTGGAATTCTTCTGAAGAGAGTTGAAAGGAGCCCGACAATGACAGAATTACACCACAGCAGGGAAATCTGCTCATACGCGTGGTATGTGCTACTGGCTACTCCTTCCTCTCTCTACATGCCAATCAGCAACAGTCCTGTAGATGCAGCAAGAGGCAGCCACGCTTATTAACAGCATTTCAAAAAGTCCTAATTATCCATGTATGCACAATGTATTTCCAAGGTTAAAAAATCCTCTAGTTGCCCTGTCCAATGCTACACTTCCTTTTGCATTATTTATACAGCCCAGAGCTCTCATTCTGTATTGATGGAGGATAAGGAGAAAGCTTTGGGCAGCCTAATTCTCTAACATACAGTCAAGGCCCCTGTGATCTGTCATTGCTTGAGTAATGTTGGCATCAAGCTGACTCTTAGCTGAATTGCAATGCTACCTCTGCTCAGCAAATGTGTGTTCTTTGAGGATAACTTACTGCATGGTTCTTGCATGTCTATCACTTACCACAATTGCAAATGTTTTTACATTAACCTTATGAGATAAATGAAGGTGAATGATGCATAAAACTGTTCTCCGAGCTGCTCTGAATGAGTAAACATAAAAAGGTACTTTAAAATGTCCAAGCTGGCCATTCAAGTAGAGCACCAGCTACAGTGCCTAGAACACTAGGCTCAAGAATACATTTGACGTTAGTCTCACAGCATTTCCCTGATAAAATTTGAAAAGAAGCAGCACTCCGGGCTTTATATTTACTGATACAACCCTTCAAAAGACCGTAAGCATTCTATATGCAGTGTGTAGGTGTCCTAAATAAAGGATTAAGCATAACAGGATAGCTATTGTAAGAACGACACTGGTTTGCACTCTGAAGGGAACGTGGTGTTACCCTGAGCCTCTGGCCAGCGCAGCATAGATGTGCTGGGAGCCGCTACACCTGACACGTCTCACAGGTCAGTTTCTGTTCATGCCACAACCCTTAGCAGTGAGTGATGTGGCAGGCAAGCAGGACAATTTGAAATGGAACTTGCTAAAACATGTTGAGATGACGAAGTTTCAAGCTAAGGCAACACTTCTTGGTAATTGTGTGTCCAAGTTTGTAACCAACAGCCCAGCCAGCCCAAATCTTTCAAGAAAACTTGATCTTTTTTCTCTAGGTCTATTTTTCATATTATGACACATCTCTCTGTTGCTTACAGCTTTTTTGGCACGTAGGTACTAACTCAGCTGCGAAGCACACAGATACCAAATTCACAAGGCAGAAACAATGTACAGATCTTCCTTCTAAAGTGCCTTTTGTTCTCCCCAGAAGTCCATGATGTGACCTCAGTGCTCAATCCACAAACTGTGGACAAAGGTCCATAAGAATTTACGCAAAGGCTCAGCACAAAAACCCCATAATAACCTGGGAAAATGAAAAGTGTATAGTCTTTCTCTAGAAACATGGCAATAGTCACGTGCACTTCAGCCAGGGCCACTCAGTCCAACCATTCTCCACACATATGCACGTGATTTATTCTGCCAGAATTAATCTCTACATCACAAATATTTTTGATACCAGTAAACACTAAGGAAAATGGAAAACCAGCTATGGACAGCAAAATAACTGCTGCACATCACTGAAGAACCTGCACTCCAGGACCAGTGCATCTTTACTCTTTTCTCCAGGTTTCCTATGTACAGGCAGCAAGCACACAAAAGGTATGAGAACCAATGCCAATTTGCCATTCAGTTTGGAGCCTTTTGTCTGTTTTATCTGCAGAACACCTTTTAGCCATGAAATGCTGGTGAACTACACCAACTAATTCACACCTGGTGAAGGTGGTACATTTCTGCTTCAAATTGTTACAAAGGCAACTGCTAGAGATGGGAGTACAAATAAAACCATGAGAATAAGTGTTAGGCTTTCATTTAAAGGCTATAAGACCTCTAAGAGATCACAGAATGGTTTGCATTGGAAAGGACCTTAAAGATCACCCAGTTCCAAACCCCCTGCAGTGGGCAGGGACACTTCCCACCAGACTAGGCTGCTCAAGGTATCATCAACCTGGCCTGGAACACCTCCAGGGATGGGACGTCCACAACTTCCCTCGGCAACCTGTGCCAGTGCCTCACACTCTCACCATGAAGAATTTCTTTTTAGTGTCTAATCTAAATCTTTCTCCTTCCAATGTAAAGCCATTCTCCCTCATCCTATCACTACATGCCCTTGTAAAAGTTTCTCCTCGGCTTTCTTGTAGGCCCCCTTCAGGTGCTGGAAGGTTGCTATAAGGTCATTCTGGAGCCTTCTCTTCTCCAGGCTGAATGACCCCAACTCTCTCAGCCTGTCCTCATAGCAGAGGTGCTCCAGCCCTCAGATCATCCTTGTGGCCCTCCTCTGGACCTGTTCCAATGGTTCCTTTTTATGCTGGGGATTCCAGAACTGGACACAGTACTTCAGGTAGGATCTCACCTCCCTCGACCTGCTGGCCTTGATTCTTTTGATGCAGCCCAGGATATGGTTGGCCTTCTGGGCTGTGAGCTCACGTTGCCAATTCATGTTGAACTTCTCATCAATCAGGACCCCCAAATCCTTCTCTGTGGGGTTGGGCTCAATAACGTCCACCCATAACGTCAACACATCCTGTGTTGAAATCATGCTTACATTTCAAACTAATCTAATAGGTGATAGTTCCCATTATCTTTGCTTGACTGTTTCCAAATATCCAGATAATAACCGACCCTGTTTTGAGCAGGAGTTTCCTCCTCAGAGAACTCCTGAATTTCCTTTCAGCTTGAACTCTCCTGTGATCCTATAATTAAGAATTACCTGAGAATTGAGAGGAAGTTCTTAAATTCAGCTTAATTAGTTTGAGCAAGCCTTACGTCTACTTTAAAAGCATCCACTGTTCTGTTTATCCTGTTTCAAAGCGCACAAATGAAGGCTCAAAAATAGACTGCACAAATAACAGCTTCTGAGATAAACAGGTGATGAAGTGGGTAACACTGTTTCTTTTGCTGTATTTGAAACTGCTAAAGATGACCCTAACATTAAGATCTTTCAGCCTGTTCTACAGAAGGTCCACATACCTTCCTGGTGGCAATAAGAAATTCCTCTCCTCACCACTTTCCCCTTTCATTCCTGCAACTTTACACAAGCCTTGCAAACTGCACTCCCTGCATAGCACAAAGGCTTCCAGTAGAATTAGAACTATGCACAAGCTGCAATTCTCACTCCCTAAGAGAAAGAAAAGCAGAAGACAAAAAATCAAAACAAAGCAAGAAAGAAAAAACACCTCATCTTCATGAGATTGCTTTTATTTCTGAATCTGATGCCTAGCTTTTAGAACAGAAAGCAACCCAGATTTCAAAACCAGGAAACGTGATGAAATGTAAGCTACTGATTCAAGAACAACCCCCAGCTCCTTACCAGACCGTCTGCTGTCTCATTCAGACTCATTCTGCTACCATCATAAAGAAATATATTTCTCCCAAAGCCCAGAGTTCCAGCTATTGAAAGAAAAATAAGCCCCTTAAAAGTTCACCTCCCTTCCAATTGCAAAGCAACGGATATAAAAGAACTCTTAGTTCTAATTCAGAGCACCTGAAGGAGCCCAACATGCTGACCTCCAGCTCTGTATGGTTGCACTTGTGAGCTGGAGCTCCTCACCTTCCCAGACATCCCATTAGACTCTCCCAGACAGGGTGACTCAAATCAATGGGGCTGCTGTTGACCAGCTGAGTGCCTGGCCCACATTGGTTTAACTCTATCAACTAGTTAGATCTGGTTAATATTAGAGACTAATAAAATTCATCTGTTTTGGAAACAAAGGTGAGCCAACAGTTAAATTTGCCATCAGTAAAACAATAAAAAAAAAAAAGTTAGAGGAAGCCTGAGAATGATTAATGCCGGGCCCAAACTAGCGAGAAAACAAATACTCCTCAAAGCTACTATCAAGAAGAAAAGATCGAAGCCAACATTTTGATGCATGATGTAGAAATAACTCTGACACAGAAAAGTAACACTGGAATCAATTTTATCCAATAGCACAAACAATAAAAATCCCAAGCCAGAGTCTACCCTGGATGTACACATGGGACTCCTGTTGATTTCAGTCCCAGCCACACACATGCATATGAGGGTGGATTTTGGAACTCCAGGTCTTTATTCCACTACCTCTACTAAGCTCAGCTATTACATGCATTAAGGATGAGGGCTGCATAGTTGTAACTGAGGGTTATGAAAAGTCCTTAGTGACATACTGTAAAAAAATTTTCTGTCTACAATATAAAATTAGAAACTGCAGAACTACTTGAATGAACAGCCCATCTTGCAGAGTTGGGAAATGATTCACTGCAGCAAGAGGATGAAGAAAGTCGCTTTCACTTTCTTTGACTCAAGACTGGACTGCTGTTTATGCTAGTTTTCTGACTTTCAAGTCCTTTAGTATCCATCTATCCAACATGCTCTGTCCCTGAAAACATCTGACCTTTTGCTCAAACATAATATTACTGCATCTGTTTCTCCCCTCTTTGCTTTGGCAAGCAACACTAGGACAGATAAATAACCAACAGTGTCAGTAACATACATCATAAATCACTGGGAAATTGGGGTAATTTGAATAGTCTCTCTGAGTTCTGATATGTATTAACTGCAGGCAGAGCTTCAGGAAAGGCTGCACGCAATTGCAAGTCATTAACCTGAGGTGCATCCCACATCCCACAGTGTTCTCTGTGGAGCCTGACCCAGTGCTGCTGACCTTAGGGGAGTGTTCTCCAGCGTTCATGGCTCAAGTACTGAATGCTTCAATCCACCTGGAAAATCAACCAGATTATGTTTTTCTTAAGAATTCTATGCCAGTGTTCAGAAAACATAAATTATCATAAAAATTGTTAGCAAAACAAGCACAGGATTTCCAGGGGACCACAGAAATGTAGGTGTTTGCATAAGTTCTGCATTTGCTTAGGGTCACTGAGAAATTCTAGCCTTTATGAGCTGAACTTTCCAAAGGCATAAGGAGCAGCTAGGACATTAATTGCAATTGAAAGCCAGTGGAAACAAGGTGTCAAACCTTCAGTTCTGCTCTCAAGAATTTTTCTGAGGATTTAGCACTTCTGTTGCTATTAATTTTGAGGACACACAAATCTCTGGCTGTCAGGGCCCTGAGTGGACTCTCCTCAGGGTTCATTTGCCAGGGTCGGGGTAAGTGGGGAGCTGTTCCAACCTGTGGTTTCTCAGGAGGGCTGGAGGGAGGCAATTTTCAGCCAAGCCAGGCACTTTGACCCAGCCAGTGCTACTGCAATGCAACTCAGCAGGAATGTCCCAGAAGCATGCACCACCGTGAACTTTAAAAGGCCACGTGGAGGCTCCCTGATGCAAAGTATCCAATCTCTGAGAATATCTAGCCAGACTGCGGCTGAGCTCATCTTCACATCTCACACCTTGGCCACGAGCCTGCTTGTGGAATCCAAGAAAATCCCACTGGGGCTGTGGGAAGCTTTGCATTTGCTTCAGCACAGTGGCATTTTAAAAAAGGGGCCAATTTACTGTTCTGAGCACGTTTGGATTTATGTGCAGAGAAAGAACAACTCCAGTGCAGTAAGATACTGTCCACCAAGCAACACAAGATCAGTTCCTACCAGCAGCTTGGGAGAAGGCTATTCCCAACAAACAATTTACCTACTATGGGCACTCACTTCACCTTTCTTCTAGAATCAGACACACAAATTTTACAACAAAAATCATGAGTATACACATGTTTTTGATCAAAGGTAAGTGCTTGCTTCAAATCACCGTATGTCTAACTGAGAATAAGGTCTGACTGTTGAAGTTGTAGCCAATACTCTTGAGAAGCATTGATAGATGTGTTGAAGGAAATTCACGACAAATCCATCTACACGTCCTGGAGTTACCCATTACATTATTTCTCTGTCTTCTTTAAAGAGTAAGGGAAAACCGATTGGCAAAGTATACTGTAATGAGCATCTGTTTATGAAAGAAGAAAACACACATTAATATGTGACAGTTCAGGTCTTGGGCTAGAAACATTAAAAGTTACAAACAGTGTGACCTCAATGCTTGTAAAATAAGGATCTGTACATATTGTTATTTCTGTCTCGATGTGCTGAACTGGACCACAAGTGGAATGTCAGCATAGATGACTACATTAACCTTTTTACATTAAAATTCTGGGAAGTCAAAAGGCAAGAAATATAAAAGTGAAACAAAGTTACACACAACTGGGTTTTTAACTCATTTCATCCACACATCCGTGACCACGCAGAGGCACAAGGTTCACCATGGGCTCACTTGGCACTGAAAAAACTTGAGGTAAATCTGAATGAGGGAACAGTCTCTTCTTGCAAAATGAAGTTTGCATCGTTTGGTCCCATTTCTGTTCTCAGCCAAACCTGCAGACAATACACAGAGTGCACCACTTCCTTTGCTGAATATCTGTGCAAATGTTTCTGATATATTTATCTCATGCTGCCCTGCTTAGTGGATGGTTCAAGTGCCTTGGTGAGGCTTCTGAAAGGACTGACTGTCACCAGGGGATACTCCAGGCCTGTGTGCAGACACAGTTGTCACAAAAGAAGCAAAAAGCTAAAATAAACACCACAATATCTGATGAAAGATGGCGGTCTCTTATCGAAGCCATTAAAATTCCAGTCTCGAAGGGATAGTGGGCTCTATTGTCCACTGGAATTTCTAGCTGTCATTCAGAGGAGTGTGGTATTCCACAAAACAGCAAGTAGTCCAGGAAGTGTCAAATACATTTTTTATTACAGTGCTGTATGGCTGCCTGTTCTTTGATTGATGCTGAATGACAATATTTTGCTGATAAGAGCACTTCTGAGTGCTGACTTAGCTTGGTTGGGTGGGTTTGCTTCTTGGGAGAATGATTTTGGATGGAAAACCAGTATTGCCTTGTTTGAATTACCTGAGCAAAGTCAGCCTTATGTGAAGCCTTCTTATGTGAAGTCTTACTTATGTGAAGCCTTCTTATGTGAAGCCTTACTTATGTGAAGCCTTCTGCAGAAGGTGAATATCATTCTTGTAAATCACAAAAAGCTGCAGAATACATATTCCTGGCTCTGATATAAGCCAACAGAAAAGAGGAAACTCACAGCTGGAGCTTTAAACCTCTATTTTGTCATTTTGCTCTGTACAAACTCATTGCACAAATGAGAAATCAACCTATCCAGTTATATGAATAGATTGCAGCAAGACAAAGAAGAGTGGAGGCTGTGCATCCAACTACTTATTTCTTTGACATTGGAAAACTTTTCTCCAGAAATACTCAAGCTGAACTTGACCCAGTCATACCAGTCAATGAAAAAGCTTGGTCTTTACTTTGATTTTTACTTTGCAAATTTTTATTTTGATGTTTACTGGCTAACATAATTTTGTTCAGTGGGACCTTCAACATTACTAGACATACTACTATAGATGTGGGAAGGCTCTCTTTTTTGCATATTTAAGAGAGTGCTACCCTATTTTCAGTTTACTCCTGAAAACGTGTTAAAAGATTTTCAAATGCAATTCTAAAATAAATAGACTTTTAGAAAAGAGATTCAAGTGGCTTTGAGTGCTGGTGAATGTTAAAAGATGTACTTCTAAAGCCTTTCAAGATAACTTTTACCCTTCCAGATCCATCACCTGCACTGTCATTTCTTGCGCACCCTGCTTATAACTCAGTTCACTCTGAGCTTCTCACCCGTTACTATGTGTGAACTGTTAAAATCATCTTTCTAGCACAATCAGCCTTCACATCTTTGTTGGCACTGAAAATGGTTAACACTATTTCCATAGTTGTTACAGGGACCACTGAGACAGAAGAAGGGTTTAAGACATACATTTACCAGTCCAGCCTTAAATCTCTAAGAAGTGATTAACTCACTTACTGACAATATCCTGGTGATAGGAATTCCTTGTCTGCTTCACATTTGAAGAGTTAAGTAGTAATTGTGGTTCATGTTAATCTCAGTACAAAATTTGGACCTGCTCATAATGGCAAATGGTATTGATACTGAAACAGGTAAAAATGAAAATGCAACCCATAAGTTTTCCTTATGATGCAGACCTACCAGAAGACAGCTTTTTGTTATAGGTGGTATTTCTGATAAGTGTTTCCTTTTGCTTTACCAGAAAGTGGTGCCACCAGTTTGGCAACATTGACTGATTTGCTGCATAATGAGAGAACATGTATTTTGGAAAAGGTCTTTTCCTGATCTTGTTGAGTTATTTGGCATCCAAATTGTCAGAACACAGCCAAAAAATTGAGAAACAGAATAATAAGAAAACTTTATGTCCTACGTGATAATAAAGCTAGCTCAAAATCCTGTGAAGGTCTGCTAAAATTTCTTGAGGATTTTTCTTATCCTACCAATACACATCATCTTACCAAAAAGCTAGCTGTACCTGTCACTGTTTAAATGAATTTAGAAATCTTCTTCGTACAAATTGCATCAATAATTTATTTCATCCCACTGTTTGTCGGTAGTTCTCTAATGTTAACATCAGGACTAACATCAGGTAGGTCTGAGGGAGCATCAACACTGAAGTTTTGTATGGTTTCTGTTTACTGAAGAGCCAGAAGAAACATTGCACAATATGTCGCAATGTGTTAAGAAGAAGATGTACACAGGCATAACAGATATGAAGAATGCTCTTTACAAATGTACTGGGCTAAACAGAAAACCTATTTCAGTACGTTTGCACAGGAGCACAGTTTTCAGAATAAGGTCCCAAATAACATTAAGGTCCATACATGTTACTTGCAATGAAAGAGGGAAAACCTTTCCTGCATACACTCTATGCTTCAAAAGACATCAGAGGAAAGGTCCGTCCTAGGTTGAGGTCAGTATGCCTCTAGTGTATAGACACTACTAGTATATAGGTGATGTCACCACTTCCAAACCTGATTTGAATTGTTCTAGATGAATGATGAATGCAATCATTATGAGCTAGGAACTAATTCAAACCAGTGAAATGTGCATTTAGAGAGAGGCAAGACAATTACATAGTACAAAGATTCTTGCAGGGCATAACAGAGTTTATGAGAAGCTGGTAGGGAATAGCTTTTTAAAATAAACACTGTCAAAATGCACAATCCACATTGCACATAGATCTTTGAATCTCAATGGCTGCTGTTTTATTTTCCCTACTGGCTGCAGGCTGAGATTCAGAAAGATGGCAATGAATTGACTGCTGGCTGCAACTAGAGAAATCCAGTAAGAAGGCATCTTCACTAGGTGACCTCTCTAGTTACTAAGTTTGCTTTAAAAATCGCAGCAGAAAGTATGACACCACCTCGAACCATTATCAGGACTCATAGAGGTGTGAGGGAGCAGTCCAGGGGGATTTTTTATATAAATTGTTTTTCAAGTTAAACATGCTTCATCTAAGGGGTTGTGGTTATTGGCTACAGTGGGATCCTTGCTCTCAGAACACACCACATTACTCATTTGGCTGGTGTACTACAGGCTTGTCCGGAATCAGCTCAAGAGACTTCTGGACAACTTTTGGCAGGTTTAGTTGGCTGAATTTCAAAATTATTGTTATTTTCTTGAACAGGTGTCATTTCACTAGTGAAATGTTTACTCATTTTATGATAGCACCTGTAGATCTCCTGTTTGCTCAACCATGTCATTGTTGCACTAGGAGATGCCTCTGAAACCCTGGCAATGGGTGACTGTTGACAACCATTCTCCTTCTGAAGTTCAGGACAGACAGTTCTGTACCGAAAAGCTCCCCAGACACAGTATGCTGTTATCAACAACCACAGAAGCCAACCGAGGTGTGAGGAGAACTAAGAGGGCTTCAACAAATGCACTTGTTGACTAGAAGGACTTTGTTCAGATCAATACCCATCAGCAACACACAAATAAGGCCTCACATTCTCGCTTGCTGTGACGACTCTCCACTCAGCTTGATTGAACCTGCAGCACTCTGAAGATTTTTGTCAACTGAGAAGTATCACTGTTCTCTCAGAAGACCTTTGAATAACCTTTGCTTTTCCATTTCTCTTCTGGACAAAGGAATCCATCAGAAGCACAGACGGATGGCCAGCAGGACAGGTAGACTTTTTACATGTATTTAGATGGATGAATATTAAGTATCTGAAACTGAGCCTCTCTCATAGGTGTCAATATCAGCTGTTAACACAACAGAGCTGAGGCCCATGGTGGTACCAAGTCCTGCCCTCAGACAGGACCCTGATTTTTGCGCTACAGAAGAGAGGCTTCCCTGGGGTGACTGAGAAGCAGAGGCATTGGGAACAACAAACAAGAGCTGACATGAAAAAGGAGAAAACAAAAGCTTTATTGGAAAATATGCTACATTAAAATAAAGGCAATCTCACACCATTCCAGCTGAACAAAACTCAGGCCCTTAAGTTTTTTTCCAAGTAAAGATATTAATAGCAGAGTCTAGTATTTTTGTTGCAATTCTTTTCATGTAGAACAATATAGAGAGTTTGCTCTCATAAGAACAGTAGGACACAAACAACCAGAGGCAACTTTTCTCACAGCAGCAGATCCTTCCCAGCAGGCTGTCTGGCTTCTTAGTCTTCTGCCAGAACAGGCATCCATGTAGCTTTGCTGTGCTGCCGCTCCCCTTCACTGCCTCTTTCCCACATGTTGTCTTCCTCCTTCCCCACCTGAGCTGTCTCTCATCTACCCACATATATTCCTTTCCCAAAATAATACCCAGACAAAGCCCAGCTTCCCACAATATTAAAATTCCTGAGCTGCCTTTGTTTTGGGTAGAAACACGTGTTAGCAGTCTATTGCAGTCTATTCTATCTTAAATGAAGGACGTTTTTCTCTAACACGTAATCCAGCTTACACTATATCAATGTGCTGAGATACAACATTGTGGCCTTTGCCCTGATATCTCATATTTAACATCAGCTGTCATATGTTTATGCAATACTGGAGCTAAGTGTCCTTACCACAGTGTTAATACCAATGAAGTCTACCAAAATCTGCCAGTTGGTTTCTTTGAATTTGACACCCAACACAGACAACACTTGCATTTGCAGAAATACTCCTAGGGTCCTGCACCTGTGATAAATAAAGAAAAAAAGCAGAAGCACTGCATGGGAAAGAGCAAATGGAAAATGCCTGTGAATCGGTGCTGCACACATCTTTTGCCACTCAGCAAATGACTTCCTCTCCATGACATCCTCCCAGCTAACAAAATGGCTTGGCATACCGCCAGGGGAAAATTCTCTACAACTTAGGGGAGAAAATGTATATAAAACTCCACCTTCTCTTCTTCTGTAGGATTTTATGTCTATTGTGCACAAGACTATGTGGTCCTGTGCACCTCTGGAAGATAAGTGAGTCACTTGAAGTTAGTGCAGTTCCCACCTATACCTGGACACTGATAAGGGAAGAGTAAGGTTTTACAGCTTAAGTACTTGCTGTGTTGGCTCTGCAGCTGGTGAGATCCATAGTGGCAGTGGAATTGAGACCTGTTATTCTTAGGCATTTTCTCTTGCACAGTACAGGCCACCCACCACCACAGATGTCCCATGAAGGCAAGTCACATAGCTTTAAAAAAAAACAGGAGTAGATGAAAGAGGTAATATTAAAGCAGGCTGCAAAGTGCAATGGTAAAGTTCCTTATCGTACAAGTAGGTGTGTGGTGGGTCATTTACTTGGCGCCTGAAACTGCAATGCCCCTGGGGAATCCTGCCTAATGTTATCATCCTGCAGCATAATTTCTCCTCAGAGCCCCATAAAAGAGGCCAGGAAGTCACTTACATTCCAGGGCCAGCAACTATTTAAGTACAACAGAGCACTGATTCCCTGGCTGAAGGATATCAGGGACGGACATTATCAGAGACTAAGATCCTGTCTTTACGGATCTTTACAGATGGCAACTTTCATCCGTTAGAGGACAGCATAAGTAGCATAAGCATACAAAGCCGGGAGGAAAAACTGAAGTAAAAAATGTTCTTATCACTCAATCAGCGTCAATACTGAAGGACATAGTAGACAAGCTCACTTGCTCAAATTTTCAGGTGGTCTGCCATGAAGCCCCAAACCACCCTCTGTAAATGCACGAGTATGTGGCATTCAGGTACTCCTGCTGTGTCAGCCAGTGTGGTCCTACTGCATAGCTCCTTTCAAGAAGCAGTAACATCCACAGACAACCTGTGAGAGAAGCCTTAGGAGCCTGGGAGCAGTCATATTTTTTCTGTGGGATATTTGAAAAGCTATATTTCTCTAAAAAGAGGTTGGAAAATGCAGCCAAGAAGCAGAAGGAAAAGGATGAGGATCATTTTTGCTTTAAGACTTCTTTATCTTTCAAGCTTGGTTGAAGATGAAGACTTCAGAGAGGCAAGACTTTTGAAGTAACAATACAAGCCATTTTACACTTTAAATACCAATATTTTTAATACCTCAGCTTAGGTGTAAAGTGTAAAAGAAATGACAAGGTGGCTTGAAAATACTGGCTTGATCTCAACACACTTCAAAGTACTGGAGCACTGCAGTTCAGCCCCACTTTGTAAAAAATATTACTTCACCGCTCAGGAAGAGGATCTGTACCACATTTTGGAGCTACAGAAAGTAGTTAGGACTCACGTTTTGAGAAAGTGCCTCCTTATGAACACAATCAAAGGGGTAGATTTGGTCAAGTTAAGACTGGGGACATAAATCTGCTGTGAAAGGGAAAATGGAGAAAAGTTTTGTCTGAAAATGGATCTCATTCCAACATAACCAATTCCATCCTCACCCAGCATCAGAAAGTGGTTTAATGAACCACAGCTGAAGTGGAAAGCAGAACTATTCAGGTTAAGGACATGCTCTCTCCGTCCTGCAAGGTGCAGGGAATTTGTGTCAGGGTTTCAAGGGAAACCCCTTCCCTCAGATTGTCTGTTCCAGCCCAGCACAACTCATGCTGACAAGATTAACAGTTATGAGCAGATGACAAAATGCTGATTGATGTTGCACTTGAAATAAGTTGCAGAGCTCTGCTCCTACCTCAACAAGATGCATCGGCTTAAAATATAATGCATCTTTCCAAAGGTTTCCATAAGTACATAGATGCATCAGGCTTCATTTCATTTAGCCCACTCTTCTCATTTTGATAGTTTCACAGAAGGTCAAAGAAATATATCCTGAAAGCCTAATTTCTATTCTGACAAGTCACCCTATTAAGTTACAGAGAATGTGTTCTGTTCTGGGGAATCTCTCTGGGTTTTCCTAAATGCACTGTGACAAAGCAGCAGCCTCAAACTGCAGGTCCTTTTGCAGCCAGGTGTTGTGGGTCTGAGAGACGGAAAGTTCTTGTTCACCTTGGACCCCTTTGGCCTCCCAGACTCTCATAGCTTTAGCAAGGGGAAGAAAACACAACCAATGCTGGAACAAAGTGTCCTTGAGCAAACAACAGATCTTCCTAACTTTAAGCATTTGCTAATTAAGGCTATGCCTAGGAAACAAGACCTGCTCTTTCTAATCTCCATAGAAACGTTCAGTCATACTTCCTTCCTAACTCATGCACTGCAAACATGTCAGCATGGACCAGCGAGGCTTACTGGCTGGTTCAGCCTTTTTAGCTAGCACAATGTTTGTCTGAAGTATGCAGAGATGATCAAAACAAAAATAAGTGTTCTCTTATTTATAGGCACAGTTAACAAGAATTTGAACTAATCATTCTACCTTTCCTGTTTATCATGCATTATAATGGGAAACTTGGGCTGCTGAGAGCTGTCTGCAAATTCCTGGAAATTCACAGACATTTGCATGCATTCCCATAATATTTGACTAAATGTTACAACTATGAAAATGCTCTTATAGAAGGTTTTGGTCTTTTTTTGTTAGAAAACTGGGCTATGCAATTATTTGTCAGATTGAGATTTTGCCTCAGATAGTCCAGTTAGGAGCCAACATGAAATCTTAAGTGATGTTTGAGGTCTTGCTTGCAGCTTGATGGAAATCTGATGACAGCCTGAAAGAGCTGTAAAGAACACTCCAACATCTATTCCTGATGCAATCTAGGAGTACCTGGGATCTCCCTCTCTCTTTTTCTTGCAGCCGCTTCACAGTCCTTTGGCTGCTTGCAAGCAGACCTCTGGCAATTCTTTTGCATGCACATGGCAGGATAGAGAGCTGCTGGGTTTGCTCACTCCTGTGACTGAGGGTCCTGTGGAGAATGCCTTCTTGCAATGCACAGGCCCCATGGGGAGGCCTGCAATGAGGACATACAGTTAACCTAGCCTTGGAGAGAACTTCAGGTGTCATGTACACTTACCGGTAGATCCTCTTCTCATAGTTCAAGGTATACCATAGTGCGCAGGATAGTCAATAATGCTGGCACTGTGCTTTGGAACTCCATAGCTGACATGCGCCATGGACATCGGGATCCTCCATCTTTACCTATACCAGCACTGACTGCTGAACATTAGGAAAAAGTTTTTCACAGAAAGGGTCATTGGGCACTGGAACAGGCTGCCCAGGAAGGTGGTTGAGTAACCTTCCCTGGAGGTGTTTAAGGCACGGGTGGACGAGGCGCTGAGGGGCATGGTTTAGTGTTTGATAGGAATGGTTGGACTCGATGATCTGGTGGGTCTCTTCCAACCTGATGATTCTATGATTCATGTAGCTCTAGAAGCTCTAGAATCCCCAGTAGTGATAACGATGTTTGCTAGCAGACAGGTCAGCTCATTTGCCTTAAGCTCTAACGCAGAGGAGCTGTGCATATGCCAGTAATTTTCGTTCTGTGCCAAGTGTGTATTAGACTTTTCTTCCTTCGATGCATGTTTACAGAAAAGATTTTTTGTGCCCTTGTTCTGATTTAAATTAATTAATTATCTTTTTCCCTTATTAATGAGAGGAATGGCTTTTTGGTTGGCCTGTCTCACAGTAGCAGTTGACTTAGCATCTGGGAGAAATCTTAAAGAAAACAACAAAAAAAAAATCCGTTCCAGGAAGCAAGACTTGTGTAACGAGTATGGGTTCCATATCTGCTCCCTGACTAGCATTTCAAATCCATCTTAATAACAAAGCAGCTGAAGTATATTTGCATTTTATAAAAACAAAATGTGTAATCCTAGCCTAATACTTTGAAATCAAACCTAACAGCTCACAAATTCCATGTGTCATGCTAATCTGAAGGCTCTGCCTACTATAAACATTTTCGAATCCACAATTGCATTTAATGTTGCCTCTGCCACACTTCAGTGGAAGAAGAGAGAGAGAGAGGAAAAGCTTTCTCTGCAGCACTGAAAGTAATCATCCTCAGAATAATCAGCCTTATATAATCAACCTTAATTGCAAAAATGTTTTTAAAAGAAAAAGGATAGAGTAGAAGTTTGTGACAGCAGCAACAGGATTATCTAGACATTGGATTTTTAAATCCTATTGTCTAGTTAAATTATCAAATTCTCTCCATCTTTACAATGGCAGATTTTGCCAATTAACACAACCAATAAACTTTATAATGTGTAGATTAGGATTTCAAAATCAATTAAGCAATGTTTAGGAGGTAAGCACAATTAGACTACATCACAGTCCTGATGGTATTTGTAATTAGCTTAGAGCTTCAACTGAAAAGACGAAAGGCCAGATGCTCAGCAAAGCACAGCTGGCAGTAAGATAATTAAGTTATATCATATGATGCTGGCTCCTGCTTGGGCTTAATCCAGAACCATAGCCTTATGCTAGAAGAATTACTTTAATTACAGATTGTGAAAGGCGAACATGTCTCTCTCAGACCGTAGGTGTAAATCTTGATATGCAGCCTTAAGCTCTGAATCAACAAAATTCATACACAGCGGAGAGTATGAGCATTGGTGTTGAGTCAGACCAGAAGCACATGTCAGCCTCTGTGGTGCCTCTTTAGTGTGCTTCATAGCAGATTGCTCAGAGACATGCCAGCCAGCTGGTTTCAGGGGGACTTAAAATTAAGGACAGGTTCATTTATGCAGGGGCCTAGATGCTAAGGAGGTGAAGGGCCAGTGTGCGTGGACAGAGACAGATGCAAATAGTGAGACTTTGCTACTTTGCCCTTTGCCATTTCCTCCACAGAATTAAGATCAAGCTTAATTGACAGGGAGGAGGGAACTAGATGATCTTTAAGGTCCCTTCCAACCCAAACCATTCTATGATTCTGTGAGTCTATGGTTCTATAATAATTAAGAAGATCGTGATTTTAGTTTAAAAGGCTATGAAGCTGTAGGACTGGATATTTCCACATTCAGTGTTCTGTAGAGGTCATTACCACAAAGTTTTTGAATGCCTTAAGTCTGTAAGCAACTCTGAGGAGAAAATTTTATGTACATGGATAAGACCCTCAAAAACATGAGAAGGTGGTCACCTATTCCTACATACAACAGAGAGAAAGCAGCTTTGTAATGATCTGCCATTTTTTACGGGTATTTAACACACTAGGTGCTTGGCTGTGAATGATGCAGATTGTTGTGTGGCTGCGCTTGATTAGTTTTTAGGAGGCAGCCAGCATTCTTTCCTCTCTTCCACAGCAGCTCTTGAGACCTATAACTTAATGCATCAGACAAATGAGAAGCCAGGAAAAGGGCAGGAGAGGACGGGAAAGTATGTATAGCACATCTGCAAAAAAAAAAAAAAGTATTTTTCACTTGATTGTATTAATTTTTCTGCTTACAAAGTATCCCTTACAAAGCAGCAGAGGAAAATAAGCACCCCCAGAGCACAACATGTCCCAGCTGCCTTTGGTGGCCACGCTTGAATGGGGTGACTCACTGTCCGAAGCTCGTTATTTCTGATTTTAAAAGATAAGCTTAGACCTGGCTTTAGTGGAACAAACTCTACCCAAAGAGACCTAAAATGTGAGAATTTTTCCTGAAGAACCAGTCAGTGGTTAAAATTAATGGGAAACTGAGAAGGAAATCAGAGCCCTGCTGTAAGAATTACAGCTCATTTACTTTTATCTTCCTATTAATTTACTTGTTCACAGCGTTTAACTGCTAGGTACTAAGATGCAGCCTGGATCCTTACTTTGTGTTGGCTAAACAGGCTTTTGAAGTGAATGGGTATTTTTCAGAATTAGGATAAAGATAATACTAGGAATGCACATCTGGATTGCTTCCTGTGAGAGAAATATGAATGAACAGTCTTACAAATCCTTTGCTCTAAAAGATGAATGTCATCACCCACTAAAACCTACCTATCAAAGGATAAGTAAAAAGAATTCTCAGTCATTGAGCCAAGCTCAGATGACTCTGTTCCTGGAAGTAAAAGTGGCTTCTTCTAAGATTAATGGCATGTTCTGTGCCTTTCAACTTAACATAGGAAATGAGAAAAAGTCTTTTGGAAAACAGCATCAGCCTTGGGCAATACATGTATTTGGAAGGCTCTGTAACATGTGCCTGTACTAAGACCTTGCTTTCTTTTTATCCTGTTTATGCATAACAGCTTGGTACTTTATTCTTCTTTTTATCCCAGCTCACTCCCAATTCTGCTTTTCCACACTGCATTCTTGCAACGTGTTATGTTGGACATCAGGTGAGAAGTTCATGATCCTTCCAACCATGACACTGCTCGATGTCTGTTCATTGTACCTTCTTTGTCTTCTTCCCTCCTTCTCATGATTTCATGCTCACATGTGACTTCAATCTCCAAAGCTTGTTTGGCATCATGACATCCCTACCTGTCCTTATCACGTGTTAAATTATTTTAAACACATATTGGTAATGCAAGCTTCTTTTTAGCTCTTTTGCAGAAAATTTCCATTGGATATCCATTCTTGAAAATTATTTACTTCATGATGGCTGGAACCCATTTGTGGCCTCTAAAAAAGATGAGCTTACTCCTATGCAATAAAACTGGTATTTCAAAGTCTTAGAGTAACTTCACTGATTTCATAGAATCACAGCAGGGAAGAATTTAGATCCATTAGGTGTATGTTGTTCCAGAGCACAGATTGGTGTAACTTGTTTATTGGTTTCAAACCTCTGATGTAATTCATGAACCTGTACTTTATGTATTTATCCTGGAAGATTTTGACCTATCCCACTCTGACTGTCTAGAAAAGCTCACTGCCTCAAAGGCAAAATTACTAATTAGTGTCATTTTCTTAGGAAAAAGTCTTTTAGAGTAACTCAATTTTATTATTCTGACTATATTAAGTTATCCAGCTGAAGGCAACAATATTTGTTTCTGGACAATCCTCTGTGTTAATAAGACACAGGGATACAGGTCACAGAAAGGTTGGTGTAGTCTTTCTATTCACTATCAACTCCTCTCCCTTACTTGTACAGCTGATTTACAAAGTGACTGCCTGCAATTGCAGGGGCCTGATGGTGAGCTCAGATACAGCTTATTACCTGTGTTCTCAGGTATTTCTGTTGTCAAATACTCCTTTGTGTGACCACAGAACTACTGTTTTACACTGAACTCCCAATTAGAAGTAAGTATGTACGTAAGATATATTCCTTCCTCATTCCTGTTGGTCTGAGTTATCATGCCTTCATACCTTAAGATTTACAGACATGCTTTTGCTGTTGCCATTTCGAGGCAGTGGTTAAAACAAAGTATGTGGCATGTAGAATAGTGATTTTCGAGTGTCGCAATGGATAGCTGTAAGCTCTTCAGAAGGGATTCACTCTGGGACATGGTTTAGTAGGCATGGTAGAGCTGGGCCAATGGATGGACTTGATGGTCTTAGAGGTCTTTTCCAGCCTTAATGATTCTATGATTCTGTGACTCTACTGACAAAGATTAAGATGGATGCTTAAGATGCACTCAGCAGATATGCATGGTCTAAATCTCATAAGCAGGCAGTTACTAACCCAGGATTTCTCTGTCATGTGAGAATATGATCGTTATCGAGGGTGGAAGGATCCTATCTGCCCTGCTCTGCTCAGCCTTCAGTGTGGTAAAGAACTAATGCAACCACACTAATGCAAGTCAGCCTTTGCAGCAGATCCAAGGCAGGATCTGATTTTGGACAGAAAACATAGAAAATATAGAAATTTAGCAGACCAATACTTATAGAACTGGCTGAAGGTGTGTTTGCTTAAAGATATTAGAGGAAAGGGCATTTTGCTGTACTTTCTGAATTGGCATGAGCTTAACCTGAAGGTTCTGTCTTTATTGCCACCTGTGGCTGGAGGGCTGGAGGGAGGCTGCTGGGTGCAGAACATCTACCCTGGTAGTCCCCACACCCAGAGATCCACCACCAGCCAAGGACCCAGGTTCTGGGGACCATCATCAAGCAAAACTCTAATGTGCTGCAGTAGTCCATGAAAGCTGGCACTGACTTCTTATTGTTAAATACTTTGGGACACCTCAAATATGAATGGAGCTATATAAAATTTAATTCTATTGTAAAGAAAACAGCTGTCACGAATTAAAGTGACTATTAGCTTTTGAGATGTGGACTACTGTCCAGTAGGGATTGAACACAAAACTCAGTCCATTTAACTTTGAGATGGGAATTTGTCTTCTCTTTCCCAGAAAACAAAACCCCAGGGATTTTATATCTATAAACCACATATAGCGTATCACCCAAACAATTTCTTTTGAGGTTTGAAAAACTCCATGCTGCTAATTATTGGTTATAGATGGTTTGAAAGAAACATGTAGTTTTAATGCTGGGTTTAATTAAAATGCCTTTAATAACAGTCATGGATTTTGCAGCACAAGTGCTAAAAGGGCAAAATCTGCTTTTGCAGTGAATTCAGTTCAGAAGAACTAGATGAGCAAGCAGCCCAAGCAAGAATTGGGCCAAACTTTGCAAAACAGTTTTGCTTTTAATGTGACTGAAATCTGCTTTCCCAACAAGAACATTTGCTGGAAAAGAGCAGATTTACCATTTGAACTTTACCATTTCCTCTTCTACAAAACAATGGAAGAAAAAAGGAACCTTTCCAATTTTTTACCCCTTTAATTAATAAGACATTCTTTGGTGTATGACAGGAAAAATATGTGATGAATGTACTTGATAGGTTATGATTAATAGTGATCTAGGGAGGTTTTACAGACATGAGGTGCCCCATAAATACAGAATTAATACCAAAGTGAACATTTTTATAATGTCCATTTTGGCACTCTCTTTGACCTAAGATGTTAGTAGCTTTATATGTCATTTAATTAAAGCTTTAAAAAATAAAATGCAAACAGCTCTTTTCAAACCATAACAATTCAGTGCATGACTTATGTGGGTTTGAACTGGCACAGTTAGTGAAAACATTCCCGGTGCCACTTTATTTCCATAAAACATATGTATTATAAGCTTTACCAGAAATTTCTCTGACAGCTTTGAAGAGTTCAGGCAGAGGACATTTTGAATAGAAGGGTTGGATGTGGCCCACTTTTCAAAATTATTTAATAATTTGATTAGTACTAATTAGAGAGAGGAAAGATATATCAATGGTACATCTAACTTACAACCAGAGTCTGCAGCTAGATATATTTTAGGAAAAATTTTAGATCCTACAGCTGGGTTGGGGCAATCCCTGATTTCAGTACAAGACAGGGGATGATGTGATTGCGAGCCGCCCTGCAGAGAAGGACTCGGGTGTGCTGGTTGATGAGAAGCTCGATATGAGCCAGCAATGTGTGCTTGCAGCCCAGAAGACCAACCATGTTCTGGGCTGCATCAAAAGCAGCGTGTCCAGCAGGTCGAGGGAGGTGATTCTGCTCCTCTATTCCTCTCTTGTGAGACCTCATCTGGAGTATTGTGTCCAGTTCTGGAATCCTCCATATAAGGATATGGAACTGTTGGAACAGGTCCAGAGGAGGGCTACAAAGATGATCAGAGGGCAGGAGCACCTCCCATATGAGGACAGGCTGAGAGAGTTGGGGTTGTTTAGCCTGGAGAAGAGAAGGCTCCAAGGCTATCTTATAATGACTTTCCAGTACCTGAAGGGGGCTACAAGAAAGCTGTTCACAAAGGGGCTGTTCACAAAGGGACTGTTCACAAAGGCTTGTAGTAATAGGACTAGGGATAATGGGTATAGACTGGAGAGGGGCAGTTTTGGACTAGACATAAGGAAGAATTTCTTCACTATGAGAGTGGTGAGGCACAGGCACAGGTTGCCCAGGGAAGCTGTGGATACCCCATCCCTGGAGGTGTTCAAGGCCAGGTTGGATGGGGACTTGGGCAGCCTGACCTAGTGGGACATGACCCTACCCATGGCAGGGGAGTTGGAACTAAATGATCTTTAAGGTCCCTTCTAACCCTAACTATTCTATAATTCCATGAAAAATTAATGTCTGTATTTAGGTCTGAAAATAGTGACCCTGACTTACATTTCACCTGTTCAAAATTACTAATAACTAGTGGTGTTAATCCAAAATAATATCAAAATTAAGGGATCTTTTGGCCCATTGCCCAACTGTTGCATTAAAGTTTATGTAGATAATGTCTTCCACTTGGTCCCCTCTGGAAAGGCTCTTAATCCAGGGCTGTTTTGGGTAGTCTGCTGAGCTGGTGGTAAAGACAGTCAGCTACTGAAGAAAAACTAGCTGAGGCAAGAATATAAAACCAGAAAGACAGGGTTATACATGCTCAATGGCTGCCACTCTGGAGTAAAACACAGAAGCAGTGTATCAGTGCAGGATTAAAAGCAAGCCCAGAGAAAGTCACTTGCTTGAAACTGTGAGCTGGTCGGTAATCTGAGCTGAGGAGTGCTGAGAAGAGAGACAAAAAGCTGCACTTGCTACAGGCCCTTCATTTTTGAGCGTCCAGACCAAAAAGACCACGGTTATAAAAGAGTAATATATTCATCAATCTTTCTCAGCCTCCAAAAGACACAATGTAAAATGGAAGGTTAATACTGAAGACAATCACCCAGGTGTTGGCACCATTAGAGAAAGGACAATGTCTAGTCTGGTTACTAAAGGAGCCATCGTTAAGGGACAACTGAAATGTCAGGGTTGTTCCTAAAAAAACGGAAAATTAGAACATGTATCTGAGGATCTTAAAACACGTTTCACCAAAAATATAAGATGCTTTGTCAAGGATGAGAGAACATGGATATTGAAGGTTTTATATTTAAAAGATGTATTTTCAGAGAAAAATGAGGTGGAGTAACATTATATGCTATGCTATAAGAGACCATAAAGGAGTAAGGAAACACATAGCATGGATAAAACTATTTGGACTATGTAAGTACAGTATATTACACTATGCAAAAAGATAGGATAAAAAATTAATATTAAGGATAAGCTCCAGGTTTTCCCGAGTATAATTGCAGACAATTTTTGTGATCAACTAAGACAGAGTTCATTGAACAAGAGGGCACCCTTAATTAGACTTTGTTTTTATAAGTGATAAGAAATAAAAACTTGTTTCAAGTGGATCAGGGGTTGATTCAGTTTAAATACAGTTTAAGGATAAACAAAGGCAGTTTTGTAACTAAGGTTTCAGATTTCAAATGGATAAAACTGAAAAATGAAGGTATCTAATTAGTGAGTTATCCAAAAGAAATCAAGTACCTGAGTGCAGAGGAAACATCGAATTAGTCTAAGTCAAAAAGATGAAGCCTATCTGGAATCTGTACCAAAAGCAAAGGAAAAATTTTTATGAACTTGTGCGGAAGCAATCTGAACAGAAAGAGGTAAATAACTACTTAAGAGAATATATTAAGGTTTTAGAAAAAGACTTCTCAGGAGGGAAAAATTGAATGATCAGCAAAATGAGCTACATTATATATCAGGAAACATAAATCACTGAAATTCAGGCTGAATTAGACCTTGAAAAAAAATTTGAAACAACAAGCAAAAAGCTGTTTAACCATACATATGGCATCAAAGAAAAGGTAAAGCCACACTGGAGTGAAGATGGTGTAGAAGTGAATTGTAATTCAGGGACAGTTTCAAACCTCTGCCTTATTTTTAATAAAAACAATGAAAGATTAGGGGAGGTAATCAAAGTGAGACCCTTGAATTGAAAATACACATAGCTGAATTTGAAGCAGAAATCTCCCTCCTGGAACTGTGAAAGAGCTGACATGAGAAACTGAGGATTCGGTGATAATTTTTGTACGTATTACATCAAATTGGCATGGTGTATTACAGTTGAACATATCTAATATTACACTGCTGCTTATGAAAATACGGAAATAGCCCACTGACATCTAGGGACTAACCTGACCTTAATAGTATACAAAATCTAAGAATGAATTTTGAAAGAAAGTCTACGTAGAGAGAAATAAAAATTATATAAAATGCAATATGGCTTTAACAAAACTGAATCATGAAAGAATACGCTGGTATATTTCTTTAGTGATAAAAATGCTTTCCTAGACAAAGGAAATTGAGAGTTTTGTCTGGACTTCAGGCAAACATTTGATATGAAGCCATAGGGAAAAATGTTACATTGTGTGCAGAAGCTGAGAAGTAGTATAATAACTATAAGGTCAACAGGGAACTGCCTAAAGGGCAGCTCACAACAAGTTCTGCTGAAAGGGAAGTTATCAGGTGGCAGGAACTCTATTGTTTGACAAATTGACCTTAGGACCTATTTACTTGATAGTTTCATTAGTGACCTTGGCACAGAAAATAGTAGCAAATGAGAGATATTTACTGATGCCATAAAACTCGAAAGCATGAAAAGATTTGGAAGGAAAGAAATAGGTAACCTTGGTGGCTGGTGCACCAGAAGCAAGATTATGTGTAACACAACTGAGTGCAGTGGCCTCATACAGCAAAGACATATGTCTGCCTCTGTCTGTCTGCTCCGGCTGGTTTGAATCTTCAGAGATAGCTAACTAGCAATAAGCGCGTGGTTACATCGAATGTAGGCCATCTGTCTCTGAACAATTAATTTCTGCAGGAATGAATCCATAAGAATTGACTGCACTATTGATCTGGGCCATCAGCTGGACGCATTCATGGACAAACCCAGAAGGTGATATTGTGACTATATAGGGGAAGTGCTTCCAACATCACAAGAAAAATAGTAGTTCTGCATGAGAAGCTATAGGAATACTATTTTCATTCCTGCTCGTCTATTATCAAGAAAGAAGCACTAAACCCGAAAATAATGCAGTGAAGGACCTCTCAAAAGAGTGGAGACACTGCTTCTTGAGAAAATATAACAGGGTTTGTTAAGGTCAGCAAGGTGAAGTTTGAGAAGAGGTAGGATTGTTTTCTCTAAGTACATTGTGGTTGGAGAAAGGAGATCAGAGAAAAAGATGAAGGGCAGCTCTGTCACAAGAGCTGTGTAAGATGCTTGCTACTCAGAGTCCTAAATTTTTGGAAGTTTCCAATAGCAGAATTTTAAGCAAAAAAACTCACTAGTTCATTATTAATTAGTTCATGTGGTAGATATCAGCTGCTTGATTTAGGTGGGCAAAGGGCTCACAGCCTGAACATTCTCTTGCCCTCCCATGCTTTGAAGCTGCAGCCACATGCATCTTGGCAGCTGAGGTTCATTTGCACAGTTTTTGTCTGACAATTTCAATATAACTGATTCCACTTACGAACCACCATCATAAATACTTGGATGCTTTGAAAATGCTGACTTTGAAAGAAAGGTGAGAGAGCTGCAGAGTGCTACCCCCACATTTCTGGCATGACTAGCTTTGTTGTAAGGATTTTAAGAGTTAAACAAGCTCTGAAACACTGAAGTTGAAAAAAGGAGCAAGGAGGGTGTGGGGCAGGAGGGAGGAATTGTCTAAAGAAAGCAAGTTAGGGTAAGGCCTTACTGAGCCCTGTCCTTTCAAATTTCCTGTGCTTGACACATCATCAGGATGATGTCAAAGTGACTTAACCAGCTATGACACTTCATTCCAATGATGTGGCGAAGCAGGGGAAATTTGAAAGGATGTGGCTTATGGTACTGAAAACAATCATTTAGAGAAATGCATGACTGCTGTTTTTCAATTTAGATGAATTTTAAGCCCTTTCTCCCCTCTCCTAAACACATATTGCACCACTTGAAATATTTGCATTGATGCTGAGCTTGCCAAAGTTTGTTAAAATGGCTTTACAGTGATTAAAAGGCAGCCCTGCGTTTTGATGTGGGGACTTTCTGTTGTGTATTATAGTTTCTATGGCATTGCATGGGTAGCTACAAAAACTAACATCTTATTTATGTTGTTACTATTCCTATTAATTTTAATACTACTAACTTGTAGTAGTAACATCAAGCAAGCAAGCTCAGAAGCCCCAAAGCTTTCAGCACACTTGTCCCTTCACATGCCCACTCACTTCACAGCCCTCATCCATACCTGTGGCCAAGCTGTCGATGCTGGCGGTGTTAGGCAATCCCCATCTATTTGGCCAAATACTGTGCCAGAGCCTGGGAGAGCAAGGACTGTCCCCAGGATGCCCTAGCAGTCTTCTGTGTGTAGGCACTTCTGAGGTGACAACATCCTTCAGCAGCAACTGGCCCAGCCATGGCCAGTGCCTGTAAGAGCATCTCACCTTGTCTCATGGTCCTCACCCTGCAGCAATCCCCACTGCCATGAGGAGGATGGGGAGACACTGAAAGCAGCAGAAGTTCTGGAGTACCAAATGTTCTTTGTGGTGGACAGATGCTCTCCCAGATCCTCCTTGATAGTCTCCATCTCTCCCAGCTCCTCCATGAGAACTTTACATTAAAGCTTCTTCTCAACCTTGAGGGGCATTGTGCCTCGTCACAGTATGATGTAACATTTTTCAGAACACCAAAATGCCTTGGAGGCATCATTTTCAAAATAAATTTCAATTTCAAAAAAAGTCTTAGCCATGAATAGGTTGCAATCTCCTGAGTCACAGTTACAGCAGCATCTCAGTGCACAAGCCACTTTGAAAACTAGCTCTTCTTCCATGGGTAATTGTTCAAATGCCAGTTTAGAGGATGTGCAGTATTAGCCCAAATCTGGGTGCAAATAATAATTATTATGAACAGAGGGACTTTTACACCCTAAAAAAAGTATCTTAGAGCATCTTATATATCGCCTAAAAGAACTGATAGTGTTTCTTTTCATCTGGAAAAAAGGCCAGATATATTTTAAAGTGTTGAGGGATCACTTAATTCACTGTTTTTTAAAGGTGGAGAAAGAGAGGGAGAATGAAATGCCCAGAAAATAGAATACTTATGTGACTCAATCACTAAAATACACAGTAACTACATTTGCTAAAGAGATCTGAGGACAAACAGCTTCAGTACATGCACTCTTGTTAGTTAAAAACAGATATCTTTTATTTAAAGAATGTGAATTCTTTCTTTGCTTTTGCCAGTCTTTCTTTGTTAGATGCTGGTTTACAGTTTCAGCTTCCATTGCTGCTGTAAGGAAGCACAGCTTTGTCTTAAACATGGTACACAACATTTTCTAGCAAATCTTAAACCCCTGAATTCATCACATCTCTATGGTTACAAGCCTACATTTTGGATAAAGGCTTTTCAGAGTAAAGTAATTTTCAGATAAAAGCTGATGCATTTGATTTATGGCACTTCTCAGCTTCCATCATTTGAAAAAGACAAATGCTTGATTATTGGTTAGCAACATTTTTTTTCAAGAATAACTGTTTCGGAGTGAAAAACCCCAACTCTAAAATTATACAGTCTGACTCAAAGCACAGCTAGTTTTCATAAAATGATATGTGAGTGCTGAAACCAAACAGGGACACACATGCATTACCTGTGTTTGAAGTACTCTGTGTTGAGAGGAAGTAGGAGAGGAAGAAAGCAACACAGACCATTAGATTAAGAAGAAAATCTTTTTCCCATGTCATAACTTTTATAAATGGTATTGAATATCTTCCTTACTCAATATATGCTCATTCTTACATGTAGCTATGACAGTAGCAAAGAGCTCTTGGCACATTTATCGTTCTGCTAAAAAGTGTGTGAAGTTCAATTCACATTAACCTGTTAAAAGGACACTGAAAAGCCAACTGGTTAATAGAATGATGTTTTCTTTTGAGATCGTAGCCCTGTTCTGATGGTAAAGACCATCCTATCTCTCACCAACTGTGCACCAGCAGATTTTCAACACTTACCTGACAAGAGAAAAGCATCATGCTGAAAAACATGCCAAAATACCGATTTTTGCATTTAGGTAACATTGAAACCGGCCACAGGTCTTTCAATACGCCTGAGGTAAGGTCTGGTGCTTCGTAGGCCATGAGGACAGTGAAAATAAAAAGGATCTTTCTAAGCATGTGTGGTAGGAAGTGGAACATACCGTTCTCTTTTTCTTAGAGAGTGTACTGTTATTATTTTGCAGTAATATTTTGCCAGGTAATTTTTTCCAAATGCCATCAGCAATTCTTTCATGAAGATGTTATAGAAGATAGTGAGATTGACATGACATCTTTTAAAAAGAAGCTATAAGGGCATATATTAACAGTTTTACAAGCTTTTTCACTTCTTAACTCAGCTACAATGATAGTTCAGTCATAAAATGCAGTGGAAACTATGTGCAACGCGTTTGGTTTCAATTGTCTGTTAGTTTCATCCGACTTATATATATATATCATATCTTTGCCGGGGTGGGAAAGATTTTTTTTACTACCGACTAATGCCTTACATTAAGTCCTCAGAGTTTGTGTCAAATTTTAACTTCTGTTTGTTTTAGCCCTGTGAAAAAAAGACGAAACAAAATGTTCCAATATCAGCTCCCCCAGACCTCCTTGATCTTATCTGACATTTTCTTATAAATGCCCCTCTAAGTCTCATGATCTCATTATTAATGAACAAAGATTTACAACATTTTTTCCAGATATGTCAAAGTGGAAACTAACACTTCAGGCCCCTTAAAACATCACAAAAAATATGCTGGGAAAGAGGTATAACAGGAAAGGTAACACTAGCAGCTATATATTCTCCAGGCGAAAACCTGTTTCCTTCAAGAAGTAACATCTTCTGTCTTTGTATGGATCTTAATGTTAATGAAATATCTGAAAGGAATTCCAAACTGATATCTCAAAGGAATCAGACAGAAACATGTGATTTTGAAATGCTGCTGAGCTGGAAGGAAAGACAAGAACAGCACATCTGTGGATGCTATAGAGACCAAGGAACTTTGGGTGTCTGCCTGAACAGTATCTGCTGTGTTCTTTTGTTTTGTTACTTATTTTTCTGACACAGCAAAGATCCATAGGTAGGGTGCATGTAGCTACAGGGTGATGCAAGGCTAAACTTCCAACATAAAACTTATGCCCTCACCCATTATTTTTTTTAAAACAGAAAACAATACAAAGAAATATTTGAAGAATTATTTTCATAGTTTGCAGAAATTTGTGTGTCTGCAACCACATTCCTTAACAGTAGTAGTCATATCGGATAACCCCTAGACCCAAATGTGGCATCCTGCTAACATAAAGTTTCCTTTGCTGGATGACTCCTCTGAATTTCCACTCTTTCTCTCTTTGCCCTATGTTTATTTCCTCTTAACTCTAATATGATCTTATTTCTAACCTGCTGCTATTCAAGTAGCTATTTTGGCCTTGCTCCCCATGCTCAACCACTGGTATCATAATAAGGTGGATTCTCATGTTTGCACTTGAAGCCACTTCTTGGGCTGCCATGGCATTTTTAAGCCCTGACAATCTTCTACTAACATTGTAAGAACTGTTCTTCATACAAACACTTTATCAAACTGGAGTTTCTAACATGCTCTTTGCTTTCCACAGCTGCCACATGTTGCATAAATCACCCAGAAAACAGGTTTGCAGTAAGATTCACAGTGACTCTTTTTTTCTCAGTTTTGGGGCCTCTGGGCACACCATTACAAACAGTCACCGTATTTATATTTACAAACCACAAACCCTAAAGAAAGCAAAAGAAGCTGCCATTTATAATTATAGTTTGTAGGCAGAGAAGGAAGCTGTCAAAGATATCCAGCGGTTATACGCCTCATTAAAGGCCCAGTGAAGTTGGTAATAAACTTTCCTTTTGATCCATTGCACATTGAACAAAAACAGCACCCAAAGAGGAATTTAAATGGGACGTAAAAAGTCTATTAAAAAAACCCCACCCCTAAAACAGGTTAAATTTTTTTGTGAACTGTGAGCTTGCTAGAGGTCTTTGGCCACTTCTGCGTTAGCCCCATTATATATATTCCATTCTCTTTCAGTCAATGACACTGAAGTGAGCTGTATGCCAAGGGTTTCTAAATCCTCTTCCCTCTTTGCATGTGTAGAGCAATTTCTGCAAGGTACGGTTTTGCTTAGTGCCTTGCATGACTGGGGATGAAAAAAATGAGGAATTCTGTGAGCTTTTTTATATTAAGATCTAATCCACAACAATACACCTGTAATCTTTATACCAACAGCCCTCTCCTTTTGATAGTAAATTAATGATGACAAGTATTCTTTTTCTGTAGGTCAAATGTACTAGGTAATGCTTCAAATTATCTATCTACTAAAAAAAGAAAATGTTGGCAAAGATCATTGTTACAGGTGCATCACAGGAATAGCAAATTCGATCCAGGCACTGCTGTGTGTACTTACTACAGTAAGGATTTTAGATGCCATGCAGGAGTACTGTTGTCCTAGTTGGACCGCCTTTGTGGTGGGAAACAAAATCAGAGTGATCTGTTTTACATCAAAAAGTATATTAGTCAATAGGAAGCATCAACATAATCTCTGTGATGAATGTAATACCAGCCTTGATGCTAGCTGCTCAGCAAAGGATACTTCAGCCTCTTAAATCCAGAGTGTCCCAATGTGGAGATGAGATAGATATCCTGCATCTGAGGGAACCCAGAGCAAAGCTGGAGGGATAAACTTTCTCTCCTTTTCTCCCTGATTATCTCAGTATAAGGCAGCCTTAGAGAGTTGACCAGTCTCAAACAACTTGAGCTAGATAAAAGGTGTAGAGCTCAATAAAGAGAAGATGATAATCTTCTTGGCGGGGTGCCATGAGATGGGTGTCCAGTGCTGTGTACAGGAGAGGCTTGCACTTACGATGGAGAGCAGGATTTCATAGAATCATAGAATAACCAGGTTGGAAGAGACCCACCAGATCATCGAGTCCAACCATTCCTATCAAACACTAAACCATGCCCCTCAGCGCCTCGTCCACCTGTGCCTTAAACACCTCCAGGGAAGGTGACTCAAACACCTCCCTGGGCAGCCTCTGCCAGTGACCAATGACCCTTTCTGTGAAAAAGTTTTTCCTAATGTCCAGCCTAAACCTCCCCTGGTGGAGTTTGAGGCCATTCCCTCTTGTCCTGTCCCCCATGACTTGGGAGAAGAGGCCAGCACCCTCCTCTCCACAACCTCCCTTCAGGTAGTTATAGAGAGCAGTGAGGTCTCCCCTCAGCCTCCTCTTCTCCAGGCAGAACAACCCCAGCTCTCTCAGCCACTCCTCATAAGGCCTGTTCTCCAGCCTCTTCACCAGCTTCGTTGCTCTTCTCTGGACTCGCTCCAGAGCCTCAACATCCTTCTTGTGGTGAGGGGCCCGGAACTGAACACAGTATTCGAGGAGTGGTATGTGTGTATTTGTTTGTGTGTATGTTTGCTCAGAGAAGTTTGAGGTCAAGAAGACTTATTAGATCACTTAACCCAGAGAAAAGGGTTATGGCAGGGCTTGTTGTGTTCCTTCGTCCCACTGCCACTCTTCAGTAAGTCAGTGGCAGAATATGTTACTCGGAAGGGTACAGTGCCAGTAGCACAACTAACAGAGCACAGTCAGGGGAATACATGGGTTCCCTATACAGGGCACAAAGAAGACATAGGCACCAAAAGCACAACCCTCCAGAAACCAGGGTGCATGCTCACGCTGGCTTAAATCTACCTCTCTGGGCACTGGAACAGGCTGCCCAGGGAGGTGGTTGGGTCGCCATCCCTGGAGGTGTTTAAACGATGGGTAGACGAGGTGCTCAGGGACATGGTTTAGTGGCAGATAGGAACGGTTGGACTCGATGATCCTGGAGGTCTTTTCCAACCTGGTGATTCTATGATTCTATGATTCTATGATTCTATGATTCTATGATTCTATGAACGTCAGTACTGCCCTGCTGACATTGCCACCAGCACCTGTGTAAGAAGGATCCACAGGATGGGGGTGGGGGGGTATCTGCTATTTCTGTAATCCCAGATGCCTCAGCAATGTGACTAAAACAAAGCAGGCTCTCACCTTTTGATCACTGGCAATTCATTTGTTCAATATAAGTGTCATTGCTTCTCACAAATTGACTTTTTCTCACTGGGGTAGACAGACACAGGTACACTTAAAAAGCAAACAATTTTGAACTGAAGAAGCTGTCATCACTGATTCTAACTGACATCTCCATTGTTATACTCCTATGGTAGGATTTGTAGAAATTGAAATAATATGATGCTAGCCTCACTTATCTGTGAGGAATGAACACCTGACAAGTAAGCCCCACTGCTTGTGTTTGCCCAGCACCTAACTGAACCACAGGGAAGCACCCACCTTTGTTGTGATACATTACCTTGACATTCCCACTGGAGCCAGAGTCATAATTCTTTGGTTTCACAGACCAAAGCTGGTTTTATGTCTCCAAAAGACAGGTGAAAGGCCCACTTGCCGCAAGCAAGCTTTTAGCCACAAGCCCAGCAGACAATCTCCGTTCATCTGGGAACAGGTACAGTTACAGTATTTGCCTGGGTACCTCTGTGTGCATGTTACCCACCTCCCTCGGTGAACACTCTGATCATGCAATCATTTTCTGTGCTTTTCTGCTAACCCCTTCTCTTGCATCTGTCTTATTTTACTTATTTCAATGCTGTTTGGGCACAGGAGGAGAGAGTGGCTCCACATACCTATGGTTTTACAGCTCAAATGGACCGGGAGAGGTGTGGTTTCCACTTCCACACCCAAGCCAATGCCTGAAAAAACACCAAAACCACAAAAGAGAGGAGCAGATACTGCCCCTACCCCATTTAAACCTGAATTACTTTGCACAAAGAGGAACTTTTATGTTCCTCACTGGCAGGTATCCACCAAAGATGTGATGGCTCCATCTCAAAGGGGATGAGAGGTGTAGGGCCAAACACACTGCGGTGGGACTTGAATTAGTGTGGCTAAGCCTTGGTATTACCAGGCGTTGCTGAATAAGTAGATAAATCTGCTCTTCTGTAACAGTAAGTAGATCTTAGGGGAAGGAGAGCATGACAGTTTCTATTTTACAACAGCCACAAACTGCACTTCATAGGGTATTATAATGATTAATTCATTGCTACCTGGCATCTTCATGTTAAGATGGAATGCTTTCCTAGAAGATAAACCACAGAAGCCACTGTAATAATGTATTTGGAAAGAATAATTTCCTCTTTTGCAGAATTTTCTGGATTCACAGCTTGTGCTACAACTGAGGGGAGACCTCATTGCTCTCTATAACTACCTGAAGGGAGGTTGTAGAGAGGAGGGTGCTGGCCTCTTCTCCCAAGTGACAGGGGACAGGACAAGAGGGAATGGCCTCAAGCTCCACCAGGGGAGATTTAGGCTGGACATTAGGAAAAAATTTTTCACAGAAAGGGTCATTGGGCACCAGAACAGGCTACCCAGGGAGGTGGTTGATTCACCTTCCCTGGAGGTGTTTAAGGCACGGGTGGACGAGGTGCTGAAGGGCATGGTTTAGTGATTGACAGGAATGGTTGGACTCGATGATCTGGTGGGTCTCTTCCAACCTGGTTGTTCTATGATTCTATGATCTATTAACTGTCTTCTAAAAGCTTATTGGTAAAATATTAATCACACCATGTAGCTTGTGTATCAAAAGGAAATTCAATTTGACAAGTCTACTTAAAAATGAATAAAGCTTCTACATTTACACAGTGCCCATACAGACTAGAAACTCCTTCAGATTTTTGTGTAAGTAAATATGAATTATTCAAGAAAGTGGGCAAAATCTGTTGTTCCCTGGTCCTTCTCTCAGGAAGCTTTAAATATGAAAATTCCCTTGCTTTCTCAGGGTCACATGCTTTTTGTTCTCTCTTTTTTTTTTTTTTTTGAGATTTTTGAGAACCACAGTTCCTGCAAAGGGGGATCATTGTAAAGTATAGGCAGTCTCCAAAATGAACAAGCAATGTTATGAAATCTCTTTGTAGTTTGAAATACACTATTAGGCAAAGGAGTCTTGTTCTATATGCCACTGCAAATAGCAATTAGTTCAAGCAGAAAAGATTATGACCAGGTGCAGGTTTTGAAGTGACTTTTGGTGGGAGGAGGAAAAGGTCTCTCTTTGTTAATTGTCTGTGGTAATACATCAGGCATCTGAGGAATTTAGGGATATTCAGCCTTTTGTGCCTAGCCAACACAATACAATTCCCATGGCATCTGCGAACTGGGTGGATACACAGGGCTTATGGATGGTTGTCAGTCTGCTGAAGTAAAAGATGACATGGTGAGGAAGCATATGTTATATTTGTCTTCCGCAGCACATCTATTTTGCAAGGGCTTTGTTGGGGGCCTTAATAAGAAGACAGGCAGAATGAGCCTCTCCGGTGTGGGAACCCAGGAGCAAGCTCAGGTCAAGGACCCAAGGCAGGCAACAGGCAGACGAAGTGGCTGCAGTGATTCCCTCAAGCTTTGTAAAGCTATAGACGACTTCCAGAAAATGACAAAGAAAGGGGGCTAACACAACAAAGTGTGCCCTTGATAAGAAAGATACTCTCAAAACTTCAAAAACCTCCTTAAATGATTGGATTAACTTCTTCTAATCCTTGAATCATGGCTAGATGTGAGTTCAAAGCACTAATGTAATTTTATTATTACATTTAATCAAATGTTTAAGTTAAGAAACAGGAATGGAGCTAAGGGCAACCCTCCCTTATCAACTTCCAACATCTGAAAGCAGGAATTAATCAATTAAGTAAATGTAGCAAGCTTAGGGATATAATATACAGCAACAGCTGAGTCAGCTTGACCATTGGCCATTTATTGGGGTGAGATGTGCAGCTCAAGCACTACCAGATGATTCAATTCACATAGCGTGACAGTAACAGATAGCCAAAAGAGATGTCCAGACTGAAATAGTATCATAAAATGGCACAGTAGAGAGTCATTTGCCAGCTTAAACAAAATGTTGTCATCAAGGAAGTGGTGCATTTAATGCATATAGCAGAGTAGGCTTCCCTTCCAAATGGAAGTAGATTTTGTAGGTTAGTTTCTTATTAAAAGAGAAATTAGGTTTTCCAGGTCCAGGCATATTTTACGCAACTGGTTTACATCTGCCCGTGCACTCATTTTCAGGAGTTTCAGACTAAATACCAATGCCAAATAAGAACCTGTTGTGTGTAATCTTGCCCTATTCCATAGCTTCCCACAGACAAAGACTTCTTCACAAGTGCAACAGTAATGTAAAATTTCTTCAAATATTACACATTCACTTGCATTACGAACCAGGAAATTGTAATATATAACCAGTTCCACCATCATAATGGATGCCCAAATTACATATGACTAAAGACTTCTTTCTTTCTATAAATCAGCTATGCATGAGACATGGATAAATTGCAATAGGCTTCATTTATGCAGTCAATTAATTCAGTGCATTTTAACATAGGAAATTCCATTCTAACAGTGCAGGCTTCAGCACAAGCATTTTTCCTTAGATGACGAGTAGAGATCTTCAGAAGTGGACAACTAAGTACAGGAAGAAAGACATTATCTGAAAAATCAGAGTACATTACTGCATATTTTCAATACAATGGGATCCTAAGCATTGTTGAAAGAAAGGTAAAGTGCAGTATAATTTGAATGAATCATTCCAGGAGCTAGGAATTTCCTTTGTTTGCTAGAAAACTAAAGCCACAGAACATCAGGGTGGGGTAGTGGGGAGAAAAGGATTGGATAAATCTGAGCTCTGTTCTGTTGCCTCTTTCATCTGTCCAAATTTGGGAACAGCATGGAAATATCATCAACAACAACAACCTCAAAACAAACCAACCACTAACTTAATATCCATAAAGAGTAGGCACTGGCAGTATGCTGACTGGATGAAGTCATGCTACCCAAGTTCAGCACAAGACCAAGAGATAGGAATTTAGGAAACACACAAAAAGCAGTTCTGTCTACTTCAAGCCCATGCCTTAAGCACAAAAATTAAATAACTTTTGTGTTTCCAGCTTTTGCATTCTTCCCTGCTTCTTTTTTTTGCATACATTTGTTACATGTGCATGTCATATCAATGTTAGTGCCCCCTCTGATTTCATCCTTTCTCCTATATAGGTTTTGCAAAAAAACCATGCTGTTGATCTCACGGCTTCCAGGCATTGCCACGGCAACAGACCATGATGTCAGAGATGGGATTTGGAGTTCCTCGTGTCCCATAGCTAAGGGAGAAGCCTGGCTGTGAAGGAGAAAACTCCCATTTGAACAGCTTTGAAAATAGAAATAGGAATTTCAAAAGCAGCTAGCAAAAGGCCTTGGTAGTAAACTATCCAGAAACAACCAGAAATCCAGTGTCAAAAATCTGTCAACTGAAGAGAATCCCAAAACAATCAGCATGGGAATAAATCACTAAAATTACTGGAGCAAAGCCAGTGTTGTGTCAGCGGTAACTGTGGCATTAGAATCATGATCATTTTATGATTATACCAATGAAAGCAAAATACATAAAATGCAGAAAGTACAGCATCTTTAAGTAAATTATGCAATCGGTATTTATTTCAGCTCCACTGGTAAAAGCTGAGTGCAATTTCACATGTATTATTCCCTTGGACTAAAAGTTCATGGTAGAAAAGACAATGTAGGAACTACGTGTGTGAGTGCTCCTAAAATAATCAGATACCTCAGCTTATATGTGTGGGAATACTGTGCAAAACTGCAAGCAGTGACAGGGGACTTGACAGACAAAGGCCACTCCCACAGTCATTACTTTGGAAAAGGAACAGATGTCAACAGCTGAGCCTGGAGACCAGCCTTCTGTGGGCTGAGAGAGGACCCTCCCCAGCCCTGCATCACAGCTTCTTGCAGCACCGGGGATGTGCACCACTGCTCTCAGCCAACTGCCTGACCTCCTCTTTGGTGTAGGTGTGCAGCTGGTGAGGGGAATTAAAAAAAAAAAAAAATTAAAAATGGGGGAATACGTACAGAGAAGGAAAGAGTGCAGAGACCCAGAGCAAAAGTTGAAACTGGGTCATGTTTTGTAGGAGGGTGGTTTGTAACAAAATGAACTGATTCATTCTCTGTACTTGAAAAGAGGGAACTGGGTGGTCTTGCTCATTCTTGGGGTTGCTATTGCAATGGCTAACCTACCTATATCCCTAACAGATCTCTGTCTGCTTCTTAGACAGGAAGCCTCGATGACTCATATGTTGGACAAGGATGACATATGATGAGCTGAAGAACCTCAAGCAATATATTTCTATGGAAAACTGAATAAACTGAAGGGTATACACATACCCTCCCATCATGATTTCAAAGGTAACTTTAAAAAACAACATAGAAGTCAGCATCTGTTCAGTACTATGCTCTGATTTAAGGCGTGTCTACACCCAGGAGGGGAGTATTGAGGCAAAAAGCCTTGAGCTGCCTCTTTCCAGAGCTGCATGCTATATAATTACTAACTGTCCTTGCTTCAAAAAACAGGGTGCAGTCCAATATAAAGCCATCTATATTGCAGGTGGGACATGAGCCAGTACTGTTGTTGTGCCACGGAGCTATATTAGCCTGTTTAGGTGTTGCCCGGGGCTCTGTACCCTGCTTTGTGGAGTGAACCTGCCTGATGATACAGTTGTGAAACAACTGTTAAAAATGCGTGCTTTTGAAACTAAAACTCTATTTCCACTTCACTAAATTCCAAGCAGACCAGCCCATATTATTTTTGGTATGGATGTTGTAATCACCTTTAAATGTTTTGAATTGCTGGTAGTATTTTAGTGCCTGTTTTGCAGTCCCAGAACCCTGGGATGTAAAACAGAAGATGTGATTCTGGTGGACAACGTTTTCCCCAGCATTTGTGCTGCTTCTTTCAGTGCCAGTGAACTGTGAAGAAGCCACGGTCCAGATGAGCAGTGAGCCCTCTGCATTGTTTTCTCCATTGTCTCTTGTGGTATTTTAAGCATCTGATGTATAGACAATTACCCATGCTGCTGGCACGCACCTTTGTGTTGTTGCTGATTCTTCTAATTTCACTGCTAGCACTTCATATTTCCCTCAAAGCTTGAAGGAATGGCAGGCATTGAAAATTATTTTAACATTAACCCTCACTCTTTAACAGCCTGGCTCCTTCTCAAGTTTTGCCTCATTTTTACTTCTGCCATTCTCAGCATGGCATTTTGCCGAAATGCAGCTGATGCAAAGAGCTGGCCGCACATTTAAATGAAAACAACGGTGTGGGGAGTCAGTGCAAGGTGCTCGACCAGAATTAACTCCTCCAACTCAGTGGAGTGAGAAGGGGACTTTTCAGAAAGGACTACTGTTTTTATCTTCAAGGATGTTGTTCACTGGAATAGCAGGGTGCCTCTAGTACCTTCTGCCTGTAGTAAATGCTGCCACATGGCATGAGTTATGTCAAAATTGTTCTTCACGTTGTGGTTGCAGAAAAGGCACCTACTCACATTCATGTTTCTTTTCAAGTGGTTTTGACCAACATTTTTACTGGAGTTCCCTGAATAACTCAGTCTTGCTTTCTAATAAATATGCCCTCACTTGCAAGTTACTGGAAAAATGCTGTGCACCTGCAACGGGCCACAGAAAAGTGTAGAGGACAAACAGGGTCTTTGCAGCTTAAATAAATTAATTGCAGAGGCTCCAACACTATCTACAAGGAAAAAAAATCTATTAAATACTTACACCCAAAAAAATGAGTAAGAAGGAATTTTAGTGGCACTGGAATACATCGCGGTTAGGGGAAAAAACAGTCCATTTTATCAGAAAAGATTTTGCTACTGACAGCTGCTTCCTCTAACAACTTGCCATACTAAGAGTGAAACAAGAGATCAAGCAATAGCAGTTTTGAACTTAAGCTAAAATATTTGCTTGTTGTGTTTTGCATCATATTTTCATTGTTCCTAGTTCATGAAGTGCAATTATTTGGCTTAAGAAATCACATGAAAAATGACAGGCAAGCTACAAACACTTTGATATCAAGTGCAGATTTATGTCCACATGTTCACACTCATGCCCTACCACACTTTTCTCCCCTTTAATTATGTTACTTCTCTAGTAAGTACCAGATTACCTGACATGTATGTCAGTTAGTCATCCTTTTTGCACTGCAAATCTTACCATCTGTTCAAGATTTCTCAGGATTCAACAGTTTTCAAGTGACTTCTTTATCCACTGGGTCAGACCCTCAAATGTTACAAAAGTAGCATGATTATATCAAAATTTAAATTCATGTGGAGCTTTGTAGAGGGAAGACAGTCTGATCCATCTGGATCTAAGAATTAGATCCAATTAAATCACATATTTAAAGATGGAGATTTAAATTCTTATTTAAATTCTGGATGTAGTGGTTCAATGTTTTCAATTCTCACTTTTGTAGCAATTTTTTGTCTTTCTGCCTTTATGGGGACAAGGAAAGTACTTTTCTTGTATAGTTTTTACTTTACTATACGTAAAGCACCATCTATTGCACAGAAGTGAGTAATCACCAAGTACTGTTGTGTAGGAAAGCTGATGCCATGTGCAGGTGCCTGTTTTGCTCCTGATCATTCACTGTTCCCAGAATTCAGGTATTCTGTATCCCACATCAGTTCCTATAATACTCTGAGGTTAAATGCATGTGTAAATAACTTCAAAGAAACTAAAGCAGATTGATACAAATTCTGATTCACAGAAGCACCAATAGCCAACTCTACAATTCATGAATTTCATCAATAGATGAGTGTGGGGTGTCCTTTTAGGGTTGTCAACTCTTGTGCTGCTTGCTTGATTCTGTTAAACAAAACCCCAACTCTATCTTTTTCTGTTTATCAGTCTGATTTCTAAAATATTCTACTCTAATAAAAAAATCAAAATTGCTTGGCCTTGATAATCTAACATGTTATAGGAGTTGAAAATAAAAGATCAACTTCACTAAATGTTTTGAATAGATTAAGGAAAATGTTTGGGAATGCTTCCTTTTGGATAAGATTCTGAAAACGCATCACAAACACCAGAAATTTCTCATGCTAATAACTCTGCCTCTGTTCCAGCTGTCTTAAAATAGAGGTCTGTGACAGGCTAGGAGTAAAAATATTCAGTCAGAAGTTTGTAACTGTTAGTCATAGTTTGATCTCTTAAATCTGTCTTCAGTGCAAGAAATGCTTAATGTAAAAGAAAACCCAAAAATAAAGTTCTGGAAATCTATGAGGATGTATTACAGACAGCTTCAGTAGGTGTGTATTTCTGGTCTTGTAAAATCATTAGGCGAAATACCTAACACAGTAATTGCATTTTTGAAGACTCATGAACATATTAATTCATTATATTTAATCTATCTTTGAACTACACATGCTCTTCTAGAAGACTGACTTACTGCATTTCAACCATTGGCCATCACAAGACCAAACTAGCTCATCCACAGTGAGACCCAGCAGATTGTTGCCACCAAGAGTCTCACCCTGTAGATCTGCTACTCCTGGGTCTCACCACCTCCTAATACAGACATACTCAACCTTTCCTCATCCTATTCCCAGTATATTTTGATTTCTTGGCGTGGTGTTTAGAAGTCCCTACTGACTGTATGCTTGGTAAGAATGCTGAGGAAAACTTACATTCAATATCTCAGTGCAATCCCTGTGGTCCTGCAGGAGGGAAAGCTCATTCCCCTGACCACCCAGGGAGAAGAATGGAGAGGGCAGCCTGGGGGTGGATTGGATGGTGGGGAGAAGGATGTACAGCTGCTACTGCGGGTTGTTAGGAGACTTCTGCTACCTACTACTACAATTAGCAGAACAACTGAAGGATTTCTGTTCACTAGGCATGGGTAAATGCTTTGCTTTCCCCTATTCAGGATCACGTTCCTTTGGGTTCTGCTCCCCATTTCTTTTGCCAAATAAAATGACTTATTTTCTTAGGAACCTTTTTTTTCAACCTACCTAGAACACAGCTAAAAGTTAACTGCTTCCTCTTTAGCTTTATTCTTCTCTGCACCTTTTTAGGAAGAAAATGCTCTTTTTTTTCTCCAAATGAGACCTCTTTAAAAACCTGGGGTTAGAAATTCCAGCATGAAATCAGGGAAGGGTGGAGATATAAATACCACAAATTACAAATTCATCATTGAATCTGGAGCACATCCACAAATTTAAAAGCCAGTGGGATACTCAGAGTAGAGATAAACACAGATGGACAGCAACATTGCCAGAGAGAAGTATTAGACAGCACCCACGAGTGAAGTTAGGAAATGATCAGATCAAGGGAGTGTATTTTACTCCCACAAACGTCCTTGCTTCCCACCTCTTCCAGTAAAATGAGGCAAGAAATTTCTTACCCCCCACTAAGAATTATTGCAGCAGGGAACTTTTAGGATTACAGTGAGTATGTCCTGTCTGGGTCTGTGCTTCTGGTACGTCCCTCTTTAGAAAACTGACCACTCCATTACCTTCCTGTGCTCTTTCCTCTTGCTGTGTTGTCACTCAGCTATGGGCAATGCCAAAACTTCCCCTCTGAACTGTGTCCTAATTCCTGTAAGCACCCTCATCTGCTAAGTGTCCTCTTCTAAAAATAAATGATCTCCATATGTGCACGAGTTTGCTCTTTGTAATAAATTGCTTCACTGCATACAGCAGATCGCACACAAAAATTCAGTTCTTCCTCTAGTGAAACTGTTGCTGGTGGTGACTCTACCTGGATATTGCCCTTCAGGAACTGAAATTAAAAAAAAAAAAAGGAGTATACACACACACACAGAATCACACAGAATAACCAGGTTGGAAGAGACCCACCGGATCATCGAGTCCAACCGTTCCCATCAAACACTAAACCATATCCCTCAGCACCTCATCCACCCGTGCCTTAAACACCTCCAGGGAAGGTGACTCAACCACCTCCCTGGGCAGCCTGTTCCAGTGCCCAATGACCCTTTCTGTAAAGAATTTTTTCCTAACGTATAATATTGGTCCCTCATATTTCTTGCTTCTCCCTGGGGTCTTTGAACTCTTTGGGTGCTTCAAAATATAAAAGAAAAGCTCTCATTTCTGAGGCAACCCTATCTCTCCACACTTCTCTTGCTTGCTCTCAATATCTGCCTAGTCAGACAACCTCTACCAGCACACGTACCAGAAGTGTTCACTGCTCTGTTAGTGGGAAGAGATGCCTCCCACAGTTGAGAACTAATATACCAGTCACACGCTCGCTGACGCTCCACAAATTTTAAAACTTAATCAGTTCAAGCAATTCTCACTCCCATTTTCATATGCAGCAGACACTTACAATGGAAGTAATAACATTAACAACACCCTGGATGAGTCAACAAAAATTTTCAGCAGAAGGTTTTTGACATTGCGACACACTTCCCTATATTTAGACACAAGGAACGATGGCTCAAAAGTTTAAAGAACTCATGCAAGTTTGAAATTGAAAGTTCTAGGATGATTTTTAGCATTCTGCCTGACTTATCTGGGAAAAGCAGTCAGCAGTTCTCTTCCAGAAAGATCAGGCATGAGCAAGTGGCGAGCTTACTACAGCATTTAGCTGACACACTTTGGATATTCACATTTAAGAGACATTTGTTACTCTGAGTCAAGTCAAGCTTGTGCTGGAGTCCACAACATTAGATATTATTTTTTCTTTAGAGTTTTTAACGTTCTGCTTTTGTTTTTGTTTAGTTTGGTTTTTTTTAATGCACTGTAGTTGCAGAAGCAATCAAATATTGCAGCTGCTTGTTCCCATTCATTTCCGGGCATGGTTGACCCACACTGCCCTGTGTGCCAAGATTGTTCTGGTGGCTGCCTCTCAAAGGACTGATTCCCATTTAAACTGGAGCTTGATTCTCTTTTATACTGCTATAAAACAACAATGGGAAAAGGCCCTAGCAAAAAGAAGAACTAGGCCCTAAATAAACTAAAAACACCTATCTGTCAGGTAGCTAATCTGAGATGTTAGAGGTGCTTATAAAAACTGGTTGTTTTTTCTACAATTGTCCAGGAATGCTGTTAATAGCTCTTTACTGTGGTGCCAAAAAGACACTTTTTGAAGGGATTTAATGCCCAGTTCATTGCAAATCCAATCTTTGATTTTGCTTGTTCCCCAGCCAGCAGCTATGAACAAAACAGACTTTGAAGCCTGCAGCATTATTAATCTGAGAATTATTACAGTAAGAGGGAGAGAAGGAAATAAATCCCTTCTCTTAGCACTACTAACTCAGTGTAATGGCCCAAGAATGACAAGCTAAATATTACTCCAAGATTATCAGGCTTCATTTCTCATGACAGATAGCACGCAGCAGATTGCACTTTATCTTTTTAAGCTGACCTGACTGCAAACTAGGAATGTGCAGAATGCCAAGGCCCTTTATTCCCTCTGTGCAGCCTCTTCCAGCAGAAACTGTGTATCGTGATGCAATATTTACCACTTTGTTCTTTTAGTGCTCAGGACAAAGATATATTCAGAGTAAGCTGGTTCTCTGAAAAAAAAAATCTAAAGTCATTTCGCTCTGCAGACCTGTGGAGCATACGCCTGTGTTGATTCTGGAGGAGAATTCTGGGCTTGGTTAGGGGGAAGCACTTAAAAAAATACATCATCAACATATCTTCTGAGCTAAGCTTTGATCAGCTTCTTTTAGTGTCCAGCAAAACAGTTGGTAACCACTAAAGCATTTGGAATGATGTCATGTGGTACAACAAGGATCAGCCCCAAGTATAAGACGGTCAAATGCCTTTACAGTGAAGACACTCCTCACCCAGTCAAAGGCTTATCAGGTTAATGACAAGCCCGCACTTTATGGGTGCCGAAACACTTTGCAAGTGGTCAAAATCACCAGGGATAAAAAGGTGTTTTAATTTCTGTCGAACAACTTCTATTTATGTACGTGGTTGTATGATGATAAATTGTCAAAGTTTGTACTGTTTTTTCCCCCATTTATTTTTCTCCTAACAGAAAATCTCCCCAAATAAAATTCCTATTCTATATGTTCTCATTATTCTTAACAGCCTGACACTTCAGTTCCTAGAGAAGGAAAACAAGCAGCAAACTGGGTTTAATACTGAAATACTGGAGAGTCAGGATCCACCCATAAATTATAATTGCACCAGGTTTGAGAACTAAGGTTTGGAGTAGATTTCAATTAGAGTTAAAGTTAATTGAGTTGCTGAATGACTTGGAAAGTGAGGTTTATATTTTTAAAGAATGTTTATGCCAGTTGCTAGTCTCTGTAGGAGTTGTAGTGTATTGATCAGAGGGAGTTCAGAACCAGTCCTATTATTCAAAAGGCATAGAGAAACTTACCTAAGGGAAGTAAATAAAAACTTGAAAGCATCATTCAACTCTCTTTTATTTACATATCATTCCTTCAACAAGTTTTTCCCCTGCATCATAAACTTAGGCTATGTATATTGGAGAACATAAACTGCAAATGTGACTGCAGTAAAACCATCCATCCCAGGATGCACAGAAGAGCATGTTCTGGGAGTGCAGTGTCTTTAGTCTGAAGCTGCATGAATCCTGACCTGGTCCTATCAATCTCAGTATGTAAGGAAGGTTTTACTGGAGTGATGACTCTGTGGCTGTATTTTGAGCAGGTGGTAAATATGCACTGCAATGCCCGGAGTCCCATGTCCCTAAATATTGAGACTGAGGATTTAGGCACAATGAGGAGGGGTACAGCACTTCTCTTCAAAACCACACGCCTAGGCTAAATAATCAACACAACTTATGCAAACTACCTCACTTTTCTTTGCTAGGCAAGGACCAAAGCTTTTCTCTCCCCCATTCAGGATCATTTTCCTCTGGGTTGTGGTCTCCGTTTCTTTCGCTAAGCATGCAGGGAGACAGCCACCACTCTGGCCAGACCTCTCTTAGGAAGCTGGGAGAAACCCAGCCACTTGCTGCAGGTATGGAAAGATGTAAACTGCTTTTGTAGCCCATTGCCTTGGAAGTTGTGGTGACTTTTACTCTCCTTCCTATCTTACCTAACCAGCAAGACAGAGTCATCCCTTGTTGCAGTAATTGCTCCTAAAGAAGAGGATAAATGACTTCATGCAGTATCTGGATACTGTAGTCCTGCATTACTGGCATTTCTCAGCAGTACTCAGGGTAAAGCTCCTATCACTTGCCAAGCTGTCATCATGTCCATCAACACATGCAAACATCCACACAGCCATTTTTCTCCTGCCTTGCCCTGGAGTATTTTGTTCCATTCCAAAGGGAGACTAGAGCGACAGGGCTGCAGCGAGCAAACTCCAAGTTGGAAAACTTGTGCCTTAAGTGTTTGCTAGGGTCTAAGTTCCTTTTCTACAAGCAAAGCACATGTATTTTCTTAATGCATGCATTAAAAAATAATATCACACAGAAATTATTCACCTGTTTCATATACAAATGAATCTTTTTGTGCTGTAAAAAAGAGACAGAGCAAAATTATAAGGTAGAAAAATGACACTGTAGTCTCCACTGCGTTTGTCAGTAATGTTTTGTTATTACAAGAATACTTAGGGTTATATTTTTTCTGTGCTGGATTGATAGATTGTGGTTTAATCTTCTATAAGACCGATTGTTTAGATCCCATTTGGAAGGCTATGGAGAAAATGCTCTTTTCATAAAAACAATTCATTTCTTCTGTAAATATCTGCTGTCATATTTATCTTTTCGGAATTAAATTCAATTTTTTTATTAAACTTGCTACCAGAGGAAGCAACAGTTACAAAAACTGTTTAAATAGGTACCATTTGTGAATATAAACAGTTTCAGATTTTTTTGTCTGAAGGCTTAAGTGGTTTCATAATTTCTGGTGCTGTTTCCTCAGTGTTTTTATTCAGAAATAGAATAAAGCATACTGAAACTACACATAGCAGTGAAGAAGGGGGAAGAGGACAGTTGTTTAAAAAAGGACTGGAGATCAGAATGGGAGGCTGTGAACACAAATGAATTACAGTTATGTAATTGCAGAAGGAGGAGGGAGTCACCCTCCACATTTGGAAGTGATAAAATATCAGGCTGTCCTGTGATCTCACAGTCCGGAGCTTTAAATCCAGGGAGAAAAAAAGTTCATCAGACCATGGTTTGGATCAGGTTATGAACCTTCAATGAACATGACAAGGTAAATGTCTTTACTATAGGCTAGCAGTGGTTCATCAGGCACCACAACATAGGTGCCTTCAGATTTTTCTGCTACTCAATGTCTACTTATAGGGGCACTTAAAGATAAATCACTCACAAAGGGGTAAAAAAGACAAAGAAAGAAGCAGAAACATAAGATAGACAGCAAAGTGAGAGAAAACATGTTTGCTAAGTAATGGATTAGAATCTATCCTAGTGCACACCATTTCACTTCTTACCATTGTATTCAGCTAGTTCCCCTAAGCTGCATCCCTCCCTAGGGATGCAGCCACAATACTGCTTCTCTTTTTCTTATCTCCCCGTCTCCGAGAGACTTTGTATCATGGACACAAAGCATGGGAGAGAGAGGTAAAATAACTTGTCAATCCAAGTCCATATGGACACGGTGGCTGAGGGCGGCAGCTACAGCCATAGTCTGATCTCTGGTCTCCTCTCCACCCATGGTGATCTTTCCAGCACGGAGCCTGCAGACTGAGCAGAGAGTGCCACAGCCCTTTTATCATGCACCCTGGCACCAAGGGTGCTTCGGTCTTTAAGACAAAGATTTTTGGGCTCATGGGTGCCATTGCTAAAATGTCTAAACTACCTCCTCAAATTATGTGAAAGAATAAAATTGAAGAAGACACTGCTGAGGTTCCAATAAATTTATGACACTTTTCTCCAACACAGTTTTGGGGTAGCTCTGTTCTCAGCAAGTTTCTTGTGCAAACACAAAGAGGTAAGCACCCTTGCTTCACATGGCTTCTCTAAGCCAGGTTGGGAAGATGCATCCACTGCTTTGGAAATGTGTCTGCAATTGTATAACCATGTCACAAGAGTGCTCCCCAGGGAATTTCCAGCATTAGCTCCTCTGTCTGAAAGACATTTCTTTGTCTTAATTTAGCTGTCCTGCCCAACATCATCTCCCCCTCCACCAAGTCCTTAAAAGCTGAATGCTGTTTGAAGAATGACTTCAGCCTCACGAGATCAGACACTGTGGGTAGTCACATACAGTGATGCAAAGCCTCTGAGGTAAATGATGACACAGTGAGCAGGGAAATGGGAAATCAGACCCATGTGGCTTTCCTGAGGGCTTTTTTTATATTTACTGCCTTATTAAGAAGTCCTTCCAAAAGTCACCAAGGGAAGCAAAGAATGGGATCATACTACTCCTCATTCATAAGCCCTGTTTTCACATAGCATTGTTTCACTCCACATTTCAATTTTTTTGTAGCATACAGGATAGCAACTACCAATAAAAATTGTGAGTTTACTATTTCATCAATTAAGGAGCAGGGCTCGACCTGGCCATTTACTGCTCATCTCTATTGTTCCCAAGCTGTAGCTGATTATAACTCACAGACAGGAGCTCTGGATGTTTATTTGTCTCTGGATTCCAACACTTGCACATTTTACTACAATTCAGTTATCTGAACACGGCTGTTTTGTCTCTCCTTGTTATACAGCCACAGATCTGCTTCCTTCGAACTGCTAAGTTACAGCAAACTCTTGATTCAGTCTGCAGATTCTTTGAGCTCTGGGTGCCAAATGCTGTGGTTTAAAACTATTAAAACCAGAGATGAAACCTGATTATTGTTCCATGCATCTGCTTTAAATTGGTTGTTCTGTTTATTTTAGAGACTTCAACTGGTGCAACAAGAAAGCAAGTGTCCATTCTGCAGAATTAATCTTGCTACACTAGCATTTACACTCAGCTTTTATTTACCTTTCTTTTTTAAAGCATCACTGAAATCTTGCCTTCACTGCAAAAGTCAATATGACTAATAATCAGCACATGCCATTAAATTAAGTTCTACTTCTACATTAAATCCTGCAAGTTATAATCAGTGGTGTTTTAGCTGTAGCTGACTGGTCCAGGGGCCCACTTGTTTAAGGAGAAAGTATTGGTTTACAATATATACTTGTTAGAGGGTGCAAGCAGTCAACTGCCATTCCAATGCTAGCAACCCTTTTGTGTCTTCCCACAGCTCTCCCTATGTGCCTAGCACTAACAGGTACTCTCTCCCATGTTCTACTGGGCAAGGATCAATCACATGATTCAGTTCTTCCAGGATTTAGACAGACAAAGTGAGCCCCAGATCAGGGCCATGCAATGAAGAAGAGACGACACCTCACAGCCTGGCCTAAAGTGGCACTCAAGATGGATGAGCCAGAAAGGAGAAACTCAAGTGTGGTCAACATAGGCAACACTGGCAAGGACCAGGGACAGATGTCCAATTTATATCAGCCTTATCTGCTTATTAATACGACCCTCACACAAGTCAGGGACATGAGATAAGTCCTACCAAGAACCAAAATAAAGCCTTAGTGACATTTATTCTCACCTTAATGGTTTGCAAGCCTTGATCAGCCTTCAGCAGGAAGATGAATCCCTGTCACTTGAGTTTTGGGGAGCTGAAATATTAGCTTAAGACCACAGATTTTATGCTGTGTTCCATGGACCACACAGGCAGTCCATAACTGTCAGAGCCTTGCTAGCCTGACTAGACACCCACAAGTCTTTAGGGCTGGACGGGATTCACCCAAGGGTATTGAAGGAGCTGGCAGATGTGCTGGCCAAACCCCTTTCCATCATCTTCCAACAGTCCTGGAAGACTGGGAAAGTTCCACTGGACTGGAGGCTGGCTGATGTTGTGCCCATCTACAAAAAGGGTCGCAGGGAGGATCCAGGGAACTACAGGCCTGTCAGTCTGACCTCAGTGCCGGGGAAAGTCATGGAGCAGGTGATCTTGAGTGCTATCATGAAGCACGTGCAAGAGAACCGGGTGATCAGGCCCAGTCAACACAGGTTCACAAAAGGCAGGTCTTGCCAAACTAACCCCATCACCTACTATGACAAAGTGACTCGGCTGCTGGATGAGGGAAAGGCTGTGGATGTGGTCTTCCTGGACTTCAGCAAAGCCTTTGACACAGTTTCTCACAGCATTCTGCTTTGGAAACTGTCAGCCTCTGGCCTGGACAAGCGCACACTCTCCTGGGTGGAAAACTGGTTGGATGGCCGAGCCCAGAGATCGGTGGGAAATGGTGAGAAATCCAGCTGGAGGCCAGTGACAAGTGGTGTTCCCCAGGACTCAGTGCTGGGTCCAGCCCTGTTCAATGTCTTTATCTATGACCTGGATGAAGGCAGTGAGTGCACCCTTAGCAAGTTTGCAGACGACACTAAGCTGGGTGGAAGTGTTGATCTGCTGGAGGGTAGGGAGGCTCTGCAAAGGGATCTGAACAGGCTGGACCGCTGGGCAGAGTCCAATGGCATGAGGTTTAACAAGGCCAAATGCCGGGTCCTGCACTTGGGGCACAACAACCCTGTGCAGTGCTACAGACTAGGAGAAGTCCGGCTGGAAAGCTGCCTGGAGGAGAGGGACGTGGGGGTGTTGGTTGACAGCGACTGAACATGAGCCAGCAGTGTGCCCAGGTGGCCAAGAAGGCCAATGGCATCTTGGCTTGTATCTGAAACGGCGTGGCCAACAGGTCCAGGGAGGTTATTCTCCCTCTGTACTCGGCACTGGTGAGACCGCTCCTTGAATCCTGTGTTCAGTTCTGGGCCCCTCACCACAAGAAGGATGTTGAGGCTCTGGAGTGAGTCCAGAGAAGAGCAACGAAGCTGGTGAGGGGGCTGGAGAACAGGCCTTATGAGGAGCGGCTGAGAGAGCTGGGGTTGTTTAGCCTGGAGAAGAGGAGGCTGAGGGGAGACCTTATTGCTCTCTACAACTACCTGAAGGGAGGTTGTGGAGAGGAGGGTGCTGGCGTCTTCTCCCAAGTGACAGGGGACAGGACAAGAGGGAATGGCCTCAAGCTCTGCCAGGGGAGATTTAGGCTGAACATTAGGAAAAGATTTTTCACAGAAAGGGTCATTGGGCACTGGCAGAGGCTGCCCAGGGAGGTGGTTGAGTCACCTTCCCTGGAGGTGTTTAAGGCACGGGTGGACGAGGTGCTAAGGGGCATGGTTTAGTGTTTGATGGGAATGGTTGGACTCGATGATCCGGTGGGTCTCCTCCAACCTGGTTATTCTATGATTCTAAACAGCCTTTAGAGGATACGTTAGGAAAGCAAGGGTTTTTTTCGTAGATTTTTTATATAGAACCAGCAACTTCACTGGCAGACATACAAGTACTCACAACAAAAATACGGGAGCTTTGCCCCATGCAATCTGGGTAGCCAAAACACAGACTGAAGCTGCCTTTCCCACAAGGCACTGAGCTGCCTCGCACCACCAATCCACTGCAGAGGTCAATGCCTTGCATTCAGGTACCATGCCTTTATGACTTTTTAAGGGGTTGTATAATGTCACGCCCTGTAGGAACAGGGGGCATTTGAACTGAGAAATTTGAATGAGTTCAGCTGCAGAAACAGGGATTATCTCAGTAAGATTCGCATAGCTAAATCACACATAAGGAGATTTGCAGTAGCCTAAAGAAAAAGACAGTGTTGGATAAAAATATCTACCATTGTATTGTAAGTGGTGTGATAAGTTTCATAAAGCAAAATATCAGCTTTTATATTTGAAAGGAGTGGACAATGAAAGCTTGTGGCAAACTGCAGTAGCCTGCCTGAGTTTGCGAAATGTGTTGGGACTTAACATCCAACTACATCCCAGTACATACCAGGAACAGCGATAATGTTTCTGGTGCCAGGCCAGGTTAAGTGCATCTGTCACAATAGACACTGCAGATGCTCATTCAGACAAATGCAGAAATGATGTTATACTATTTTCGGATGCCAAACAGAGCTTATTCTGTTCTACAAAGGACATGAAGAGGAGTTGGCTCACCACAAGAAAGACATTGTAATGCCCTTCCAATTACAAGGAGTACACGATTATTCATCATAAAAGTTAGAGAGAGAAAGCTGAAAGAAGAGAAAAAGCAGCTTGCCATGAACAGGAATAAAAAGGTTGTACATGAAATTGCATGCTCACATAGGGAGATGCACATCTGGCAGGACTCCACTGTAATCAGCAGAGTTAGCTTATACTTGCACCCATCTACACAACAGATGAATGCAACCCCAGAAGTTCCCCCCTGTAATTGTGGCAACTACCACTTCACCAACACTTCTCTTGTTCTCCCCAGAACACTATTCTCCCTCCCTTTCCAAACTAATCTCTACTTAAAGGTCTTAACAATGAAAGTTTATACTCTTTCCCCTCTCATCTGCTACACAGTTTATTTGCCTGGAGACTTTCTAGGATGAAAAGATCAGCAAAGGTGCAAACTCCAGCTGTATTCAGCAGCCTCCTACTTACATTTGCATGTTACTGAAGGCCATATTTATTCTGGGACCAAGTGATGGCTCTTCTTGATTATGTCCTGCTGTTACCTTCAGATTAATTGCATAGAACTGGAATAGCACAATGGTGAATCAGGCTGTTTAACCTGGGCTTTCTAGAAGGCAGGGTGGAGGGACCTGAGGATATATTAAGCACAAAGAAGGCCCAGACCCATAATGTTTTCAAGATTCTTCAACCAAATGGTATGCACCACTGTGGAAATAAAGCCACAAAGTCCTGAGGTTTTAGTGAGCCTTTGTGAACCTTTCTGTGAAAGTGGCTTTCCAGACATGTCCAAGTGGTGACCAGTGGTTGTTCAGTTAGCTTTGGTAGATAAAACTGATATTCCTCAGTTCTCATTTTGATGTTTCTGGCTAAGACATGCAGAGTTTGTTATGTTAGGGAGTGCACCACGTTCAAAACACAGAACAGAAAAACCTCAGAGAGCTTCCATCTGTCCCAGAGTCATGTGTCACCATAGCTGCATTATGAAATAGCCATAATAATACCTTCCTACTGCATCTTACCACAAAGCTTTGCAGCTGCTGAAAAACATATGTGGGGAATGATGGAGGTGCATCCAAAAGGGAGCAGAGACAAAGGGCAGTGAGCTGCCTGCCACCTAGAAACTGTGGCTGCTTTTTAGCAACCCTAATAAATAGAATTCTCCCTTTCCAAGGAAAAAAACCCACACCATATTGATCACCATCAACAATTACATGAACAACAGTGATTTAATTTCATTTGTTTATTTGTTTATTTTATTTTACATTAAGGTACAGTGAGAAAACCACTTCTTTTTATCATACTCTCAGGTTTTTCAGAGGAGGAAATTCTAAAGGTATGGGAGGCTTATCTTTCCCATAATGCATCAGCTGAGGACAACACCAAAGCAAAGGAACTCTCATTTCTGTTCAGCATCTCAAATCCTCCTAGCAATACCATATGGAAAAAGGCAGAGTTGTGAGTACTTGATCTCAACCAGGTACCTATTGGTACAAGACAGCAGGTGTAATGCTACACTAATCTGTGCAGGGCCTCAGAGACATAAATCTCATTATTTAAACTCAGACCAGAGGCAGAGGTGCTGTGTCCAGGGAGATGCAGTACAGTAATGTATCAGCAAGGCACTGGCTGCTACTAAGATACATTCCTGATAAATGAGTAGCTCTTCTCTGATTAGCAAGAAAATATGGTCAAACCTTTCTAAAAAATCAGGTTTTCTTAGCTGGTTGGTAAAAGAGTTGGTCTTTTCAGTCCAAGACAAAGCCATGAATCAGAAGCCATGAATCAAATGACTACCCACAAGAGATAAATTGGGTATGATCTTCCCTAGCTCAGCTGTGCCAAAGAACTTCTTAGCTTAATAATATTGGTTGACACTGGCATCATCCCAGTGATTCCCAGTGCTTCCTTATTAATGTGAGTGTTTTTGACTCAGCACTTCCACAGTTCCATAAACATTGAGGCTAACATCATTCAAGCAGCAAAAAGCATTTATAAGCATTAAAGCTCAATAGCAAAGGTAGCCTGAGGCTTGAGCTAAGCCCTGATTCATGCACTGCAGGTTTCTACTGACCAGGCTACGGGACTCTGTCAGCACATACCTGAATTTCTCATTTACTTATTTGTCTATGATAAAACAAGTTCAAGCCCTGGAACCAAATCCTCAAGCTCCAGGTTCGAATTGTTCCATTTAGGTCGATTTCTAGCCATTTTGCAATGTATGCAGCATAACTGACTCGCTGTTCTGAACATGCGTGTATTGGTTAGAGTAGGGGTAGCTTTCACAAACTAACTCTTTCATGCTGCTGCTATCATAACTATGTCTCCACACAATACCCACTACTGATCTTGTATGTTATGAAATATGAGATAGAACCAAACTAGGCAGATTTCACATTAATATCACCTGTGTCACAAAAGACCATGCATAGCACCTACTATGTCCAGAGCATTAAATCAGCGCTTGTTTGAAAGCAATGCCGGATTTTCCCTTTCCCCTGCAATAACTGTGAGGGGATAAAAGTCCCTCAGGATTAACTGTCTAGGTCATCTGTGCTGACTCCCTTACTCCATGTCCCTGTGTTACAGTGAGCTCACTTTGGTGAATGGAAATAGTTATGCATTGCGAACTGAAAACTTCACCTACTTCTTCCAGTGAGTAAAAATGGCCCCGCAGTTAAGGAATCTGATCTTACAGTTTTTCCTTATGAACTTATCTTCTTCACTGGAGCCTCAAAAAAAGTACATTTAACTCAACTTGCCAAGTTTGACTCAGCAATTTTATTACAATTATCATCCACAAGAGAAAAAATGTTTCTGTGAGAAAAATACCTTCTTGTCATAAATTTAAAAAGAAATGTTCAGAAGGTATGCACAGGACTGACGATTCAGTATAAATAGACTGGTACAAGTTAACTGAGTAGAACAGTGATAAGCAAGAAGAATATGCATTTGGGAATAGAACAGAGACCCTGAGGAAGGAATAAAAGGAACAAAATCAAAGTGAAAGGACTGACACATCCCTTATTGTGGATATTTTCTGATGAGCTCATCTGTATGATGATAAATTCTCCAGCACAGAACGTTCATTCTTTGCTAGAGGCAAGGTAGAGCAGTGCTCTTAGCATCAAAAGCCTTCGGTGTTATTCTTCAAAATACAGAGGGAAAGGAACAGGCTTGCAGCCTTTATGGCTGCAGCGTAAAACCTGAAAGTGTGACCTATGGTGAAAAGTCCAGAAAGTCAGTGAAAACACTGTGAGGAATGGCTTAGGTTACTTTGAGAGACTCCAAAAGATGCCATTTCAAATTTGGCAACAGGCTCTGTTTCTCTACTGTGCTAATCCAATGTTACTGCATTCAAAGCTGCAACTGTAATGTAAAAAAAATACTGTAATGTTGGTGCTCACTCACCAGCACAGTCAGTGCTGTGAGGCCAGTGCTTCAGCTTTGGGCTAACTTGTCATAAATCAGTGGATCAAAGCTGTGAATACGTGCCACAGTCTGGGCTTGGCATATGTACTCTGAACACCTAGTCATCAGCAGAAAAACTATTGTACCTTCAAATTGATTCTTTTCTACATTTCTTTTGTCTCCTCAAGGAATTTTCAAAGAGGTTTCTAAAACTAACACTTTGAAATAGAAGGTGCAAGTTTCCCCATGTCTGAATCAGATGGTTGGCACGCAAATGGAGTTACGGAATTGTAGAATCATAGAATCATAGAATCATCAGGTTGGAAGAGACCCACCGGATCATCGAGTCCAACCATTCCTATCAAACAATAAACCATGCCCCTCAGCGCCTCATCCACCTGTGCCTTAAAAACCTCCAGGGAAGGTGACTCAAACACCTCCCTGGGCAGCCTCTGCCAGTGACCAATAACTCTTTCTGTGAAAAATCTTTTCCTAATGTTCAGCCTAAATCTCCCCTGGCGGAGCTTGAGGCCATTCCCTCTTGTCCTGTCCCCTGTCACTTGGGAGAAGAGGCCAGCACCCTCCTCTCTACAGCCTCCTTTCAGGTAGTTGTAGAGAGCAATGAGGTCTCCCCTCAGCCTCCTCTTCTCCAGGCTAAACAACCCCAGCTCTCTCAGCCGCTCCTCATAAGGCCTGTTCTCCAGCCCCTTCACCAGCTTCGTTGCTCTTCTCTGGACTCGCTCCAGAGCCTCAACATCCTTCTTGTGGTGAGGGGCCCAGAACTGAACACAGGATTCAAGGAGCGGTCTCACTAGTGCTGAGTACAGAGGGAGAATAACCTCCCTGGACCTGCTGGTCATGCCGTTTCAGATACAAGCCAAGATGCCATTGGCCTTCTTGGCCACCTGGGCACACTGCTGGCTCACGTTCAGTCGGCCTTAAGGACCAACTTCAGGTTCAGAAGGACCTGATTTACTTTGTGTTACATGAAATGACCCTTCCTGGCATATTCTGTCTGATCTGTCCTTACTAGCACAAGGCAGGGAAGACGAAAGTGGGAGAAGTGGACTGGGCTGAGCTAACAGGAGCCATGCTTTCACAGCGTGCCTGCCTGAAGGAAACAAATAATATACCTCAACCTAAGAAAGAATAACTAGTCCAAAACTTCTTGACCTATTAAGGAGAGGAGCCTGCTGATGGATGGGAAATGAATGCACGATCAGGTTTTGTCAGGTTCGACTCCATCAATCTTTCTGCTGCAGGTTCTGCCTCTCAGATGTGATACACAGGACTGGCCATGAAAGAAGAATTTTGCTTTACAATTCAGAAGAAAAAAAAGTAAGTTATTTTTAGTTTTTCAAATCTAATTTCTTTACACATCAGAACAAACCCACTGTATTTCCAAAACATTCACATGTAAGGCCCAGAGAGGAAAAGTAACGGGAGGCCAAACAGCAAAAGGGTTAGTGTCTCGGTGATTCCCCTCTGGAGGGAAAGCCTGGATCCTAGCTCCCAACTGCTGTCAGACAGGAGAGGCACAGCAACTTGGACTCCCCTACTAGAAGGCCAGGGACAGCCAGTTTTCCTCCCTACTACAGTCCTTTTTTTAACTCTCTCTCACCCTCTGCCCCCATCTCCTCGGAGCCTCTCTACTCCATGTAAATAATTACATATGAACTGATCAAGAGAGAATGAGAGTATGCAGTCCAGTGGTTAAGAAGTTCCCTGGAGATAAAAGGGAACTGCAGACACAAGTTCTTGCTCTGTCTGATTTGAAGCTGATTTCAATTAAGTATGCACTGGAAGAAAGCAAAACGGCCGGTATAGCTCAGCGGTCAGGGAACTACTCCAAGTCAGAGCAAGTACTTGAACCTGGGGACATGCTTCCCAGGGAAACCTCCTAACCACTGGCAGATCGATCAGCTCTCACAAATTAAGCAAGAGTGGGAGGAAAGCTGAAGCACTCAGACAGTTCTGGGGGAGCTTCCTCTTCTGGGGACTTCGCTCCGAAAGGAAACCTGTCGGAGGGCACACATCCAGATGGTGTGCTAGAATTATCATGTAGACCGATGTATAAGCATGCTCCTTTGCTTCAGCCCCATCACACAGGGCCCCCCACAGATTGTCTCCCATCAGGATTTGAGGAAGAAGTTGACATCAGGCATCTCCAGAGTAGGACTCATTTTCTCCTTTCCCACAATTCCCTGACAGACCTAGGGAGGTTTTCTGCTGACATTATAGCTGAAACAGATATTCTCTCAACAAGTTCCAAAGAGGCATCACTTCCAGGTAGAAAACTTGCTCTTGGATTGTACAGGACGGATCCAGTACTAGCAAAGAATAGAAAAAATATCAACCATAATGTGGGAAATGGAGAAGTACTTGACAAATGTTTTTGTTTCAGATTCAGAAGGAAGCAGAATGATATATTCAGAGCCTAACTTGATACTTACTATCCCACTGGCAATTAAAGATGATGTTAAACAGCAGTCATTAATAACAGCATTTGTAAATCTGCAGGACTTGATTACAGTCTTGGTAAGGATTGCCAGCTTGACTGAGAGAAGTAGCTGCAGAAAGGAAAAATATTTAGATCTTCTAAGGTGCTTAACTCACTCCCACATTAGTGTTAAATGGTTTAAAAGCTGGCTAATGAATGGATTTCTAAAAGTAATTTTAGCAGAATCACTATCATCCAGGGAGGCATTCCATCTGGAGTTTAGGAGGGCTCTGTTTTGGTGCCAGCTACTCCTGTCAATAACATCTGTATCAACAGCATAGACAAAACCAAAACCACTGTGGTGGAAGTTTTAGACAACAGAAAAGGCTATAGAATGGTAAAAGTGATGTGGGGAAGAAGTCTATTATGAGAATGAATTCTCTGTCATTTGTATTACTTTGATTTTCAGAACCAAATGCAAATTACACATCTTGCAGCAAAGGTTTTACGTCACTCTTTAAGCTATGAAGCAACAATTCAGATGTAATTAACTTGAAAAAACTTCATGGTCACATTAGATGAACACGACCCTCCAGAGCAATTCTGATCCTTCAATAAATAAGCAGGGGAGTTTGAAAGAGTCAGTGCATAGCTCTAGTGAGAATATTGCTGAAATACTACATGTAGTTTTGGCATCCAAACTTTACAAAGTTTCAAAATTTGGAAAGTGTTCAGAAAAGAGCTACAAGAACGACCTGTGGTCTGGAAATCAGACTGAGACTCAAGACATTTAATCTGATTTATCCCAGAGAATTTTAAGAAGAAATATGATCACAACTCACAAATACACGAATGGTAGATTAACTATTAGAACCATGAGAAAGAGCTTTTTAACTGTAGGTGTCATGTCTAGTGTAAGAGGCATAATGAAATCCACTAAGTAGAAACAAAAGTTGGACAAACTTCAAGGAGCATGCATTTTCTTTAAATTGTGAAGGGCATATCCATTGAATACAATGAACTGAATTCTCTATCCCATGCTGTCCTAAAGATCTGTCCAATATTATGGACACTAAAAATCATGAGGTGCTCCAATGAAGTTTGTATATGTGTCATACAGGAGCTCAGACTAGAGGATGACAGCTGCCTACCCTGAATTTATAAATCACTGAATGTGTGGCTATAATTGTCTCATTTTTTTCTTTTTCTGATGGAAGATATCTGTACTACACAATTTCCTAAGTGTCAGCATATGTCAGTATCGGAGAGTTTGGGTATATAGTTATGTAAGGAGAACCTTGTTAAACATCCACTGCTAAAAATAACTTTTAAGCAAATTTAGCTCTATTATTGTAATCTAAATAATGTCTCCTGCTGCACGTTGCAGAAAGACATCACTTACTTTCTTGTAATAACATGGAGACTTTGGAGTTCCAGCATATTCACTTGAGCGAACTATACTGATTTTGACTTCCTCCTCAAACTAATAAGAAGTTTTATGTTTTTCTTCAAATCAAAACGAGGCTACAAGAACTAGCACAGGAAAAAGCTGTATTTTATAAACACAAATATTCCTGCTGAACATTTTCTAAGGCAAACAGTCACATCACTAAGTCAGCTGATATTCAAGGGAACTCAAAGATACTGTTATTCACTGTTAATTTCATAAGTCATGCAGGTACTGTTGACTGTTACCCTTCTGTGATTGCTGTCACTTCACAGTAGGAAGAGGTCCCACCTTCTGTGTGAGATGGCCACTTACTTACAGGCTGAGCAGCAAGAACTTACTTAAAATGGATGGTTTTGCAAAATAACATCCATAAAACAAGTGACAAGAGAAAACTTACCTGGGCTCAGGTATCCTTAGAAATTCTGTTCAGTAGTGCTCAGATTCACAAGCACTTCAGCAAACCTCAAATGATTGATGGCTTTCCTTAGTTTCCAGTATAGAGCAGATGAAAATCTTGCAGTTGTTGTCAAGCCTTCCTTTGAGTTTTGGGATTCATTTGGGATTCAAAACACCCAAAAGTTATCTAATGAAGTAGGGCAGAAAAGAGATTGTCCACTGATATTATTTGCAAGAAGTCTCCCCTACGATTCTCCTTCCTATGGGCTAACCGTCAAAGCAGAAGCAAAAGTATCAATGGTCTAATCCATGTCTTACAGTAACATAACACCTTGGTCTTATTAGTCAAAGCCCTGACCCCATAATACATGCCATGCCCGCACATTAGTCCTCAAGTCCAGATGGGCAGCTAGACAGGACACTCAAACAGTTTATATTTAGTGCTACAACGGCAACCAACTAAATCAGCATGTGCCAGCAATCACTGTGCTCTGACAGCCAAGAGTAGCACTTATTCCTTTCTTAAGCCACCCTCACCCCCATGTCTAGGTTAGGGAAAGATAGCTTTATTTCTATGCAGACTTCTGCTTTTCTTCTATATATTACGGGTATCATGTCCTTCTGCACATGACACTGCAACACAGGGATAAGCCTTCAGCTTACCTTTCAGCTCACTTCCAAGTTTAAGCATTCAGATTTCCATTTTTCACACATACAACTACCAACATATTTTGGTAAGCTTAAGAACAGCACTTCCATATTTTGGCCAGATTTTGTGCCTGGAACCTGGGTGTTTGTACTAACCCAAGACTGCATTTGTTCACAAGCTCTGCACAGGGGCAAAGCAGACCTTGGTCTGTAAATCAGACCCTTAGCCTCATGGACTAGAGCTCCACAACATCCCAGAAGCAGCACAGTCCAAGGCAAGAAGAGGCTCCTCTATCATTGACTTGAAAGGCATTGCTCCTAAACTGACAGAAAACTGAAATTGCTACGCTACTGTGTTTTTGTTATTCCTGTTTATTGTGTTGCACTGCTGTAGTCTCACACAGGGATTAGCACTTCAGCACTCTTGGCATTGTACAGTCACATACTCACCTTACTAATTAAACTATGAGATCCTCCCCTGCTCCCTCCACTTCTCAGTAATGACCCAGCTCAGCACCTATGAGGGGCAAATTTCAGAATCTTCAGTGAAAATCTGAAATACAAAATCATTCTCATGAGCTATGACAATGTGAAAGTTGAAGATTATGGAAAATACAGCATGCCACAGCAATGTTACCTGGCCAGCATCTTTGTTGCTTTCCTTTATCATTCTCTCCTGCTTTAGCATTTCTGCGTCAGCATGTCACCAAGTCAAGCTCCTGCTGGTGCTCCAAAATAAAAAGGAAAAAAGGGAAGGAAAAATACCTATACCTTCTTTGCAGAGCTAAGCAGGATGAAAGATTGCCTGGGCATGATCAATTTAGATGTTGCAGAGCCAAAATAATAAAACTAGTACACGCTTAGACAGCACTGTCTGTACAGATGGAATGTCAAGGTGGGATTTCTCACCTTGAGAAATCATCACTGCCTCTCAGTGCTGCACCGCCTTGCAGAGCCCCAAGCCACCTGGACATGGCTGCGCAATCTGACCCTTCCCAGTGATGGGGACCAGCAGCTGAGGAAATGTTCCCGCCGCTTGGGAAACATGCCTTCCAGCAAAGCCTGTCTGGAGACACAGTACCACATGCAGCACATCACCGTGGCTTCCTTCCAGCTTGGGGCTGCCACGCAGCTGGCGTAGCCTGCAGCGGGAGGGGGGCCTGCACCGCAGACAGAAGCAGGAGAGGGGATCTGAGAGCATCAGTCTTGCCCTGACAGCCTTTGACTAGACAGGTCTGGTTACAGCAGCTGAAGATCTGATCCACAACACACAAATCCAGCATGAACAATATAAAAATGAAAAGCATCCTGTGCTGCAGGAACATCTGTTTAGGCGGTGAAAACCCCTTGGAGTGCATCATTCTGGGTGAATCAGCACAGCTGAGATAGCTGTTCAGCTGCCTGAGTGGCTGATTCAATTTTTTCTCAGTTTAGCTTTGTGCCATCACTAAGATTTATTAGCCACAGGGCTGCACAATTCCAGGAGGTGCGGTTATCAGGAAGTACTTGGCTCCCCAGCACTGTTACTAGGTTTTGCATTGCATAAATTACAAGGTGTGTGCTGACTTGTAGATAAGCAGACCCTCTCTTATGCCTTGCAGTTCCGAACTGTCATTTCTCACTGTATTTCCATGTTGGCACTGATAGTACGGAACAAGACCGAGACTATTCACTGGTGTAAATCAGCATCGCCCTGTCAAAGTCAGTGATGCTATGCAGTTTTGCACTCACTAAGCACCTGGCCCAGTTTCAAACCTCTCTGGATGAAAATTGCTGGGTGTCAGGAACCTACAGGCCTGATATTCTTTGTAATTAGGCTGACAGCAATAGTTGGGTTTGTCTTAGCTGTTGCTATGCTTCTGCAGTCTCTGTAGATGGGAAGAACAAACCTTGTTCTTTGGATGACTCCTTCGACAACGCAGAGTCATGGTCATTTGGCACTAGAAGAGCATTAAGAGCTTTACCAAGCTTATGAAAATGCATCCAGGAGAAAGAGAAGACCCAATTCCTGTAGCCTTGAGACAACCAGGTGATCAGGCCAAGTCAACACGGGTTTAGGAAAGGCAGGTCCTGCTGGACTAAGCTCATCTCCTTCTATGACCAGGTGACCAGCCTAGTGGATGAGGGAAAGGCTGCGGATGTTATCTACTTGGACTTTATCATGGCTTGGATGGGATACACTTCACTAGGTAAAACACTGGATGGATGGCCAAGCACAAATTGTTGTGGTGAATAGAATTAAATCCAGCTGGTGGCCAGTCACAGATGGTGCTCCCCAGGGCTCAGTACTGGGGCCAGTTCTCTTTACTGTCTTTATCCATGACAGAAACGAGGAAATCAAGTGCACCCTTAGTAAGTTTGCAGATGATACTTGGTTGGGTTGGAGTGTTGATCTGCCAGAGGTTAAACAGGTTCTACAGAGAGACCTGGACACGCTGGATCAATGGGCTGAGGCCAAATTGCATGAGGCTTAACAAGACCAAGCAGTGGGTCCTGCACTTGGGTCACAACAAGCCCATGCAACACTGCAGGCTTGGAGAGGAGTGACTAGATTGCTGCCTGGAGGAGAAGGACCTGGAGGGTGTTGACTAATAGTTGGCTGAATATGAACCAGCAATGTGCCCAAGTGGCCAAGAAGGCAAACGGCATCCTGGCCTGCATCAGGCATAGAGTGGCCAGCAGGACTAGGGAAGTGATCCTTCCGCTGTACTCAGAGCTGGTGAGGCTACATCTCAGTTTTGGGCCCCTCACTACAAGAAGGACATCAAGATGCTGGAGCGTTTCTAGAGAAGGGCAGCAATGCTGGTGGATGGTTTAGAGCACAAGGCTTATGAGGAGCAGCTGAGGGAGCTGGGGCTGTTTAGTCTGGAGAAAAGGAGACAGAGGGCAGACCTTATTGCTCTCTGCAACTACCTAAAAGGAGGTTGTAGCGAGGTGAGGGCTGGTCTCTTCTCACTGGCAGCTAGTGACAGAACAAGGGAAAATGGACTCAGGATGCACCAGAGGAGATTTAGACTGGATATTAGGAGGAATTTCTTTACTGAAAGGGTTATCAAGCATTGGAACAGGCTGCCAAGGGAGGTGGTTAAGTCAACATTCCTGGTGTTCAAAAGACAAGTAGATGTCGTACTTGGGGCCATGGTCTAGTGGTGGACTTAGCAGGGCAGGATTTGTGGTTGGGCTTGATGAACTTAAAGGTCATGTCCAACCAAAACCATTCTATGACTCTATAAGTTCTGGAGGGCTTTATTGCATCTGCAGCTTTCCTGAAGCTATGCTGGTCCAGGGCTGCTGAGAGTAAAAAAGTCACAGTCCTATTTTCTTCACTCTCTGAGCAAGTTTGTGTTTATTTCCAGATTTATTTCCCTGCTGATACAAGACCAGCAATGTGCCAGGCTCATGTACAGGTCAGCTGGCCAATACTGCTTTTTTTAATGCACAGCAAAAATTCAGCAGCAAATTAAAACAGAAAAGTGTTCATAGCAAATACTGCAGAAAAAAAAAATAAAATCTCTTTTGTTATACAACTCAGAGGACCCAAGGACTTCAGAGTATCCTCTTTGAATAAGAATTACAGTTTTCAGTTCATTTCTGAGCAGAAAATAATAATAATAATGAAAGCACTATCATATACAGTAGACACTTCAGAGGTACTGAAATATTACAGGAAGTCCAATTTTCTGTCAAAGTTGAAAGCTATGAAGCAAAATGTTGATCGATTCCACCTGGATAAACTTGGACAAAGAAATCTCCTGTGCCATTGCTTTCCTACACATACCTAAGCAGTAGCCATTTTACGAGCATGGATATAGAACTCGGATGTAAGCCAGAATTCAAGGAAGGCATGAATCCAGTCTAGCTCTGACCTTTGCCATAAATCCCAACACCTTGAAAGAGTCAAATGCCTACCGAATTTTGAAAAAAACATTTTTCTCTTTCTGGCCTAACATGTAGTTATAACCACAGCTTCACATAGAGCAGATTCCAAGAAAAGATACTCCTCAACCTCTTCAGAAAATGCCAATTCCTCCATCAATTAATTCCAATTAGTAGCCAGTTTGTTGGCGACCTAAGACACAGAAGACATGGAAATCCACTGCTCTTGAAAAGACAGTTCTTCGATTTAATGACACCACCAATGGTTCTTTGCGTTATACAACACCCTGTCTACCATTAACTGAGCATTTATACCGGTATAAAGAACTAACTGGTGCCCAAGTAAAATCTGGAAATTCAGGCAACTACAGCTTGAATAAATTTTGAAATTGGAATGATAATTTTGCTGAGAATATTGTATAAGTATCTGTTCCATGGAACCAAACTCTGGTTCCTTGCTATGCCCTATGAAACCATGGTTACAGCACTCAGCTGAGAGCCCTATTTTTGTATCTTCTACTTGTTCCTAACTACCCAGCTGTGCATCAAGTATTCTGTTAGAAACACTCTATGAATGCAGGTTAAGCAGTCTGGTTGGAAAATATGGGTATTGAAAACATAGGTTACTTTTATAGCTTTGCCACTGGGATAGAACAAAACACCAAGACCTATACATCTCCAAATTCTCCCCTTTTCTAGCTTTTTATTTTTAAATAGCTTTTCCACAGACAGAGGATGACCAAGAAATCAGTGAATGAAAGAGGACTTTTTCTCTTTGTACCCTGCAGAAGCATCACTTGGCACAAAGCAACACGATTTAGTTGCCGGTGTATAAAAGCACATCATGGGGCAGACCCACAAGCCACACCAAGAAACAGTCTCTTCTGCTCCTGTATCTTCTCTCCTAAGCTCAGAGGGAGCTGTAACTTGAGTGACAATCTTTAGTACAAATACACATCATTCAGCTGATGTCTTCTTTCAAGCAAGACTCAGTTCTTGGCTGTTTTATCTGAGTTAGTGTGAAACAAATGCTAAGTAGAAATGGAATAAAAATATCAGATCGTCAGCTTGTAACAATAAGTTTCTGAGCCGTGGCATACAATAAAATTCAAATTAATGGAAAATGATAAAAATTCCACAGGACAGTCATCTATCAAACTGACACACAGCATTACAAAGTATAGTTTAGCTAATCTATACTGTCTAATATGGCTTGAATAATGTGACTTCTCAGCCTAAGGGACAGTACTCCAGGCCCTCATATCAACTCCCTCCTAGCACTGTGTTCTGCTATTCTTAAAAGCAACATGTTGAAGACGAATACTTGCTTGCATCACTACATTAAAGTCAGTACCTTAAGCCAAGAAATGAAATAAAGATTACCACAGTGTTTATTTCATCTCATTGCAAGAATCTTATCTTCCCAAAGTTTTGCATCACTGCTCAGCATGTCAGGGCAGGATGTAACAAGTAACACTTAACAACAGTGTAAATGTGTTACTGTCATGTCATTCCATTGTCATGTTATTATGTCCTATTTCCAACATAAAAACTGATTGGTTACAAACCATAAAACCAATAGAAGATACTTGCTATTAAATCACCATGGAGAGAAATAAACTAGTCTCAGAACTGTGTATTTTTAAAGAGAATTTCTGCAAAGAAACAACTTTTAAACTAGACTTTATTCAATTTAGTGTTTGAATACTTTTCCCCTTGGTAAAGACCTTTTATCCATTAACGCTGGAAAACAGCCCTTCATGGGATTCATTCCAAATCAAATTTAGGAGAGAAGCAGGATAGTGTGTCCATAGACACATATGTGCAATTAAACGAGTACATGCTCTCGTAACAAAGAGCCAACTCAATTACCTCCCAAGTACAAAGCTTACAGAGAGGCAGATGTGATCTTTATTCCAGAAGGTTTACCAAGCAAACATGAGAGAAAGAATGTGGAAGAAATTTATGTGAAAGCAAATACTTCATACCTTATAAAATCCCTATTGGCTGATTACAAAGATCTCTTGGAAATGGCAATTAGTCAGGTGTCTCTTTGTCCTTTTTAATTCTCCTACCCTTATTAAATCTATATCTCAGACAACTTAATGGCTCCCCAAAGTCTAGGTCAAGCAGAGAGGCAAGAGGAGGTGGAATGAAAGGCTGTGCTTAATTTTGTGCCATGATCTAACTGTGGGTGAGGAGAGGAGGAATAATTTTGCTTGATTAAATGACTAAATATACAGTGCCTTGAAAGGAAAATCAGCATTCACTCATAGTACTATCAAGACAATCCCTGACCAAAAACCGTTACCACTGCTGGTAACCGTTACCACTTCTTTTCAGAGATATTTCATTTTTCCCTGCACATAGGGACTTTTATCTCCTCTCTGCCAGCACAATGTGAAGAACCTTAAGGCTGATCCACAGCCCTGAATGCACCCAAAGCACCTTACATCTTCATGGGCAAAACAAGACTATGGTGCCCACAAGCTGCTGTTTGCCTCAGCCCTTTCCAGCAGGTGCATGAAATCTGGTCATGGCACATGAAGAAGAGCAGTCACCTCAGACTTTTGTCAGGTTCAGGGGCACTTTCAAATTTGGCTGATGTGGAATACCATACATCCCAGGAAAAATTGCATCAGTGGAGCAAAAATGCTCTGATGGAGGAGGGTAAACATGAGGACTACCAATCTTACCCACAGGAAAGTACGGAAAGACAGAGCATGAGTTGAAATAAGCCAATACAGTTCCAATGACCTTCCACTAACTACTTATTAGGATTAGCTGGAGACCTGGCTGAGGATGTGTATCACAAGTCACTCCCCCTTTTAAAATGATGGTGTTGGGTCGAGAGAAGAACGAAATAATCTATTGAATGTGTTGTGTTCATCCTACTTGATTAGATAGGACTTTAGAGCAACATATCTCTTAAATTAGGCATTTCAGTTTGGTATCTAAAGAGGAGATGAGGTGAATTTCAACCTAATCATACTAAATCCTTGCTTCTCATCCGCTCAAGACTGCTTACATTTTTGCTAGGAGAGCAGATCTTCCTCTACTCAAAGTTCAGACTCTTAGGGAAGACTATTTAAAAAAAAAATTATAAATATGCAAAAATAAGTGCATGTGTTTCTGAGAATCTATATTAGGTTTAACTGCTTCTCAGTAATATCCATATGATATGAAAGTGTTTAGAGGTCCCAGGGACAACAAAAAGTGGGAATCTGTTAATTAGTGATCTTTTCTCTTAAAGCTTCCTATTGACTAAAAACGGAGAGGAAAAGCAGAGGCTATGTAAAACAAGAGAACAGGAAAGAAGCAAAAAAATGCACAAAACCTTTCCCTTCATTTTGGAGATCAGCCAGCAGCTGAGCCAGAGCACAGCAGGGGCAAGGTATACGTGAAGCAACTAAAGTAGCACAGGAGAAGGAGTTATGACTGCATGTGTCTTTGCCTGGGCAACATGAGGAACAGCACCATTAGACACAAGAGTTAGACGAGGGCTGCAATCAAAGTGGGCAGTCTTTCCCATCTTAAGAATGTTATTCTCATAATATTCCTGCATTGCAAATTAATAAAGTTAACTTCAGTCTTAAAAATCAATAAGACAAGATCCAAAGTGAACCTGCATGGCTTTGAAAGTCTAAGTAAATTGCAATCCACACCACACAGGATCAGTTTGCAAGGACACTTATGTGTACAGCCTGCCAGGAAAAAAAATTGCAAGTAGTCATTAGTAATATTTTTATTTCCAATTAATCTGAAACAGGTCTTCCCTCTCCCTAGCTGCTTAATTTTCACAATGAAATGGTTAGGGAGAGGACTGACGTTATTAGGTTGACTGCAATGGTTTGGATAGCTAATTTCTTAAATGATCAAAGTGAAATAGTAGCACTGAAAATTAAACTGAAAAATCCAGATATTTCACTTAGAGAATGGTAACATGAATGCAACTGAATGACTAGAAATTGGCTATAAAACTTACCAGAAGAGACCACTTTGTAATACAAAACCTGTTTTTTTCACTAAAAGCTTAAAAAAAATTGGGAATTTCTACCATTTTTGAGCAAGCAATTATGTTTTGAACAAAATGGAGTGCCAAAATATAAGTCTTGCTGCCATTTTTATCTCCATGCCTGACCTGCATGTTATCTGTAAAGCAGTACCAAATGACCTTGATCAGCAGTTTTCAATGTACATTGATGAACGTGGCCGATTCATGTTTAAGGCAATTCTATGACCTTTAGAACTACATTGGGTCTGTATGTCTGTAAGGTAACAGACCTTTCCTCTCACAGAGAAAAGGCTCTATATTCCTCATTTGGCCAGATCAATTAATATTTAAGGTCTCACTGAAAGAACAGTTGTTACTTTTCTTCTAGTATTTTTGCCTATCAGAAATTTAATGCATGTGGCATAATGAAAATTATAGTAGTGTCAGTGCCTAGGGAGTTTCAGCTGCCAAGATAAAACCCTACACCTGCACAATCCTCAGAAACAGAGGCTGCACACCTTGGGGGGGATCCATCTCTGTGGCAGAGTTTCCTGGATGAGAGCCATTGCTTATATTTTACCCATGGACTGAAAATTCCTGAATTCCTCTGATTTGCCTTCTACAAGCTGTAGCAGTCAATGAGTCATTTTACCTCATACCTAACATGTCATTTCCCATCATCTATTGAGTACGCAACCACAAGAAGATGAAGCAAAAACACAGCTATTTCTTATCTCACAACTGTGTTTATTTTGAGCTAATCAGTTATACTGACATTTGTTTGGCCCTAATCCTGATTTTGTTAATAAGCCATTTGTGTAAATCTGTTCTATGCAAGACCATGACTTACTGCACCCCTGAAGACTTATTAATGTACTTTGGAAGCCAGTAGTGCTTTAGGATAAGCCCACCTTGGAACTTCAGTAATTTTCCAATAAATGCTGTCCATGAATGAGCTCATGAACCTCCATTATGAAGACCAATTTTATCTCTGGGGTTGAAGTCATCCAATGGGCAAGTTTCCAAACAGGAAAACAAAGTAACCTCCTTCCTTCTCGTTTTTTTTCCCCTATCTTTGCTGCAGCTGCTTAAAAAAAAAAAAGAAAAAAAAAAAAGTGTCCATTCTTTGATGTGAGCCCTTCGAAAACTGTGGTTATTTAATTATTCTGTTTCTTGTTTCCTGGTAATTCTCCTAGATCCTTGCTACAACATTGATTCATATTTCTGAAGGCCAGAGCAGACCAGACTGATCATCTGGTCTGGCCTCTTGCATAACATGCACCACAGCACTTCACCCTCTGATCTCTGAATCAAGCCCCGTACCTTGTGGGAGACCCAGCGTATCTTGATTTTCTCTTGAAGTGCTGGAGAATTTACCACATCCTTGGTTAGCCATTCCAGACATATGTTGCCTTCATGGTTAAGACATTTGAGTTTCATTTCCAATTTGGATTTTTCTGATTTTTCATCTTCCAAGCCTTATGTCCTGTTGTGCTCAAGGCATTAAGAGCACTTTTTGGTATCCTATCCTTCACCCCATGCAAAGACTTCATGTTGAGACCCAGGGGCCCCTCCATCTCCTCCTCAGATAAACCCACCACCTGGAGTTTCTCACGCCTCCAGCTATCAGGATTGGATTTAATACGAAAGTCGCTCTGGTAACTCCTCTCTGATGTCTCTGCAGGTTCTCAGCATTTGTTCCAAGGGCAGAGACCAGTATGGGAGGCAGCAGAACTGGGCAGAGTGGGACATGTCTGCTCCTGAGTAGAACTTTTCAAACACAGCTCAGCCTTGGCTCCCTGCCTTAGCCCCACTGCCACCTCATGCCACTGCTGCTTGTTCAGTCATCTGATGGCATTTTGTCACCACTTCCCAGGACACACTACTTCCTCATCTAGCCTGCAGTGTTTATTCCTCATCTGCCTAATCTCTCAATCTTCCTCTTAAAAACTATGAATTTTGCACTGCTGGGCTTCCTAAACTGTGCTGGTTGTCCCTTAGGGTATGCCTTCAGCTATTTATTTCCTCAGGAAATGCCACATCACCTGGAAACTTTGTATTTTCCCTGCTACAAAACAAAGCTTACGGTAACTAATTTCTTATTTTTGCCAACTCCCTTACATCCTTGGGAGGCTACAGTTGAAAAATGTAGTCCAAGAGAGACTTTTCAATAAAGCCCATATTAACTGGCTCCACAGGGTCCCACAACAATTGGGATGTGACTGTCACAGGCGTGTTTTGCAGGGGAGGCACAGAAACGTCTGTGCCAAAGGTATAGCATTTAAGGATTTCAGCAGTGACTGTGTTCACATCTAGATTTTTACTTTTCTTTTGTTCTGTACCGTGGCATAACCTGAATTTGTAGCTGGCTACTGAGAATGCACAAATAAACATTTGTGAAAAGTGAGAGCACTGAAGCCTGGTTTTCTGCCAAAGTGCCTGCCTGTGGATCCATGGTAATCCTCACAAAACTTCTTAGGGATTCAGCTTGTCCTGGAGCCTCTCCTCCAGCCGAGGCATGGGCAGAGTCTTTTGCTCCAAATCAGATGCCTACTTCCCAGACACTCCCAAGACCTTAGCATTGCTGAGGTCTTCATCCTTCAGCTAATTTGGCTGAAATTAGCTAACCACTTCAAAGGATTCTGAGGGTAGGAGGAATGACAAGCAGGCAGACAGACACTCATGCAGATGGATAGTCACAGGCAAAAGGAACAGGAGATAAATCATTTGTGTTGTGGGAGTTTGCTCTCAATCATCTCACTGATCTTTTCTCCTCCGCTCTATAACCTCTGCTGTGCAGTCGCTGGCTGCTCACCCTTGATGCCCACTGAGACAAATCTTACCAGCTTTTGTATCCTTCTGGCAGTCATTCAGCTTGGAAGATTTCTCTCCTACTCTTCTTGGTAAATTCATATTACAGTAGCCACTGAGAAAAGCTGTGCAAAGTAACTAATAGGGGTATTCCAGCTCCATTTGTTGCTCTCAACAAGTCCCAGGAAAGTACTGACAGGCTCTATAGCACTGAAATCTGTGAGATGTACCTGAAGCAGCTCACACCCTGTAAGTCTGCAAATGCAGTGAAGATCAAATGCGGTGAACCTTATTTGGGACTGTACTACACTAAGCAGAGCCCTGGAGTTGCTGCAGCTTGCCAAAAACAAAGCAAGAAGCCTCAGGGTGCCACTGAAGGGATCCCACTCAGTGGGAAGGGGACAGTAATGTCGGCTCAAGCACAGCTTCACCTTGGCTTGCCTCCTCCCCCTACTCCCAGAGGGCTGCCTGGCTGATGTGGTTTTCAGGGTGTGGATCTGGCCAAGCATCTTATGAGCACACCAGTTTGGGTTGGGGTGATGCTATTTCTCTTTCTCCCCAAGACAAAGGTGCTCCAGCAACACCAGGGTAGCAAGGACAGAGCCGGCGTTGGGAGGCAGAGAAACAATCCCCATTATGTGCCAGGTTTGTTTCATAAGGATCATTAGTGCAGTTAAAACACCACAAGCACAAACCAGACCGCATGCCCAGAGTACTGCACAAGGCCTCCTCTATCAGCCCAGTGCAAATTTGCTGCTCTCATGGGAAAAATCAAAAGGCCCAGGGCAGCAGACCATTTGTTAGCAAGGTACAGAAACAGTGAGCGGCTGATGTCTAGACTCAGGAAAGGAAATTCCTGTCCGTGTTTAGAAGAGCCACAAATGTACACATACAAATAAAAAACAGGAAGGCATGAGCTGCTGTAGTCTTCGATAGCGGCCCATGGGAAACGGTGTAATTTGGTAGAAGAAGCAAACAAGGCATCCACTTAGACACAGCCTGTCAGTCCTACTAAGAAGAAGTGCACTAAGACAAGTCTTTGGGAAACCATGGCACAGCAACACAGAACTGCCTCCACAATAAATTTAGGGGAAAAGGCGTTGGGAGAGACTCAAGACAAGTTAAACAGCTTGAGAACCCTTACAGGAGTCTAGAAGGTTGCAAGTTGTCACATTGGGTGACAGAAATGGATAATTTGAGCTGTTACAACTCCTGTCTTTTGGCCTGGGAGCCCCTCTGTATTCAGATATACTAACCTCTTTGAGAAAGGAACTGGGTAGCATGTGCATACTCACAGGACCCTACTAAACTCCTCCCCCAGACATTTTTATCACATTATAAGAGACCTGAAGAAGTGCCAGTTTTGGTGAGTACAATGTAATGTGGTTCCAACTACAGATTTTGTTTTTCCTGCCATGATGAGGACCACAGCCTTTCTTATCCAAAATAAATAAATAAATAAATGAGACGGGTCAAGGGGCTGCGAATCATATTAACCTGTTTCTTTAAATCACAGCCATACAACTTTTTTTTGGTCTTCCCCCGAAAATATTTGCTACTAGACTGGAGGGCACCCTGCCCCATATAGGAAAGACCAGAACGGATTCACAAAGGCTTGCCAGGTCTCAGACATTATGTGATCTGAATGCAATTTCTCCACCCAGTCAACAAACACTCTATTTTTATTAATTTCATAAGAGACTAGTAGAGAGGGAGAGAAGGAGGGAGAAGGGAGGGGACGAAATGCCCTTTCGACCAAGCAGAATGCCAGAGCTCAGTCAATTGTTCCTAGCACAATATGCTAAAACTAAAGCTGGGCCATGTATTTTAATTTCTCAGCAAACCTAGCCTTAGGACTGGAAAACAAGATTTCTGTTCCACTGGGCTGGCACAACAGCGTTAGACAATTTAAGGCAGGAAGTAAAGAAGAAATTACCAATGAGATGTCAGGAGAATATAAAGTAAAACGTCTTTCTTTTACAAAAGAAGAGAATTGGGATAATAATTCTGCCGCTGTACATCACTAGGCTGTCTGCTGGCACACTGAAGCCAGGGTCAGCCCTTCTGGCTGGCCAGGTCACCACAGCACCCCCCCTTCTACAGGCAAACTCCTTGGGCACATAGACGAGGGCAGTTGTAACCACAGACTGGTACCCACAGAGATCCTGGACGCCCAAAGTATGGCCAGCACTCTCATAATGCCATCATAGCAGTGCCTACAGCTCTTCAGCAAAACAGGGATGGTCTGAGCGGAAAACTAAAAGTGAGGAGAAAAAGACTACCATCCTCATGACAATTCACACTTTCCACATCTTATTTCCCCACTGGCCCTAGGTAAAACAGTGTATATGAGCAGACCAGAGGATATTTAGCTTGGATCAGCGAGCTCTGTGTATCCAAGCAGCCTTATGGCTGTACTACAAATTTTTGGCGGAGGCCAGAAATTAGTGCTTACTTCTTAAATCACCTTCCTTGGCCAATGAATTGCATATCACCGCTCTCCTTTTTTACCTCGCCCCCAGATAACTGCCTTCTTTGTCTACATTTTAAAATTTCCCTAGGACCTAGCAGTGTTCCCACCTTACCAGAACAAACAGTGAAGAAGATGAGTGTGCACTTCATAAAGCCATGGCAATGCAAGTTATGCTTATCTCAGTCTACCTCACTATTTGCCTCCCACATAAAAAAAGGCTTTCTGCCTGAACACAAAAATGCTTTTGTTCAAGGTAAATCTTCTAAAAAAGAGAGTGGGTTACTGAATGAAATATCATAGTCCCTTTTCACCTTAAATTTGCTAGGTGCTATACCTCTGGTTACATTTATACAGGACAAAGGAGAGAGATTTCAAGTAGCTCAGCTACTGAAAACAACCTCATTAACATTTCTCCTGATAAAAACATCATAGCATTCTATGTGCATGATGCACAGAAGGTAATCTACTTTCCGTAAATGATAGTTGAAATAGGACAATGTGTTCCCCTTTTGTCTGGTCCCCAAGCTTTATGTCTGGGAGATTCCTATCTGAAAGCTAATGCCAGAGTTGCACTCTTCACTGAAGAAGAGTTACACAAAAGGGATTTCAAATACCATAAACCATAAACCAAAAACCACCTTCTTGGAACCGGTTCCTAGGAGCAGATGGTCTGCACCGCTTGCCAAAACATTTGTCCAGCATGGAGAGCATTCAGTGGGTGCTAAAACTTAGTAGGTGATTATTTTTTTCTTCAACCCAAGCAGGTTGCTATGAAGTTCTACCCTGAACAGCTTCCTTCTCTGTTGTAAGACAGATGAGGTTATCAGAACCCTAAAAAACTGCATTTCATGTTGGGCCACCGGGCTTTTTACGTGTTAGTTCTGCTCATGTAGGTTACAGTAACTATTGCATAATTCCAAGGCTCTGCAGGCACAGACTAATTGAAAGCTTATAGAAATCTGTCAGAAGTTTCTTACTGATGCCTTGGGCCCTTATCACACCCTATTTAATTACATGCTGTTAGGAAGATTCAAAGCCTGCTGGTAAGGAGAAAGCAAGAATGCACCTGGATAAAGAAACACACAACCTGTTTATTTTCTTTCTTCTGTCCTTGCATCATATTCATTTGTTAACGGGTAAAATATTTTCGTAGTCCCTTGCAGTCCACATTCTGTATTTCTTAACTTTTTTTTAAACTATATGGTGCAGCCAGGTGGTGAACCAATAACATTTTTCACCTCAGCTGACACAATTAAACGCTATGATTTTCAACCACCAAGAAAAGTTGGCTGGTTAAGTAAGGGCAGTTTGACAACTGAGATATTTATGTACAGCCAAAATGAGATAGTGCCCTATATTTTAAACAGTTCAAGTCAGAGGAGAAAAATGTAAAATTGGTTCCTAGATAATAATGCCTAATCTTCGTTTTTATGGCACATTGCTGTGCAATTAGGGCTGGCTCGTGAAAGCTGTGCATGAGCACACTCAAATTGCAGAATGGCCTCATAGATGGCAGGAAGGAAAATAAATATTCTACTGTTTATACTTTCTGAAGTAAAATCTTCAAGATAAACAGTGTGTCAGGCTGACAGGTGCAACTTCTTTAGCCTTTGCCTGATTAATTTTTTTATTCACAACTAAGGCTGATAGCCGGCAACTGTTGATGGAAAAAAAACACTGTTCAGATTCTGATGTGAATATGAATGTCTGGGTGTTATAAGGGTCTGACTTCTGTGCAAAGAACTACAGACACACTGTTGTGCAGGCATGAGGGAAGGACCATACTGCAGTCACGCTGCACTGGGCCAATGTTTCACTCTAGGCTTGGCAATATAAGAAGATGACATTTTCTATGAAGATGATCAGATATTTCCCTGCCATGACACTTAGAAACCAGAAAGGTACTTCTTCATAAAAAAAAACAAACAACAAAGCCATGCATTACCACACCATTCTCAATTTTTGCAAGTTCCTCACTTGTCAAAATGTCCAGTTCTTTGTGGAACTGCTGCTTGTAAGCAAACAGCAGGAACATTAATACCATTTCCCTCTGGCTTGTTGTGCTTGGTTTGCTCAGGGTTTCTGCTTAGGTCAGCTGGGGTCCAAGGAGGACTGAGCTATGGACAGTGATTTGTATTGGATGCAATGTGGAGAAAACGATGAGCGGGGATCATCTGTGCAACCAATTTCACATTGTAGAAGAAAGGCTGCAATCTCCAGTCTAACCAAATGTGAAAAAAACTTGCTGAGCCTCTGCCAGTACATGGAAATTCCAAGAACAACAAGTTAATCCAATAAGATCCAATAAGACATTGTGATTGAGAAGTAGAGAGACAAATTGTGTTCATACTCCATGAAAATACAGAGCAATTGTAAGTCCTATAAACTCCCCAAGATTATTTTTCCTGTCCAAGAAAATCACTTCTGTCTCATATGGCTTGAATTTAAACCAACTAGCTTAAATCCTTGCCTTTAACTCAATCACTGAGAAAATAAAGAGAAAGTAGGATCGAAGTTCAAAGCAAAGTGGTGGGGCAGCGAATAAAGCAGGGCATGGGGATGGCGTGCCAGGCAGAGACCTCTGCCCCACCATACTCACATGGGGCTTGGGCCAGATGGGGTTGGTTACCTTAAAAAGCTGTAACAGCAGGGAAAAAAAACGGGAACCCCTCCTATGTCTTGAGTTTCTGAAGGGCTGTCACACTTCAGACGGCTTGTCAGTGGTCAGCAGCCACATGCGGATGCATGACAGCTCCAAGATGTTATTTTCATATTGAAAAGCATCTGTGAGCATTTGAGAAAAGGAGGAAGGACATAACTAACCCTTTGCTACTTTTTTTTATGTAAAACTTTCTACTACATATTAGCAGTCTTCCCAGCTGTTTCAGGCATAGATCATTTCAAGTTTTCTGGAGTAATTATCTGCACGGTCTGTTTTCCCCCTCTGGAACAGCTGATTTATAAGGTGATGGCAAGACCATACTGCATCAGGTCACCCAGCAGTGAGGGAGAGATGAAAACTGACTCTAAAACCTTTATCATTTTTAGGTGGTAAGTTATAAACATTGTTGAGGAAAGGCAAGAATATTGGAAAGCTCTGAGCATGATTTAAACGTAAAACAATGGGAAAATCAGGGCTAGGCTACGAATAAATTGCACAGGAGTATAGACCACACACACACAAAAATACATAAACCTGTTCAGAGCTGAAGATCAAGTATGGGGTTTTGCATCCCCACAGATGATAACCAAGAGGATCAATTCTCCCCTTAGAAGTTAATTTCTACTTAGAAGAGCTAATTTGTAAAAACTCTGCTTCATGTGAGTATTGAGTGTTTACCATGCTTAATCCACCAACCATATGTGCATTACTTTTGGCTGCTGTTAGTACTGAAGAGCCAATGGAGTCATGAGAGTCAATTTCAAAATGCAAAGAAAAGAGGATTGCAGCCAAGAATGGACTATGACCACCAGACTCCTTACTGCCAGTGGAAATGCTCCACCAGCACCACCAGCAGTGCCAGCTGTAAGCATAGGGAACAAACCAGAAATCCTCTGGCCTTCTCCATTTACGACATTTAATCTGGGCTTGGCAATGCCCAGTCAACACAGAACACTACATTGCTATTTTTGTTTCCTAAAGACCTGCTGTTCTGTCCTCATCACATCACAACGGACATATATAGCACTTCTTGAAGGCTGTACATTCTATCTTTTCTTTTTTTTTTTTGAGACTAAGCTGTTTTTTCTTCTTCATACCTCAACTTAAAGATGAATCTGCATAATACCTCCTTTGATTCATTTGTTCATTTCCTTAAAAAAAATAATTAAAATAAATAATCAGAAGGAAAGAGATGGTGTGTCTCTACAAGGCTGTGTGTGTAAGATATACTGTGCTATAAATTTGCATGCCTGGAACAGTCCAATAAAAAGGCTAAAGTTCAATTTAAAGGCCCACGCCACAAGGAAATGAAATCAGAGTGTTAGTTACATTTCCCAAAATGAGAAAATATTAGGTACAAAGAGATGTAGAGAGAGGGAGAGAAGTAAAGACATTGTTTTTCTTTGCAGAGCCAGGGAGCGCTCAGCAGAGTGGGATGGGGGGGAAAGAGCTCACAGCTGAGTACGAGGCATAGCGCGGCTGGCATAGCTGCAGTTTTCCTGCTGCTGTGAGGGTGTTTCCACAGTGTCTGAAAGCAAAACTTGGCAAGCAATGTAGGATCTGAATGGAAAGGGAGAAAGACTTGGGATTAAAACCGATCACTTTCCAGAAATAAAAACAAAAACCAGCCACCAATTTCTCCCTTGTATAAAAGAAGACATGAGGATAGCAGTAAACATCAACAGTACTCCCACTCACTCCCCCATTCATGTTAACTTGCACTAGTTCCCTCAGTACTTATCAGAAGGAAAAGGCAGCAGTTTTATTTACAGAGTGTTATGAATAACAAAGCCTGAAAGGAGGAGCACGAGATCCCAGCGCTGCAGAAATGATAACAGCAGCAGGGCTGGCTGTCAGGCACATTCCCCTATCTACTGGCAGCACAGCAATCCAGTGCTGTGCTAACCAAGGCTGCAGACACCCACCACTGATGCAGGCACAGAACACGACCTTTTCCTCCATAAATAACACTACTGCATCCAAGTGTCATTATTAAATTCTTTCATATGAGATGCAAGCCATCCTTAGGAATAAATATTCCGGTACACGATTATGCAGGATGGTTTTATAGGGAAACATTTTAAAGAAAACACTGCCCACAACAGATTAGACTTGGGCAATTCAGAGAAAAATACAGAATAGCATGCACAATTTTTAAAGCATCACAATAAACATACTTAAAAATCCCAATGTCTGACTATCTGTATTCTTTTATCTGATGCTACATAATCCCTTGCCTTAGGTTCCAGCAGCTGAAAGCACTTGAGCCTCAGACAAAATGGTGTCAGCCTCACCAAAATCGCACCAAAAGCCCAGTTAGAACTTGACAGGGTGAGCATGTCCAGTCAACACTAACTCTAATTCCGTTAGGTCTGGCCAAGAACTGCTCTCCCATAATGCACAAAAGTGCAAGTTTGCCAAAGTGCTGGTTTGTAGTCCAAACCAATATTCAGACAAAAACAATCTCAAAATAGAATTCATGTCCTAAATATATCTCTGTTGAATATTAATAGAATATTACAGCCATTAAAAATAGAACTTCCAAAAAATTCAAGGCCTTTCCAAGGGCTTCATCCACCAGACCGCCATCTCCCTCCCACACATTCATAGTGTTCATTGCTTTCACTCATCTGCTGTTATCCTCAGACACAAGAGGTCACACACTGACCCTTCCAGACCAGAAGAGGTACAGGAAGGTCTCCACCCACACACCAGAGGATGTCAGATCAGTTCTCTTATCTGGGGAGGAGGAGGGAGCCTGAGCTTCCTGAGAAAGAGGCTCAAATCACATTGGAATTGCTCCTTACCTTTTTTTCCAAATTCCTGTCTTGCAGGGGGATTTAGGCAGCATGAAGCAACTCTGCTGCTCACCATGTAACACATTGTCCACGTGTCATGCTCTCTCTTTTGTCCCAACTGGCTTTATCTGGCTTGGCAGGGAGGATAATTCTTTGTTTAAATAAAAACCTTTCAATTTTCAGGGTTCCCCTCATGTTAGTCAAATAACTAAAATAATTTAAAAATCCATTTCTGGTCTACCCTTCTGTGATGAAACTAAAGCAATTAATTTCTCTTTGCTGCTGCCTTGCTCTAGCACAAGAGTGAAAGAAGCCTAGTATGAATTAATGTAGCCCCCTTGATAAGGGACAGTTTACCTTGATAAGGGACAGTTTACCTCTCAGTTCACATGACATTGCCCTTGCTCCTACAAGTCTCTTATGAGGGTGAAAGAAAGAGGATGACAATAAGGAACAGACATTGTCATGGCAGTGCATTAGTGGAAGATGTTCAGATATGGTCACCTATAGAGCCTGTATAGGAGAGGGTAGAAAGTGGTGGATCCTCTCCCCATGTTCCCCTTTCCTTAAGGGTGGGTAATAGAGGGACTAATGGTATTTGAAGTAGGCTCAATATTTCACTTGGGGAGGAAGCCTACTCAAAGTAAAGGTACCATTATACCAAGAGGCATAGTAGGGGTAAAAGCATATGCAATTCAGAAGCTTCAGACAGCCATTCAGATATCTTCTGCGTGGTCTTTCTAGCTCATTGGTTCATAAAGTCTAATGGCCCAGGAAATATATTATAGCACTCCTGCCCCCTCCGTGATACTTCTTGAAAGCAGTATAATATCTTGATCTCTAAGCTGTGCTGGCCTGAACATCTGCTGAAGAAAAATTAAGAAAAGACCAGCTGTGTAAAGGATAAACAACACAAACTTTATCATCTCTGTTTTTTCCTTCTCTAATATTCTGTTTATTCACAGAACTACTTTATTTTATTGGCAATTCTGGTGTTCAGCTGGTCTTAGTCTATACAAAGTCTCTTCTTGCAATGGCATAATGCTGGTCTGTGCCAGCTACTAATCAATCCTACGTGTAGGAGACATACTGTATTTCCTGTTTTCTAGCTCTAGATCTCCTGGTTATTATCCATCACAGGTTTGCCAGAGGTGACCTGCTTGCCACATAACAGCTTCATATTCAGGCTAGGCAACTTTCATGTACATCGCTCACCCCCTCAGCTGCTCAGCTGCTCAGCACTGTGCCTCTAAGTCTTCCCTGGGATATGCTGCAAGGGTCCATGGAGGCATCTGAGCTCATTCACACAGCAGTACTGAGCTCCAGGAAAGCAGTGGCTGACAAACAAGAAACACTTCTCCCCTCAGGTGGCCTGCTCTTCCTTGTCAGCCACACACTGCAGAGAAAAGTAGCTGTATACCAGCTGTCCTGCCAAAAAGGGTAGAAGAGCTTCTTGTGGGCAGCATGGATGTTTTATTTATTTATTTTACTTATTTACCACACTCTAGTCACTCGCTTGATTTTCCTTAATCTTACAAATCGCCTGCCAAGGACACAGAGCATCTGGCTTTCTTCAGCAAATAAACTGTTTGCCATGTGTCTGCTGTCCAAAAAGACATGCTGCCCCCAAGTTACAATCCTGAAAAGGACTCTGTCAACATGTTTTATCGACTAATAATAATAATAAAAAAACCTCCTGTGTTTTTCTCACAGCTATTTATAAAATGTCTCCAGAAGCCAGACAGTGAACCAATCTTCTTATCCAACTTTTGTTTCTACCAATGCAAATGCTCTCAGGTTTCTTATTGGAGGGTTATTCAAAAACAGCTGGGCTGCTGGCATTCAAGTTATTCCTTTATTTAAGGGGCTTTGTTCTGGGTACAAAGATGCAGATACAGAGATCATTCATGGACTTAAAGTCAAGCATATACTTAATTACTTTGCTGCACTGAGGCTTAAAGATTTGCATTGAAGCAGAACTATACACAAGCAACCTTTCCAAACAAGAACAAACAAGCATCTGCGACGGGCTGAATACTTATAAAGCCGGTGCTGTGGTAGCAGAAAAGGGGTTGTAAATTCTCCCCACCCTGGTAAGCTGGAGTGAGTCAAAGTAGCTAGATAAGTTAGGGTGAAGACTGTGTTCACATAGGTTTCACCTGGAAGGTGGCTGGCGCAGAAGGCAGACGGGATCGCACCCTCAGGTATTTCCATGCAGGGGGTAGCGGCACAACTCATGCTCAAGCAGCAAGCACATGTAAGGAATTTTAGTTTAATGTATCATACATGCACACTGCTCCTGGTGCTAAGAAAAAAAAGCAGCAGAACAGCACAGTTACTCCCATCCTTCCATCCTCTGTTCTTCCACCCATCAAGGCTGCAGTTGCCCAGGTTAGTTAGTGCTCACTCACTCAAGGAGTGAACATTCGCATCATAGTTAGCAGGACTGTTCCAGGGAACTGCTTAGCTATGAATTTGCCATGAGCTAGCTGGGTGTACTAGAGTGTAACAAGAATTGTTCCTAAGTCTCATGAAATGCCATACAAGCATCTGATCCAACCCACACTGAAGTCAAGGCACGGACTCCCACAGATTTAAATAGGTATTAGATCAAGACCTAAGACTTGTAAAATCTTCAGGGCAGGGGCCATGGCTTTGTTATAATACACAGTGTGCACTTAATCTGCTCTCCAAGTAATAATAAATAAGAATTTGGAGTTAATTGGAGAGGGGAGTGGGAAGAAGTTTCCAAAGCTTTCCAAAAGAGCCTTGTTATCTGAACATACTAATGTATTCTACCAAAGCTGTGTTAATCTTTTTAAATACCTTCGTACAAGGACTGTAAAACCCTAGTTGGATATGTGGGTTGCAATCGTTCCGCAGCAGCTATTCATTCACATCAAGAGCTCAACTTCCAAAAAAAATAGAATAAAAAGCCTATCTATCTGTTATTATTCAATTGCACATAATTAATGGCCTGCTGCCATCCTCCACTACACAATATCTTTGAAATCTTTTCTGCTCCCCTTTACATGTTTTTCCTCCAACATGAGACACAACTCAAAAAGCTATCTCCAGGTTCAGAAGTCAACAAACTATCCATCACTTTCAGGGCTCTGTGGAGGAAGACAAATAAACGCAGGAATGAAAGGACAATGGAATCTCTAAAATGTCCCCGTTTCCTCTGACTAACCAACTGATAGACACTAAACTGCTCTTGTGGTTCACACTCAAGGATGACTGTGAAAGCTTTTGACAGCTAAATGAAGTGGGCTGGGTTTTTTACATAAAGACACTCGATTTAGGATTGTTTCTTCCCTGTGAGTAAGACAGCTTAGATCTGCCAGCTTTGAATGAGTCACAGACTGTCCTCTTCAGTCTTACCTAGGAAATGCAGAGGGAGAGGGCCACTGTCTACCTGCTTTGTGTTACTGGCAGACTTTTCCTTTCTGCATCTGCAAGACCCTCGAAGTACAACTTCCTGGCTGAAGCACTACAAGAACAAAACCTAGAATTCAACCTGAAATCTATCATGGCACTTAAGGAAGTTAATAGGCAAAATCCAGGCTTGCTTGATGTCAAGGGGGCATATATTTGTTTTACTGGAACTGTTTATCCCAGGATCTCTAATGGGATACTGACATTTTGCAAGTGCTTCCTCTGAGATACGCTATCAGTTTGTAAAACAGGCTCTTTGAGTGTTCTCATCAGTTGTGTGCACAGATAACATAAGATGACAAGTAAGGCAAAGCACAACAGACTATCAGGTGAGAGGGAGATGCTGATCTTGGTGACGTTTGTGAGAAGTCTGCAGTAACTCAGCTGGGCTCTGTCAAATTTTTTTTGCTCTCTGCAATTGTCACCATGTTCAGGCACTGTCCTGGGAGCAAGGAGGACGCTTGTTTCTGCAGTTTTGTAAACCTGACTGTGCACTGGTAGGTGTGAGCACAAGTGTAAGTCCTCTCTCAGCAGGACTTTACTTAGGTGAAAACCTTGCTGGGCTTGAGGACAGGCCACTGTGTGTAAGCTCTTCTGCTGGAGAAGGTATACAGCTGTGTCTAGACGGATAAGAGCAGTGGAAAAATTTGGGAAGACAGAATTATCTTTACGGAGGTCTCTTAAGAAAGTCAGGGAAAATTTTGCTGTGCTGCCTATCTGGTTTTCACCTAAGTAATTGCAGCTGTAACCCCTTGAAGCTGAAACAAGGTAGGGGGATATGCTTCCAAAAGCTCTCATTAATGTTCTCCACATGCCACTTCACCAGAGGAACCAAAACTTATTGTTGTCACTCCCTATTTCTCCATTTAGCTGTTCTAACAACAAAGACCTTTCAGTCAGCACACTTAAACAATGTACTGAGAACCTGCCATCTGACCTCCACGATAAACCTTATGAAACTCCACGGGCCAATTCTCCAGCTGTCCCATCTCTAAAGAGGAGATGCAGTAGCTGCAGTGCTGCAGTAGCTGAGCACAAGGCCCTGTCTGAGAGGATGTCAGAAGTGTTTGACACGCCAATTGCAAGGCTTACTTCCAGTGCCATAAGTTGCATAAATTCAGAGTTTAAAGATGTCTTAAGAAACACCAGAAAGTGTGTCAAAATTGGACTCTTCAGTCATCAAAGTTCCACCTGAATCTCCCATGAGGATGAAGCATGAAACATTGAGTTAAGCTCTCTGTTCATGAGGTGCCCTGCTGGGATTATTTTTAAATACTTTCTGCTGCTTCTTCATAGACCCTGTTCTTGATCCAATCTAAATCTCCCTTGATGCATTAGTGTTTTTCCACCTTTTCACCAAGTGAACCTGTGGCTTTGCCCAGCAAAGCCTTTCAGACTCAGAAGGGACTTTTTGGATCAGAGGAGATCTCTTCACACAGATGATTTCTTCCATCTCCAGTCTTGCTCAAGACATCACATTATATCCTTGCTGTTACAGCAGAGTATCCTACCCTGATCCACAACTAATCATCTGATAGAGCTGTCCTGATCACTGCACCAGGGCTACTTTTACCTGCCAGCTGCATCCTTCACTATTCCTCATTTCCTGTCATAACTTCTTTCTAACTCTAACGTGAATATTCCTAAATTGACTCCATTGACTAACTTTTGGCTTTCTGTTACCTCTCAGAAGTGTTGCCTGCTTATATCAGCGCCTCAGTTATAGTTATCCTTTCATGTTTTAAACACAGCAAGATCCCTACTTACGTTATCCCTGAGTAGCAGACTCCACAAGGACAGCAGAGCTTTCTAGTCTCACTGGATAGGTAACTGTCCTCAGTGCAACAGAAGACTGCTTTCTGCAAAGAAATCCATGATGAGAAGTTAGTTTGAAGGAATTCTGTGTGAAGTTACCTACAAATAGCCCCTTCATGGTACCCTGAGGTAGGAAGCATAATTTCATTACTGTAAAATGAAGATCATATAAAAGAGAACAAAATGTGTTCCTTCTTCTGGCATGCTGAGACAACTCCTTGAGTGGCTGCAGTAGTCGAACAAGGAGCTAGAAGTTTGCAGCATCTTCTTCTGCCTCCAGCCACATCTTCCTCTTTATCTACAAACTTATCACCTGTTATCAGAAGGATGAGAGCTGCAGCTTTATTCACTCAAGAGGTACAGGGGCCACTTGTGCTAAGCAGGACATGTTGCTCAGGAAAGCTCAAGAAAGAGAAAGGCAGATGGAGAAGAGTTGTGCTGGGCTGGACTGACTTGCTTATTGCCTCGTAAAAAGTTTATGCCAGGATGCAGAATGAGTCTCCTCATTTGAACCTCAACCCTCACCTGTAGCCACGTACAGGTCTTTTCATTTTCCATCTACTGCTACTCACTCTAATATCAGGGCAAAGAAGCTGCAGTAGCCTATTTGAGCTTGGCTTTTATGCATACGTAGAGAAGGTGCTGTGCTATTCATGTTCATCCACCATTAAGTTGATTGCAAGCGTGTTTCTTTAAAGAAAATAAATAAATACAAATATTAGCTTTCAAGCAGAGAAACATTTGCCCTGTTTGGTGAGCTGTAAATAACCCTTCCCAAAATGTTAAAAAGCCATGAGGCTGAAGTGTTTGTACACGCTAAACAAAATGCTAAGTACATGACTCTGGAAGGAAGAACCTGTCTTTCCGAAAGCTTAATTATGAGCCTGGGGGAAGCATGGTAAGAGCTGAATTAGGACACGTACAATACAGCACTCACTGATTTACGAGCTTCTCAAAAGAGTTAAACTACCAACACTTGTCATGAAGCCTACGGAAATCACTTTATAGGTGGTAATGAACATATATTCACCAAAGAAAGTACTCTTAATGTTATGTTAATGAATGGGATGTCTCCTGGTCGCTAAAGCTGGCTGCATCTCTCTTTGTCTTTGGTCCATTTTATATCTGCATTTAAGATGATGGACTAAAAAGGTAATTTGCAATCAGTCTTCAAGCAGCAAGGAGGCAGTTATTAGATCTTGAAACTGCCTGCAGTTTCAATGGAAGATTTCATTGTATATCTGTCTTTACAAGCATGCTTATCTTATTAAACACTCTTCATTGTAAAGCCTGACTTTTCATATGTCCCACATATTTGACACTCAGGAACAGATCTGCTTATAAGTCAGCCTTTACTTTTGAGAGGGTTATTACTGGCAAAAGCTCACCTCTCCGGGAGTGATGTGCCCTAATACTGACTTTAGCACATGGCAGGTCATTTCAGTGTCTCAGAAGGCTGACAGCCCTTCAGCCTCTGCTCTCTCCACAGTCCAGAAATGTGGAGTTAACCTTTCAGAGAGAGGAAAAAGGGGATACTGTTAAGCTTTACTGTGGATCTGCAAGAGGTTCAGTCTCGCCACTGCAGTAATGATTATCCAGAAATCTTGGAAGGCAGAGGCTGTTATGACATCTGACAGAGGCACACAGTTTTTATTGAGACCAGGCACACAGAACAGATCAAGCTGGGACATGGTGCAGGAATATAATCTAGTTCTTAGTTCGTTGCTATAGCCTCTAATGTCTGTACAAGTTTGACAGATAATTGCAACTTTTTTCCCACACGTTGCTGTAACGTTTTTCTTTTTTAAGAGGAGAGGCACAAATACCTGCCCTTAACAAAACTGTCCAAGCTTGTTAGCAACTGTTCTTGCCAGTCCTTGTCCAAGAAGAGCATGATGAGGACACACATTCTTGCTGAGCTCTGTTGGGAAAACCCCTACTGAAAAAGGAGCCCACGTCTCCATGCAGGACTGTTTATGCACCACTGTGAGAGACATGATATGCACTGTCAGCCTGACAGATAGAAGTACACTTGCTTATTCTCTTGATTAATATTGTTAGCGTGCCCTTCTGCACCATGTAAATAGAACTAACTTTAAAACATTTTGGGAGGTGGCTTGTGTTTCTGGCCACGGCCTTGGATTACAATCAAGAAATTTTTAACAACACACAAAAGTTCCTCAACACTCCCGTGACCTTGTAAGGTGCAGAATGGCATCAGAATGCTTCCCCAAGATCTGCACTCAGGCTGCAAATTGGTAATATTGGTATTTGCTAATCTGCAAGAGGATGACTTCACAAACATGGCATTCTCCTAATTTATTCTTGGTGTGCATTTAACTGAGCTTTTAAACCACTATCTGAAAAAGCAGACATACCAATGAATTCCAACCAGAACAAGAGAGGCATGGTCCAGATAACCTTTCAGCCCTATTACATTTTGAGGTAGAATCACTCTGACCTTTAAGTGAGTCATCAACTGGGGAGTAGTCAGACTTATTACACTGCCCTTTGCCACCAAGTAGCGGGGAGCCGCAGAGGCCCTTCTCCAGTGGACAGGCTCATAGAGAAAAAGACCCACAGAAGTCTTTTCTGCTTCTGGTCCACCTACGCCTGGTTTCTTTTTACTGTACTCCTTGCCTCCTGTCTCCAGCTCCTACTCACATCTCATCTCTGTCTTCCTCCTGCCCAGATCCCAGTGCATATCGCTGTCCCCAACAACAGTCACACTCCCCCTCTCTCCCCTGATCTATATAGTAACTGATTTGACTTTACTTCCCTGCTCCACAGATGAGTCTTTAATCCTTTCACTAATTGTGCAGGTGAATTTCCTCTTTGATTTAGAATTCCTGGAGCTTTTAGAGGCAGATATGTTTCTGTTGCTTCAAACCCATGTAGTGAGCTGAGAAGGAGGGCCACTGACCCCAGATTGTGCACTTGTCACCATCTCCTGAAAACACAGGACAGACCATATGCAATATTCAACCATGCTCCATGCCTCTCACCCTCCCTTACCTAGCACAGAATTCAACCTCTACATACAGACGACAGTAGCTACTGCAGGGAAGGGGCTACTTGGCCACCTCAGAAGATTCATCTAAGGTTAATCCTGTCAAACTTTTAGTGGATTTCAGATACTTTTTCACACAGGCACAAAAGCTTCAATCAGCTGCTAGTGTTATTAATCACTCTCCTTTCTCTGTCCTGAAGAACAGAGGTTGGACTGGGCCAAGCACTGGTGGAGGTGCCAAGATAAGGACCTGCAAGCTCTCTCCATCTTCTGTAAGCCTAATGTAAACAGCCATGGCACCTGGAGGCTGGTGGGATGACCCAGGAGTCAAGAGGAGGTATTTAGGTCAGTTTACAGATCTTATTTTCTATTTGTTTTCAAGCCACTGCTTTCAGCTTAAAGGACCACTGTTTTGGGTCAAATCTTTAATTATGTCTGGAGAACTGAACATAAGCAAGTTGTTAAATCTCTCTTCTCTGAGCATCACTTCTGTCAAACTGATGGACCCCAGACTTGACAATTCAGATAATTAGAAGCAGTGAGGGGAGAGGAGCAAAAGGAATCATCACAGCCTATTGCAATCCCTTAGCTGTTAATCTCCTTAAATTTCATTAAAAGACAGAACAAGGGTGAAAACCCAACTTTAAAAAAAAGCTTCTGCAGATCCTGCTACCTGTTTTGCATGCGTGCAGGACACGCTTCATGCTAGGACATTTCTGCTGTTGCAAGCTAAATGGTTGTGAAGGAGACGGCAAAGAATGTGCTACAAACCAGAGGAAATGACAGTGTTCCTGCAAATAGTACTCTTGCCTGCATATCATCATTAATTTAACATCCTGGTAGATGCTGCCTGGACTGAGCATTAATGAGGTTTGTCCCTGTCAGAGGACATGGAAAACCCACTACAGTCCGACCCCTGGAGGTCACAAATAATGCTTCTCAAAATAATGCAATGTTAAGTGCTGTGTCACAGGCAAATTGGCTTTATCTACCCAAAATTTTAAAAAATCAAACAGCAGCCATCATTTTAACAAGTTTGCCACTCCCAGACCTTGATGGTCAGGGCCGCTGTTAACAAGTGATCAATTAGCCTTCTTAAAAGCACTGATAACAGCATTTTTGTGTCAGAGGGACTGGGAGGGCTGGCTGCCAGGACCTAATCTCTGCCTTCCACACAGCAATCATTTCTGAAAACTAAACAACTTGCCAGCTGGATGACGACAACATTAAAACCTCTAGTTGGGTTTGTTTTCAAGATGTGATCAGAGAAATTAAGCGGAATTTTAAGGCTGAGGAGTAGGGCTGGCCTATCAGCACTGCTAGTCTTGCGTGGGCACCAAGCCCATCCAACTCCCCTTCCCACAGAGCATGTGCCCCCTCAGGACTCTACTGACCATCCTCGGTGGGATTCTGGTTCAGAAAACAGAGATGCAAATTACCATTTTCTGTGAAAGATTGAATGAACTGCTGATATTGCTTTAAGAGATGGGTGTGGATGGCAGACACAAGCCTAGGTGTGATTAAGGCTATTTATTCTTCCCATCAGGCTTCCTATTCTATCAGTCCAAGGGCTTCAGTCAACATAGGTCAACATAGCTTGTCAGCTTAGTCTAATTCTTAAGGCAGGGAAATTGAGCCAAATTTCACCCTGGTACAAGAAATGCAGCTGCTGCACCTTCAGTTTGGCTGCAGGTCGGGGAAACGGGTCTAAATTCAGATCTGTAGACACAAGGCTGATCCCAAGCTTCATGGCAGCACCAGCAAATTACATTTGGCAAGGGAATGATGTACTTCACTGTGTCCCCTTCCTCATCACCAGAGCAGCAGGCTGCTAGCACAGGAGGCTGCTAGCACAGGAGGCTGCCTGTTCTGTCAGTCTGTCTTCTTTGAATATTTATCCCACATGCCCTCTGGCACCTATGGGTGGGCAGCCAGGCAGAGGCCATGCTTAGGCTTGGGTGTATTTGGTCCCCAGCTGTGGAGTGCCCGATAGTCAGGTATCCAGGGGGCACTCAGAGACCAGCTGGAGCCAGTGGGCTTCTTCATGAGTCCACAGGGCCACGTACATTTTGCAGCCCCAGCTACAAGTCTAAGACCTTGGGTTTGCCTTGCACTGTAAAATATTGCATGCTATTGCTGTCCTTACAATACAATACATAGTCTCTTAATCACTCATAAATATCTGGAGCCTATTATTTGCCCTTTCGTAAAAGAAAACTGCATTTTTTTATTTAACATTTTTTGTTCAAACAAGCAGGTTGCCAAGCAAAAAAGCAAAGCACCAGCAGCCCTGCAAAGGACATCAGCTGATGTGACTTTTAATCTATTTCAAGACTGCATGAAAATGAAGAGCAAACAAGCTGGCATAGCTGGGGGTATGGTGTGGCTTTGCCCAGAGCCTTCAGTGCTGCAGCATCCAGGGAGAGACCAAGCAGTGAGCAGTGGCTTGGAGCTGCAGCCTGGTAACCACTTTTGCTCTTCACTCAGCAAGGAGGGATCACAGTACTGACCTATGCCTGATGGTGCAAATGCCACCTCTCCTGGTGCGCTCCAACTCTCTTGCAGAGGTCAGCATGGCATAGGGAAAGAAAATGGAAAATTCTTTCCTCACCAGCTTTCCTCTGCCTCCAAATGCAGGAAGCCTGGTCACCTCACAGACACTGCTGCCTATTTTCTGTGTTGCCCCATGCCAGGACCAGTTCATGCAGATAGTGATTGTACTTCATACATATGGTCCCTGACTGCTGGCTTGTGTACACCACTGCCTGTCCCTAAACTACCATCATGCCTAAAAACAAAAAAAAAATTCTAGAAATTTCTCAGAAACACTGTTTTTAACAGAAGCTCTTCACTGAAATCAACAAAACAGAATCCTAAGTCTTAATTTACTTTCCACTTTAAGCCTCCCTTATGCCCCCAGAAAATTAAGTATATCATCCCTCAGGATGTCAGCCTTAGAAATGTAGTGTTTACTAATAAAAATACATCTTACTGGGCCATTTCAGGCAGAGACCTACCTGGGGGAGAGGCCTGAATCCATTATGTCCTTGCCAGCTCGAGTACCGAATGGTGCCTTAACGCACCAAGAAGTCATTATTATGAGCATTACTTTGCAGTACAGCTGCATCTGGTCTCCACATTTCCATTAATTCCTACCATTTCTGAGTAATTTAAAATAGCTCCTGTTACCTCACTTTCTCCCCTACTACCCATTACAGTTTTTTAATCACTGATGTTACCTCAGCTCTTTTCTTCAGCCACAGCAGAATCAGTTTCTCCCAATTTGTATTCTCAGTTTCCAGTCTTGTCACCTCATTCTTTCTCTTTTCCTGAAAAGCTCTAGTTTGGGCTAAGCAAGTTTCTTTTGCTACTTCTTCTTGCCAATTTCAGTTTTTAGACTTTTACAGTGACCGCCTCTCCTTGTCCTTCCTCATTTACCTCTGAGGAGTTGTTCTTTCCTTTCTCAAGGCATTTGCATTTATCCTTTGATTTTATGCAAGAGTAAATTATAATTCATTCTGCAAAAGTTACCTATATCAGATGTCATCATGCAAAATCAGATCCTGAAGTGTTAGCAAGATTAATTAGGCAAGGTGTAGAAGCAGAGCTTACAGCTACTCTCTATATCATGCAAATGCTGCTGTTGCCCTTAACTTGAAAGAAAATAGGTGTAAAGTTAGAGATGTATTAGAGACATGCCCACTCAGGCCCAGCTTGTCACACAGCTCCAACCGCTGTTCTTTTTCGACTAACTGTCTTCACGCTCCCACCGTATGCGAGAGCACCATCTAGCCACCAGACAAGGAGCTGGTGCTGGGGACCACTTTCTGTCCAGCTAGCTAAGGCTTGAGGGTGGGATTCACACAAACCACCATCTCACCTACCCATGCCCACTGAGAAGAAGACAGAGTCTCTTACTCCATACAAAGGTCCATGGTCCAGCTCCAGCCTGGAAGCCACACCGTGCTATAGAGCTAATAGTAAGAGTTCCTTTGGGGCCTCAGCAAGACAACTTGAAAGTGGACATAGGAGCCATCAAGTTGAAATTAGGCCACTGTGCAAGCAGGACTTTCCCAGGAACAGCACATATAATTGCCAAGCGCAACACGAGATCAGCCCTGATGATCTCATTGCTGAATAATTCAGTGATTCCTTTCAGTTAACATCAAAAGGGATGAGCAATCTTCAAGGGGGGCACTGCATTGCCACAGTCTTATAACAGAGTTATCACAGGTGTGAGGGCTAGGGGAGCATGTGGAGGACTAAGCTGACAATACCCTTTCATGTGGGAACATCAGAAATGAACCCACAGGCCCAAGGTCACATAGCCCACTCTTTGGAGACCTTCCTCAGAATTGCTTTCCACACGGCATGGGAGAGCGCTACAGACACTGGCATGTGCAGTCTCTCTGGTAAATCACACAAGACATTGGAAAACAAATGCTGGCTTCTTCTTTCTAAATTATTTTGTCCGTTTTGTTTAAATCTTCGACGTTATTTGATTGTTTCTTTTAGTTTCTTTTTTTGGCAGCCCTGGACAGTCACACAAACAGCTGCAGAGAAATTGCAAAATAAACCCTCCCCCTTCTTTTTTATTTTCTGGTAAGTTATGTTGGGAAAATAAATATGAATGGCACAGATGTTCCATTTTTCTCTCTGCATAAAACAGTTTATGACATCTTGCAAATGCTTGAAAAATGTTTCTTTTAAGAGAGAGATCTCTCTCTCTAAAGCTCATGACATTTCAGAGATATTCTAAGGACAGTCGTAGAGCAAAGCCTGTTTTTTGGATGCCTTTTTCTAGTTTACTAATAACATCAGAGAAATAAATCAAATGTTTTAAAATTAATCCCACTGGTTATTATCTGGATTTGAAAAGTTATTACAGTTTTCAGGGTTGCTAATTAGCTGCTACAAATTTGTGTATTTCTGTACCCCCCATGTAATAGACGTAAGGAATAAAGTTTCAAAATTAATGATACATCAGCTACAGCGGAAGATGCATAGGACAGAAAGTGAAACATTACAAAAACTATCAAAGAATAAAGACAGCAACTTTTCTCTTTAATTGTGTAAGACAAAGAGAAATAGAGTGGCTGAATAAAGCCCTACAATACAATGTATCATCACACTATACCAAAAAGCCTGCAAGTGGAGAAAACAGTAAGGGAACTAGATAAGATGTCATTCGTCATGCATTTCCTCTGCTGTCAACTTGCTCTGTCACTCCCACCACAAGTTATCGGACCTTTCCTTCAATCACAGCCACGTGGGCTGGAAAGGACCTTGAGAGGTCAGCTAGTCCATCCCTCTGCCCCAGGGCAGAATCAGCTAGGCTTACTGTCACTCCTGACAGACATTTGTCTAACAGCTCAAAAATTCTCCAGACATGATTCCACAACACCCCCGGGCGACCTATTCCCATGTCATGGTCTCCTGGCCTTTGGACAGTAGTGTCTGCTGTCTAATCTGAGTCATTCCTATCGCAATTAAAACACGTGGCTGCAAGAAGGAGGGATGTTTCCATCACCAACCAGATGCATGCACAGAAATGCTCCTCCATACAAACTGCTACCTTCTTGCAAAAATCTCTTTCACCACACTAGTAAGAGTTTTGGCCCAGTAAATGTAAATGTCCCCTGTTCTCTTCATAAAGTTATAAATTCAACAAGAAAAATCAGAAGGTAAATGGATGGTCACTTTTTTCAGGGTGTTCCCTGCTTAACGGAAATTTCAGAGTGTCCCCTCTCCTTTTTCACCCTACTTTGCCCCACAGCTCTGGTTCGGCCGGTTAGTCTGTTCATTTTGCCTTTCAGACACCCAGCCAACCCTAATTTATCCTTATTAATTCCCAAAAAAGAACTATAAGGATGAAATAGCAACTTGTTTGATTGGTGCTGGTAATTACCATTCCATAGAGCCACTCCATGCTGTGGTTATGTTGTTTCCTTATGAAAAATGGAGAAAGAAAGCAAAGGCAGGAAGAAGAATCATGACAAAAGAACTCATAGTAAATTAAAAGAATTTAAACCCAGCTTACTCTTAAATAAACTCAGAATATAAAACTAGTAAACCAGATTCCTGATATTCTACACAGAGGTTCCTTATTTTTCAGTTAAATCTCTGGAAAAAGATATTTTAAGGTTGAAAAAAAAAAAAGATGTTCACTAGATGAAGATTTTAATGAGATTTAAATGTTGCCATCTGCAATATAAATTGTGATTATCCACTATCACCATTCACCACGAAAGAAAGAAAGAAAGAAAGAAAGAAAGAAAGAAAGAAAGAAAGAAAGAAAGAAAGAAAGAAAGAAAGAAAGAAAGAAAGAAAGAAAGAAAGAAAGAAAGAAAGAAAGAAAGAAAGGAAGGAAGGAAGGAAGGAAGGAAGGAAGGAAGGAAGGGAAATGTAATCAAGCAACTGTAGTGTAGACTATGAATCAGGACTCTTGTTATCTGGCTTTGCCAAAGGCTTCCCGTGGGAGCACTTCGCTTCTCTACCTCCCAGCTTCTTCCATCTACAAAATAGAGGAAATGTCTCGTGCTGTGAGACTTATTGCAGACACTTAGGAAGGAGAAGATTCCCTAGTGCAGCAGTGCAAATGACCATTTACTAATTATCAGTCACATTATAAAACAGAAATAATTCAACTATTGCTAACGTTTTTTTCACCTCCAAGAGATCTCACTCAGTCATGAGATATATGTCCAGAATAATTCTTGCTATTGAAAAAATAAGCTCCTTTTTGACCCCTGGCATGTTGTACTGTAATTCATAAGGAACCAAAGGCCTTGTTGGAGCCCCATAAATGAACTCAACACGAGCAACTGATTAATTTTCACCCAACTTCTGAGTTACCTACTAGATGATTCTGTTCCTAAGCTTGGCAGTACTACTACTTACAAACTCACTCATGACTTTTGCAGAATTATTGCTGTCCAAAATATTTGCAACAGAAGACAAGACCAGATGAAATTAAATAAGTGAGTTTTGTTTTGTTCAAGGCCAGTGCTCAAACTGAAACTTACATCAAAAAAAATAAAACAAAAGATAAGGTTTTCATCAACCCTGAAAACATAAAACAGCAAAGCCATCAAAGCATGAAATAATTACAAACCTGTGTGAAAAAAAAAGAAATTTCAGATACACTGAGGACAATTTTTTAATCCACTTACTTACTTTGGCACCAAATTTCTGGTACAACTCAGTTGGGATTTAGACCTACAAACAAAGGAGGACTTAGCCGTGTATACTGCAGTACTAAAACCACAGGCCAGTCACTGTCTACCAGGGATGTGCCTAAGCTGCAACAGCCCAACAGTTTCTGACCTTAGATTTTCCTAGGAGTCCCCACATGCACCTAGGTGACACATTCTTGACTGAGCTTCACTCCCTCTGCTGCACGCCTAAATCCAATTAGGTTCTTCCATTCATTGAAGGGATAAAGTTGAGCAGTTTTGGAACACACATAACATAGGCAAGAGGTCTGAACTCACAAAATGCAATAACAATTTTTTAACAACCACCAGAGTTTTCCATTCTACCTTACATGTAAAACTCAAAAAAAGCTGCAATATTCCTGTATACAATATCACTTCATCAACAAGTCCTGTGAACGTTATGCTGAGATATGTTCCTGCTATCCTTTTTTCCACAGTTACCTACACTATTCACCAAACTGTGAAAGCATGGACATTTAGTCAAGGAACAGGAGAGAAGGGCAAAGTTAAGGAGAAAGAATAAAGCTGCAGTTTCCATGAACAAAAGAAAGGAAAAGTATATTCAATAAATTCCAACCCCTAGTACAAATTTTCAATAGGGCAATGGTTCTGCTCTTGAAGCTGAAAGCATGGGCTATGTGGAAATAAGTCCCCTTTATATCAAACAACATTTTTAGTGAAAATTCCACTTATGTTTTCACTTTTGTAAGTGATATTACACAGGAAATGCCAGTAGCTGCATGGATCTTTGAAAAAGAGGGTAGATGAAATAGGTGAGGTGTACATTTCAGCAGACAAGACCTAAAATAACATGTATTATAGCTTTTATAGAAAATATGATGCCTACTTATTTTGCACTGATATTTTTTCCTTTCTGGGGGCATGCAGCTTTGTCCTTTCCTCCCTTTTTTCCTGTCCCTCACTTGATATCACTAGGCTAGGTCACGCATTGCCTGTTACAATGAGTGAGTAGAACCTTCTTTAACTTTGGGGTGAGTTGAACATCACTTACTTAATTATTTCTCATTTGTGTGAGGTTTAGTTTAAAATGCATTGACTCCCATATCCCCACAGTCTTTGAGTAATCTGAAATTAAAAACTTGAAGTTATTTTTCATGAGCTAGAACAATAGCTTTTATATCTGTTGGCACATACAACTGACAGGGTACTGGCAACAGGCAATTTGCAGCATGACTTGCCAATGCCTGTATGCATATTTCTAAGAATAACTCAGTGTCCAAGAATTCGGCCTGTTATATCACAAGCCAGGACTAGCTGACAGCTGTTTTAAATTACAGTGGACTGAATGATATTAGCTTTATTGTAGTTGGACTGATGCTCTGCTTTCTCTTAATCGTCTTAATGTTCTGATTTGTCCTTTAGCCAGAAGTTGCACTGTATTTATTTATAACACTCAAGGTTTAAGTCACAAATGACAGATTGGTTGGGTTGTGTTGGACACATGGAAGATGATCAAAGTAAAGGGCTACACAGTTAGGGAAATTCAAGCTTCTTTGCATGGGACAGCCTATAGATCCAAGGCAATGATTTTCCTTGCATACCAGAAAAGACTGACTCTCAAACAGACTTATCCTAATTTTCCTAGAAGGAAGATATTTCTTAGAAGACTTGCACACTATTGTGTGCTACATACTCACATCCCACTTCAATTTCCTTTTGAGGAATCAGATAAAAGGTTAGCCATGTACCTGGAAATTGCCATGTAGCTCAATTAATTACAGACTTCAGAATTCATCTATTACATCAAGAACTAATGTCTGTTTGGGACCAAATCTTGATGACATTGCAGACAATAGTTAATTTTCCAAAGATTTTGCTGGGACTAGAGTATGGCCGTTAAACTTAATTGCATGCTAATCTTTAACAGGTTATTATAGATTCCATATTCCTTCAGGAGAAAACAAATGGATGTGGATTTTCTTTTGCTTGGTTATCAAAATATTGATAGAAATACTTTGCTAGGAAAAACAAAAAATTGGAAAACAAGAATCTGATTGAGATGCAAGAAGGAATCCTACTCTGCTTAGCACTGGAAAACCCCAGATGGCGTCCTGTGTACAGCTTTAGGCATTACACTTAAAGGAAGATGCTGACAAATTTCAGAGTCCATGGGAAAGTAACACGGTTAATCAGTCTAAATGTAAGTTATAGCATAGAATAATAGAATAATAGAATAGTTTGGGTTGGAAGGGACGTTAAAGATCATCTGGTTCCAACCCCCTTGCCATGGGCAGGGACACCTCCCACGCGATCAGGCTGCCCAAGGCTCCATCCAACCTGGCCTGGAACACCTCCAGGGATGGGACAGCCACAACTCTGCCCCACTCCAGTTCATAGCCATTGCCCCTAGTCCTATCACTACAAGCCTTTGTAAACAGTCCCTCCCCAGCTTTCTTGTAGGCCCCCTTCAGGTATTGGAAAGTTGCTGTAAGATCTCCTCCGAGCGTTCTTCTCTCCAGGCTGAACAAGCCCAACTCTCTCAGCCTGTCCCCATATGGGAGATGCTCATGCCCTCTGATCATCTTTGTAGACTCCTGGGTCATGGGACAACAAGTTATATAAAGAGACGAGAACTGCAGGAAGGTGATGACAGAAAGGAATACTACATGTTAACTACAGTCTTCAACTATGTTAAAGTCTGATATGATGGGAAGGACAAACCCATTCTGTTTCCAAGGATACTAACCCAGAAAGTAGCAGGCTTAAACTGCAGCAGGAAAAATCAGATTAGACTCTAGAAAAGCTCTCTCATAGAAGGGTAGTGAAGTAATGGAACTGCCTGCCAGAAAAAAAGTGGGGAAATTCTGTCCCCACAGGTTTTTGAGAAGAGGCTGATCATATCACAGGTGGAAAAACGAGTAAGGTGACCCTGTAAGGCCTTCTCAACTCTGTCTTCTGAGATCCTTTGATCTGTAGAGTTTTCAAACACTCTTTTAGTTTATTTGTACTTAATACACTGGATAATAGTCTTTACTATTTGTCATTACTACTTTAACATGTTTGGAGTCAATAACCAGTGTAATACTGTTTTCTGTAGCAAATATACCATCCAAATGCTTTCTTGGTTCTTTTGAAGCAAAGCAATAGCAGTGGTAGGATTTCACTGGCATGCAGGAAAAAAGGCACAACAATAAGCAAACCAAACAAAATACCAGAATTAGAGGCTGATCTCAAAGGACTCCAATCATAGGAAGTTGTCCCAGACCTTTGTACATCAACGATTTTAAGAGTGAGCCCTTTATTTTGTTTCACTCTACCCTCAGCCTACAAAAGAAGCACAAGACAGAAACAAACATGTGAGAATGAGGCTATCTGTCTCCTTATTTTTGAGGGTATTGCATTGATCAAGCATGACAGTACAGTCTAGGTAAAGCTGAGTCTTGCATTTAGCACCATGATATACCTGCCTTGTTACAGAGAGAATCCTATACGACACTGAGCCTTATGAAGCTTCTGCTTATTGTCAAGCATATTTTAGTGGAGTCCACCCTCGGTTAGTTGCGGAACTGTTGATATTTACTCCTAAGTGGCAAAATTGTGAAACAAAAAGTGAATTTCTTTTTTTAAAGAAAGCTCAGGTATCTGTTATGGACTCTCTGGAACCTTCCCAATCTCCCTGAAAAAATGAACACGAGAAAAACAAATTTTCTGTACTCACACAATAAAGTCTCTTTCGTCTCTTGCATTACAAACCTAACACTGCACAGAACTTGACATGTTTTGCAAAGAGCCAACAAATAATCAGCAGCAGGTGCTAATTTTGCAAAAGGAGCAATGAAAAAATGAAAATAAGCAACATATTCATATACTACGGTGATAAACAGTAGTGATAGCATCAGTGCTGCAGCTGTAGTCTCCTGTAACAGAATTCCCTCTGTAAGCAAAGAGCTGATGCTCTTTCCACCAGTATTCCTTCTTTCACACTCACACACATTTCTTTTACTTTTGTTAAAAAATTGTCTCAGTATCTCTTTCATTCTTTTCATCTCCCATGTCCACACACTTAAGTCATTAACATATTTATTCCTTTGTTCTATTGTCTCATGGGGATTCCCTGTAATCAGTCTGTGGGAATTGCAAGGGATTAATAGAAAAGAGAGAAACATCCAAATCTCTCATGATTCCAGATTTCTCTTTATCTTTTCAGCTATCCTTAAATAAGTTGTCCATTAAAATAACCACATTAAACCATTCTTCCTTCTAAAGGTGGTATGCTTTTGGAAAGGGATTTATTTTTAATCAGCGCTAACAATCTATTATGGTCTACAGAGCATGCTCTGTATGAAAGGGATAAATCTTCAAAGTGAAGTATAAAAATCTGCTAACCATTATACGGATTTTGTGGGTGTACCTCCAGCTTGCTACTTTGAAAACTTGCCCCTTTCCCTGTCTTGAACAGACCGAGGAATTTCCAGATCTGATGTATCATTAGAAATAAAGTACTGGGTTGTACACTAATGGCACTGTTTGAAATTTAAACATACCGGGCTTTCTATACATGAAAAAGGAAGTATTTCCAAGGAATGCTTGGAATGTATTCAGCAAGGAAATATATTTAATTATATTGAAACAGGATACTAACTTTATTATAGATGACTACCCTTGCTGATAGCAAAGGACAAAGATGGATTTCAGGAAAGAATTGCAAAAATATGGTCTAACGGCATAAGGGCTAAACAAGGTTAAGGAACAGAGGTGCTAAACTTACCATACTTAAGCCACATTAATCTTTTCATTAGTGCATTAAAAAAATCACAACTTTCCATCTCAAGTCATTATGTTGATGGGGCATCTTTGATCTGAAAAAACAGCAATGATCCCAATGGGAAGCCAGAAGTGGTTTTGATTATTATCTGTAAAGTCTAAAATTCCTTAGGTGAAATTCAGTATGAAATGCATCCATGCAATGATGAAGGTGAGTGAATATGTCAACATCTGTGCTTTATTAAAGCTGGACTATTTTTACTAGGCACTGAACCAGAGAGACCAAATACACTGATAAAACCAAAAACTCCAGGAAGGGTTCTTTGAAGGTATTTTGTGCTGTCATATTACTGAAAAATACAATTTAATGTTATTTTCCTACATGTTTAATATAACCACTTTGCCTTAGTGCGCATCGTGATCTAAAATTGTCATCTTCTAAAAATGTACATGGAATGAGATAAATTTTTCTTGCTTACCGTGGGTATCAAATGGATCAAAAAAATGTGTTTTCCAATGTTTGAGTAATGACATTTCTAATAAAATACAGCTAAAAGTGCTGCTAGGTACAGAAATCTAAAACAAATAATCAGAATTATATCTCATTAGATTTAATTACTAGGATCCTTGAATTTGGAGGTGCGATTTTATTTTGTTTTTAAATAGCATATGTTAATTCTCTAATGAAAAAATGCTGTAAAGTAAATATTTGCTTTGTTCAACACAATGATACTGATTATGTTGCCTGAGCTCCTGCTTAGCACAAGAGTACTATATTCCTTCTATGCTAAGACTGTAACTAAGGCTGGAGAGTAGCAGATCTAGCAGAAAGGTTAGATTAGAAGACACTAGAGATGGTGATTTCACAAAGTGAAAATCCAGCATAAGAGTAGTAGAGAACAGGAAAGTAGAGACTGTGGAAGCTGCTGGTTCAAACTCCGTGTTAGTGAATAGAATTATTCCTCAATCTCTGGGAGCTTCAGAATGGGTCATACTCCCAATGCAAAGGCTCTGCTTCAAGAAAAGAGTGACTCTAAATACATCTCTGTGATCAGACATTAACCAGAGATTTCTTCATGACTGGGGAAACCTTAATTAATATTATTTTTGTGCATTTTTGCTTCAGTTCAAGTTCCATATATTTGTATATATGAAAATTCAATTTACATTAGCTTTACAGGAGGCTGAGAACATGTGTTCCATGGAAAACACAAAACCCACTAAAACGTGCTAGAGACATCCTCACTAAGCTATGCAAAGAACACCCATTATAAAAAATATCTGCTAATCTGTCTAATGAATGTTCATTTAATTGGATATTCATAGTGCATTTCTCCTGTTTATTTCCACAGAACTTGTCATAACTCTTGGAGGTTGCTTGTTAGCCATGCAGAGAGAGCTATGGCAGACACGCAAGTTCTGTGAGCCAGAAGGTAATTTAAAACAAAGGAGTTACTAAACCAAAATTCAATTACAAAGAAATTACAAAAGCATTTTAAGACTTCACAGTTGGACATGGATGTTACAGTCTGTCAAGAGGTAAACAGAAAGAAGAGTAAGTCAGTCTTTCACATTCTGAGGAACTTTTGTCCCATTTCTAGAAAATTACTCTGATGATAATACGAAAATATAGAATCAAAATACAAATTGATATCAATGTAATGATAATATTGGCTCTGGAAGGTAAAAGGAACCTCCAGAACTGTCAAAATACTTTCACCAAACTTTTCCATTGAAATGTTCTTACATTTTGCTAGCAGGATGCTTTTGGCCAAATAAAGAAAACTAAACACACCTTGCTGGTGGGTACCAGGTTCTGGCCCTTCCTTGGGAAGTGGTGCCAGTCCTTGCCCCACATGCTTTTGAGCTCTGGTCTGCATTAGACCCCATGGTGATGGGAGCTTGCACATCCTATATTCTATGCTTGTCCCAGCAGCTGTAAAACTTCAACAGAAGATCCACTTCTTTGTTTTGCAAAAATACTGTAGAGTTGTTTTCAGTTCAAAAGAAAAGAAAATGCTTTTCAAAACACAGAGGTTGCCATGAAAAACAGTATTGTCAAACTGGCTGAGGTATTCTGGACTTCTCTTCAACATGGAAAGACTTGAAATATTACATAAGTACTAAGGTTAAAAGGGCACTCAATTATTGCCCTTCCCCTTCCTCTGCAGTGAAGCTCAGGCTTGTTGACAAATCCTACATAAATTAGCTCCCCCTAATTGCATGCAAGTGAGCGGATCTTAGCATAAGCTGGACAATACAAAGATCTCCCATTCTTCATTGTTTCGCAGCATATTTTCACTGACCACAATGCTGTGGTACTGATGAGATTGGCTTCTGCGTGATGGATGTCTACAGCCTGTGTTTCTTCCCCCTGTCAGGTTGGTTTGACTCCACAACACAACATCAAGCAAACTTGAGGCATCTGCATCTCCTTGCAAGAGCCAATGTTTCCTTTAGTCAGCACAGAGAAATTGTGATCATCTGTGCGTCCCTAATCTTTCCCGCTTTGGGTTCCCCTTTTTAAATACACTGGCCTGTAGAAGGTAAAACGGAAAAAAAGATCTACCATAGTCTTCAATGCCAAAACTCAGCCCCACAGGATTCTTTCAACGTGCGTAGGCTAGACACTGCTTGGACACACATTTATCCCACAGAGGCACCATGCAGATTCCAATCCTCCACATCAGCTCAATGAAGATACGCTCACTCCCCACTTTCAGCACTAAGTGGACGTCTTTTCTCTGTAACCATTGAGTCCCCACAACAGGAAATTCACGTGGCCTGTGCAGCTCAAAGCTACACCCAGTCAATACCAAATCCAGCGAGGCGCATGCAAATGAGGAATTATGATTGCCATTCACAAAAAGCCTCTCCTCTAGTTTGCTATCAGTGCAATCACTAACAACAGAATTCTGATTGGTTTTATCCCAAGTATTTGAACTTCTAAGGATGCCATGTGTCCTGCTATACCCTTTTCTTTCTCCTTCGATTCTGGTGATTTGCGTCTTTATCTAAGAAGATGATCCAATGCTCCCTGAGGGCATCAGATGTCGTGAAGACAGGTTCACAAAGCAAAAGTAGTTACAGTGCATGTAGGCATTGTATTATCTCTTTTCAGCATGTTTTCTGGAGTGAGATGATGTCTGCTTCTCTTGTTGCAAACATGTTTCTGTCTTCTGTCTCTTAACATGCCTACTAAGACCTTGTACATTCCAGAGACATTTTAAGCCAGAAGGTCTTAAAGCACAGGTCACGACACATTGCCCAAGGGTCATAAACCTATTCCCTTTCCCGGTTCCTGGTCTCCCACAGAAACAGACTCTCTTAGTCACCTGCCAATAGCCTTCCTCCAATTGCAGCAGCACTCCATAAATCACTGTACCCATTCCTGCATGTTTACTTTGAAGCACTGTGGGAATCAGCCCAGAGGATTGTGGGACACATCAAATAAGGTTAGATAGAAAATAAGCAACCGTAGAGTCACAGCAGGGAGTGAGGTTGAAGAGACCTTATCACAGCAATGAGCAAAACAGATGATACCAAAAAGCTCATGATCCATTTTAGTTTTTAAGTGTCCAAGGATTACTGAAGGACATAGACAGAGGGAGACATATGAGAAGTCACTGGGATCAAGATTCAGAAAAGCATTTTCTGTGTGGATCTGCCCCTTAGTGGCACAAGGGCAGAAAACTCATTGCAAGTCCATAAAAACTGTGATCCCTGCTTATATTTCAGGTTATGGGCAAAGGAGTACAAAGATGGAATTGGAAAACTCGGTCTTCCCCTTTGATCCTCAGATTGTTAAGTGACCAAATGGTGAAGTCCCTTGAATCTAGTAGCATATAATAACTTATGGCATTAATATAAAAATAAAGTCTCAGTAAATGCCAATCACAAGAAACTTAAGTCCTGAAGTGACTGTTCTGGGGGAAACAAAACCCACCTTATTAATTCAGAGACATCTTGCAATATTCCTGCCAGAAAAGACTGACATGAGCAGAAATACTGATGTGCTGTTTAGAATTTTCCTGAACACGCCTCTTTTGGCAATCCTCTAGGCTCTCTAGTCCATTTAAGAGACACTAAAGTAATCAAGGAAAGTGACATGAACCCAGATCCATCTTTCTGAGGTTTTGAATCCAAGGCATGACTCCTCTTTTATGGCAAAATTTTCAGGAACAACTAGGATATAAGTCCTAAGGCAGTCATGAAAATGTTCTAATATGATCCCTTGGTATTGCTGACTTACTGGATTTTTGTTTAACAGGTTTTGTAATTTAATCACAGGATCAACAGCAGGGATGGATCCACCAGTCCTGGCTGTGAAACTTCCTTAAAAGTATGTTTTGAAAAATTATTTCTGAGAAGAGTATAGTCAACATGCAAGCTTTTAATATCATTAGCAAGGCAAAGCTGGAGCTGGGGATGTGCTAAAGAGGAGATTGATGTAACAAGCTAAAGTATCTAAAAACTAAGAAAGGGAACGAGTTTATTTTTAATTGGTGACCTGAATTTGATAGCAAATATTGCAATCCTCCAATGCCTTTGAATACTAGAGTGTAGACAGTTTTTTGTGGAATTTCTTATATATATAAAGTGCTATAGTGGCCTGGAGGTATTTACTCCACAGACTTTACCAGATGAGCGAAAGCAGGAGCATGGCTGAAAAAGAGGCAACTGTTGCACTGACAGTCATCACATCTGGCCTTAGGTTAAATTGGTCTTTGAATATTGTTCTTGGTGCAAGCTGGAGGAATTAGCACACAGCATTGTGGACTCCTCCAGTGCTGAACTTTGAGTGCAGGATCAGAAGTTCCAGTGTAGACATCCTTACCGCGACATATCAAACCAAGCACTGTTCTCACAGTTTTTACTGATGCCAACCTATCCAACTCTGATGTAAGTTAGGGTTCACGTTGGTGTAGATGTTTGTCCTGCAGTAAGTGCTTGTCAATACTCTAGCTGCTCAAATTCCGGTCAAAAGCAGACCCACCTCCATCAGTACTACATGTGCTTATGAATACCCACAAACCATGTGTGTTGATGTGTTGGTTACAAGGGGAAACACTTCTTAATGAGAATTGCCATAGTTATGTAAGAAATTGAGGTTAGAGTTAAAGCCACTTAGTCACAATGTTGTCCATGCAAGTAGCAGGCTGCATTTTGAAAGCAGCAGAAAAAGTAACCACATTCTGCAAGTCTTTCTGATTATTTATTTTCCTGACAGCAGAAACATTTGGGAGTCTACAACAAACACCTTTTTTAAATGCTAGGTGTCACAAACAATAAACTTATCCCATGCCAAGCAAAGGTAAGCAGGACAGAATGTATTTAAAAGTATTTAGAAATGTTTAAAAAATGCACTTACTTTTTCAGCTTAGCAAGAAAAGTGGCTGTTTCTTGCAGAACTTAGATAGATGGAAGAAAGCAGAATGTATCTGTTTCTGAAGAGTGTACTCTTAAATATACAAAATATACATTAAAAATGTAATAAAGTTTTAATCAAATTCAGCAGTACGAAGGCATTTCCCCTCTCAGCTATTTCTACTCTAAATTAGTCTAATTCTCCCAACATCCATATAAGATGACTAATAAACCAGTCAGTGTGTGCACAGAGCTCTACAGAGGTGAAATAGTAACACAAATGAACTGAGTGACTTGCTCAAAGAGAAATGCACTCAGTGTCAGATGAGGGACTAGAGCCCAAGAGATCTTGGCTACCAACTGTTGTGCTGAGACTGCTAGACAAAACATTTCAATATGCATTTGCTTGCACAACCAGAAAAACCAACAAAAGGCCAATAAAATAAGCTGCTGAACAGTGGGGCACAGATATCTCCTCTTCTAGGTGGCCACTTCTGATCTGATGATGGCAGCTAGAAGCCTTCCATTTCTGACAGCTGTCTTACTGCTGTTCAACATAAAGTTCAATACGGGAGAAAAATGAAAAACCTAGATTAACTACATCATGTAGCAAAAGTAAAGAATGAAAGCAACCATCAAAGAGCAGAAACCTCCTAAGTCCTTGTCGTGGACCAAAAGGCTGGAAAGCTCAAACGGACAGCATTTCCCTGGTGGTAAGGGAGTGGGTACTCTGGTGGAAACTTTTCTCTCAGCAAGAGGAGAGTTTTCAAAGCCCTGATAATTTATTGCACTGTGACATTTCAAGTACGCGGCATTGGATGAGAGAAGGACTGGAAAGGAAGGCACTTGTACAAAGCGAAGCTGTCTCTCAGCTTCATATCTCTCACAATCCCATTAACCTGTTCCCAGCATCATCTTTTTGAAACATCCGGACATTAAGGTAAACCAATTATTTTCTCCCAGACACAAGAGACAGCTTTCCAGACCCAGTGGGGATTACCTCAAGCAGCTTCAGCTTAGTGTTTACTGGGTAAAGCAGGACACTACTTACACTAGGCTTGCTGCCGGGAACACACCCACCATTACCTCTCATCTCTCCAAAGGGATGTTCGGCCCATACTTGTCTCTCCACCTGGCACACCGTGCCGAGGAAACTGCCAACAAATGGCAGTCCCTAATCTTCCACGCAAGGCACAGGGCCACCTCTGTGCACACAATGGATTTGCAATCCGACTTTCCTAAATTCTCTAGCAGGACAAGGCTAATGCATACACCTACTCACAGGCAACCTGTTCACTTGAGGAGTGCAAGAAGACTGCTGTGAATCTGATGAGCACCCCTTCAGCTCCAGCAGCCACAGGCTGCTCTGGGCATTGCCAATATGCACTGCAGCTTTCTCTCCTCAACCTGGAGATGCTCATCCTAAACTCTCCAGCCATACTGACTAAAACCTCTCTCATGCAGGATGTGGAGTTATGTAGCATTGGTGACGAGAAGAAATCACTGGAGAATGCGAGTGGAGAAAAAGAAAACACACACTGGTGTCCTAATGCCATGCTTCACCCTCAAAAGTCAGATTTTGCCTTCAACTGTACATTATGAGATGGGTGCGAGATTTTTCTTCTGCCTTCACAACCATCTGAGCGCTGGCAGGGGGACAGAGTGACAGGCCTGAAATGATGGCAAGGGTGAATCCCTGTTTCAGGGAAAGGAATATAGGATATCCCTTGAATGTGAATGTGCATGATTTTTTTTCTCACACGCCAGTGCATGTCTCCAAGGAACCAACTTCCCCTGTTTCTGCTGTATGCTTATGCATTTGAACTGCTCTGTCTTTCCCATGCCAAAGTGGCAAGATCAGGGAGTCTTCCCTAAAGAGCCACTACATCAACGTTTCTAAGTTCCTCATTATCATGGTTATAAAAATTCTTGAAAAATACAAATTAACCTCTTTTCAGCAATTCACAGCAACCCAGATTTTGACAGAAATGGGAAATCACAACTAGAAGAACTAAATTCTGCCTTTGTTTCCCAGAACTTTAAACTACAGATTAATTCGACAGATGTCTGAGCCTCATTAATATTGCTGTTGTCTGCCTCTGAATAGTAGCCCTGATGATCACTATGCTCTTTTGAGACACTCATGCTTTAACAGCATGCTCATTACAATAAAAAAATGTAAACCACATTAACTAGATCTTGTTTTTTACATGGCCATAAAAAATGCACTTGAGAAGGAGAGTTGCAATGCTTCCAGTTTCATGGCAAACTGTAGAGAGAACTAGAAAATATTTTAAATCCATTACTAGGGAACTGGCATGGCTGGGAATGCCTTCACCTTCTTATACAGGCATGACAAAGCTGGTTTGGCTTCCCCAGGACCCACTGGTATTGCACCTGTGTCAGGGTTGCTGGACCAGGAGGAATTCCTGGAGGAACAGGGCTGCAGCCAGAGCATTTCCATGTTCAGTTGGTATCCGGCTCCTACAATGGCTTTGCAAAACCACAAGCTTGTAGGCACAATCTCAAGAGTCTCTTAAATGATCTGAGAGGCTTGCTGGCCCGGGGCATTTTATTCATGGGAGAACTGTCTTTTTGCCCCTCAAGCTCAGGTGCAGCTTCTTCAGACACGGAGGCACAGACTTCGTACCGTGGGCTTCCAGAACCACTCAGACAAATCGCCTCTTTGCACAATGTGTTTGCCTGCCCCTTACGGCGGCATTTCAGTTTCAACAGCTGATGCTTATTTGGGTCTTGAATCCCATGGATCCGTAGCTTCAGGAGGAATCAAAACTGGTGAACACTTTCAGGATTTTCTGCATGAAAAGATCCTGAGCTACAGCCCTTGCTTTCCTGGTGCTCCCTTCTCCTCCGTTTTTGGTTGAGGTGACAAGAATCATCCAAAGCACTGGATGAGTAAGTCAGGAAAAAAAAAGAAAAAGATCATCACTTGGGCCTAGATAAATGTGTTGGTTTAATTTTTCATTCAAATTAAAACTCATGGGAATTTGCTAGGCTACAATTGCTACTCCTACCACCCAAGCTAACCATGAATATTACGAACTGATGGTCCTTTTCCTAGATTTGCTAGATTCCTCACTCCAGTTAAGCCTTCCTCCTTTTGTCCTGAAGAAGACTCTGTTAATACCCCCTCTCCCTGTTTTGGCAATCTGTTCTGAAACACTAAGTCCTTATTTCCGCAACAGGGGTATAATATCTTCTCTTATTAAAGATTCTGAAACACAAGCTTACCCAGAGGTGTGTTTTATTTGACGGGAAGAGATTCAGTGAAAATGCTTCCCCAGGACAGCTAGGGTTTCAGCTGTCCTGCAAGGACTTGGCAAATGTTTCAAATGTTCTGCTGGACTCTCTCTTTGAGGTTTTATTCATCCCTTTCAAAATTGGCTATTTCCACTATTTCCAAGTGCAGATGGGTGGAAATTTCCAAGCCATTTGTCTGGAGCTATGGCACAGGCAAAGAGAAAGACTGAAACTCTTTGATTAATCTCTGGGGAATGTGGCAAATAAGGATGATAAAAACATGCGTTTCTAAAACTGGCTCCAGCAGCACTGTATAAACAGGCAGTGAATTTGGCCTGCGAAGACCGTGACCACCAAATAGTTCACATTATCAGCCTGTAATGCTGTAGAGTCTCACTGTGAGGGGGCAGGAGAGAACTGGAGCCCTGTCTGTCAAGAGCGAAGTCAAGGGGCAAATGTCTAATGGAGTGGTAACAGAGTCCAGAACGCTCACAAGCTCAGCAAGTACAAGGTCATGTGCACAGAGGGACAAAGGAATAAGCAGATATACCACACTGTGTGTTGGACAGAAGAGATCTCTGCACCACGGTGGGTCACAAAGCCTAGGCTGTCAGCTGAGAATCCCTGGCCGTGCTTAAGTACCTTGGTCTCTTGGCATCTCTCAGTGAAGCAGATGTGACACTGACTCCCGGTCCCTGATCTCATCCCCTCGACCTCTGACCCCTGACCATAGCTTTGACTGTAACCCCTGATAACCAATCCATGTCCTCTGAATTCTGACCTCCACCCATGACCTTTTGACTGCACACCATTACCCTGGACTTTGATCCTGTGTCTTCTACTGATCTATGACCCTGACCATTGCTCCTGTGACCCCACCTGCAAGCCCTAATCCCATGACCTGACTTCTGACCTTGACCAATGACTGCTACTCCATCACACCTCACCATGAGCCTCTGACTTCTGACCTATGACCCCTACACTCTAATCCTTGACTGTAGTCATTGACCCTTCTCAGCCTCCCAAAGGTCACAGATCAGGAAGGCAGCAGTGGTAACACAGGTGAGAATGTCAGGTGCAGGTTGCTTTCATATCAATACACCTATCGTAACTCTTTGCACATGTTGCCCTTAAATTATGGTATTGCCAAACACAGAGGTGTGCTGGTCATTCCGGAAGCACTGTTGTTATAGCTCAGTTGAATGCCATATCACACGTGGTCCCCAGGGAGACCACTGCAGATGCTCAGGGATGATGAGCAGCAGAGTGGGGAATCATAGAATCACAGAATCACTAGGTTGGAAAAGACCTCTGGGATCATTGAGTCCAACCATCTAGAAGATGAAAGATCTAGGAGCTCCTGCCTTGCCTCAGGACATGACTTAAGTGCTAAAACACTGAAGAGCAAAGAGGTGGTGGGAGCTGCTGGAGGACAAGGCAGAGCACAGGCTGTCGAGGTGGAGCAGAAATCCAGCTGAGAGGGAGTTAGATACCTGGTCCTGCTTGTGATGGGAACCAAGAGGGGACGAAGACTCAGAGCACAAAGGAATAAAGCTGCTGGGTCAAGGAAAGAGGGTTGAAGCCTTCGTCCCCCGAGCGTGTCTCTGTGAGGGAGACAAAAGAGCGGCTCGCTGGAGCTGTGTTAAAAGGTGAATGTTTCGGCATGGCGAAAGCGGCTTTTGATCTCTCCTGCCGAGCGCGGAACGACTGGAGGGGCCCGGACACTTGGGAACGTTTGCATGGACGGCCCCGACCCGCCCGCCTCTCCCGCCCCCGCGGCTCCGCCCGGGGAGCCCGAGGGAGGCGACTCCCCAGCCCCGGGGCGGGCGGAGCCGCCGCTGCGGCCGAGGCGCCGGGTGCCCAGCAGGGGGCAGCGCTGCCCCAGCGCCCGGCGGAGCCGCCGAGGGCTCTGGGCCGCTGGTACCGGCGCCATCTGCTGCCTCCAGCGAGGGCTCCTGACGGAGGGAGACGGCGAGGGGAGCGCTGCTGGAGAGCCGGCGGGCCGGCAAAAGGCTTCGAGACCCGATGTCAGCTGCCTGCGGAGCCCACACGCTGCCCACTGGCAAAGGGGCTTTCCCCAAGCCTGCTCGGCGTGCGGTCAGTGTTCCCTGTCCAGCCCGAGCCTCCCCCTCCTCCAGAGGCTGAAATGTCAGGCAGTCAGTTACTTGCTGTGGAGAAGAAAGCGAGAGCTGCCTCCTAGGGCAGGGCCGGTGCCTTTGGAGCAGCCCAGCTCCTGTCAGAGCGAGCTCAGCCTGAAGGGCTGTAGAGCTGCTTTTCTGCTGCGTGGCCCTTTGGGGAGATGCGCCAGAGCCCAGGCAGGCTCTGCAGGCAGAAGGGAGACGGCAGAGACCCGAGGGGCACCCCGAGGGCACTGATGGGTCTTAATGGCCCTGACTGGCTTCTCCTGGGCCCCCATGGTGCTCCCAGTGAGCGTTCTTCCTTCTGACACTTCTCATCACCTCTAACATCTGGAGTTCTCCAATCAATTTTCGGTGTATGTTTACTGGTATTAGGAAAACTAAACATGCCAGCAGGAGAATCCCACTCTCCAAAACAGGAAAAGAACAAGCACAAATATCTGGGTGGTACTTTCATAGTCATAAAATAAGAATTCCAGAAAATGATTCTTTCTGCGTCAGCGCAGACTGTGTGCAAAGTGTATCATTTGCCTCAGTCTGTTTTAGAGCTATCGAGGTGACTGGCTGACCAGGCTCACAGAGCTGCGGTGCACGTCTTGCAGCAGAGGGAGAGCGGTGTCACTGCGAAGCCTTCCCAAGCACTTCAGAAACATTTCAGGATCCTGTTCTGCCAGCCACAGGCTTTATTCCAGTTGCTCTTAGGAGTGATTTATGCATACTGAGTGCTGCACATCCCAGGGCACTGTGAAGAATTGCAATTACTCACATCACTCCATCAGTCATCATGCTGTGCAGGGTTTGATTTAAAGTGCGTTTTCAGCACATCAAGAAATGCAGAAGCACAACACAAACAACCCTGCTGGAGGAAAATGCCATGGACCCAGTTCTCCTGCTGGGCTGAGGCAAAGAGACAATAACAGATGTTAGCTGTGCTGCCCAGTGGTGCATGGGAGGATGTTTAGGTGCTTTTGATTGTGGGTACCTATGCAGGCTGGGTAACCTTAGGCAACGTCACCCAGCAGATGAATAAACAAGACCTTCTTCTCAAGAAGACTGGGTGAAATGTGGTAATGCATATTAAAGGCCAAGACTGGAAGAAATAAGTCATTTCCCATCTGTAAAAATGTGGCCACTGTAAGTCTTGTTTCTTACACATGGAGTCCCGTTGTGATGGCTGCGATGATTCCCCAGTTAATTGAGTCCAGTCAGAGGTGACCTGGGACTGCAACTGCTGTGCACACTAGTGGCTGGTTTCTCTGGGGAGCAGCGCAGTGCAGGGGATGCCCAGTCTCCTCCAAGTTTGTCCTCCCAGGGTTTTTTTTTACTTTCCAATAAGATGCAAAACTTGCTTGGAGTTTTCTCAGGTCTCCAACATTAGTGCTGGTTGTCTCCCATGCGGATGTCTACTGTCTCATGAAGGAAGGGTTTCTACTGCTGCCTCAGAGGGGCAGCGGGGAAGAAGGGTTAAGGAGGTCTTCCCCTCTGCTGACCTATGTATGATGACCAAAGACTCCTTTCTTAGACTTAAAAGGCTTCCCCATACGCACTCAGTAAAGAAAAGTGGAAATGGAATGCATTTGTTCTACAACAGTCTTGAGGGAAATTGCAAAGGCTCTGTGCCTAGTGACTGTGAGCCTGTACCACGTAAGCCATTCCACTCTTTAAAATCTCACTGAGATCATAGTTCTAGTGTCATGACAGTGATAATTCCTCTGCTGACAGGCAGTGCACTGCCACAGAAGCTCGATTTTAACTACTGGAATTAGGAATTCCTGCTAAGATCCACTGGTTATAACCCAGGCTATGTCCCTACGTCGTCATGCCATTTGGCCAGCATGTTGTCCTCTTTCTGCCAATGCTGTGACTGAAGAAATGGAGAACTTTTACTCTGAAACAGCTGAGACCTTTTGCAAGGCCCTTTAAAATTGATGCGGCTTTTTTTTTTTTTTTTTTTTTTTTATGTATTTCACTATGTTTGGCTCACACTTCAGCATCATTGCTCTTTCTCGGTGTGAAACTTGGAAAAGCTTGAGTAAATGAGCCAGGCTTATACTGTTTGGGTTCATCATACCTGCATGCAGGTCTAGATAAGGTGTGAGATGCTAACTGAGTAAAAAATGTAACCATCATTATTATTTTAAAAAGCTTTATCCAAGCTACCCCATGCTCGGTTTGGCTTTGATGAAATAGATGCCTAATTTTGTGGGTGTATGTAAGCTTTAGGCTAAAATTCAGGAACGAGTGCCAGATTTCAGCTGTGAGAGAAAGACTTCCAGCTTGTGGCAAAACCCAGCTCAGCTTGATGTACAGGCAAGGTAGTTGCCAAAAGCAGAAGTTGCCCTATTGCCTCTTTTGCTAACTCCGGAACCCTGGAGAGCTGAGCTTGTTGCTAAGGCAGAGATGGAAGCGAGTGTTAAGCAGCACTGCTTGGCTGGGAGATGGGTGATCCTTCACAGCAGCAAATCTTGCCCTCCCTCCATCCAGTCTCTCTGGCTTTCCATGCTGCTGTTCCTTTGCCCCTTGCTATGGGCAAAGCTTCTGGTACTCGTTTTTTTTAGAGATGAGATGCTGAGGTGCTCCCCTGTCTTTCAGGTGTCAAGTATATGTTGTGCTTTTATGAAGAGGTCTTTAAAAATCTGCTGTATGCTGAACTGGAGAGATGTAGCATGAAACCTTGGGAAATTAATTCCTTAATGTGCCAGTGAACCAGTGAATGATGTAATTCTGTTGATGTTAAATTAAGACTTGATTAATAAGTCCAGCCTTATCAGCCTTTAAAAATCTGCTGTATGCTGAGGTGGAGAGATTCAGGTTCATAAAAGAGCATGTAGCATGAAACCTTGGGAAATGAATTCCTTGACGGGCCAGTGAACTGTGCTGTGGACGTTAAATTAAGGCTTGATTAATAAGTCCAGCCTTATCATTGTGCTCTTGTTTGGGTTGGGATTTTTTTTTTTGTGGTGGGTTGTAGAGATTAATTCTTCTGTGTTTGTGGAGGTGTGATCTTCCTTATAGCATTTTCTTCGTTTTTTGCCAATAGAAACATGCTGATGGCACTGGGATGCTACGTATTAATAGGGCCTAATTAATGGGACTAATTTGATGCCACAAAGGCAACACCACAGCTCTTTGTGCTCTGACACAAGTTAAATGTTAATCAGTCCCCAGAGGTGTTTGAATATGGGTTCCAGTTAATGTAACCACACCTATGGCTTATCCATAAGTATATACCTAAGCAGTGGTCAAAGCTTATGAATCTTGCTATCTTTACTCCTCTGTTGTGCAGAGATATTGGTGCTCTGACATGTTACCCCTACTATTTTACTGTTTGAGGCCTGTAGAGTACACGAGAAAGATTCCTATCGTACCACTGAGAAGATCCTGTTTATTCTGAGCTAACTTTGTGATGACAGAGACATCCCAAGACTTTCTATGCTACATCCCAGGTCGGGAACTGTTCCAACTGGTCACGTGTGAACTACCACCAGAGCTGGGGAGTGCAGTGCTGAGTCCTCTAGGCTAGGATATGCTATTAAATTCCAGATCAGCTGTGCTGTGCAACATGGCACAGAGATTTCCATTCCACAAATACAGCATTGTAGCCTGGGTTGGCGTGCCTGGACAGCACTGCGTTGAATGGTATTGGTTGACCCAGGCTATGCAAGCAAAGGCGTCTGCCTCTGTATTGTGGGTCCCTGTGCAGGGTAGATGTGTCCTCAAGTCAGAGGGGTCAACTCCGTGTTAAACTGTGTTCAGGTACAGCCTCAGTCAAAAGTGACATCTGAGACAGTGTTTCTGTCTCAGATCATGCCTTTGCGTGACACTCTTACTCGTAACTAGTCTCAAAGGAAGTCGGGATACGTTGCAAGAAATTGCTATGTCTGTTGGCACCTCTTCGATATTGTTAAGCATAGGATCTGTTCCAAACAGGCTGTTAGTGTCTTTCTGAAGGTCTCTCAATTCAAAGACTGCATCAACAAAGCCACCTCTTCATGGTGTTAGATGAAAGCATCTAAAATGTCAGTCCTGCATCCCTTGTACAAATATGGTGTGGTAATTACATCGATACTGGCCGATTTGCTAATTAATGCTGGCAATTGGCTGATGCTCCCTGGTTCCTAGAGAGATACATCTGGCCTGTGTGGCCCCCACAAGGAAGGAGAAGATCCCTAATCAGCTGTGATTTTTCTTCTGTGTTTTTCAGTGATCACAGGTTTGGGAATATGGATAGACTCTTGAGCTGGAGCCCAGATAAGGCAGATACATGTTTTTATACATCCTCAAGAGGTGGCTCAGCTAATCAGCTACAGTCTTCCCATCTGAAAATGTTAGAATCACCATAGACACAGGAAAGGAATAATTTTTCTTTTTTTCAAATTCTCTCCATGTTTGCCAGACAAAACTGTAAGGGTTTTCAAGCAGTAGCTTTTTGGAGGTATCTGGAATGTAACTGCAGGATTTCTTTATTGATGCCATGTTTGGATTTATCTATATTTGGATTTATCAAAACTGTTCTGTTCTTATAGACTTTAAGACTCCAACTGTGTCTTTGGGCTCCCAGGATGTAAGGTGTTCCTTCTGTTCCTTTTCATGTTCCCTTTCTGGCAAGGGCTGAGAGGTGAAATAGCTCTCCAGTCTTGTGACCCATTGGTTGCTGCATGGGTTTTATTTCAAAGCCTTCACTTTCCATCTACATCTTCCCTTTGTTGTTTGTTTTGAAATGGATCCTCTCAAGCTGTCAGACTGGAAGGCTGCCCAACAGGCTGTGACATACACAGAACTGATCTCTTAACGGTTGGTCCACATAGCTGTGGCCACGTGCCCATGATGACTTTGGCTTTCCTGAAGCTGGGCACTGGGCAGGCAGATGCGTGTCAGTACAGTCAACTTGGTCACATCTCTGGATGGGTCTTTTAGGAAAGAAACTGCAAGCAGGAGTTACTGTGGTCCTGGTCACCCGCAACCACAAATGTTAGGAAAGCAGTGCTGACAAAATGGAAGAGAATGCAGAGGGGAGCAGTAAAAACAATAAAAGCTTTCATAATCAGAACCAGTAGATGTGAGGAAGAGAGACCTGAGAGTTTTCCCCTAATGATGAGAAGCCAGAAGCAAGAAGTGTATGCCTGTAAATATATATAGATAAAGTTATAGAAGATGGGAAAATTGGTTCCATATATAACCCTTCAACTGACTGTGTATCTTGGAATTCTTAAGAGAAAAACATAGTTTGCCTATCTTTAGACATGAAGTGGGTAAGCTCATGCATCTGGGCTCTTAGAATACTAGGGGCAAAGGTGTCACTAGAGAAGGAGAACTGAAGCTCCCACAATTCCTGTACTGGGTCAGTTTCTTGGAAGAACCTGTTCTACTTAAGGGGCAGATGACAACCAGTTTGCTAAGCACAGAGCTGAGAGTTGCAAGTTAGGTGATGCACACACCGACTTCACTCTTTGCCTATAGCTTGGTAGGCAGTCAGCTCCTGCATGCTTCATTGCATGAGATCAGAGCATCACCACGTTTGGGAAACAAGAGAGATGGAGTAGCGTGGCTGACCAGCGTTGAAAGTTGTTCTCCATGGGGGCTTTGAAGTCTTTCAAAGGATTCAGCTTCAAAAAGGGTACCCTAGACTTTTTCTCTTTAGTCATATGTGTCATGAAAAGTGTGGCTCATTTCCTACTGATGCCTCCACATTCTCGGCTTTCTCCTGTTTGGCCTAGTGTAGACAGGGTGAGTTTCACTGGGCTCCTAAAGCAGTGTGTATGGTCTACATTGGATACATCTTCTAGGACTGAGCAACCTGGAAGTTAGCTAGGCCTGTTTGAACGGCCTAACACCCTTTCAAAGTCATCATTAACACAGCAAGTGCTTGTTATTCATGTGCCTTTAGTCTACATCTCCAGCATGAAAAATAAAGCTAACTAGCTTATAGATTTTTTGAAAATGCTGTCCTCTGCAAGGTTATAAGATTGCCTGCTTTTATTTTATTTTTACATTTCAGTAAGCTGTAGTGAAAGCAGTGCTCTGGCTGGAGCATGGGAAAGGTGGCTTGTCCAAGTGGTTTTATTCCTGCAAGTTTCAGTGATTGCATAACTCAAATATATCCCAAATCCAACATATGAGACGGGACGGTCTTGTGAGCAAGATGGTGATGTCGCCTTCATTGGAGATACTCATCTGTAAGGTTTAGTCTGGGTTCAGTAAACAGGCTAGTTCCGCAAGGGTGTGGAGTGAAGAACCACAGAGAGGTTTCTTTCTAGCTCTGATGCTTCTGTGGAAGGTTTCTGTAAAGAAGATTAAATGGCAAACGACTTCATGTGCTTACAATGTCACTGAAAATAGCAGATGGTATTTAGTTTCATTGAAAAGCTAATCCTTGTATGCTGGAATTTCAAGGTTATGGATGACAGCAATCGCTCATCCAAGTGAGTCTCGAAACATCACTACGTTGAAATAGAAATTCCTTACACCTATAGTCTATATGAGGTCTACTTGCTAGCTGTCTCTCCCATCAGAAGACAGGGCTCTCTGTCCACAAACATTTTCCAGCAAAGGTAGGAGAAGGTCTGGGCTGTCTGACTCACGTCAGTCTCCCCAGATGACAAATAGAGTGCACAGCAAATGCTCTGGAACTGTTGAAACTTAGATTAATGCATTGGGCAGGATGAGGACTTCAACATCTAGCTTGGTCTTCTGAAAGCTTTTTCATAAAAGTAAAACTAGTTATTTGAATTGAATTATTATTATTACTACTACTATTGTTGTTGTTGTTATTTAAAGTAAATTATTATTATTAGGATATGATTATTCTTACTGAATTCTTAATAAGTTTTCAGACAATTAGGCCTCAATTATCAGTGTCACTTTCTTCTGGGCAAGGCAGACCTCTATATGATGATGCACCCTGCCCAAACCTTCACATGTATCACACATGCACAACATTGCAAAATGTGTAGCCTAATACCACTTATGATTATTCTTACTGAATTCTTAATAAGTTTTCAGACAAGAGTGAGATGTGTTTGACTTCCTTGGGAAATGCTCCCAGTTGGTGTGAAAAGGTATCCATCATGGAAAGAGGAAAGGAAATCCCCTTCTGTCTCTGTGCCCTGCTTGGCACAGTCGTACAACATAGTATTACTGACAGAAGAATATTTGTGTCAAGGAGTTAATTTCTTCACAGGGGCAGAGAGCAGGAACAAGTAGGCTCCCGAAGGATGTCGTTCTTTTTGTGACAGAACTCTGGACATCCTGGCAGTACGGCCCTAGCAGGTGAAATACAGGCCAAACTGTGTTCTAGCTAGTATGCCTGGGTTGATCTGAGAGGACAAAGACAAGTTTTGGTAAGCCTAGTAGAGGCCTCAATTATCAGTGTCACTTTCTTCTGGGCAAGGCAGACCTCTATATGATGATGCACCTTGCCCAAACCTTCACATGTATCACACATGCACAACATTGCAAAATGTGTAGCCTAATACCACTTATTTGCAACTTCCTGCAGAAACGGCAGCTGCTCCTTTGGTGGAAAAGTGATATGTACTGTTAGCTGTGCTAAGTCTGATGTAACACGGGGAAATTCTTTTGAGCCTGCCAGCAGCATAGAAGTGGCCCGGTCTGAGGAAAGCGAGGAAGTAGACCCAAAGCTGGGAATACCTCTTCTGAGAGCCAAAAATCTTTCTTCTCCAAAACATCCCTCCCTTACATGCATGGCTTCCCCTTTCATCAGGGATGTGATTCAAAACTGCAGTGTAGCACATGAAAAGGACATTACTTTTGTCAGTAGATCTCGCTCTGTATCCACATGATTCCTACAAGCTGCCTCCCAGATAATTTCTCAAGAATTGCCTGATAAGTGTACTTTTACAAAACTGTAACAACTTCTTTCTCACGGAATCTAAGGCTTCATATGATCCTTCCTCTTAACTTCCACACCAGCTCATTGACGTTGTAACAGTTTCTTTGCCCAGCTCCCCTGATACATCATTAGTCAGCAGAGATTCAGGCAAGAAATCTTTATTAGGGAAGAAGGATTATTGATCCCATGGGCAGAAATCCTCCTGAGCTAGTTCCCTAGAGCCTATTTTAGACCTCACAGCTCACCAACAGTTTGAGGACATGGTGGTAGTAGGTGTGTTCATCAGCTGTTGGACACAAGGACTCCGAGCTTTAGGAGTACCGGCTTTGGCACTTGAATGGCAGCTGAGAGTGCAGGAACCTGGCAGTGTAATTTTCAAAAGGCACTGGGGAATGTCAGGGACTGGATCGTTGCTGATTGCATTTGGACCCTCTTTGAGATACAACAACTATAAAAACTATAAAATTGAGAAATGGCTGGTGAATTGGTAAGATCAGAGTGGTGCCAACTTGGAGGATTAATGAAATGCTCTCCGGTTTTGGTGGATTGAAGTAGACAGAGAGCTTTTGGTTCTTCTTTCAGCCTAGGGATGGGAGTTTGCACTGCTTTGACTAGTTGGAATGTGCCATGCACCCTTAGGGATAAAACGGAAGGGAAGAGAGAAGAGGGAACTTTACTAAATAAAGAATATAGGATGGCATGTTGTATGGTGTACACATTGAAAGGTTTATATATATCGTATGAACTTGGGCTATTAAAAGGTGATGTTGCAGTGGAATGCTTGTTTGACTCACATTGATGGCATGTTTGTCTTTAATGTGTTTCAATGTTTCGGTAATTTTAATGCTAATAGACCATTCCTGTGGTTTGCTTTATTATATGGAACCTGAACAGTGTTTTCTAAGTCGTTTTGGCATCTATTCCAGTTGGATGAGAAAAGCTATTCCAGTTGGACGAGAGAATTGATGGAGGGCTGAAACCCAAAACATATCAGTGAACATGCCAGCCAGAGAACACAATGGGGATAATGTTAAAGCCAATGTACTATAGCTAGAGTTAATACTATTAGTAAGGGTAATGAATCCTGAGTGCTGTTCATTTTGAATCACTGTCTTCTCTGAACAACAAAGTGCTTGGATCAAAGTCATAAAGTGTAGGAATAAAAGAGAAGGAGCTTGAAACAGAATACCCTGAAGTGACCGTGTAGAAGGATGAGGGAACATACAGACTTGGTGGAATTCTTTGCTCGCTTGTATGAAGGGCTTTATTCAGCATTACCAGGAGAGACTTGTTTGATGCTATCCTTAAGAGCTGGCAAGGGATGGAGCACTTTGGCTCTACTTGAAGAAAGCATCACATGCAGCATTCAAGAGGATTTATTTGTATCCTCAAAGTTAAGCACATGTTTAAGTGCCCTGTTGGCCTGCGGCCCGCTTGTTTAGCACCTTGCAGGACCAACTGGAAAATGCTGGGGTGGGCAGAGACGCTTTAGCTAAAGTTACCCCAACCAGTGCCTGGAAAGAAATGTGCTGCATTGGCCCGAAGCCCCCTCCACTTCTTCTTTTTCAAGGGCTAATCTGGATGCTTTCCATGCTGATCTGGGAAGTGTCCATGTAGGAATGGACTCTCTCTTGCAGGCTCATGGCAAAACTCTTGTTGATTTCGCTGGGACAGGTTTTGGTGGCTGATCTTCAGAGTCTATCCAGACAGGAATATCTAACCTGCGAAAAGGGAAATGCTTTGGTGGCTGCAACTCTCTGTTGGCAGCTCAACAAACACATCTGTGTTCTAGTGGTAGGTCATCAGCTGCTTGTGGGCTCTGGGATGATGTGCTCTTACACAACTGGCTTTTGCGAGCTGTGATAAGCAGCTGGGCGAGGGGCACGGCCCACGCGTCTGTAACCAGGTGCTGCAGCGAGGCGCATCCCTGGGCCATCTTCCCCATCTGTGCCCACCTTCCCCATGCAGTGCCATGTCACCCATCCACAAGTAGATATGACGGGGCTTGGACGTGGTTTTGCTGGGGCAGATCTTTCACTAGTAAACCAAAAACCATTTAAAACTTTCCTAATGGCAGGCACTTACGTGCTGGCTCCTGCAATTCTGAAGCCAAAGGTTTACCTTTTATGGGTAAACAATTATGAGCTTGCAGTGGGATCTTTGTTCTTTCAGTCTAGCGGGAGTTTGCTTTCTTTGGTATAACACAACTGCTGTCTTCTCTGTGGTATGTTATGCCTGGCAAGAGTGCGAATGATGGAACTGAGGCTTGGAGCACCTTCCATCTTCACAGCGGGGAGGCTGGATTACTGTTAAAAGGAAAGCCTTTATTCTTTTATTAATGTATTTTTGTCAGCTGTAGCCAACCACAAGTAGTTTTCCTAGACACGTACATGTAGAAACACTCTGTGTTCTGAATTCGCTTTCACATAGCTTGTATGTAACCCTGCGCCAGTGCTGATAACCCAACCAGGATCCGGCTCCTTCTTGCAGAAGGTCTTTTTAGAAGGCCATTTGCTGGTGTATGTTTTAAAGTCATTTCCTCATCTCCCAGGGGTGTTAAATAGAAAACGAATGTGTTCCATCACTGAAAAGCCCAGGCTTTGATTTTTATGGTCCATAGGGCAGAGTATGGATTGGAGAGTGGTAACTGGTTTCTGCCGGTTTATTCTTTGTCTCCGGACAACTCCCTGGCTTCTCAGACTGTGTGTGTTTCAATTGCAGATAATTATTTGGTAACATTTTCTATATCGTAGTATTTTAGAATAATTTTTTAACCTCAGTTTGGTCTATATTGGAAAGAAAATTGTACTATTGCTAAAGAAATCAGAAGTAAAATGTCTTTCATCCTATTACATAACTAGGTATCTTGAGTAAAATTCCAGTGTCATGCCCCGTATACTTAATGGAAACAGCAGTGCAGTCTTAGGGTATCTCAGGTGTGGCCAAACTGCTCAAGATGTGTGACAAAGTGATCGCAACTTGATATATCCTGGAATTATTGTTCCCTTCCACCTTCAGCCTGCTGTTCTTTACTTCGCCTGTTATTTCATGCAGCTGTACTGTAATTGCTACTGACATTCATTTGCCGGTTTGCTTTGTGCTACAACTTTTAAAATTCACATTACAAGATATTTCTATGTTTAATGCCCCCTTTTACATGCTCTTTTGCTCAATCAAAGTATGAGAAGGGAAGCACAGCTTTTACCTGTGACTATTAATGGCTAGTAAGAAAAGGAATGGGTCGAGAATTATACTGTTCTTGCAGGTTAGAGTTCCTATGAAATCAAATTGAGCGCTATGTATCAGAATACCAACAAATTCAGGGCTGGAAATGTTACAGCTTTAGCTCTGTTTGGTCACTTCTGTGATTGTTGGCATGTGGTGGCATTTCTTTACAGAGTCAGCTGTAAGTCTTGTGCTGAAGCATCGTGTGTCACGACATCTTTAGTGACTATTTTCCTCACTTATTCATGACCTTTCCAAGACTTTATGCAGATGAGTACTTTGTTGCTGTTATTTACAGAGGAACATAGGAGTTCTCAATTTCTGATATGTCTATTGATCCAAACAAAGTAACATAAGAGATGTTTGGAACATTCGGTTGAGGGTGGCCTCTCTCCTTGATGGGACATATGGACTCTTTCCTGGTGGAAAGTTGTGCAGCTATCCAGGCTGTGTATCCCCAAACCATCAGTAATTAATTGTTCCACTATGCAAAATGGAGACTTGCAAAATTTCCCAGCCAGAGAAGGAGGCTTGAGCGGAGTTCTGGGATGGACACTACTTCATTTTCAGAACCAAAAGGCAGATTGAAAAAATCTTATCAGAGGTACAGAAAAACTTCTTGGTTTGCCTTTGGTTTTGGCTCTTTTACATTTATTTGCCAGATTCCAATTAATTTAGCAATAAAACGTCTCAAAGTAGAACCACACTATGTGGTTTCTAAAAAAAAAAAAATAGAATGTATTCCCACTGTTTTTCTCCAGTCAAAACAAGCTAATAAAGGTGCCATGGACTTGGATATCTACTTGACTGAATCAAATCAGCATTTTTAATGTGTTTGTTCTGTTGTCTGTTTTCAAGATTTAATCACTGAACATTCCTTTGAAGATAAAGAAAATCTGCTGAAGCTAACAGGGTTCCAGTTGAGCCTTTTAAAATCTGCACCAATAGTATGGTGCTGATAATTCTTTTTCTGTGCAAGAATACGTCCCAGGTACAGTGTTGAAAACAAACCTGTCAATCAGTTGTGTAAGGGGTGTGTCCATACTTGGAGTTCTTGCCATTTTCTCTGTTTCCTAAAACAGAAGGCATGGATGTGCCCACTTGGCTTCTCTCAGAACAGCCCAAATGGATTTCAATCAGATTTTAGTGTAGTCAGTATGAGTTGTTCCTGACAGGTCAAAAAACAGAGACTGGTTATGGCAGGATCGCTTAATATGTCTTGGCTTTTGGACTGCAGGACCTTTATCCCAAGCTATGGGAGAAAGAGCATGGTATCAAGAGAGAATCAATTGGTTAGTCTTCAGCTAGAGGTACAGCCTCTAATAATACAACAGAAGAAGTAACCAAAAAAACCCCAAACAAATGACTATCAAGCAGCTGGAGCAGGGTAGAGCATGAAAATATCCAAATTCAACTGTATGGAAAGATAAGACCTGAGCTGACCAGAACTTGGGTCTACTAATAATGGATCTGTGCAGGGATTTGGAGTATTTTACCATTTGCTGTGGCCAGCACTGTTTTGGAGACACTACAGATGGCATTTTCACAAAGTGAAAATCCAGCATAAGAGTAGTAGAGAACAGGAAAGTAGAGACTGTGGAAGCTGCTGGTTCAAACTCCGTGTTAGTGAATAGAATTATTCCTCAGTCTCTGGGAGCTCCAGAATGGGTCATACTCCCAATGCAAAGGCTCTGCTTCAAGAAAAGAGTGACTCTAAATACATCTCTGTGATCAGACATTAACCAGAGATTTCTTCATGACTGGTGAAACCTTAATTAATATTATTTTTGCGCATTTTTGCTTTAGTTCAAGTTCCATATATTTGTATATATGAAAATTCAATTTACATTAGCTTTACAGGAGGCTGAGAACATGTGTTCCATGGAAAACACAAAACCCACTAAAACGTGCTAGAGACATCCTCACTAAGCTATGCAAAGAACACCCATTATAAAAAATATCTGCTAATCTGTCTAATGAATGTTCATTTAATTGGATATTCATAGTGCATTTCTCCTGTTTATTTCCACAGAACTTGTCATGACTCTTGGAGGTTGCTTGTTAGCCATGCAGAGAGAGCTATGGCAGACACGCAAGTTCTGTGAGCCAGAAGATAATTTAAAACAAAGGAGTTACTAAACCAAAATTCAATTACAAAGAAATTACAAAAGCATTTTAAGACTTCACAGTTGGACATGGATGTTACAGTCTGTCAAGAGGTAAATAGAAAGAAGAATATGTCAGTCTTTCACATTCTGAGGCACTTTCGTCCCATTTCTAGAAAATTACTCTGATGATAATACGAAAATATAGAATCAAAATACAAATTGATATCAATGTAACGATAACATTGGCTCTGGAAGGTAAAAGAAACTTCCAGAACTGTCAAAATACTTTCACCAAACTTTTCCATTGAAATGCTCTTACATTTTGCTAGCAGGATGCTTTTGGCCAAATAAAGAAAACTAAACACACCTTGCTGGTGGGTACCAGGTTCTGGCCCTTCCTTGGGAAGTGGTGCCAGTCCTTGCCCCACATGCTTTTGAGCTCTGGTCTGCATTAGACCCCACGGTGATGGGAGGTTGCACATCCTATATTCTATGCTTGTCCCAGCAGCTGTAAAACTTCAACAGAAGATCCACTTCTTTGTTTTGCAAAAATACTGTAGAGTTGTTTTCAGTTCAAAAGAAAAGAAAATGCTTTTCAAAACACAGAGGTTGCCATGAAAAACAGTATTGTCAAACTGGCTGAGGTATTCTGGACTTCTCTTCAACATGGAAAGACTTGAAATATTACATAAGTACTAAGGTTAAAAGGGCACTCAATTATTGCCCTTCTCCTTCCTCTGCAGTGAAGCTCAGGCTTGTTGACAAATCCTACATAAATTAGCCCCCCCTAACTGCATGCAAGTGAGCGGATCTTAGCATAAGCTGGACAGTACAAAGATCTCCCATTCTTCATTGTTTTGCAGCATATTTTCACTGACCACAATGCTGTGGTACTGATGAGATTGGCTTCTGCGTGATGGATGTCTACAGCCTGTGTTTCTTCCCCCTGTCTGTTCTCCTGAAGACAGTTGGTTTGACTCCACAACACAACATCAAGCAAACTTGAGGGATCTGCATGATGCCAAAGTTTCCTTTAGTCAGCACAAAGAAATTGTGATCATCTGTGTGTCCCTAATCTTTCCCGCTTTGGGTTCCCCTTTTTAAATACACTGGCCTGTAGAAGGTAAAACGGAAAAAAAGATCTACCATAGTCTTCAATGCCACAACTCAGCCCCACAGGATTCTTTCAACGTGCGTAGGCTAGACACTGCTTGGACACACATTTATCCCACAGAGGCACCATGCAGATTCCAATCCTCCACATCAGCTCAATGAAGATACGCTCACTCCCCACTTTCAGCACTAAGTGGACGTCTTTTCTCTGTAACCATTGAGTCCCCACTACAGGAAATTCACGTGGCCTGTGCAGCTCAAAGCTACACCCAGTCAATACCAAATCCAGGGAGGCGCATGCAAATGAGGAATTATGATTGCCATTCACAAAAAGCCTCTCCTCTAGTTTGCTATCAGTGCAATCACTAACAACAGAATTCTGATTGGTTTTATCCCAAGTATTTGAACTTCCAAGGATGCCATGTGTCCTGCTATACCCTTTTCTTTCGCCTTCGATTCTGGTGATTTGTGTCTTTATCTAAGAAGCTGATCCAATGCTCCCTGAGGGCATCAGATGTCGTGAAGACAGGTTCACAAAGCAAAAGTAGTTACAGTGCATGTAGGCATTGTATTATCTCTTTTCAGCACGTTTTCTGGAGTGAAATAATGTCTGCTTCTCTTGTTGCAAACATGTTTCTGTCTTCTGTCTCTTAACATGCCTACTAAGACCTTGTACATTCCAGAGACATTTTAAGCCAGAAGGTCTTAAAGCACAGGTCCAACACATTGCCCAAGGGTCATAAACCTATTCCCATTCACGGTCCCTGGTCTCCCACAGAAACAGACTCTCTTAGTCACCTGCTTATAGCCCTCTATAAATCACTGGACTACCCATTCCTGCATGTTTACTTTGAAGCACTGTGGGAATCAGCCCAGAGGATTGTGGGACACATCAAATAAGGTCAGATAGAAAATAAGCAACCTTGGAACTATAGAAAGGAGTGAAGCTGAGGACACCTCATCACAGCAATTAGATAGATGATACCAAAGAGGTCAAAGCAGGAGCAGGGCTGAAAACAAAGCAGCTGTTGCATTGGTAGTCATCACAGCTGGCCTTAGGTTAAATCATTCTCTGAATATTGCTGAGGATGTTCTTGGTATGAGCTGGAGGAATTAGCGCAGAGAAGGTGGACTCCTCCAGGCCTGAACATTGACTACAGGAATACAGTTTCCAACATGGACATCAGTACTATGAAAAACAGAAACGAGCATGGTTCTCATCAGTTTTTGACAGATAAATACTTATCAACTTCTGAGGTAAGTTAGAGGTCTAGTCAGTGCAGATATTTGTCCTGTAGAATGTGATTGTCAGTAATATAGCTACTCAATTTCCTATCAAAACCTAACCCGCTATCACTACTACATGTGCTTGTGAATGCTCACAAACTGTGTGTGTGTTGATGATTTATGGCCTTTTACAAGGTGACACACTTTCCAATAAAGAGAATAGCCATAATTACACAAGAAACTGAGGTTATAGTTAAAGCCACTTAGTGACTATGATGTCCATGCAAATTGCAGACTGCATTTTTAAAGCAACAGCAAAGTTAACCACATTCTGCAAGTTACTCAACCAATAGGTGCTTAAAATTCCATTCTCCCAAGCATTAACAGTTGCACATAAATCTACTCCCAACCCCTTTCCCAGTCCTGTAACTTCTTATCTTCTGATGCCATTTAATTCCAAGTAATCTCTTGTATCTCATCATGGAGAAGTCTGGCTAGAAAGCTGCCTGAAGGAGAGGGACCTGGGGGTGTTGGTTGACAGCCGATTGAATATGAGCCAGCAGTGTGCCCAGGTGGCCAAGGCGGCCAATGGCATCTTGGCTTGTATCAGAAATGGTGTGACCAGCAGGTCCAGGGAGGTTATCCTCCCTCTGTACTCGGCACTGGTGAGACCGCTCCTAAAATCCTGTGTTCAGTTGTGGGCCCCTCACCACAAGAAGGATGTTGAGGCTCTGGAGCGAGTCCAGAGAAGAGCAACAAAGCTGGTGAGGGGGCTGGAGAGCAGGTCTTATGAGGAGCGGCTGAGAGAGCTGGGGTTGTTTAGCCTGGAGAAGAGGAGGCTGAGGGGAGACCTCATTGCTCTCTACAACTACCTGAAAGGAGGTTGTGGAGAGGAGGGTGCTGGCCTCTTCTCCCAAGTGACAGGGGACAGGACAAGAGGGAATGGCCTCAAGCTCCGCCAGGGGAGATTTAGGCTGGACATTAGGAAAAAATTCTTCACAGAAAGGGTGATTGGGCACTGGAACAGGCTGCCCAGGGAGGTGGTTGAGTCCCCTTCCCTGGAGGTGTTTAAGGCACGGGTGGATGAGGTGCTGAGGGGCATGGTTTAGTGTTTGATAGGAATGGTTGGACTCGATGATCCGGTGGGTCTCTTCCAACCTGGTTATTCTATAATTCTATGATTTCCTTCAAAGACAACCACCTCTTTATGATTACTTATTTTCCTGACAGCAGAAACATTTAGAGTGTACAACAAACACCTTTTTTAAATGCTAGTTGTCACAAACAATAAACTTAGATCTTTTCAATTACATTCCGATGCCAAGCAAAGCTAAGCAGGATAGATTAGAAAAAGTATTAATAAATTTTTAGAAAGATTCAAAAAATGCGCTTGCTTGTTCAGCTTAGCAAGAAAAGTGGCTGTTTCCTGAAGAATTTAGAAAGATGAAAGAAAGCAGAATGTATCTGTTTCTGAATAGCGTACTCTTAAATATAAAAAATGTACATTAAAAACGTAATGAAGTTTTAATCAAATTCAGCAGTAGGAAGGCATTTTTCCCCTCTCAGCTATTTCTACTCTAAATTAGTCTAATTCTCCCAACATCCATATAAGATGACTAATAAACCAGTCAGTGTGCGCACAGAGCTCTACAGAGGTGAAATAGTAACACAAATGAACTGAGTGACTTGCTCAAAGAGAAATGCACTCAGTGTCAGATGAGGGACTAGAGCTCAAGAGATCCTGGCTGCCAACTGTTGTGCTGAGACTGCTAGACAAAACATTTCAATATGCATTTGCTTGCACAACCAGAAAAACCAACAAAAGGCCAATAAAATAAGCTGATGAACAGTGGAGCACAGATCTCTCCTCTTCTAGGTGGCCACTTCTGATCTGATGATGGCAGCTAGAAGCCTTCCATTTCTGACAGCTGTCTTACTGCTGTTCGACATAGAGTTCAATATGGGAGAAAAATGAAAAACCTAGATTAACTACATCATGTAGCAAAAGTAAAGAATGAAAGCAACCATCAAAGAGCAGAAACTTCCTAAGTCCTTGTCGTGGACCAAAAGGCTGCAAAGCTCAAACGGACAGCATTTCCCTGGTGGTAAGGGAGTGGGTACTCTGGTGGAAACTTTTCTCTCAGCAAGAGGAGAGTTTTCAAAGCCCTGATAATTTATTGCACTGTGACATTTCAAGTACGCAGCATTGGATGAGCGAAGGACTGGAAAGGAAGGCACTTGTACAAAGCGAAGCTGTCTCTCAGCTTCATATCTCTCACAATCCCATTAACCTGTTCCCAGCATCATCTTTTTGAAACATCCAGACATTAAGGTAAACCAATTATTTTCTCCCAGACACAAGAGACAGCTTTCCAGACCCAGTGGGGATTACCTCAAGCAGCTTCAGCTTAGTGTTTACTGGGTAAAGCAGGACACTACTTACACTAGGCTTGCTGCCGGGAACACACCCACCATTACCTCTCATCTCTCCAAAGGGATGTTCGGCCCATACTTGTCTCTCCACCTGGCACACCCTGCCGAGGAAACTGCCAACAAATGGCAGTCCCTAATCTTCCATGCAAGGCACGGGGCCACCTCTGTGCACACAATGGATTTGCAATCCGACTTTCCTAAATTCTCTAGCAGGACAAGGCTAATGCATACACCTACTCACAGGCAACCTGTTCAGTTTCAGAACCACTCAGACAAATCGCCTCTTTGCACAATGTATTTGCCTGCCCCTTACGGCGGCATTTCAGCTTCAACAGCTGATGCTTATTTGGGTCTTGAATCCCATGGATCCGTAGCTTCAGGAGGAATCAAAACTGGTGAACACTTTCAGGATTTTCTGCATGAAAAGATCCTGAGCTACAGCCCTTGCTTTCCTGGTGCTCCCTTCTCCTCCGTTTTTGGTTGAGGTGACAAGAATCATCCAAAGCACTGGATGAGTAAGTCAGGAAAAAAAAAGAAAAAGATCATCACTTGGGCCTAGATAAATGTGTTGGTTTAATTTTTCATTCAAATTAAAACTCATGGGAATTTGCTAGGCTACAATTGCTACTCCTACCACCCAAGCTAACCATGAATATTACGGACTGATGGTCCTTTTCCTAGATTTGCTAGATTCCTCACTCCAGTTAAGCCTTCCTCCTTTTGTCCTGAAGAAGACTCTGTTAATACCCCCTCTCCCTGTTTTGGCAATCTGTTCTGAAACACTAAGTCCTTATTTCCGCAACAGGGGTATAATATCTACTCTTGTTAAAGATTCTGAAACACAAGCTTACCCAGAGGTGTGTTTTATTTGACGGGAAGAGATTCAGTGAAAATGCTTCCCCGGGACAGCTAGGGTTTCAGCTGTCCTGCAAGGACTTGGCAAATGTTTCAAATGTTCTGCTGGACTCTCTCTTTGAGGTTTTATTCATCCCTTTCAAAAATGGCTATTTCCACTATTTCCAAGTGCAGATGGGTGGAAATTCCAAGCCATTTGTCTGGAGCTATGGCACAGGCAAAGAGAAAGACTGAAACTCTTTGATTAATCTCTGGGGAATGTGGCAAATAAGGATGATAAAAACATGTGTTTCTAAAACTGGCTCCAGCAGCACTGTATAAACAGGCAGTGAATTTGGCCTGCGAAGACCGTGACCACCAAATAGTTCACATTATCAGCCTGTAATGCTGTAGAGTCTCACTGTGAGGGGGCAGGAGAGAATTGGAGCCCTGTCTGTCAAGAGCGAAGTCAAGGGGCAAATGTCTAATGGAGTGGTAACAGAGTCCAGAACGCTCACAAGCTCAGCGTGTACAAGGTCATGTGCACAGAGGGAGAGAGGAATAAGGAGATATACCACACTGTGTGGGACAGAATTGATCTCTGCAACATGGTATGGCTGTCCCAAAGTGAAGAAGTTAGTCATATGCCAGAGAAGTTGGTCACAAAGCTGAGGCTATCAGCTGAGATTCCCTTGCTGTGCTGAAGTATCTACAGGTCTTGGCATCTCTCTGTGAAGCTCAAGTGAGCTTTTCCCTTGACTTAGATGGAAACTGGGATGTATCCTTAGGCTAGATCTCTCTATATTACTTTTTCTTTACATCCTTTTAGATGTCTGTGACAGATGTCTCTCAGATGTATTTCACTACATGTTTCACTTTCTCCTCAGCAATTTCCCAAGCCACCTTTCTTTTCAAAACTTTCTTTGTAAATCTCAATGAACAAAAGCCATCTCACTGTCTCTGGTTGATTTTTCATTCATCTGCCTCTTCCTGCTTGACTCCAGGCTGATAAACTCTCTTTGGATTGTTTGATAGAACTGATAGCTAATGAGATAGATGTCTGGTCATCAGACAGACTCTTCCAACTCTACCTAAAAGTCCTCAAATGTTTGAGCCACCAGGCATTTCTCCAAATTCTCATCTGGAGTAGATCACCTCTTGGTGATATGGCAAAGCTTTGCTAGCTTACAACACTTGAGACCTGAACCTAGTAAGAACAGTTTTGGTCAAAGCAGAAAATGTCTGTTTAGGATTACTAATGCTTTGTACAAACAGTCGCTGTTTTGGGAAGTAGAAAACCCATCAGAATGTGTGTTTAAACTCTTGCCCAAAGGCATGAAAACCTCCTACCCCAAAACCAAGACATCTGATATCTGACCTGTACCCCTGACTATCGACCCCAATCCTTGACCCTGACCTATTATTCCTCATTGTGACATTGGTACCCACCCCATGACCGTTAATCGCAACATGTGACCATTGACCTAATACCTGAACCCAAATTCCAACCCTGACCTTTGAGCCTGGCCCATGACCTCAGGCCCTGACCTATGGTCCTGACACCTTAACCCTGATATGACCCCTGACAAGTGACCCCAACACGACAGCTGACTTATGACCCCATTCTGTGACCTCTGATACATTTCATGACCATTCACCCAACCTGTGACCTCCAATCCGTATCCATGAGATTCAACATCTTGATCCAATCAATGATTTTGACCCCTGCCCCCACCCCAATCTTTGACCCCTGACTCACTCCTGACCTTTCACCAGAATTGTAACTTTTACTTTTGACCTTTGTTTCCAAATGGTAACCATTGACCTTTGATTCAAACCCCTCAACTGTGACCCTAATCTCTTAAATTACACTTTTGATACAGATATTTGACCTTTTGACCCATCCATGACCTTTCACCTTTTAACCCAGATTTTTGATGCAATACATGATCTTTGATCAAGAACTGTTGCCTTTAACCTTGATATGTGACCTTTAATGTTTGACCCAAATCATTGTCATTGACCCCTAACACTCTGATCTTTGTTCAGAATCTATGACTTTTGACCCCGGAACTAATCCATGACTACTGACTTGTGACTTTTGACCTCAAACATTTGTCCCTCACTCATGACTTCTGACCGGATCAGTGAGCCTGGTCACTATATATGATCTCTGACTCAATTCCTGTGACCAATGACCTGGATTTGGCGATGGTCTTTGATGACCTGATCAATGAACTTTGACCTTTAACTTCCATGCTATGACATAGTCTGTGATGTTTGACCCTATGACACTGACCTAACCACTGACCCCTGATATTAACCATAAATGTTTTGATATATAAAAAAAGCATCACTAACTAATTATCTGCAATTTAAACACACACAGTCTGAGAAGCCAGGGAGTTGTCCGGAGACAAAGAATAAACCGGCAGAAACCAGTTTCCACTCTCCAATCCATACGCTGCCCTATGGACCATAAAAATCAAAGCCTGGGCTTTTCAGTGATGGAACACATTCGTTTTCTATTTAACACCCCTGGGAGATGAGGAAATGACTTTAAAACATACACCAGCAAATGGCCTTCTAAAGAGACCTTCTGCAAGAAGGAGCCGGTTCCTGGTTGGGTTATCAGCACTGGCGCAGGGTTACATACAAGCTATGTGAAAGCGAATTCAGAACACAGAGTGTTTCTACATGTACGTGTCTAGGAAAACTACTTGTGGTTGGCTACAGCTGACAAAAATACATTAATAAAAGAATAAAGGCTTTCCTTTTAACAGTAATCCAGCCTCCCCGCTGTGAAGATGGAAGGTGCTCCAAGCCTCAGTTCCATCATTCGCACTCTTGCCAGGCATAACATACCACAGAGAAGACAGCAGTTGTGTTATACCAAAGAAAGCAAACTCCCGCTAGACTGAAAGAACAAAGATCCCACTGCAAGCTCATAATTGTTTACCCATAAAAGGTAAACCTTTGGCTTCAGAATTGCAGGAGCCAGCACGTAAGTGCCTGCCATTAGGAAAGTTTTAAATGGTTTTTGGTTTACTAGTGAAAGATCTGCCCCAGCAAAACCACGTCCAAGCCCCGTCATATCTACTTGTGGATGGGTGACATGGCACTGCATGGGGAAGGTGGGCACAGATGGGGAAGATGGCCCAGGGATGCGCCTCGCTGCAGCACCTGGTTACAGACACGTGGGCCGTGCCCCTCGCCCAGCTGCTTATCACAGCTCGCAAAAGCCAGTTGTGTAAGAGCACATCATCCCAGAGCCCACAAGCAGCTGATGACCTACCACTAGAACACAGATGCATTTGTTGAGCTGCCAACAGAGAGTTGCAGCCACCAAAGCATTTCCCTTTTCGCAGGTTAGATATTCCTGTCTGGATAGACTCTGAAGATCAGCCACCAAAACCTGTCCCAGCGAAATCAACAAGAGTTTTGCCATGAGCCTGCAAGAGAGAGTCCATTCCTACATGGACACTTCCCAGATCAGCATGGAAAGCATCCAGATTAGCCCTTGAAAAAGAAGAAGTGGAGGGGGCTTCGGGCCAATGCAGCACATTTCTTTCCAGGCACTGGTTGGGGTAACTTTAGCTAAAGCGTCTCTGCCCACCCCAGCATTTTCCAGTTGGTCCTGCAAGGTGCTAAACAAGCGGGCCGCAGGCCAACAGGGCACTTAAACATGTGCTTAACTTTGAGGATACAAATAAATCCTCTTGAATGCTGCATGTGATGCTTTCTTCAAGTAGAGCCAAAGTGCTCCATCCCTTGCCAGCTCTTAAGGATAGCATCAAACAAGTCTCTCCTGGTAATGCTGAATAAAGCCCTTCATACAAGCGAGCAAAGAATTCCACCAAGTCTGTATGTTCCCTCATCCTTCTACACGGTCACTTCAGGGTATTCTGTTTCAAGCTCCTTCTCTTTTATTCCTACACTTTATGACTTTGATCCAAGCACTTTGTTGTTCAGAGAAGACAGTGATTCAAAATGAACAGCACTCAGGATTCATTACCCTTACTAATAGTATTAACTCTAGCTATAGTACATTGGCTTTAACATTATCCCCATTGTGTTCTCTGGCTGGCATGTTCACCGATATGTTTTGGGTTTCAGCCCTCCATCAATTCTCTCGTCCAACTGGAATAGCTTTTCTCATCCAACTGGAATAGATGCCAAAACGACTTAGAAAACACTGTTCAGGTTCCATATAATAAAGCAAACCACAGGAATGGTCTATTAGCATTAAAATTACCGAAACATTGAAACACATTAAAGACAAACATGCCATCAATGTGAGTCAAACAAGCATTCCACTGCAACATCACCTTTTAATAGCCCAAGTTCATACGATATATATAAACCTTTCAATGTGTACACCATACAACATGCCATCCTATATTCTTTATTTAGTAAAGTTCCCTCTTCTCTCTTCCCTTCCGTTTTATCCCTAAGGGTGCATGGCACATTCCAACTAGTCAAAGCAGTGCAAACTCCCATCCCTAGGCTGAAAGAAGAACCAAAAGCTCTCTGTCTACTTCAATCCACCAAAACCGGAGAGCATTTCATTAATCCTCCAAGTTGGCACCACTCTGATCTTACCAATTCACCAGCCATTTCTCAATTTTATAGTTTTTATAGTTGTTGTATCTCAAAGAGGGTCCAAATGCAATCAGCAACGATCCAGTCCCTGACATTCCCCAGTGCCTTTTGAAAATTACACTGCCAGGTTCCGGCACTCTCAGCTGCCATTCAAGTGCCAAAGCCGGTACTCCTAAAGCTCAGAGTCCTTGTGTCCAACAGCTGATGAACACACCTACTACCACCATGTCCACAAACTGTTGGTGAGCTGTGAGGTCTAAAATAGGCTCTAGGGAACTAGCTCAGGAGGATTTCTGCCCATGGGATCAATAATCCTTCTTCCCTATGCCAAATGACCCTTTCCGTGAAAAATTTTTTACTGACGTCAAGCCTGAACCTCCCCTGGCAGAGCTTGAGGCCATTCCCTCTTGTCCTGTCCCCCGTCACTTGGGAGAAGAGGCCAGCACCCTCCTCTCTACAACCTCCTTTCAGGTAGTTGTAGAGAGCAATGAGGTCTCCCCTCAGCCTCCTCTTCTCCAGGCTAAACAACCCCAGCTCTCTCAGCCACTTCTCATAAGACTTGTTCTCCAGCCCCCTCACCAGCTTCATTGCTCTTCTCTGGACATGCTCCAGAGCTTCAACATCCTTCTTGTGGTGAGGGGCCCAGAACTGAACACAGTATTCGAGGAGCGGTCTCCCCAGTGTCGAGTACAGAGGGAGAATAACCTCCCTGGACCTGCTGGTCACGCCATTTCTGAAACAAGCCAAGATGCCATTGGCCTTCCTGACCACCTGGGCACACTGCTGGCTCATGTCCAGTCAGCTGTCAACCAACACCCCCAGGTCCTTCTCCTCCAGGCAGCTCTCCAGCCAGACTTCTCCTAGTCTGCAGCACTGCACAGGGTTGTTATGCCGCAAGTGCAGGACTCAACATCTGGCCTTGTTAAACCTCATCCCATTGGACTCTGCCCAGCGGTCCAGCCTGTTCAGATCCCTTTGCAGAGCCTCCCTACCCTCCAGCAGATCAACACTTCCACCCAGCTTAGTGTTGTCTGCAAACTTGCGAAGGGTGCACTCGATGCCTTCATCCAGGTCATTGGTAAAGACATTGAACAGGGCTGGACCCAGCACTGAGCCCTGGGGAACCCCACTTGTCACTGGCCTCCAGCTGGAGTTAACTCCATTTACAATCACTCTCTGGGCCCGGCCAGCCAACCAGTTTTCCACACAGGAGAGTGTGCGCCTGTCCAGGCCAGAGGCTGACAGTTTCCGAAGCAGAATGCTATGAGAAACTGTCAAAGGCTTTACTGAAGCCCAAGAAGACCACATCCACAGCCTTTCCCTCGTCCAGTAGGTGAGTCACTTTGTCATAGTGTAATGACCTTTTCATGTGCTACACTGCAGTTTTGAATCACATCCCTGATGAAAGGGGAAGCCATGCATGTAAGGGAGGGATGTTTTGGAGAAGAAAGATTTTTGGCTCTCAGAAGAGGTATTCCCAGCTTTGGGTCTACTTCCTCGCTTTCCTCAGACCGGGCCACTTCTATGCTGCTGGCAGGCTCAAAAGAATTTCCCCGTGTTACATCAGACTTAGCACAGCTAACAGTACATATCACTTTTCCACCAAAGGAGCAGCTGCCGTTTCTGCAGGAAGTTGCAAATAAGTGGTATTAGGCTACACATTTTGCAATGTTGTGCATGTGTGATACATGTGAAGGTTTGGGCAAGGTGCATCATCATATAGAGGTCTGCCTTGCCCAGAAGAAAGTGACACTGATAATTGAGGCCTCTACTAGGCTTACCAAAACTTGTCTTTGTCCTCTCAGATCAACCCAGGCATACTAGCTAGAACACAGTTTGGCCTGTATTTCACCTGCTAGGGCCGTACTGCCAGGATGTCCAGAGTTCTGTCACAAAAAGAACGACATCCTTCGGGAGCCTACTTGTTCCTGCTCTCTGCCCCTGTGAAGAAATTAACTCCTTGACACAAATATTCTTCTGTCAGTAATACTATGTTGTACGACTGTGCCAAGCAGGGCACAGAGACAGAAGGGGATTTCCTTTCCTCTTTCCATGATGGATACCTTTTCACACCAACTGGGAGCATTTCCCAAGGAAGTCAAACACATCTCACTCTTGTCTGAAAACTTATTAAGAATTCAGTAAGAATAATCATAAGTGGTATTAGGCTACACATTTTGCAATGTTGTGCATGTGTGATACATGTGAAGGTTTGGGCAGGGTGCATCATCATATAGAGGTCTGCCTTGCCCAGAAGAAAGTGACACTGATAATTGAGGCCTAATTGTCTGAAAACTTATTAAGAATTCAGTAAGAATAATCATATCCTAATAATAATAATTTACTTTAAATAACAACAACAACAATAGTAGTAGTAATAATAATAATTCAATTCAAATAACTAGTTTTACTTTTATGAAAAAGCTTTCAGAAGACCAAGCTAGATGTTGAAGTCCTCATCCTGCCCAATGCATTAATCTAAGTTTCAACAGTTCCAGAGCATTTGCTGTGCACTCTATTTGTCATCTGGGGAGACTGACGTGAGTCAGACAGCCCAGACCTTCTCCTACCTTTGCTGGAAAATGTTTGTGGACAGAGAGCCCTGTCTTCTGATGGGAGAGACAGCTAGCAAGTAGACCTCATATAGACTATAGGTGTAAGGAATTTCTATTTCAACGTAGTGATGTTTCGAGACTCACTTGGATGAGCGATTGCTGTCATCCATAACCTTGAAATTCCAGCATACAAGGATTAGCTTTTCAATGAAACTAAATACCATCTGCTATTTTCAGTGACATTGTAAGCACATGAAGTCGTTTGCCATTTAATCTTCTTTACAGAAACCTTCCACAGAAGCATCAGAGCTAGAAAGAAACCTCTCTGTGGTTCTTCACTCCACACCCTTGCGGAACTAGCCTGTTTACTGAACCCAGACTAAACCTTACAGATGAGTATCTCCAATGAAGGCGACATCACCATCTTGCTCACAAGACCGTCCCGTCTCATATGTTGGATTTGGGATATATTTGAGTTATGCAATCACTGAAACTTGCAGGAATAAAACCACTTGGACAAGCCACCTTTCCCATGCTCCAGCCAGAGCACTGCTTTCACTACAGCTTACTGAAATGTAAAAATAAAATAAAAGCAGGCAATCTTATAACCTTGCAGAGGACAGCATTTTCAAAAAATCTATAAGCTAGTTAGCTTTATTTTTCATGCTGGAGATGTAGACTAAAGGCACATGAATAACAAGCACTTGCTGTGTTAATGATGACTTTGAAAGGGTGTTAGGCCGTTCAAACAGGCCTAGCTAACTTCCAGGTTGCTCAGTCCTAGAAGATGTATCCAATGTAGACCATACACACTGCTTTAGGAGCCCAGTGAAACTCACCCTGTCTACACTAGGCCAAACAGGAGAAAGCCGAGAATGTGGAGGCATCAGTAGGAAATGAGCCACACTTTTCATGACACATATGACTAAAGAGAAAAAGTCTAGGGTACCCTTTTTGAAGCTGAATCCTTTGAAAGACTTCAAAGCCCCCATGGAGAACAACTTTCAACGCTGGTCAGCCACGCTACTCCATCTCTCTTGTTTCCCAAACGTGGTGATGCTCTGATCTCATGCAATGAAGCATGCAGGAGCTGACTGCCTACCAAGCTATAGGCAAAGAGTGAAGTCGGTGTGTGCATCACCTAACTTGCAACTCTCAGCTCTGTGCTTAGCAAACTGGTTGTCATCTGCCCCTTAAGTAGAACAGGTTCTTCCAAGAAACTGACCCAGTACAGGAATTGTGGGAGCTTCAGTTCTCCTTCTCTAGTGACACCTTTGCCCCTAGTATTCTAAGAGCCCAGATGCATGAGCTTACCCACTTCATGTCTAAAGATAGGCAAACTATGTTTTTCTCTTAAGAATTCCAAGATACACAGTCAGTTGAAGGGTTATATATGGAACCAATTTTCCCATCTTCTATAACTTTATCTATATATATTTACAGGCATACACTTCTTGCTTCTGGCTTCTCATCATTAGGGGAAAACTCTCAGGTCTCTCTTCCTCACATCTACTGGTTCTGATTATGAAAGCTTTTATTGTTTTTACTGCTCCCCTCTGCATTCTCTTCCATTTTGTCAGCACTGCTTTCCTAACATTTGTGGTTGCGGGTGACCAGGACCACAGTAACTCCTGCTTGCAGTTTCTTTCCTAAAAGACCCATCCAGAGATGTGACCAAGTTGACTGTACTGACACGCATCTGCCTGCCCAGTGCCCAGCTTCAGGAAAGCCAAAGTCATCATGGGCACGTGGCCACAGCTATGTGGACCAACCGTTAAGAGATCAGTTCTGTGTATGTCACAGCCTGTTGGGCAGCCTTCCAGTCTGACAGCTTGAGAGGATCCATTTCAAAACAAACAACAAAGGGAAGATGTAGATGGAAAGTGAAGGCTTTGAAATAAAACCCATGCAGCAACCAATGGGTCACAAGACTGGAGAGCTATTTCACCTCTCAGCCCTTGCCAGAAAGGGAACATGAAAAGGAACAGAAGGAACACCTTACATCCTGGGAGCCCAAAGACACAGTTGGAGTCTTAAAGTCTATAAGAACAGAACAGTTTTGATAAATCCAAATATAGATAAATCCAAACATGGCATCAATAAAGAAATCCTGCAGTTACATTCCAGATACCTCCAAAAAGCTACTGCTTGAAAACCCTTACAGTTTTGTCTGGCAAACATGGAGAGAATTTGAAAAAAAGAAAAATTATTCCTTTCCTGTGTCTATGGTGATTCTAACATTTTCAGATGGGAAGACTGTAGCTGATTAGCTGAGCCACCTCTTGAGGATGTATAAAAACATGTATCTGCCTTATCTGGGCTCCAGCTCAAGAGTCTATCCATATTCCCAAACCTGTGATCACTGAAAAACACAGAAGAAAAATCACAGCTGATTAGGGATCTTCTCCTTCCTTGTGGGGGCCACACAGGCCAGATGTATCTCTCTAGGAACCAGGGAGCATCAGCCAATTGCCAGCATTAATTAGCAAATCGGCCAGTATCGATGTAATTACCACACCATATTTGTACAAGGGATGCAGGACTGACATTTTAGATGCTTTCATCTAACACCATGAAGAGGTGGCTTTGTTGATGCAGTCTTTGAATTGAGAGACCTTCAGAAAGACACTAACAGCCTGTTTGGAACAGATCCTATGCTTAACAATATCGAAGAGGTGCCAACAGACATAGCAATTTCTTGCAACGTATCCCGACTTCCTTTGAGACTAGTTACGAGTAAGAGTGTCACGCAAAGGCATGATCTGAGACAGAAACACTGTCTCAGATGTCACTTTTGACTGAGGCTGTACCTGAACACAGTTTAACACGGAGTTGACCCCTCTGACTTGAGGACACATCTACCCTGCACAGGGACCCACAATACAGAGGCAGACGCCTTTGCTTGCATAGCCTGGGTCAACCAATACCATTCAACGCAGTGCTGTCCAGGCACGCCAACCCAGGCTACAATGCTGTATTTGTGGAATGGAAATCTCTGTGCCATGTTGCACAGCACAGCTGATCTGGAATTTAATAGCATATCCTAGCCTAGAGGACTCAGCACTGCACTCCCCAGCTCTGGTGGTAGTTCACACGTGACCAGTTGGAACAGTTCCCGACCTGGGATGTAGCATAGAAAGTCTTGGGATGTCTCTGTCATCACAAAGTTAGCTCAGAATAAACAGGATCTTCTCAGTGGTACGATAGGAATCTTTCTCGTGTACTCTACAGGCCTCAAACAGTAAAATAGTAGGGGTAACATGTCAGAGCACCAATATCTCTGCACAACAGAGGAGTAAAGATAGCAAGATTCATAAGCTTTGACCACTGCTTAGGTATATACTTATGGATAAGCCATAGGTGTGGTTACATTAACTGGAACCCATATTCAAACACCTCTGGGGACTGATTAACATTTAACTTGTGTCAGAGCACAAAGAGCTGTGGTGTTGCCTTTGTGGCATCAAATTAGTCCCATTAATTAGGCCCTATTAATACGTAGCATCCCAGTGCCATCAGCATGTTTCTATTGGCAAAAAACGAAGAAAATGCTATAAGGAAGATCACACCTCCACAAACACAGAAGAATTAATCTCTACAACCCACCACAAAAAAAAAAATCCCAACCCAAACAAGAGCACAATGATAAGGCTGGACTTATTAATCAAGCCTTAATTTAACGTCCACAGCACAGTTCACTGGCCCGTCAAGGAATTCATTTCCCAAGGTTTCATGCTACATGCTCTTTTATGAACCTGAATCTCTCCACCTCAGCATACAGCAGATTTTTAAAGGCTGATAAGGCTGGACTTATTAATCAAGTCTTAATTTAACATCAACAGAATTACATCATTCACTGGTTCACTGGCACATTAAGGAATTAATTTCCCAAGGTTTCATGCTACATCTCTCCAGTTCAGCATACAGCAGATTTTTAAAGACCTCTTCATAAAAGCACAACATATACTTGACACCTGAAAGACAGGGGAGCACCTCAGCATCTCATCTCTGAAAAAAACGAGTACCAGAAGCTTTGCCCATAGCAAGGGGCAAAGGAACAGCAGCATGGAAAGCCAGAGAGGCTGGATGGAGGGAGGGCAAGATTTGCTGCTGTGAAGGATCACCCATCTCCCAGCCAAGCAGTGCTGCTTAACACTCGCTTCCATCTCTGCCTTAGCAACAAGCTCAGCTCTCCAGGGTTCCGGAGTTAGCAAAAGAGGCAATAGGGCAACTTCTGCTTTTGGCAACTACCTTGCCTGTACATCAAGCTGAGCTGGGTTTTGCCACAAGCTGGAAGTCTTTCTCTCACAGCTGAAATCTGGCACTCATTCCTGAATTTTAGCTAAAAGCTTACATACACCCAAAAATTAGGCATCTATTTCATCAAAGCCAAACCAAGCATGGGGTAGCTTGGATAAAGCTTTTTAAAATAATAATGATGGCTACTTTTTTTACTCACTTACCATCTTACACCTTATCTAGACCTGCAAGCAGGTATGATGAACCCAAACAGTATGAGCCTGGCTCATTTACTCAAGCTCTTCCAAGTTTCACACTGAGAAAGAGCAATGATGCTGAAGTGTGAGCCAAACCTAGTGAAATACATTAAAAAAACCCAAGCTGCATCAGTTTTAATGGGCCTTGCAAAGGGTCTCAGCTGTTTCAGAGTAAAAGTTCTCCATTTCTTCAGTCACAGCATTGGCAGAAAGAGGACAGCATGCTGGCCAAATGGCATGACGACGTAGGGACATGGCCTGGGTTATAACCAGTGGATCTTAGCAGGAATTCCTAATTCCAGTAGTTAAAATCGAGCTTCTGTGGCAGTGCACTGCCTGTCAGCAGAGGAATTATCACTGTCATGACACTAGAACTATGATCTCAGTGAGATTTTAAAGAGTGGAATGGCTTACGTGGTACAGGCTCACAGTCCCTAGGCACACAGCCTTTGCAATTTCCCTCAAGACTGTTGTAGAACAAATGCATTCCATTTCCACTTTTCTTTACTGAGTGTGTATGGGGAAGCCTTTTAAGTCTAAGATCACCTGTTCATGGAACAGGTGATCTTGAGTGCTATCATGAAGCACATGCAAGAGAACCGGGTGATCAGGCCCAGTCAACATGGGTTCACAAAAGGCAGGTCTTGCCAGACTAACCTGATCGCCTTCTATGACAAAGTGACCCGGCTACTGGATGAGGGAAAGGCTGTGGATGTGGTCTTCCTGGACTTCAGCAAAGCCTTTGACACAGTTTCTCACAGCGTTCTGCTTGAGAAACTGTCAGCCTCTGGGCTGGACAGGCACACACTCTCCTGGGTGGAAAACTGGTTGGATGGCCGGGCCCAGAGAGCGGTGGTAAATGGTGTGAAATCCAGCTGGAGGCCAGTGACAAGTGGGGTTCCCCAGGGCTCAGTGCTGGGTCCAGCCCTGTTCAATGTCTTCATCAATGATCTGGATGAAGGCATCGAGTGCACCCTGAGCAAGTTTGCGGACGACACTAAGCTGGGTGGAAGTGTCGATCTGCTGGAGGGTCGGGAGGCTCTGCAAAGGGATCTGAACAGGCTGGACCGCTGGGCAGAGTCCAACGGCATGAGGTTTAACAAGGCCAAATGCCGGGTCCTGCACTTGGGGCACAACAACCCTATGCAGTGCTACAGACTGGGAGAAGTCTGTCTAGAAAGCTGCCTGGAGGAGAGGGACCTGGGTGTGTTGGTTGACAGCCGACTGAATATGAGCCAGCAGTGTGCCCAGGTGGCCAAGAAGGCCAATGGCATCTTGGCTTGTATCAGAAACGGCGTGACCAGCAGGTCCAGGGAGGTTATCCTCCCTCTGTACTCGGCACTGGTGAGACCGCTCCTCGAATACTGTGTTCAGTTCTGGGCCCCTCACCACAAGAAGGATGTTGAGGCTCTGGAGAGAGTCCAGAGAAGAGCAACAAAGCTGGTGAAAGGGCTGGAGAACAGGCCTTATGAGGAGCGGCTGAGAGAGCTGGGGTTGTTTAGCCTGGAGAAGAGGAGGCTGAGGGGTGACCTCATTGCTCTCTACAACTACTTGAAAGGACGTTGTAGAGAGGAGGGTGCTGGCCTCTTCTCCCAAGTGACAGGGGACAGGACAAGAGGGAATGGCTTCAAGCTCCGCCAGGGGAGGTTTAGGCTAGACGTTAGGAAAAAATTCTTTACAGAAAGGGTCATTGGGCACTGGAACAGGCTGCCCAGGGAGGTGGTTGATTCACCTTCCCTGGAGGTGTTTAAGGCACGGGTGGACGAGGTGCTGAGGGATATGGTTTAGTGTTTGGTAGGAACGGTTGGACTCGATGATCCGGTGGGTCTCTTCCAACCTGGTTATTCTGTGATTCTGTGATTCTGTGATTCTGTCTAAGAAAGGAGTCTTTGGTCATCATACATAGGTCAGCAGAGGGGAAGACCTTCTTAACCCTTCTTCCCCGCTGCCCCTCTGAGGCAGCAGTAGAAACCCTTCCTTCATGAGACAGCAGACATCCGCATGGGAGACAACCAGCACTAATGTTGGAGACCTGAGAAAACTCCAAGCAAGTTTTGCATCTTATTGGAAAGTAAAAAAAAACCCTGGGAGGACAAACTTGGAGGAGACTGGGCATCCCCTGCACTGCGCTGCTCCCCAGAGAAACCAGCCACTAGTGTGCACAGCAGTTGCAGTCCCAGGTCACCTCTGACTGGACTCAATTAACTGGGGAATCATCGCAGCCATCACAACGGGACTCCATGTGTAAGAAACAAGACTTACAGTGGCCACATTTTTACAGATGGGAAATGACTTATTTCTTCCAGTCTTGGCCTTTAATATGCATTACCACATTTCACCCAGTCTTCTTGAGAAGAAGGTCTTGTTTATTCATCTGCTGGGTGACGTTGCCTAAGGTTACCCAGCCTGCATAGGTACCCACAATCAAAAGCACCTAAACATCCTCCCATGCACCACTGGGCAGCACAGCTAACATCTGTTATTGTCTCTTTGCCTCAGCCCAGCAGGAGAACTGGGTCCATGGCATTTTCCTCCAGCAGGGTTGTTTGTGTTGTGCTTCTGCATTTCTTGATGTGCTGAAAACGCACTTTAAATCAAACCCTGCACAGCATGATGACTGATGGAGTGATGTGAGTAATTGCAATTCTTCACAGTGCCCTGGGATGTGCAGCACTCAGTATGCATAAATCACTCCTAAGAGCAACTGGAATAAAGCCTGTGGCTGGCAGAACAGGATCCTGAAATGTTTCTGAAGTGCTTGGGAAGGCTTCGCAGTGACACCGCTCTCCCTCTGCTGCAAGACGTGCACCGCAGCTCTGTGAGCCTGGTCAGCCAGTCACCTCGATAGCTCTAAAACAGACTGAGGCAAATGATACACTTGGCACATAGTCTGTGCTGATGCATAAAGAATCATTTTCTGGAATTCTTATTTATGACTATGAAAGTGCCACCCCAGGTATTTGTGCTTGTTCTTTTCCTGTTTTGGAGAGTGGGATTCTCCTGCTGGCATGTTTAGTTTTCCTAATACCAGTAAACATACACCGAAAATTGATTGGAGAACTCCAGATGTTAGAGGTGATGAGAAGCGTCAGAAGGAAGAACGCTCACTGGGAGCACCATGGGGGCCCAGGAGAAGCCAGTCAGGGCCATTAAGACCCATCAGTGCCCTCGGGGTGCCCCTCGGGTCTCTGCCGTCTCCCTTCTGCCTGCAGAGCCTGCCTGGGCTCTGGCGCATCTCCCCAAAGGGCCACGCAGCAGAAAAGCAGCTCTACAGCCCTTCAGGCTGAGCTCGCTCTGACAGGAGCTGGGCTGCTCCAAAGGCACCGGCCCTGCCCTAGGAGGCAGCTCTCGCTTTCTTCTCCACAGCAAATAACTGACTGCCTGACATTTCAGCCTCTGGAGGAGGGGGAGGCTCGGGCTGGACAGGGAACACTGACCGCACGCCGAGCAGGCTTGGGGAAAGCCCCTTTGCCAGTGGGCAGCGTGTGGGCTCCGCAGGCAGCTGACATCGGGTCTCGAAGCCTTTTGCCGGCCCGCCGGCTCGACAGGCTCTCCAGCAGCGCTCCCCTCGCCGTCTCCCTCCGTCAGGAGCCCTCGCTGGAGGCAGCAGATGGCGCCGGTACCAGCGGCCCAGACCCCTCGGCGGCTCCGCCGGGCGCTGGGGCAGCGCTGCCCCCTGCTGGGCACCCGGCGCCTCGGCCGCAGCGGCGGCTCCGCCCGCCCCGGGGCTGGGGAGTCACCTCCCTCGGGCTCCCCGGGCGGAGCCGCGGGGGCGGGAGAGGCGGGCGGGGCGGGGGCGTCCATGCAAACGTTCCCAAGTGTCCGGGCCCCTCCAGTCGTTCCGTGCTCGGCAGGAGAGATCAAAAGCCGCTTTCGCCATGCCGAAACATTCACCTTTTAACACAGCTCCAGCGAGCCGCTCTTTTGTCTCCCTCACAGAGACACGCTCGGGGGACGAAGGGTTTAACCCTCTTTCCTTGACCCAGCAGCTTTATTCCTTTGTGCTCTGAGTCTTCGTCCCCTCTTGGCTCCCATCACAAGCAGGACCAGGTATCTAACTCCCTCTCAGCTGGATTTCTGCTCCACCTCGACAGCCTGTGCTCTGCCTTGTCCTCCAGCAGCTCCCACCACCTCTTTGCTCTTCAGTGTTTTAGCACTTCAAAGGGGCCTACCGGTTACTTGGTGTCAGTTACGGGGTTATAGTTGAATCTGGTCACTTAATAGGATGCTTTCCTTACAAGCACCTTACACATTTTGTGACTTCTACATGTGCCAGCAAAGCTCTTCAGTTTTCCCCTAATGGCTTGTTTCAGGAGATAACCCTGGAGGTTTGAATATTTCCATTTTCTTGCCATCCATTCTCTGGATTAGGTATCTCACAGGCCAAGACTGGGAGAAGATGAAACTGTGATATCTTCATGGAAAGTGTTTTGTGACTCTTGCTTCTACCCTCACCTCTGCTCCCATTGCACAGGAAACCTGTCTACAACCAGTCCTTGTGAAGTGAGGGCTTTTTACAGCACAAAGCTGCCACTTTCCCATATCTGGTTCCTTTTCCCTGGCCAGAAAGTCACTCTGTCACTGTATCCTCCATCAAGCTGTCAGCCCTTAATTCCCCAGCTCCATACACCTGACATGTGTCCCATGTAGAAACTGAATCTTGGATTTTGCTGGAAATGGTTGATATCAAAGGAAGAAGTTGCAGAGCCTGCAATATCCTGAGGCAGCTGCCACTTAAATTGTTTTTTCACCAATGGCAATGTCTGTCCTGCATCCCTTCCCTGACATCTGCACCTAAAACCTTGTCGCAGGTCTCCAGTCCCATTTAACAAACATAGATGGCCACAGCATGCCCTGATTTTCCCATTTCTCCTCATAGACCATGAACCCAGCTACATATCTTCAAGCTGCTTCATGCTCCCCATTGTTTATTTGCACCCGTTCTACCTCCATGTGCTTTCTGCCTCCTCATGTGGTGATTTTCATCCATGCCACAGCACCTTTCTTACTGGGGCTCCTCAACAGAAGAGAAAGCAGGCTTTGTCCTCTCCAGTCTTCACACTGTGTCACCTGCTGAGCCCAGCTCTCCAGTCTTTGGGGTCAAGATCCTTCCCTTTAAAGCAATTCAGGAAAGGAAATCTTTCTAGGCAGTAAAGTAATGCCATTGACAGGGCTTGTCACCATGTGTGACTTCATGGTTCTACTGCTCATCTGGTGTTCAGCAAATCATGGTTTCCTCTGGAGTCTGAAGGGTCCCATAACACAGTGTGGGAACATGCTGGAATCAAATCTATCCTTGCTACCTCTGTGAAGGTGCCCAAGGCTGCAGCTGCATGTTAGGGCCCTGCAGAGAGAACTGCTCCCAGTGCTCAGAGAAAGCCCAGCCCCACCACTTCATCAAGTGTCTTCAGGTCCCTGAGATAAGCAAAGACTTGGTGGCTCCCTTGCAGCAGTGACACCTACAATTTTATCAGCTGGAGGGTATGAATCCTAGAAGGAAAACCTCTGATGCTAAATCAAGGACCAAACTGATCCAGGCTGAGCTTAAGGGAAACATTGTAATACTTTTTACTTGCCTCCACCAGTGATCCTTTCCCCAGTCACAGTGAAGTAAACAAGCCTTTTGTCCAAATTAAGCCTTTTCTTCTGAACAGGTCACAGAATTCACACATTTTCTTGGGCAAAACAAGGTTAAATATGTGTTTTTGTGACAGCAGAGGTTTTTTTTCTTGGGCTACACCTCTGCAGCTGTCCACTCTGTCCCAACAGTGTGGGAGCAGTGACAAGTTTAACACTTGCCCTTAGAGTCAGAAGGGACTTGTGTCCAGAAATAGATGTCACTGGGATGTACATCTATTATAATATTAGGAAAAGCAACACTCTCAATCAAGATAAAAAATAGCTGTTTATTCAGTCAGATATTACTCTACTCAGTCAGAAAAACTCACTCTGGGTCCTTGCAATGTTTGGATTTTTGCTAAAATCCATAGAAAAAAATGTTAGCGTGCCACTGCCAGGGCTCAGGTGCACTGGCGGCTGTTCATCCCAGAAAGTGGGTACTGTTGGAATTAACACCGGTGAATGAAAAGAAACACAGACACAGACATCCCTCTAGAGTCAAAAAAAGGTTGTCCACAACTCAGGGCTCCTGCATACACTGAGCTGTGAATCATCTTGCACAGTTTGCTGTGCCTGCTGCTCTGACACCAACTGAGCTGTAAACATGATGGGAGTATTCACAAGAGGATCCATATTGTTGCCTTTGAGCAGAGAATGATTTTTTTTTTCCTACTTAAAATGAAAAAGAAATCTCATTTCCAAGCCATTACTGGAAGCAGTAACAGATTCTGAGGTTTTAAAGAGAAAAAAAAAAAAACAGAACAAAAAGCTGTTTTGCTAACATGAGTAATGTTTTTCAACATTTTTAATGAAGTTAAGCTACTGATTGTTTCTCTATCCAGAAAAGAGTCAGTTCCACTGAAGATGGGCAAGAAGCAGCATTCCGACAACCAGCAATTTATCAACATCACTAACGTGCTCTTGCTTTTCTGCTCACCTCCAAATCCCCCCTTTCACTTCCCTTAGCACATACATCAGAGTTGCTCAATTCTTATTGTCTAGCTGATGTAAAACACACTGGAGCTCTGTTTCTTGGACACCACCATGGATGTAGCAAGGAAGCAGAAAGGAGAGAGAGGGAGACCCAATCCCTTGCTAGAACGTCTGCTGGTGGTGTGCAGGCTTCCCACCATGTCACCTAGACTTGACAGTGGTTCCAAGAGCCTCAAAAACATGCTCACCACTACAGACTTCTCTTTATTCTCCTTGGAGGAGTACTGAGGTGTTATTAGAACAAAAGCTCTTTGCTTGGGCATTCCAGTTTTAAACACTGTTTTCGAAGGATTCCACCTAAGTAGTTTAGCCAAGACCAACAAGCCTGGGGCATAAGGAAGGCTGAAGTTCCTGATTCCCAGCCCCTCACATCTATTTTTAGCTCTGAAATCAGACAAACAATAAAAATTGAAAATGACCGGGCAGAGAATCTACTGAAAAATAGCGGTCGTATACTTTTGTCTTTCTTCCACAAGTAACTAGTTTTAAGTAATAATAACAACAACAACAAAAGACAGAGATAATAAGTGAGTGAATAACTGTTTTTACAGGCTTGTCATCTGGGTGGTTAGGAAAGCGTTGCATCTTTACATCTTGCTCACAAAGAGTGAATGTCCACCCAAAGGTAGGTGCTGGGCTTGCTTTTCAGATGCCTCCTGTCCCTTGATGTACCTACAACTAGTTTTTGTATCAGTGCGCTTGTTCTTTTTAAGGTTATTTTAAACCATTTAGCAGCATGATGAAAACTTTTGAGTTCCTAGCAAGGGTAAAACAAAATAATTTGAGATTCATCAAGTTGGAATCTTGACATTTTTATTTTGAATTTTAGATGGCAACTGAGAATCCTTAGGAGATATTGGTAATAAACCCACCTTTGGATAACCAAGAAACAGCTCTCAGTAGTTCAATATAAGTGCTTACCTCAAAAGAGAGAAAAAAATTACACTTTTATTGTTGAACTTGTGAAGGCCGTACAAGAAACATATTCCCGGGCAACAAATTGGCCCAAATCAATCATAAAATGAATAAACAAACATTTGCTAACTTTCAAGGGAAAATATACTTTTTCATAAATATTTACTTAGAGTAGGTATCCCGTGGAAAAACACTCACATTTGATTACACTTGATTTTGTTAGAAATTCCTCATAATACAAATGTCTCAAAAAGCTAATTTTGGCATTCTTTATTTTTTTGTGTGTTTGATTATTTTAGTTTTTTGAGCATGAGATAGTGAATCTTTTGATCTTATTTATAGTTTAGTAGTGCCCAAAGTCCATTGGAGGTCATAAAAACACATCAGGATGCAAACATTTATTTTAAGCTATCTTGTTTTTAAGAGTCTACAGAGCACCTAGAAATGACTGGTTGCCTTTTGACATTGCAGAATAATAGTAGCATCTGCAGAGAGGCTTGAACAGAGCTATGATGAATCACCTTGAAACTGGACAACAACACAGATTTCATTAGAGGAGAAACCTCAGAGACATATTTTTTATGGCTTAGAGGACAATCTGAAGTAGACCAGAGACAATGATTTTATAGACTTTATTATCTTTCAGACTTGACCTAAGAGCTCCATAAGAAGCAAAATAATTTCATTTTTAAATTATGTCCAAACCTATAACTTTTCCACTGGCAGTGGAAAAATGACAAGCAGCACTGTCACTGCTAAGTATTTTGTAAAATGAGATAACTCTCCGTTTTCATATCAGCATTTCAGTCCATATATTAAAACTAAACCCTGAAGTGAAAAATTAATAACCACAGCCTGTAGATGTGATTAATTGGGGCAATCTCCTGGAAATCAAAGTAATATGCAGAGTAACTTTTTCCAACATTTGAAATGAGTGTTTTGAAAAAGTTAAACTGCTCAAATTATGTGCAGAGATACCGTGAAACCAAAAATCATTTGCAGCTTTCAAGGAGAAGTTATAGAATCATAGAATCACAGAATCACTAGGTTGGAAAAGACCCACTGGATCATCGAGTCCAACCAAGCTGAATATCACTGATTGAGAAATGAGAGCAGCAGAGGTGTAGCAAGACTGGTTTCCTTTTGCATTTTTAGGGTTTTTTTAACATGCCTTTGGGATTCTTTCCCTTCAGAACATCTTTTATGTTAAGTTCTGCCAGAGGGTTCAGGCTTCAGAGAATTGCCATTGTCATCCAGGTTTGTAAGATCCTTCCCCACGAAAGACAGTTGAACAAAATGAACCCCAGTAATACCAAGAAATCTACTGTCTCTGAACAAACCATTTCTGGAGGCTGGGCACAATTTGATGACCGACTTTGGACAAGGACTTATTCCAACATCCCAGGCTCCAGCCTGCCTCCTCTGAGGCTGCCAGGAGAGTCCGACACACAGCTGCCGACAGGACAGTGATTAATTTGTCACCAGCACAGCTCTGAAGCTTGTTCAGGAGGCACATAAAAGGCAACTCAGTGCAGTCATTTGGGTTTTGCTGCTAAGGGACAGAGGGAAGTAGAAAAACAAATCTCAGCAATGTTTGACTTCAGCCAGTCGAAGATAAGGCCAACATCTCCAGCACAGCAGTGTTGTTTGCCCTGGTCTGCTGTCATGGGGTGGGTATGGCATGGTGTAACTGGCCTGGAGAGGATTACTGATAACACATGGTTGGTCCTTCAGTGGGAGTGATGCCACCACACCTCACCCAGATCACCAGAAATACAATGGGATCAAGAGAGGGACTCTGTCATTCTTCTACCAGATGCTTCTTCAAACCACTTTGACTATTTACACTGGTAGACACCATGAAGCTGCACTGCAGAGCTGTGTGGCAAAACTGGCAGGCTGCAAAGTGGGAGTTTTCAGCTAATGATGAGCTACACTCTGTGTGTATCAGCCACAGCTCATGACAGAGGCAAGAAAGCCTATGGGTCAAATGGTCAGCCACTGCCAGCTGTAAGTAATAACCCTTAGTATTTATGGAGGAGTACAGGTGAAATTAGCCTGCAACTAGGCTCTGGCAACCACAATGACAGTACGAGGGATACCGCTATAATTTGTAATGTCTAATACAGGCATTTATGATACTGAATCACAGGACTTGGTTCCTTATTGTCTTTCTCCTTTCGTAACCATTTCAAGCCACTCCAAAGAGACTGTGCAATTTTGCAAAGTCATCTCTCCAAATAATTTACCAGTAATGTTTACTCTTGGTTTGCACATTACAGCTCAAACTGGAATGCAACGGGGACACTTCACATCACTTTGAGCTTTCCAACTTTGTAGCACAAAGCTGCTTGTCTACAGACATATCTGATGGACATGTGCACAAGGGAAGATGAGGTTTTGTGACCCTACTCTGATGAACTGAAGACTCCCATAACCATGCCAGTCCAAATCTCAAGTCACATGTGCAGTAAATCCTCCTCCTAGAGAACAATCAGACAATGTTATCCATGTTCCAACTGAAGTTGAAAAAACCAGCAGCGTAGAAAGCGTTAAGGATAAAATGTTCTTCAATGGCACCTACTTGGATGCTGACCTGAGTAAAGGTGTGAGCCTAACCCTATGGGTAAAACCCAGTCTGTGGCATAGTTTTATGCCAGAGGATGTATTTGAGATAAAAATGGGAAATAGTGCAAGAAGCTTTGAAAATTATAAAGAAGTGCACTTCCTTACAACATATATAGAAGAAATATATCTGCCAGGGATTGTTTCAGCCAACAGGAAAAAAAAAGAAGAAATAATAATATGTTTCAATAAAAACACCTTAAAGGAGGAAACATAAAATCTGGTTTTATTAAAGACTGGGATTAATTTCAAGTGTATGAACGTCTGTGACCCTATTATACAGACAGTCAACACCATTTATATTTTTTCCCTGTTCCTCTAAAAGAGAATTCTATGCAATTGTTTCCAGACAAGGAGAGGTTGATTGTTTACCTTACTGGTTCAGATGAGAATTTGGCTTCCTCTTCAAATTTGAAGGGAAAAATATAATGTTGCTTTTAGCAGATGATTATCAGAAATTAAAAATTATATTCCAAGTAGTGAATTCCAGGGTTCTTTTCACTGGAAATCTTTGGTTTCTCAAGAAGCAAATGTTACACAAGCAATGATGTCTTGGGCAAAGACCCTTTAACATTGCTGTGTAAGTTCTCCAAATGTTATTCATTCTATTAAAAAGAATTTGGAATTTATAGAAGCTCAGTTTCCTTATTACAAATTAATTCCCTGCAAAAAATGGCGTGTTCTTATTTGATGATCCGAAGCAGTTCCTTTCATAAAATAGTAAAAGAATTTAATAGTTTATTTATTAAAGTAACCCACAATTTGGAAGAAGAGAAAGAAGCATTCAGCTGGTTTCTTGCAGATTTCAAAGATGAAGTACATTGTTATAATAACCAGATATTTGGAGTTTGCTCCTAGTTGATACTATTATACAATATGTTGATACTACTTATACATTAAGATTTTATTAAATCTTTTTATTTTAAACAAAATCTCTTGGCTAATTTCTAAAAATCATGTAAGGCTCCTATGGACAAACCAGGCAGTGGGAATCCTTCCAAGTTTTTCCCATACAGCATTATCATTTGGGGAATGCAAAGCTAGCTGTTGCAAAATATTCACAACTCAGTTATGGTCAATGTCCAGCAATATATAACCATAAATATGATGTTATCAGAGAATCATAAAATAGTTTGGGTTGGAAAGGACCTTAATGATCATTCAGCTCCAATCCCCCTGTCATGGGCAGGGACAAACTTCCACTAGTTCAGGTTGCTCAAAGCCCCATCCAACCTGGCCTTGAACACATCCAGAGATATGACACTCACATTTCCCCTTGTCCTAACAAAAAGTGCCTTTCCAGGTTTCTTGTAGGCCCCCTCTAGGTACTGGCAGGCTGCTATGAGGTCTACTCGGAGCCTTCTCCTGTCTAGGTTGAACAATTCTCTCCTTGTGTCTTCATAGAAGTGTTCCATCTCTCTGATCATCTTTGTGACCCTCTCTGGACCCACTCCAACAGGTCTGTCTTTATTGTGCTGAGGGTTCCAGAGCTGGATGCAATACTCCAGGTTATTAGACATAAGCTGAAAGGTGTGCATTACCTCCCTGATTTTGTTTATTTATGCATGTGGTGTTATGTTTGTGTTCTCTCAAGCAGAGTTTGGTAATGATGCAATGTGGACTCTCTCCAACATTTGAATACCTCCCTAACTCCAATAAACAGTCTTACATTTTCCTGCGGTCTGGTATCCTCCACAAAACAGCTATTGAATATGACCTGCCTCCAATTAACATGTTACTCTGAATCATAGCATCACGGCAAGAATCTAGTGAGCTCAGCTTTTATGGAGCTGAAGCTATCCTGCAGACAACACTGAGATTTGGCCAACATAAAAAGTGGGCAATGAAGACTTAGGGTGGAATTTGGTATTTCGAATTACTGCCATCTCCTATTAACATAGGAATCAAAGATCATAAACAAAACTCTGTAAGTGGACTGCTAAGTCCTAGAGTACCCATAAGGGTGCTGTGAGCCAAACTAATCACTTGCACAGTGATCCATTAGTTATAAGAAATATAAAATAGACGGCATAAGTAAGCCAAAGCTTCGGTTCTAACTCTACTCTGTTTTTCAGATTAAGCTCCTGCTTCCTTTTCACATGCTCTATAATCTTTCCTTACACTACATCTGTTAATGATTTTTACATCTTGTGTATTTTCTCAGCCTACTAAATTGTTTTTCAAGCGTGGTGCAAACTTCTAAAGTAATTAGCAGTTCCAGTCTGCATAGAGAGACATGAACAAAGGGAACACCAACACAAATTTGAAAGAGCAGGCAGGATATTTATATATGCTGGTAACACCCAAAAAGACATTTAAGGTTCATGGACTCCTTACATGGGACACTAAGCATTTAAAAATGAGATAACTTGTTTCCCAAAAGGTTAGCAATCTCAGACATCTGAGGGTTGGAATGATCCAATAAGCCAAGTCCCATTTCTCTTCAGTCTTAAAACAATTTGGCAGTGGTCTACTTCTTGCTCTGCTTTCAAGAGATTAGAATCACAGAGAAGTGGAGCAGATACTTAATTAAACTATTTCCCTTTTTACATAATTTTCAGTTCCTTCCCTCTTTCTGCATGTCTTTACCGCATAATATTATAACCCTTATTCTCCTACGTATTTCCTCCTTTTAGCATACAAATTCCCTTTCATAGCTCCATCCCAGGGTATCGTTCTAATTCTTTTCTCAGTACAGTTAAGCTAATAACAGTTTCACTGCCCTTCATGGAATGATCTGTTTCACAAGCAGAGTTCTATCTCCAGCTATAGGTGTTTTAATAATAACCAGGTAAGTACCCACTACATGGAAGTTCCCACAACACAGGTGACAGCCGTTCTAAGTGCCAACGCACAAGTTTCTGCTGTCTGGGAAATGCTTCTATGTTTGAAAACCCTAGGGTTACAGTAAAAATTGTCAGATCATGTAAAATTAAATTGTTCCTGTTATCATAAATCTAAGTTCCATGCACATTTGTTGTTAAAAGGGTTGAATCATATAGCCCAGTCTCAAAAAGATTGCCTGCAATACTGACACACCATAGCTCTATGGGAAGTTTACAGAGCTGTTATTTTCTTGGTTGTTTTCTAAATACATTGCAAACTAAAAATACTCCACTAAACATCCTCCCTCCAGCATGTTCTCCGCAAAGCCAATTCACCTGAAGTGTTCAAATTTCTATCAACAGGAAGCAATGACAAGTATGGCAAAACTGCAAGGAGCTATAACCAGATAAGAGCTTCTTTTAGTGGGTACACGCAACTGAGGAACTGTAGTAGCAGTCAGTAATGATTGTCACTTCTGATCACCATGGGAACCAAACAGAGGTCTACTCTGCAGAAAACAGATCAGCAGTGACTCACTGACTGCTTGGGAAGAATGATTATTGAGAACCACTAGACTCATGTGGGTGAAAGGGAACATAGACAGGGAACATACACTAGTGATGCCATTTCAACCATAGTCCAACACAGCAGAGACTCCTCTGCTAGATGTGCAGTGTGAAATCAATTAAATTACTACTTTGGCTTTGCATTCATTAAGAGACAAATTTCACTGTTATGTTTTTCTGCAGCCTCAATCTTGTGTGGACTCTTTGCTATGAGAGGATTTCATTTCTAGTGAATGATATCCTACCTGAGCTTACACCAGGTTTTATCAAGTCTTCTGCAACTCCCTTAGTGACATATTTAATGAGAGATTTAAACTATGTCAGATCCTCTAAACTACACCATGAGGTGCATGGCACACATGAGATGGGCAGTATCTCCACCTGGACTACCCAGACACCGAGAAGTAAGGTCCTTACAACCAAGCCCCTGGATTTGCACTAAGAAGAATGCAAAATAATTGCTGTTTCATCAATGTAATTCAAAGGAGCAGCTGTCTTTGAGGTGAAATTGTTTGTACAACTGGAATAAAAATTTGCAACCCAAACAAGATATTTGGACTGTTTTTCAGTTATGCGCAAACTGCAGTTTCAATCCTATGCTTTAATACTCCAGAGCTTTTCAAGGTACAGTTATATGAATCCAAGCATAATATTTCTGGGTTATTCAAAGAATCCCAAACCAGAGATTCTAAGATTTTACCATCTCAATCCACTGCCTTTGCTAAACTATTTTCACTGTCTCCTCAGCTCTGGATGGAGAAAGAGTGACAATTGCAAAGGAAACGGTATCACAGCCCCAGCAGTTCAATGTTTCTTCTTTACAAATTGCAGTACAAGATGTTTTGACAAAACCAAAGTATATCTCTTAATAATAACAACTCTGCCATTCAATGTCTCCCTGTGTTCTGTTCTCAATTCTTACATTCAACTATCATTTGAGTGCCTAAATATCCTGCAAGGATGCCATCGAAAGCACAGCTGGCAGCTGGTATAAAGGGTTTCTTTTGTGTTTCTCCTCCTAACAGAAATATGCATAGATTGTTAAGTTTTGAAAAAGCAGATATACTCATTTCTCCATGAAATGTCATGTGATTTTATTAACAAAGGCTTAAGAATTGCTACTCACCTTAGAGGAATTCTGATGAGAAGAAAATCAGTTCCCTAAGTGGAATTTGGCCAAGACTGAATACAATGTCCTGTCACACAGTTTCTAGATCTGTGGGTCCTCAGGAAAACAAAAGACAACAGTCTGCAAATCTAAGACAAGGTCATGGCCCCAGCTTTTCAGTTTGATGGTTACAGACTTGTACGTCATGAACAAATGTATATCTATTACAGAGTCTCAGGCCCATGAGACTGAAACCTTTGTCAGTTGATAAGTAAGCTTTTGAGATAGGAAAATGCAGAGGAACAAAAATATTAAGAAACTACCTCCCACACATTCAGAGGATGAATCATTAATGGGCCAATTCTGCAAAGTGCTCCACACTTCTCTGCACCTCTCCACAGGAAAAAACAAGCAATGACGTAAACTAAGAAAAAGCACCCTTTTGCAACTGTCCCACCACCAACTGTTAGGAGCTCTCCATTAAAGATCACCTCCTTCCCCGCCTTAGCCCACACATGGGGGTTCAGATACCAGCAGCAGAACACGTGATGTTTGCATTTAGCCCTGTCCACCTTTTTGATGATACTTCCCAGCAACTGAAGGACAGAAGCGGACAAATAACTGGGGAGATTATTGGCATTTGTTGTTGACTTTTCTAGCTCAACTACAATGTATCCTAGGATGACTGGTGTTTTTTCCACTTTGGGAAAGGCAATTGTGATCAAATCAGACACCGGCCTAATTGCTTTGTTGTAACTTGTGCTGTGCAAACCATTTAAACCATTTGTGGAACATGTGATGTGGAACCTATACCCTTATGCTATGGTAAGCAAGTGGGAAGCAAACCTGCATGTTTATTACTCACTGCTAATTAAGTTCTCATCAGCTTGGCTTGCAAGAACAACATTCTGCAGATTTAATCTGCAGACATTCATTCATACAAAGATATTTTAACACCACCTCATCTTCAAGCTTATTTCGTCTTAGCTCAGGGTTGAATGGGTCAAGAATGAGATAAATGTTTGTTTTCAGGAGCTGGAAACCCAAAATTGTTGCTAACTTAATTAGCAGATTTCTAGAGAATAGCAGTAAAAAATGCCATAAATACTTAAAAGAGGAAGAGCAAGGAATGTTTTCAAATACTTCTTTTTACAGGCATCACACCAAACAAAACTTAGTCTAAAGCCAGAGCTGCAAGTCACTGGAAATCATTGTCAATAGTTGTTCATTGGTCTTAATAGATATCAGTGAAATGGGGAATAATTTCAGGGTTCACAGCATTTCACTTCTTCCTATATGAAATTACTGGTTTGATTTTTTCTTTTAATTTTAGAAGTGGTCACTAATCTACAGTAACACATTCATGCGGTTTGGGTTAGGGCTCTTTGATTTATTTGTTTGTTTAAAGCATATTGCATACTGTGCCCTATTAAAAAAAAAGTTTGACTGAAGAATTTTGCAAAAGTCTTTAGTAATTTAAGTACTTCTTCAGCCATATGGAAGTACACATTCTATTTTATGTTCTGTGGTAAAACTACAGTTGCTATAAGCTTAATTAATTTTCAATCCTCCTATCTGCTATTTAATACAACAATTCACTACAGTAATAATAACTCCTATTCTTTTACAATTTGCCATACTGGAGATGCTTAGAGGTGAGTCAGGGATACAAAACTCTAATAGTGATCAAAAATTCTCTTCAGTTCAGGAGGATGCAGCATTGGAGTTTAGTCCCACTATCTCTGAAAATACTAACACTTTGTCCTTAGGTGAGGAAATGTCATAATATTACACAGAATGGAAGACATAACATAGTAGTTTGATTCATTAGTATTTTTTTCCATGTAATGCTTTATAGAAGAGATAAAGCTGAAGAAAATAAAAAAACCATGTAAATATTACAATCAAGTACATTGTTCTTATTTAAATACATTTCTTTGAGCAATATATTCTTAAAAGGTGAAAATTAAACAGTAATATTTGTCTCAGTGTATAAAAGTGACAGTATTAATTATAAAGAACCCAATGATCTTATGCTTATTTCATCTTATTCTTAAGTTTTCACAGCAAAAATATTAAAATTTGCACTGTTACCAAAAAGATGCAAAACTGTCAAATATATTATTCTGAAGTAAATTTAACAATTAATTTATAGGAACCTACCATAGGAACTATTGAGTGGACAGTAGTAATGGTTTTCTATATAAAATCTATCAAAAATTATTGGAGAAAATATATGAAGCGTAGCTGATGAAATCTGCAATATGGCCACAGAGAAATAAGTTGCAGATCATCAAAGTTAGCTCTTGTGCAGAAACATCCACCGTGAGTTCATTAATTTCATTTTTCACTGGAGAACAGCAGGTTTCCATAATGCAACCATCACAGGAAATTGATTTCAACACTGTACTTTAGCCTTTACCCGTAGTTGGAACTTGCAACAGTTTAGAATTTTTGGTGCTCTGATCTCTCTTGCTCTCCAGGAGGCTACGTAAATATAAAAATCTTCAGCACAAAGCACTCTCTCTAAAGCACTGGCAATCTGTCTTAGTAGAAGACTGTTCAAAAAGAGAATAGAACAAACAGATTTAGCTGAACTGGTAAAGCAATACTCTATACACAAACCACCAAACTAGGTCATCATTAGAAGCTGAGAAATTTGTGGCCTATGTCTTCCAGGCACACAAACTCATGAAGCTCAGAGGACTCTTCAAAGGTTCTCATCTATGTAAGACATGGACCTAATTAACCCACGCTCTGTTCATCATCCATGGATGGTAAGCTGCAACCCCCAGAAAGTGCTTCTGTCTTGCTCAGGTCAAGGGTGACAGTGTTCTTAACTTAGACAACTCTGCCAGGTTACTGAAATAAGGTGTGATGACAAACTGAAGGTCTCCCCGTATATGAGTTTTAACCATTCACGTGATTAAAGATCATCAGTGTATGCGTGTTCTGATCTACTAAGCCTGCTTCCAGCACCAGGAGCAGCCAGAACTATTTATGGCTCTTCACCTTCATTAGGAAAGGGTTCTCCTTCCTATGGAAAATATTGGCCGCTTTATGATTCTCCCTCTCCCCACTGGCTAGACACCAAACCAGTTCCCTTCTGACATTTCTCAATTTTTATTTAGTTCATATTCCAAATGGAAACTTAGCTTGTTTTATTTTTATTCAGACACGAACTTTGCAAATGACTTTTTTATTTTTTTAGTTAGTTAGATTCTCCCATAGCAAGAGGAAAGCTCCAGTGAGTTATTTAGTGGGTGCCTCACTTTGGTCCTCAAGGTCCTCCCCAAAATAGAGATGTTTTCTAACTGCAACCTACTAATCCCTGGGAAAAGCTTTGTCTCTATAGATGCTGATCGACACACCACTGATGCACCTCACCTCACGTGAGAGGTCTTAATGTCGCTGCAGGATTAGCTGTGGTGTGGCTGAAGGTGTACAAAAGGACATTTGATTTCTATTCATTCACAAACAGGGTAGCATGGAGCTTCCCCGGTTCTCACTTCTCAACAAGAAGGTGAGTTTACCTGCTTTTCAGCTTACATCTGCACTACTGAGAACTGATCCCTGGTCCAGCCTTTAGAAGAGTTATGCCGCAGCTGGAGAAATAAATGGGTGATTCCCAGACCACCTGAGAGCAACATAGGGAGCACTGCCGCCTTGTTTCTGTTCATCGAATACATGCCAAGCATATAACATTAATAAGACATACTGTACCTCCAGTGTCTGGGTCTTGATGTGTTTATTTCCTTCTAATCTTAATTAGAAAACAAAAAGTAAAGATGGTTAAAACATTGTAACATATCACTAATTTAGAACACTGTTTAGAAAAAATATGCAACAAAGCTACTACTGTTCCAAAGCCAGTTAAAATTACTACGGTTAATAGTGTTATTTTTCTTCATTTTTTTGTTTTGCAGCAAATTTTGGAACCATCAGTCAGTGACTAAACTGAATGTGACAGCAGCATTTTGTTGTACTAAATCTAAACAATTATTACATGATTTCATAAATATATGTTTATGACTTGTCTATTGAGTACCTATAAGCCTAATGCTTTCTCCCAATGTTCAAAAACATCACATGGAGAAGAAACAGTTTGCACTGGGTTTCATATAAGAACAGAAATAAACCTGAAAGCAAGCACTCACTAACTGTTATTACTGGAATTCACCACAATGCAAGTAAACACCTTCAAAACTAAAAATAGCTCTGAGGTTCTGCAAGTACATTTATCACAGCCTCTTACTCCTAACAGGGTTTTGTTTTCTTTGAATTCTCAGAGCACTCAGAGTGTAGAGAAGCTGTTCAGAAGACAACGTACCGCGTTGCCAGCATCTGCTCTAAGCTCCTTCTGCAGAAGTGAGTTAAAATTTAAATAAACGGGAACAATCACTTTAACTACTATAAATAGCCCCACTGACTTCAGAGGCTCCAAGGCTAGCCAGTCTGTCTGAAATAATAATTGATTTTCAAAGGAAACACATCCTGCTAGATAAACCAAGAAAGCAGCAGAAATGTAATACGCAACCTTCCAATACCTTTCGGTGCAGCTTTTGTCTGACTGGAAACCATGGCAGCCGCGTCCGACGGCAGGCCAACATACACACCACCATAGTTCCTAATTTGAAGAAACAATTTAAGATACATCAAAGCCTAATTCTAACACTTCTCCCTACAGCATTGACACCACACAGTAGCATTACAAAGACAATGGGTGGTCAGCGAGGAGGGCACCTCTGCACAAGCATCATCAGAGGAGCCCTCGTTTCCCATGGCTGTGGGAAAAGTGTATATTAAGTGCCACGTGCTTACTAATACAGTGCAAGGCAAAAAAACCCTGAGGCTAGCTGTTACTCTTAAGAGTGACCCAAGCAAGGTCCCACTTGTGAAAAGAGCTATTTTTCACAGCATCATAGAATCACGGAATGGTTGGGGTTGGAAGAGACCTCTGGAAAACATCTAGTCCCATCCTGCTGCTGAAGCAGGTTCACCTAGAGCAGGTTGCACAGGATCACATCCAGGCAGGTTTTGAACCTCCAGAGAAGGACACTCCACAACCTCTCCGGACAGCCTGTTCCAGTGCTCTGTCACCCTCACAGTAAAGAAGATTTTGCTTGTGGTCTTGTGTTCCAGTTCGTTCCCATGTCCCACACCCTATTGCTGGGTCCCACTGAAAATAGTCTGCCCCATCCTCTTGAAACCTGCACGTATAAGCATTCATGACATCCCAAGTTCTTAATATTTTTTATTAACTCCCAACTGTGTTGTGACAATAAACCCCACTAGCCCAGCCTCTTCTAGTCACTGAATACATCCAACTGAACACAGAGCCAATCTGATAGCAACGTTCAATGCTGGGACCACTGAAGCACCTCGCTTCAAATAATACACACCAATTAAAAAGCACTTTGGCCTCTCGTTGTATCCCTGTGCTTAGGGCTACACTTGGAGAAAACTTACAGTAGGAAGGAGGAAGAGGGTGTTAGATACCTTCACAGCCCAACCCTCTCCCCTTCATGGCCTTGCAAAGTGTATTTTCTGGCTCCAAGGCCTGTATGAAAAGCAGGGACTGATGCAAGGAGGTGAAAAACTGGGTCCTTAAGAGCCTCTGCCATGCCTGGAACTACTTGCAGAGATTCCCATTATGCTGCTCTGCCCTGTCGGGTGCCAAATTAATCACACCTCCTCCAGCCCCTGGGTCTCTGAGATCATTTCTGATTTGTTTGATAGTAGAGTCACACTTCCTTTGATTTCCAGACCCCTGGAGATCTCCCACAAGTGGCAATGCCATCTTCTGTGGTGAGGCTGGGTGAAGGCAGAGGTCACTGGCCCTTATCAAGCACATCACTTACACCTCTGAGATAAAGTTCTCCCCTCCCCAGCTCACTAACAAGGTGGGTGGACTCATTGATACTGGACTCTGAAAGACTGTGAGAGATTCCCTACTCTCTTTTTTTTTTTTTTCTCTGCTTTGGTAGTCTTGGTGGCAATTAGGAGGAGGAAAGGAAGGATGTACATCTGATGGCAGAACTCACTGCAGCCTATTGCAAATAAAGCCAGTCTTAGTAGATGACATACCTCCTTTTGTCCTCATCTGATACGGATTCTTCTGCTCTGTAATACCAAAAAATATAAAATACATTAGCAGATTGTTTCTTTCATATACTCCATCACCACCTGTGTACATCCAGGAGCGAGGGAAGAAGGGGATTATTACTGATCCCAGTTTAATTCAGGTCATCCACAATTCAATAAAGTACTCACACAGGCACAAAAAAAGTGAGTTTTCCAACCTAATGTACAGAGGAGGGATTGAGAATAGATGCAGTTTAGTTTTCATGACTCCCCTCCAGCAATGCCTGAAAGCAGGTTTGGGAACTGAAACAGGTAAACTAACACTTTCCCTGAGTGTGTTGCCACACTGCTCCACACATATCAAGAACACAAAGGCTCTACACATTAGAAGAATCAGTCTTGGCAGCTAATCCACCAAAAGAAGACAGGAGGGGACTGAGCATCCATGCCAGCCTGGGAATGAGGATGAAGAAAGATAAATTTTCACAGTAGCTGCACCAAAAGATGTTACAGAGCCTCTTCAAAATGAGGTACTGCGATTCCTGGAGTCAGAGTTGTTTGCAAATCAAGTAATTGTTACTAATCCTTTATAAACGGGCAATTACTTCTTTTTGACATTTGGGGTAAAATCACAGGTCAGTCTGTAGGTTCTTAGGTAATCACTGAGGTTTGACTCAAATACTGTCCAGTATAGCAAGGGGATAAAATAATCAGCAACAGCCTAAAGGAAAATGTAGTATAGAAAAGATAAATATATTATTCTTATTCCCTGAGGGTACAGTGCCTGCGCTGCAGTCTCAGTCTGTGCCTCAGCATCAGTCTTCACACAAATCACTCACCCACTTTTTATTAAATATTTGGACTTGAAGCTCTGCTTGCATGTCTGGGTATGGATCAGGGCAGCAGCTGCATTTTAGCTTGGACTGCAACCTACCAACCTAGCAGTAAAAATAGAGGCAAGATAGCATGAGTACTCTTAAAACACCAGACATCCTTCACTCCTTCCCTGGGGGGCAACTGTGACAACTGCCCAAGGAGGAGTCTGGTACTGTAGCTAAGGGATCCATGAGATGTGGCCACAGTGGTGTGCAGGGAAGGTTGCAAACACAAAGAGGGCACCAAAACCCAAGGAGGGCTTCACTGTGGAAATGTTCGTACACAGGCTGTTCATGCCTCTTCTGAATATTCCTATTGAAGGACCAATTCCCGGCACTACAGGGGCAAGTCAAAAATGCTCCCCACCATGAGCTGATGCATGAATTTCTGATCTGCTCCCTAGATTATAAGACTGAGAGCTGGCCTTTACCCAGCATTAGGGCGAAATCCATTCTGTAGCCTTGAAAGGCATTTCTGAACTATGATATTTAACAATAACATATGACATTTCTTATTGTAATTTATTTATTCTAAGAGGTAGATGTGCCTACTGTTTAATCAGCAGGGCTGTATGCCGTTACAGACCCCTGAAGTCAATGGCATTTTGGCCCAAAGAACAGAGAGCTCACAGCAAGATGCAGCCTCAAATGCAAGAAAATGCCCCTTAAAGCTCCATCAGCACTGTCCTGAGAGGGTAGCAAATGCCTTAAAAATAATGCCACAAGTTGAACATCATCTTACACTTATCTTATAAGCTTCAGAACATTACAAACTATCCCTTCTGTGTTACCACAGCGAATAAGGGTACGCAGGTCCTTGTAATAGTTAAAGCTTGGGGTAGATTTAAGCAAGATGCCATTTGCTAAATGATATTCACGCAGGGCATAGCACTGAGTGGGGTGAGCCTCCTTACCTGCTGCCTTTTTCTACATCTTACCACTCGAGAGCAATAAACTTCTCCCTGGAGTGATTAGTTCCATTTCAGAAGGCATCTCGCATCTCCTCTGATTCCACACAGCCTGTGCCACCTTGCAGTCCTCACATACATAGCCAGAAAAATTCAAATATAACTTTCCTTGAGGACTGTGAAGCTACTGTGTCCTAGTATGGGCTAATCCCAGATGAAGAAAGTAGAAAGCCCATGTATATCAGTGGGTAGAAATAAGACCTGTATTTTTAGCAGAAAAAAAAAAATTGCAACAGTTTAAGAAAGGGACTTTGGGTATCAAAAGATCACAAACAATCATTTCTGTTGAACCAACTGAGTGTGCCACAGGATTGATTTTCTCACACAACTGGACACATTTTCTAATTTTCTATAATCCAGATTAACCATTTTTCAGAGAAAAGAATTCTTTAAAAGCACTGGCAACTACATGCAGCACTCAAAGCCTCTAAAATGGAGCTGTAAGAACAATAACCAATATTGTCCAATAGGAAATTAATGTCAATGTTTAAAAAAGAAAGCTCCTACTTGGGAAGACAGCTGTTCTCTTGTGTTCTAGAAATGTTTTGTAATCGTGTATCACTGGACCATTACTGCCATCCTATCACATAAACAAATTATTCAAGTCTATGACTAAGCAGACTAGGTTTTCTTAAACATTTTGTTTTCTTCCTTTCCTTCCTTTGCCTAATTTTGCAATACCTTTTCCCTAAATGCACAACAGTAAATATAATCTAGGATTGCACAGGCCACAGCTCTCTGGCTGGGGGATGACTAGCTGCAATCTGTTGTAGCCCTGACAGGAAAGAGGAGGTGAGCAGGGACAAAAGGAATATGGAACTGGGTGGCGGGGGGGGGAGAAAAATTCGAGTGATGGCACAGAAATCCCTTTCCAGGAACTCCTTTCTAAGCAGCACAGGAAGGAGTGCACTCCAGCTGATGCATTTATGCACATTCAAACACCTCTTGCTTTCATACACTGTAGCTTAAGGCCCCTATTTTGAAAGGTGCCCACTAATTTCACATGTTGCAATGTCCAGGTGATAGCTGAGCCACAGGGGTAGACTGTGTGACCATGGGTGGCTCTGGTGAGCAGAGCTACAACAGCAACACGGGACCACATGGAAATGAGAATGGAAAGAAGTTCCTCTTGTTTCAGCAGTGCTCCCATTGCCACATTTGAATGGCAAGGTATTGGCAGTAGGGGAAGTACCATAAGGGCGGCTTCTGTGAGAAGTTGCCAGAGGCTTCCTCCACGTCCACAAAGCCATTGCCAGCTGGCTCCAAGACGGACCCATCATTGGCCAAGGCTGAGCTGGTAACTGATGGTGGTAGTGCCTCTGGGATAACGTTTTTAAGGGGCAGGGGGGAACGGAATGCATAGGAATCTGCAGCCAGAGAGAAGAGTGACAGTATGTTAGAGAAACAACCCTGCAGACGCCAAGGTCAGGGACGGAGGAGTGGAGAAGGCGCTCCAGGCACTGGGGCAGGCTGTCCCTCTGCGGCCCATGGAGGTTGACAGTGGAGCAGAAAACCATCTGCAGGCCAAGGAGGACCCCACACCAGAGCAGGTGGATGTGCCTGAAGGAGACTGTGATCTCGTGGACAGCCCACACTGGAGCAGACTCCTAGCAGGACCTATGGGTCCATGGAGAGAGAAGCCTATGCTGGACCAGGTTTGCTGGCCTAAATTGTGACCCTGTGGGGGACCCATGCTGCAGCAGTCTGTTCCTGGAGGTCTACACTCTGTGGAAGGGGCCCACGCTGGAGCAGTCTTTGAAGAACTCCAGCCCATGGGAAGGACCCACGTTGGAGAAGTTCATGGAGAACTCCCTCACATTGGAGGGAGCATGGGAACATGCTGGAGCAGGGGAAGAGTGTGAGGAGTCCTCGCACTAGGACAAAGAAGAAGCAGAGACAACATGTGACGAACTGACCACAACACTTATTCCCCATCTCCCTGTGCCACTTGCCAGGAAGGAAGTAGAGAATTCAGGAGTAAAGTTAAGCCAGGGAAGAAGGGAGGGGTGAGGGAAAAGTGTTTTAAGATTTAGGTTTTATTTCTTGTTATTATACCCTGATTTGATTGGCCATAAATTAAATTAATTTTCTCCAAGTCGAGTCTGTTTTGCCCATGACAGTAATTGCTGAGTGATCTCTCTCTGTCCTTATTTCAGCCCATGAGCATTTTGGCATTTTGTTATATTTTCTCTCCCCTGTCCAGCTGAAGAGGGAAGTGGATAGAGCAGCTTTAGTGGGCACCTGGCATCCAGACAGCATCAACCTACCACACTACATCCCCCAGACTCACCAAGAGAGTATGGGGATATAAGAGTCCAGCACATCCTCCCTCTCTGCCTCCAATGCATGTCTACCTTTTTATCAGGCAAGAGCTACTTGACATAAAAATATCTATAAATACCTCCATTTACAGAGTCTTCCATGCTAGGATAAGTTCTTCTGCACCAGGAATAGAAGCCAAAAGAAATTTAACAGTCTGATGTGCTTTGCACTGATCTGCTGCTATATCGCTGCATCTTCCTTTAGATGTTGTTGACATGAGCTGCAGAGGTACTGAGAGCACATTTTTCAGCAGGTAGTACAGGTGGAATCTCGTAGACAGTAGGCAGATTTAACAGCAAATTCTCATAACAGCATTCTATTTCCAGCCAGAATAAATGTTTCTTTTGGTAAGGATTTGTCTATCCCAAGAGGTTTCCTGTCACCTTCCTAAGTCTGAAAAATATACTTGGTTAAACTGTCAACTTTTACATCCATCAGTCCTAGGTCTGTTTGATGGTAAAAGAAGCTGCCATTTTTCACATAATATTTTAAATCTCAAATGACAGGCATTTGCATTAATTTATTCCATCCAATTTTTCCTTACCTCAGTTTTTACAACTCTGTTCATGCTGAGCATTACATAGACTCTTTCTAGCCATGCTCAGTAGTCCCATCAGAAATGTTTCACTAAACTTTATACAAGAGACAGACTACTCCTCAGTTTCTCAGCGTTTCTTGGGAATAAAGGCCTTTCATTTGTATTTGATGGATTTCTTTCCAATATTTTGAAAAAGGATTGAACTGCTGTGTCCTTTCCTTCCAATTGTTACTAATCCTCCCTTGAACTTAGCCACATTCTGAATATAACAGACACTACGTTAGATTCTAAGCAGCCCTCCTATATCTAAGCTTTTCCAGTTAGCAATGACGTACTTCTCTGTATTAATGGGGCAGGAGCATTGGCTAAGCTGGCTAACAGATTCACGATTGATTTGAGGGTTGGAGTAACAGGGAGAGATCACATTCCCCAGTCATACATCCTTCTTGTCACCATATGGCCCTCAGTCTCACAGCACTTCGCACAGAAAGATCATATCATCCCTGTCTTACTAGTGGAGAAACTCAAGGTCCAGAGGACAAAGCAACTTCCCTGTGGTCACCTGGGAGGGCTCAGAGCAGGATCCAGCCCTCCTTCCTCCCACCCAGCTGCTCACTCCAGGAGATGCTAGTGCCTTGGCAATGAGTCACGGTCAAGAAATGAGAAATTTCTTGAGTTAGAATAAACAGATTCTGTACCCTGAAGTACAGCGTAAGTAAAGACACATCTAAACAATTTTGTGGATCAGGGTTGATACAACTGAAATTTAACAGCAAAATGGGCAGGGGCAAAAGTTTTTTTTTATATAATCTTTAACTGATAAAATTGAAAAGATGTAAAATAAGAGCTTGTGTGGATCTATAACGTTAGTTAATATAAATCTGTTCATTTCTAGGAAACTAAAATAGTTTTTCTGGTATTTTACTATGTTTGTAAAAATCCACTGTTGAACATTCAGATTATTGATTTAGGACTTTTGGGGTTACCACTGCCATTCCTTATTAACAGACCTGTGTTTCTAATGTCTGATGAGAAGACTCAACCCTGCTATTATTCACACAAGTTGTTTGGCTGGCTCCACTATAATTATCTGAATGACTAATGGTTCCAGGATTGATCCTTTCACATTGTTGAAGTCTGCACTAGTAATTAGTTTTTTCTAAGTTATCCCCATTCTTTTTTTGAAACTTAACAGATGATTTAACACCAATAAGTAGGATTTTCCCAGTTTAACTCCTAAAGCCTGGCCCTACAAAAGCTTACACACACATAAACACGGCTCTACATATTCACATGCCTTTAAGTATGGTAATGTGCCTACTAAATTCATAATTCAACAGTGCTTGCAATTTTGAAATTTGAAACTACTGGAGCATAAAGAGAAAGATGTGGTTCTAAGTCAGTGCCTTAAACTATCCAAATGGAAGAACAAAAAAAGGCCCTAAATAAATTAAAAACAGGTTTTTTGTATATATAAAAGTGCTGAGGGCATGGATGCTGCAGGCTGCATAAAGAAGAGGTTCCTCATAATCTTGCCTTCAGTAATTTATTTATTACCTGACACTACAAATCCAGGAAACAGACCACACGGATAACACAGATCTCAAAAATATCTGTGACAACAGTGTTCATCTGCCAAGTGAGACCTGTTGTTAGTTCTCATCTGTGCTCCATAATAGCAAGGACAAGTCTTTTTAAGCTCTTCTCTCCACTTGTTTATGTGACTTGACACATAAACAAGCCCTCCTTTCTACACTAGGATTCCTCTAATTAGAGTAGTTATTCTAAATGAAGTAAATAGAACTGGAGAATGTTCCTATTGCATGACAACAAAATATTTCACAGGTCCCTCAGTCTCAAACTCTAGCAGCAAATACCAATTATATGAAGTAGAAGAAGACAAGACCTCAGGAGGACTTCTTTAATGTTTCCTTTGCTAGGAAAATAAATTTATGTCTGAATAAAGCTGTTCCTGCACACTTCTGCATCAGGAAATGAGAAATGGCCTGAGAAAGGATGATCTTTTGCTGCTGCTTTTCTGAAAATCAGAAGTTGGCAAGAGGCAGCAGGACAATAGTGGGTCAGATCTTCCACATTTAGAGAAAAACAGGATGGGTAGGGCTGCTCTCTGCTACTCAGCATCAAAGATAAGAAAGAGAAAGAGGAGCCAATAGATATGATCTTCAATGTGGAAAACATCTAGAGAAGGTGGGTACTTTGAAAAGGAAGTCTGGATGGTTTACCAGCTCTTCTACAAAGAAGGAAAATTTGCCTTCATGGCTCTTTAAATCTCTCAGAGGGCTTGGTGTAAATTTACGTGGTCGCTTCATACAATGACATGGCCTTTGGAAAAAGACATACTGATAGGTGACAGGGAAGTGTAGTCTGAAGTAACATGACCACCTCTGGGAGACAACTCTCAACAGAGAAAAGACATTTCTGTTAGAGAAATCAAAAGGGAAGGAATCTGTAGAAAAGTAAACAAGACATGAAGTTGTTTTGTGGAGATGGAAGCTGTCACTAAAGACAATAAACATCTAGTGGTGTTGATTATATGTTAGAAACAAGATGAATCATGTATGACCTAATCTAATATGAGGCTAGCAGGACTGAAGATAAGTCCAGGGTTACGTACTTGAAAGGGCAGAGTAAATACTTACACATCTTTAGTAGTCCCTGTGGCACCTAGAATAAAAAAAAAAGAAGTGCATGTTTACAAGATAATGGCATAATCCTCTAAACCAACCAACAGTGTAGGAAGCATTTTTCTGGCTTTCTGTCCTACACAACGCCGAAATAGGAACAGGAATTTTCTGTTGTTCCTCATGATTGTCTACTTTATCCTTAATGACTACCTATATTACCCATTAAGACTACCATGCTTAGATCACGGCCACATTCTCAGTGGGTGAAAACTATGCTACTGTGGGCCAATGCCCAGCTGCAGTCAATCAGGATCAGAGCAACATAAGATAAAATTAATCTTCATGAATTTTGTATGCTTCACTTTACCCAGTCTTCTGGTGGCTTTGACCGCTATAAAGTTACCACAACTAACCAAGCACTTACTCCTGAATGCCTGTTTATTTTGCTGTTTGATTCAGTTGTAGATTCAGCACTACATGCATAAAATGCTGCTCCATTCTTCCTGCCAGATAAATAAAGTTTTGCAAAAAAACTAGACAGAACTAATATAAACATTGGGACACAATCCATTCAAAAACCCAGGCAACTAAAGAGATCAAGCACCCCTTAATTCAACTTGCTATTTAACAAAAAAAGCAAAAACCAAAACCTACCACCTGGCTGCCTGATCTCTTTGATTTGTTTTTTGGTTTTTTTTTTGGTGACTCAGACGCTACTTGCTGGGAGAGGAACATTCACTCAAGTACTTTCCTGTTCCTCTCAAGTTATTAATGCCATGTTACTATTGCTGGTATATCATTCAGCTGAGTAACCAGCAAATTATCCCTTCTATTAATTACACAAGCTAGGGTAGACACTAGAAAACCTTTCACTTCTCCTTTTCCTCTTCCTCTCAGTACTTAGCTGGAAGAGGTTACCTCATCACTCTTGAAGAAACTACAGTTGTCAATCCAAAAGATTTTAAGGGTTTGGGGGTAGTTGGGGGTTTTGTCAGCCATGGCACTTCATTTCTTGTAAAACTTTGCTGCTGAAAAATATCCATGAATAGCAAATATCTTTCTTTTCACTCTGATGTGTAAGAATATGCCTTCTGCATCCTTATTTTAAATGCAGAGAGGAAGAAACAATCCTGCAAGACCTCCCAGCACTGTCTACCTGAATGGATGGCCTGGATGGCAGCGAAAAATCTTCCTTTACTAACTCTCAAACATAACATCCTATGACTTGACTATCCCTCCTTTTCCCAGCAACAACATAGAATAGACTTGTATAACACTGTACACATTTCTTTCCTCAATATTGCTTCCAGAGCCAGTAAAATCTCAGTACAGCTGTACATATCAGCAGAAACTCTTAATTAAGCCGGAGGGAGTACCTCTGTGCAAAATAAGCTCAGGCCCTCACCTTAAAACTCTCAGCTTACTGAGACTTTTTGGTTTTATAGGCATGTCCACATAGAAATACATATAAACCCTCCAAATTAATAGTGCCCAGGCGGAAGGTTAGCATTGCAGGGCTGCACACAGGCTCAATCTCAGCTGATGTAGGGAAATGCTTCCTGCTACCAAGGCTGGTTCATCCAGAGTCAGCTCAGCTATGTACTGCCTATACTGTACTGTGGGCATCACTGTGCATCTAGACAGAACCTTGGCATCAGCAACACCTTAGATAATGTATGTTTTGAAAAGCCTAGCTCCAGTGCTGTAGCTAGCAGGGTTGTTTCGTTTTTTTCAGAAGAAACCATTCCTTTGCAGCGCCTACCCTGCACCAGAACCATGATTTTCTCATTTTCTCAACCTAAGCTCACTGCAAACAAACTCAGTTTCTCCAAATGGTTCATGGTCCTTTGTGAGGCCTTTGCCGAGCCTTTTCTGAGTCTGAACTGAGGTCTCAGTGCTTTAGATTCTTATTTGGATGCCTTCCTTGCAGGAAGTACACCAAAAATAAAAAGTGTTTAACAAACAAACTGAAATCTTGGTTGAATGAGAACTATGTGCCTACAGCACCGCTACATTTCCCAGTGGAGATGCTGATTTCCAATCACCAAGCATGCCTCACTGACATGCCCATGTTCAATGTCATACCTGACTTCAATGCATTACGGCATGCATACATTCACACTCTGGGGACAGGAGCTGACTCTCAGACCCATCAACTTGGGCTTCATGTAGAGCTATTAAGCTATGAACCTGCATTCAAAACCAGAGATGCGTCACCAGCATTCGCACCTGGCAGCACTTGTTTCCTTTGAATACTAGAGAGGGTACCACTGCTGAAGAATACCGCATTTTGAAATGCACCTCACACAAAAGCATTGAGAACCAAGTATGATAAAACCAAACTCACTTTTTAAAAGGTCGCTTTTCCCTATTTATAATAAATAAATACATATATACATAAACAAATAAACAAATAGTTTGCTTTGTACTGTTTGTATAAGCACAAAGAACCAAATTATCCTCACTTCATTGATGGGATTCCGTTGATTTCAGTAATGTTATTTCTCATTTCCACTAGCGAAAGCGAAACAAAAGTTGGGTCCAAATTCACTTGAGTACCACAAAAGTATCTGAATATAGATCAGAAAGTATTTCCAGTTCACAAGCATTTTTCTTCCTAGAAAATTTCTGAACTTGAAAATGAACATCACTTCAGCTAGGTGGCCCATAAGCATCTCTATGTAAAAAAAACGTAAGGTTTTCCTCATTAGGGAGCCTGACAATTCCTTATAAGTAGATTTTGCTACACAGGGAACCCAATAACATCCCAGTTTGTACAGATGTGTTTGTCCAACCCATTCACCCTCACCCCTGTTACTTCACTGACATATTTCTTAACTCTTCCTTGTTTAATGAGTGACACATTATTCCATAGCCACTCAAGTTCCTCCTCCAAGAAGTTCAGCCAAAGAATCTTGTTTACTACTGATTCACAAACAGTGCATAGCTGTTCCAAAGCAGCAAGGCTCAGTGTTCTCTTAACCATGATGTTTTAGATAAACGGCTTGACTAAAGCCTCACATAGTTGAAAGCCTGTCCATTTTTTCCCACTATATCAGCTTGCCTAAAAAAAGGCAGCACTTGATCCTACAAATGTTGTCTCAGTTGGCTCACGTTGGTTTGGTTTTCCAAAACCTGCCTAACCTCAGCAACAGACTGAGGGGTAGCCAGGGTAGCTGCGTTCACAAAAAACAGGCATTACTGAGTTATCCTGAATGACCTTGATCTGCAGAGTCAGACCATGGAGCATTCTGGCATTTTAGAGCTGCAGGAGGAGAAGAAAGAGTACACACTGCAGAATAAATGAGTCTCATTCAGCCATACATCGTTCTGAGCCCAAAGTGATTATAGAAGAAAAGCATCCTGTCTAGAGTAGTGGAGCTGTGATCCCTCAAAAAAAAACCCCATAGTGTTTAAACATCCACAAATGAATAAGGGCAAGAACGTATCCCAGGGCATCTTCCATTCTGTGAGAGGGGGTTTCACACTTTGAAAACAACGGCAGCTTGTGACTGGCAACCCTGCAGGATTTCAGTAAATGCAGGACAAATGCAAAAGATGGTTGAAAGAAACTAATAGTCACAGTCGATACTCCTCTGTGCCAAGAAATGCATCATGAGTGAACACAGAAGGCAGAAATTTCAGAAAAACATAAAAAAGCACGAGAGGCAGCCACTTACAAGAAGAAAAACATGGATACAAAAAATGATACTATCTGACTTTAGAGCAGATTACCAAATGTTTTGCCATTAATTTTTAATGAACAATCTCGTACAATATTGTCTTGCAAATACTTCAAATTGTTACAAAAAGTAAATGAAAACCTCACAACTACACATACATGCGTGCAACAGTTAAGATAACAAATGAGTTTTCTATTGCAGACTCCTTTCTCATTTGTTCTGAAGACAGCAATACATTGGAACCAAATCCTAACATCAATGAATTTATTCTATTTATACCCCAGTGCAACCAAGGACAGAATTATATCAATTTACTTCAAATTGATTACTTCTTCAACTCATCAGGTGGCAGTTCTGTATATACACTTGACCTGATCAAACATTAATTTTAAAAACCAGTTTGGTTTTAAATAGAAAGTCAGGATGGTTTCCTAGGCGTTCCACCAAACTTGAAGTTAATAAATCTGTTTAAACTTGGTGTGAAAGTTGTGCTGCCTCATAACTCGGCTGCATTTGAAGCTTTCCATAGCTTCTCTGTATATTTAAATTAAGGCTAGACTGCCAGCCTCTACCAAGTACCATAATTTAAGGCGCTGTCATTGCTACTACAATTGACACAGAAAGGAGGAGGCAGTTAAAAATTGCTACTGAAACAACACTAGAATGAAGGGAAATGCCTTCACTCAAAAAAAAATGTAAATTAACATTTAAGGGCATATTTTTAAAACGCATAAAAAAAAGAAGAGCTATTTTGGAGCTTCTAAAACACCAGGAAATACCATGAAATAAGGATACATAAAATGAGGTAACAAAACATCTGGAAAATAGTAACTTGCTAATAAAACCTTCTATGGGTAATGGGAAATTTAAAAAATAAGGATAGTCCATAGTTAACTCACAAAATAGCTACATGATTTAAGAAGGATGTGTATACATCAGTTTACTTTGATCACAGAAGGTGCCATTTCTCAATTGAGGAGCCTTTTGTCTGATGCTCTGGAAGGAAAATTTAAACTCTGAGTTATATTGATGTTCTGAAGTACTGTACCACAGACAGAAATGTTATTCTAGATCATGTTTATTAGTTTAGATCTCGTAGACCATAGGGCTGGTAGCTCCTCTGATGTCATTCTAACCATGCAACAGAAGCTAATATCATTAGCTGAGCTATCATTGCATATACTTCTGCGTAGGAAAAATCAAGCTAGGCTACAATATCAAGGTAAGAAAATGGGGACTGGCGTAACACGTCTAATGTATTATGTGAACTATGCTACAATATTATCCATAGTCATACAATTTGACTGAGAGCATTACAGGTTAATTATATGCTATGTGCCTAAAGCTTTGACATTATCGTCTGTACAATAATCATAACTTTAGCACTAAAGAAGTAGTCATGCTGTGCAAGCCACAAAATTAATTTGTATTTACACAGTACTCACATCTTTTAGGAAAATATTGAGTTACACTTTCCTTAAGAACTCTATAATTCCTATTAAAAATGGTGCATCTGCTTCCCCTAGAAAAATAGCTCCGTTTTTATTAGATACACTTTGTAAGGAATGCAAAATGGAAAAAATAAATAGTAGACAACTGATTTCTTTTATTACCATTGTTGATTATTATAACACCACAGACTGCATAATTTCTGACTGACAGTGGTGAAAATGAGAATAGAATTGGACCTTTCAAACCTGTATTTGCTTTGGAAAGGTCTCTCTGGGCAACAGTAATAATTCCATTATACTAATTGTATGTTCTACATAGCATGGTTGGTTTTTACCTGCGCTAAGCCATTGGAGATCTGTGGACTACTTTTAAAGAGTATGTAAAAGGCCACCATGAAACGTAAATTGAAATGTGCTATGAGGTAAGTTAAACTACTGAAGGGGCTGTACCTTCAGGAAAAACAATTAGTGAATCTACAGGCCAAAACCTGTTGAAAATAGCTGCCTTTAATGCAACAGCAGACACATCTCTGCCTTTAAACAAAAAAACCCCAAACTTTTAGTTCAACGTAATTCACTAAATACTACCACTGTCAGATTTAGTCTATTTGACATTTATCCATTTGTATCCTGGTACAAGTTCCACAGAGTGGAACGTTAATCGAGAAGCTACTACAAAGGGTCTAATAATCAAGTCAAAATTTTCCTCTGAACTTCTCTGATACTTTTGCCCAGCAAACAGAAATGGATGTGAATAAGCATCATCCCAGCAGTATGAAGCTACGTTGGTCATATACCAAAAAAACTTTAAGTTTAGTGGGTAAACCAGCAACACATCACACAAATGCGCATACATGCATACAACTTGGAGAAGGCATCACCATTCACACTCAAAGATACACCCAGTTCTTCAAATCAGAACTAGCATGACCCGAGGCACCATGGAAGCACTGGATAAAGTAAGTCAAAATGGTAAGGGATGGAGACCCAGTAATTCTAACTGGACCAGCCACTACTTTGTTGTGTATTTTGAAGAGGTTATGAAGCTTACAAGTCTTACGAGGAGCGGCTGAGGGAGCTGGTGTTGTTTAGCCTTGAGAAGAGGAGGCTGAGCGGAGACCTTATTGCTCTCTACAACTGTCTGAAAGGAGGTTGTAGGGAGGTGGGTGCTGGCCTCTTCTCCCAAGTGACAGGGGACAGGACAAGAGGGAATGGCCTCAAGCTGCGCCGGGGAGGATCAGAGTGGATATCAAGAAAAGATTTTTCACAGAAAAATTCATTGGGCACTGGAACAGGCTGCCCAGGGAAGAGGTTGAGTTACCATCCCTGGAGGTATTTAAAAGATGGGTAGACGAGGTGCTCAGGGACATTCAGGGACATGGTTTAGGAGCATATAGGAATGGTTGGACTCGATGATCTAAGAGGTCTTTTCCATCCTAGGGATTCTATCATTCTGTGATTCGAACCTACCAAGTGCATCTGAAAGACGGATGTTGAAAGAGGTGGCAATGTTTGCCAAGTGCAGTTAGAATGTGAAATGATTGAGAAATGCTCATATTTATAATTATTTGGTGAAAGTCCACTTATTAATTTCCATATACTTTCCTTTTTTTGTGGGGACTGTGGGGAAGGAAGAACAGAACAGCACCATCTTCCCTGACCCCGTCTCTTTCTAAAATAACAACAAACAAATAAGGGAGCCGGCTGGACGCACCAGCCAGCGGCACGTATCAACATGCAAGAAACCCCAATCTTGGAACATCCTCCAACTTCTCCAGCAATCAGAGGAGACAAAGTAGCACAAATTCATTTCAGAAGTGGCATTTGTGGCCTTATAGGGAAGCGAAGAGAACGGAGCTTACATCCCCGGCGGGATCCCTAGGTCCAGCTCTTCTCCAGGGCTCGCCGTGACTACACAAAGCCCCCCTCAAAGTGCCTCCTCTCTCCCTTGAGCAAGCAGATGAGCCTCGGGAAAGGAAGATGCTCTCGCCGCGGCTCGGCCGGGGCATCCCCCGATGCCGGGATGCAGGATCGCCGGGGCTGGCGCGCGCCCGGCGGGGATGCTCGCACCGCCACGCACCCACCCCATCCCACCCCATCCCACCCCACCCCGTCCCCGCACCGCCCTACCTCTCCCTCCCGCTCCGCTGGCCGTGGAGTTGCCGCAGCCCATGGGCGCTGCCCTGCCCGCTGCGCTGCGGCGACGGGAGGCAGCCGGCGGCGGGCGGGGCTGGGTGGGAGATAAAGCCGCGGGGACCCCTCCTCCTCCTCCTTTTCCTTCTCCTCCTCCTCTCCCCTCCTCTCCCTCCTCTCCCCACCCATCGCCCGGGAAACCGGTGGCCCTGAGCGCCGCCGCCCGGCCCCTCGCTGCGCTCCCCCCGTCCGTCCCCGAGAAGAGGCGACCCCGGCTTTCCCCCCGCCTTCCCGGGCTTCCCCTGCTTTTCCCGGGGCAGCTGGCTCGGCAGAGGCGATTCCCAGAGGCAGGCAGCGAGCTCGGAGCCTCCCCGGGTTGGACTCGATAGTCTAAGAGGTCTTTCCCAACCTCGGCGGCTCTGTGATGCTCGTGTGCCCTTTGATGCGTGTGTATCGCAGCTCTCCGAGCTCACCCCTCTTTCAGGCAGCGAGCTCCGAGCTTCCCCGGGTTGGACTCGGTGATCTGAGAGGTCTTTCCCAACCTCAGTGATTCTGGGATTCTAATAATATGCCTCTTGATGCGTGTGTTCGACAGCTGTTGGGGGACACCCCCCATTCACCACGGGGGAGACCATTCCAGGCTGCGAACCCTACATCTGCTATCAATAACATGTCCTTCACTATGTTAAGCAAATATTTATCAGTTGCTTTAAATATATGTCTTTTTTTTTCCCCCAGAAACATGATAGTGAAACTGAAGAACCACTGGATTTATAAGAGTGATAGATTCGCTTTTCCCAGTTAGTATCAACAGCGCTGAGAAATGTGCAAAATGAGCTTACAAAGTCTGCAAGAAATATTTTCTTTTATTTAAAATTTGTATCACCATTCCCCCAAAAGAACATGATTTATTTTCTGCTCACCTGAACCTTTCTTCCACGCAGAGATGTAAATACTTCCAAACCCTGGCAGCTCACTCTTGCTCAGTACTCTCCAATGATCAGGGAGCCAAAAAGCCTATGGATACAATCAGATATGACGATAAGTACTCCAGATAGGTAGATATTACCGCTACAACAAATCTGTTTAGGGGCTCAGAAAGACATTTTATGGGTGTCATATAAATACCAGTATCAGCATTGTGTATGCATATGACTGATAACTGTCTTTACTACAAAAGCATCAGATATAAAATGCTGCTGCCTGATCTTTCAGTCTATTCAGAGAAAGAAATAAAGACATTACAGTTCTCTTACTGACTTCCCCAAAAGCACATATTAAAAACAAGCATCTCCAGAAGCAGCAGCATCAGTGTCCTACAGATTTATACCCCAAGGAGGCACATCTGCATGGGCTTGCTGATGTTTAACCAGCAGTGAGTACACCTCAAAGCCTTGTGGCATTTGTAGGATCTCCCTCCTCTGGGTGGCCACCTATTTCCATGACTTTGTGGAAAGTCAGTATTTCCAGGGTCTTTGCCTATACCTTCCTGACAAATTGCCTGAACCTGAACAATCAGGCCAAAATTTAATAAGGCAGGGCTAACAAGGACATATGCATGGCCATACCCCTCCTTCACCATCACCAGCCCCAAGGCACAAAGGCAGCACGATTGCATTTGTTTTGCTTCAAACAAAAATCTCAGAAAGGCTCACAGCCACCTCTTTCTTACAGCAAATTTTCTGAAATTTGCATATAAAAAAAATAAATCCTGACTGAGCTTTCAAGTGCCAAGAGTTAACTGCAGAAATAAGAAGGAAGAAAGAGTGCTCTTAAAACAAGGCTGAAATACATGCTGCTTAAGATCCCATATGGTTTTCTAATACAAAACCAAACAAAAAAATCCCAGCAGCCCACACTGACCATAGACTTGCCACACTGTGGAATAATCTATGAACATGGTTTTAATATACAATTTACCCGGGAGGAAGTAGTGGTGGTGAGCACAAAAATCGAGCCATATTATAAGAGGCAGCTAGGAGGCAAAAATGCCCTGGAGATGCCTCCACCCTGAGCCATTACTGTGGCCACAAGGACAAGATATGAGACTGGTTCAGAAAACCGCAGTAATACTAAGTGTTCTCACTCATCTTCCAAGTTCGGTGAATTGTACACAAGTCAAGTGCCCTGTGTGCTCAAACTCAGGGCAGCATTGAGTTCAATAAGGCAAGAAGCTTCCAGCACACCTATCCAAAGCTGGAGCTAGTAGCGGCTCCAGGGGACTCACAACAAACAGAATGTGATGCATGTACTGTCCAGGATTGTAATGAGTCAGCCCCTCCTGAACCTTTTAAAAGAAGGGCCCTGGGGCAAACCTCCTCTCTTGGCAGCTGTATTGTAGGTGCTTCTTATTTCAAATGAGAAGACATGCTTTAGTTTCTACTTTACCTGTGTTTTACACAAACCAAGCACTTCACTATTATTGCTAGCAAAATAGAGTCACATAAGCAAGTTATTTAAATAAATGCTTTACATTAAAGGAATAGAGTCCTCAAAACTGTTAAGTTCCCTGCATCAACAAACTCCCTCTGTCTGTCATCTTGCACTCTGTGTATTCTATCTTCTCTGAAGAAGGTTGGGAGATGTATGGATGTGAGCTTCTGTAAGCATTTCAGGAGGTGTAGTGAGAAACAACATTTTAGTTATTCCCTAAATCAATCTAAAATTTACACAGTTGGGAAAACAGATTAGTTAATGGGATTATCCAAATCTGAAATTCCAGTGATGTTCTCATTTTCCAATAGTCTGTTTTCTCTTTTTTTCGTAGTCTGGGTATTTGAAGCTCAAACAATCTGTCTATCAAGCTAGTATGCAAGTCTATGGAAAAGGATTTTTAAATGCCATAGTTACTTCTGGATATTAGGAAACAGCCCTTATTTGTACAAGAATGTATATTTGCCAAATTCTTTTATATGTAGGCATGCATACAGAAACCTTATTCACCCGCGATTTTTTCTATCAAAACGCTTGCTTTCAAAGGCTTCTATCTCAGCTCATGTAAATATAGGAAAAATAGAGTGCTAATTACCCTCTTCTGGGTATTTTCTTTTGAAGAATGCCCTTTAGATATGAATGTTCTCAAAACCACAAGCATACTGAAATAAAAATGTCAGTTCTTCATGGGTGGGTAGCATCCTAGATTAGCTTTTTCCTAAACAAATTCATGACAGGAATTCAATTTAGATAAAACTTTCCCACTTTAAGAGTTACACTACACATACATCTTCAGAGTTAAACAATGCAACCACATGTTCATGGGGGATTCTCATAACCAGTGTTTTCAAGTTCAAATTCCAGTGTTTTCAGGCAACCATGTATTATGTTTCTCTCTGGACCATTTTACACTCTTGCTACAGCACTTTTTTTTTTTACAGCTAGCAGCTGGGTTAGTAGTTTTCATTGACTTGTTCGAATATGGTGCTGCACAGATGGTGTTTGTGATCATTTAGCCAACAAAGGTCAGCCAGTTACACCCCAGTTTCCCAGTAGGCTTGCAAGGATGCTTCTGCTCAGAAAACTCATTAGTCCAAGCCCCAGTCTACCGTGGACAAAAGCACTCTTGGGTCAAATGGGGGTTGTTTGCTTTTACATGTTGGTAAGCAAAACCCTATGCATGAAGAAATTAAATTATTTTCATTGATAACAAAGAAGGAAAAAAAAAACACATCAAGAATTTATTAGTTAAAGCTATCATGATTCCACTACTATCACAGGTGACTATTACGTGGCATTGGAGAATGCTTCAGAATTTTATATACAGAGAAGATCACTACAATCTAAAAACTACAATCACTCACGTTTCTATAGTATTCCTTAGTAATTTTTATGTTGTGATAGCACTTGTTGATCACATCAGTCTGACCCTACCTGTGCAAGGTACTGGCTGGATATATAATGCATTTCCATTCTTAATGGCAGTCAGAAAGACAAGAAATAACTAATGGGCGAGATAACAGACAAGTCAAAGTAGGAAGCAGTGGGATAGAATTTTACTGTTTAAAAAACGGATGTGTCTAACTTGAACATAAATAAAGCTATATCAGGTCAAAGCAAAGATCTCTTTTGCTCAGGATCCTGTCTCTGACAGCAGCTGAAAGAACAGAGGAAACTTGCATAATATCTTCCCCCAAAACTCTTCCATCTTCAGCATTTGCAGTGAAGAATCTTCCTGAGATAGACATAGTTCTAAATATTTAGAAATCCTTAACACACTTCTTTTCTATGATCTGTCCTGCCCACCCCTGAACCCACGTAAACCCCTCACAGTCATCCTGTGTTCCACTTCTCAGCCACATGTGATTTGAAGAACTTTCTTTTGTTTGCTTTGAGCCTGGCTCCTGCCCACTTCAGCCATTGATGGTTTGTTCCTTCTGTCAGGATAAACACCAAAGAATCAGTCCCCCACTCTGTCATTCATGATTTTTGTTCTTTATAGCAAAATAAACAGCAAAGAATCAATATGCCATACCCCCTATACTAATGTTTAGTTAGCAGCAAGGATGGGAAGCTGTCATTTCCTGGCACCTGCATCAATAGGTAGTTACAACACTTTGAAAGAGATTTTCTGTGAAAGGATTTTAAAAACCCGTTCTACAGACTAAATTCTGCTAGTAATACTAAGCTTGTAAGGCAAGAAGGCTTCCTAAGGCAAGAGGAGTTTTATTCAATCTCTCTGCTCCTGTTCTCATGGAAGTCACAAATAAAATTCTCATTATTGGGACAAATCAGACAGGGATTGGGACAAAATCAGTGACAACCATGAAACTGCAGCATCCTCTAAAATACCTGGCAAGAAATAAATGAACAAGAAACCCACTGGTCAGCTAGGGAGAAACACAAGCATATCACTAAGTAGAGGGACAATAAGCACCTAAGAAATGTGATTATTTTGTTAGTGGATATGCCAGCTTTACAAAAAAAAATTCTCCCCCCTCATCTGGCACAATAAATACTAATTAATTTTGCAGTAATTCTTTCTGAATGTGATTATTGTGCACAGTCATGAAATCTCCTTTGTTTAAAAGCCAGCAACCCAGGGCATATGATTCTTAGCTGATTCACAAGGTAGAAATACAGCTCAGGAGTAAAAGTTTCAAAGGTAAGTTCACAGGAAAGAAATAAGTTATAATTCAACACCAGTATGTTCTCATTAGTGTCATGTCTGTTCCTAAAAATGCCTGGATTTTACAACAGAGCTTTTAAAGAATTTGCTTCTGAGCTCAGCTATTACCTACTCCCCGGAGATCTTTACCCGGATGCAAATTCTGACCTTCCATGGCTTATTTCCTCAGAATCAGTTACATAAATACCTCACCTTTTCCATTTCCAGATACAAATAGAGGATCCCAGTGATTTTAATTAATAAAATCCTAAATTTGTGGGTATGCTATTCTTAATTCCCCTCCCTTCCATTTAAAAAATAAGCTTAGTGTTGGTGCATTTCCTGCTACAATCCAAAATAGGTGCCCTAGGGAAAAAAATGAGCAAATGCTTACATTGTATATTCAGAAACAGTTTGGAATTCTCTGTGCCCCAAAGGTTGGTACATACGCTGTATTAGATCCTTCTATTAGAAGTCTTACAAAAATAGAGGAGATATATAATAGTGCTTCCTACCTCTGAGGTCCCTCAACCTTCACTTTACCATCACTGATAACAGTTTCCTGAAGCTCCGTTCCAGAGAGGAAAAGAGTTTTACTCTGCTTTTTTAATATGCTATGAACACAGAGTAATCTCACTTCCATATTTCTCACCGGATAAATTAACTTGCAAGAGACAGCTAAATCAGCTTTTACAAACAAAAAAAGGGGATCACAGAAATGAAAAGATAAAAAAAAATACCAAAATGCTAGAGAAAAGACCTTTACACTGAGACATCACTGAGAAGCCAGGGCAGCAGCGCATTCCTTCGAAACAAAACACATGATTCACTTCAGGCATATGCTCAAGCCTGCGGCCGTACTTAGTACACACTCGCACCATTTGATAAGCCTAAACTGTGTAAGACAATCTTATCTAGAGCCTTAAGAGAAAACTCTCCTTGCCTCAAAACTGTATATGAGAAAAGTCATACATCTCAGGAGACGCTCCTCTGTCTTAGGGAGTCCCACGCTTTTATGTCAGGAGAGGCCTTTCTGCATACAAAGCTCTTATTTCCTCTGTATCCTGGGAAGATGGTATCCCTGCTTTAATTTCTTTTCATTTTCATGCCCTTTCTCAGATGTAAATTCCTCCTCTGTTGTTGACACAAATTTCCATTACAGTTTTCCACACTGCCTCATTTTTGTATGCAGAGTACCTGTAGATTGTAGAAATAGGAGATACATCTTCATGAAAAAAAAGTCTTTGTCAAATCTTCGTATTTATTCACCTCTCCTTAATTAGCATCTTATCTTTTGAAAACATAAGTAGAGTCAAATTTGTCAGCATTTTTATGGTGGCTATGTATAGTTTACACTGGGGGGATACTCATGACTTGTATGTGGTGTTTTATTGAAAAATTGGAATTCTGCTTCAGCAAATACTAGTGAGGTTAAAAAAGGGAAAGTCTGTGTTCATCAAAACAGTGCCTCTTTAAATATGCATTTACTACAAGAGGATGTTAATCACTTTGATTAACAGAAAATACTATCATATCAGGCACACAGTACACAGAAGTTGTTCATACAATTAGCAACATGGAAGCAGCATGTGTTAGCTTATTCAAAAAAGACACCCACGTATGCCAATTATATTATTTTGCAGTGAGTGACAGAGGAAAAGTATGTTTTTAATACTGAATTTTAATCAGAATGTGATTTTTGACAGATAAAATACTGGTAATTTTTTAAGCGCTTAGAGAAGGCTTCTGTATACATAATTTGAAATATTTGTAAGAGCGGGATACTTGTGCACATGAAATTTAACAAACCATAAGCAATTAGTATGTGTAGTTACATGATTTTCTCACAGGAGGCATTCTTTTTGCAAGTATATAAAGTGACAATTTCCTGTCACTTATTAATTAAAATAAAGCAATTCACCCCAACATGGGGGAAACTTCTGGATCCAGAAGTAGAGGCAAACGGGAGAGAGAGATCCAGAAATGTACAGAGTTTGGGAATCTCTGCACAGAATCACAGAATAACCAGGTTGGAAGAGACCCACCGGATCACCGAGTCCAACCGTTCCTACCAAACACTAAACCATATCCCTCAGCACCTCGTCCACCCGTGCCTTAAACACCTCCAGGGAAGGTGACTCAACCACCTCCCTGGGCAGCCTGTTCCAGTGCCCAATGACCCTTTCTGTAAAGAATTTTTTCCTAACGTCTAGCCTAAACCTCCCCTGTCGGAGCTTGAGGCCATTCCCTCTTGTCCTGTCCCCTGTCACTTGGGAGAAGAAGCCAGCACCCTCCTCTCTACAACGTCCTTTCAGGTAGTTGTAGAGAGCAATGAGGTCTCCCCTCAGCCTCCTCTTCTCCAGGCTAAACAACCCCAGCTCTCTCAGCCGCTCCTCATAAGGCCTGTTCTCCAGCCCTTTCACCAGCTTTGTTGCTCTTCTCTGGACTCTCTCCAGAGCCTCAACATCCTTCTTGTGGTGAGGGGCCCAGAACTGAACACAGTATTCGAGGAGCGGTCTCACCAGTGCCGAGTACAGAGGGAGGATAACCTCCCTGGACCTGCTGGTCACGCCGTTTCTGATACAAGCCAAGATGCCATTGGCCTTCTTGGCCACCTGGGCACACTGCTGGCTCATATTCAGTCAGCTGTCAACCAACACCCCCAGGTCCCTCTCCTCCAGGCAGCTTTCTAGACAGACTTCTCCCAGTCTGTAGCACTGCACAGGGTTGTTGTGCCCCAAGTGAAGGACCCGGCATTTGGCCTTGTTAAACCTCATGCCATTGGACTCTGCCCAGCGGTCCAGCCTGTTCAGATCCCTTTGCAGAGCCTCCCGACCCTCCAGCAGATCGACACTTCCACCCAGCTTAGTGTCGTCCGCAAACTTGCTAAGGGTGCATTCGATGCCTTCATCCAGGTCATTGATGAAGACATTGAACAGGGCTGGACCCAGCACCGAGCCCTGGGGAACCCCACTTGTCACTGGCAGCCCTGGGGAACCCCACTTGTCACTGCATTAAACACTTTGTTTTCACTCATCCTGGGTTTAACAACCTAACGGAGGCAATGCAGCAAAACACAAGACCAGCTGTTATTCAATATATCCCTGGAATTACTCCCAAAACACTTGTATTTTGTTTACTACTATTTGCATCTGTAAACATCTACAAAACCCATAACTTGGGGCTCTTAAAAATGCGTGGGATTACATTAAATTATGAATTTAGCTTAAAATAATTTCTGTGGAGATTTACGGACTAGTAAGCAAGGGCTAGTCCTTTTTTCCAGCAAAACCAAAATCTCTGTCATCTTGTAACAAGAAGGGCACGTTTCTCAGGGGAGTGCTGGCAATGAAATGACAGCCCTGGTGCCCTCACCCCAAACCTGCCCCAGAAGGCTGCGACACAGGGAAACCACGTGTGCCAGTAGCGCTGATCCAAAAGCACAACAAGGGAAAGGAGAAGAGATCTGGACTCAAATCTAACAATAACAAGAGCGCTTCTTTGAAAGCAAACTACTCTGTCTCGATTTAGTTATCAATGTACTTAGCATTGTTCCTTTTGGCACAGACCTCTGAAGTCATGTGTGCACAAGCAGACCGTTCAGGCAAAGGCTGAAAAATTCTGCAGTCTTCCCTTTTGTCAGGGATTTCTTTCCAAGCATCTAAGTTACTTTAAATGCTGATGAGAACATTTTCCATCATATTATTATTCATGTTCTCCCTGTCACGGATATGCATTGCTGTTCTGCTTGGGGCTTTTTTCTTTTTGCTGTTTCATACAGGCTTGATATGAGAGGGTGCAAAACTAATTAGGAACCATCAGTCTCCTCTAAGAAAAATTGATGGATGTTATTAGGTACTGTTGACTCAGTCTGCTGCACATGTTGTCTGCACACCTCATAGTTTTCACAGACAGACAGATGCTTGCTGACTTAGGATCTTGTCAGCACTTACGTTTACAGAGTATTTAAAGATAATGCCTGTGTGTGACCCTTGATCTAAATGTTCTGTTTTTAAAAAGTGAAAGAAAAACAAAGACAAGCAATGTGTTACCATAAATCAATTTGAAAGAACTGGAAAACTACTGATCCGGCCAACATTTATTTGCCTGATTAATCTCCAGGAATTTGACAGGCTAAGCACAAGTTTCTGTGTTTGCAGGACTGGTGCCAGGTGGGCAAATGCACAGGTAACAGACAACATGGCTATAGGTGTTACAAAACACCTGCCTGCATCAAAAATTTTGTGGTGGAAGACAAAATGCAAGGCAAACTCTAGAGAGATTATGTGAGGTGCTCAAAGAGTCACATATGGTGGGCAGTTTATAGCCAGCAAGCTGCCCACAGCCTGGTGAAATAATTCATCTTGCTTGTACCTTGCTTACAGTGGCCTTTATCCTGGGAAAAAAACTGAGAGAGGTTTGTCGACTAGAAAAATTATTTTGTTAACAGCCTTCCTAGGGGTCGTGCTCTTACTCATGCTTTTAAGACCAATGCATCTCTGACATGACAGTCTTAAGAGCTACAGCACTATTAAAAATAATAATAATATGCGGTTTGCAACCTCCACTATAATCATCCAACTTTGCTCTCCTTGTACTCTGGACTGGCCCTCACAAATGCAAGCTACCGGCGTGCTAGGGTGACAATTCTGCCACCAGCAGCAATGCTGGATGGAGCATCTCAGTGCACATCCTGAACAATTCTGGCTCTGGCAAACGGGATTTACAACAGTAGGTCCAGTCACATGACGGGAAAGGATTTCCAGTATTTGGCTTTCTCCAGACAGCAGAAGAACTTCTAAGACACCGTCACGAGAAGAAAAATTGGAAACATCTGATCTCATGAAGCTGAAACCATCTGAGCACTGTGGAAGAACACAAAGCTCAGTGAGATGGTTTCTGCTGAGTTAGATTAGGGGTGTCCAAACCTTCCGCCCAGGCAGCAGTGCAGCAGTGTATTTTCCTGGTATGTCAGCACTTACTTGTGCACACGTGTTCGTGACGCTGCCTTGGCTGCCTGCTCAGAGGAGTCACTCCCTCCCCTTCAGCAAACAGATTGTGGTATCAGTGCCCATTTGGACACTGCCCAGAATTTCCTTATTGCTTTCTGCCTCATCCTTTGGGTTTTCTGCTTTAACAATATAAACCCTGTTGCACCACCACATCTTGCTCTGCATTTGCCTTGGGCAGTGCAGGCAGGCTCTGCTTAAGAGGGAAGCAACCAGAAGAGCCGTCAGTGGCCTCAGTTATGGATCAGAACCCCCTTGTGCTACATTATGTAGACAGAACAAAAAGAGCCCAAACAACAAGTGAGAGGGCAAAAAGAGATACAATAATGCTAGTAGACTTTTTTTGAGTTCTAATAGGCCTTAGGATATGTCGTGCTATATAGAAATGTTATGACGCTACTGTCCACTTTCTTAGTCCGAGCATCCATAGAAAGATGTGAATGGAAGGTCCATCAAAGGGAATGATCGGAATTAAGACCACATAGATTCATAGATTCACCAGGTTGGAAAAGATCTCTTGGATCATTGAGTCCAACCATTCCTATCTGCCCCTAAACTATGTCCCTGAGCACCTCATCTACCCGTCTTTTAAATACCTCCAGGGATGATGAAACAACCACCTCCCTGGGCAGCCTGTGCCAGTGTCCAATGACCCTTTCTGTGAAAAATTTCTTTCTGATATCCAGTTTCAACCTCCCTTGACGCAGCCTGAGGCCATTGCCCCTTGTCCCGTCCCCTGTCACTTGGGAGAAGAGGCCAGCTCCCTCCTCTCCACAACCTCCTTTCAGGTAGTTGTAGAGAGCAATAAGGTTTCCCCTCTGCCTCCTCTTCTCCAGGCTAAACAACCCCAGCTCTCTCAGCCGTTCCTCGTAAGACTTATTCTCCAGCCCCTTCACCAGCTTTGTCACTCTTCTCTGGACTCGCTCCAGATCCTCAACATCCTACTGAGATGAACACAGAACTGAACACAGTATTCAAGGAGCGGTCTCACCAGCACTGACTGCAGGGGCAGAATAACCTCCCTGGACCTGCTGGTCACATCGTTTCTGATACAAGCCAAGATGCCACTGGCCTACTTGGCCACCTGGGCACACTGCTGGCTCATGTTCAGTCGCTGTCAACCAACACCCCCAGGTCCCTCTCCTCCAGGCAGCTTTCCAGCCAGACTTCTCCTAGTCTGTAGCACTGCACAGGGTTGTTGTGCCTCAAGTGCAGGACCCGGCAATTGGCCTTGTTGAACTGGTCACTGGTCAGTGACCTTGTCACTGGTCTCAGCCCAGTGGTCCAGCCTGTTTAGATCCCTTGACATGAACTTGTCAATTCTGCTGCTCAGAAGGAAACACACAGTGATTGGTTCAGTTGATCTCATGATAATAAACTCAGGCTAAAAGCTGGCTCTGGACACAGTGACAACATTAGGTTGTAGTACACCACAGAAACAACACACCTGACCTGAAGATCTCATGGCCCAGATAACTGCATGTGGACTGCGTCACTGAACAGGACGGGTTTGTAGGGGCTGCCCTGATTTTGGATACAGCCACCAGACAGAAGGACTGCCAGACGCTGGACGTGTCTGAACCTGTGCTTGTTCTCTGAACATGCCCGAACGTGTGCAGGAAAATAAAGAGTGGAGTTAGTGAAATGAGCTCATTAGTGAGGCATGACCCCAACTGTATAAAGGAGTAAAGCAAGGGTGAGGATTTTGGAACATTCTCCCACCAGACTGAGCATCAGACTGACGGGACACCACAGGTCCATAGTGGTAGCCGTCTTTAACTCTCTCACTCTTTTTTTCTTTCCTTCTTTTTTCTTTCCTTCTTTTTTCTTTCTTTCATTTTCTTTCCTCTTTCAATGCATGCCTCATAACCACATAAACAGTAGCACGTGATCTTGTTTGAGTCTTAAGTCTGTGTCCAAGCATCAGACCTAAACATACCCATATCTTTACACCATGTAGCATAGGTGCATTTGCTTCCGATATTGACATTAACATTGTATTTTAAGTACTGTAAAAGAAGAGATCTGAGTTAGTGCTCCTTTGACACTAAACCAACAGTCCTACCTGCAGATCCAACCTGTATTTGCAACATGATATTCTGACCTCTGGTAACCTTTACCCCCAACAGGTTACTTATTAACATTTCATAAAAGAATTATATGCCAGGCATTAGACATCTCTTATTTTAATCTACAGAATCACACCACATGCACATTTCCTTGATGAAGCACTTTTATTATTCTTTCTGTTACTTGTGTTTCACAGTAGGATTTTTCAGCACACCTCAGATATCCCCAAACTCCATTGAACCAACCCCTGAAACGAGGGAAGTGTCTGCTGCGTTAGATTACGGAGCAACGTATGTTACAAAAAGCACAGCTAAAAGGAGAAAGGATCCTGTATCTTAGCAATTGCCCAACCACTGCAAAAATCATACACTAAGGTTTAATAATATTAGCTTAATACTTCTTAATACTACTTCCTAATATTGCTTAATACTTAATACTACTTTCAATACTTCTCCCTGCTGACAAACCACCCATTCTCTGCTTGCTTCTGTTCCTTGCAAAGCAAAAGCAAACTGTTAAATCAGATGTTCTTCATCAGGCAGGCACCCAGAGAATCATGCCAACACCACCAAAGGCCACACACCACAGGGCAGAGACAGGCATGGGGGAAGTGGTGGCAATGACTCTTGCCAGTATTGCCATCAGAGCCTCCAGGTTTTGAAATCATATTCTTATTCTGGATCCAGATGGAGACTGCTGCTGTACTTGCTTACATAAGGGAACTTAATTGTCCTTAAATTACATGAAATTAAAGATGGCAGTTGCACTCTTCACCTTCAAAGAGATTTTAATTCAACCCATCCCACTAGCCAGTACATCTGTACATATCCATTCTGGCACATTACTAATGTGTTTAATGGAAATAAACAAAGCCATGTGTTTTATGTTAAAACAAAGACCATGAGATCTTGGCTACACGGCAATTAATAATTTCAATGGAATTTTATTTCAGCATGGTATTATCTTGTGGGTCATACAGAAAATCACAAGATACTCCTTCTCTATGTGTCTGAAAGTTCTCCTGTACAGTAGAAGCCCTATTAATAATTCAAACAGTAATTTATTCAGATAGTAATAAATTGTTTTGGGATGCTTCTGGTAATGAGAGTAGTGAGATTCTTCTACAAATCTTTCACTTGTACAGAATTCATTTGAAGTGATTTATTGCTACTATCATTTAATATACCCTCTATATTTATGCAGGACAGCTGCACAATTTGGGATAAATTATTGCACCTCGGAAAGTAATTTGTAGTTCAATAATTTCTTTGTCACTGAGCATGAAGACGAATAAGAATATTAGGCACTGTATTAAATGCATAAATAGACTCAGCTGACTTTGCAAACATGTGACTTGCACACTACTGCTGAGAAATTTCTTGTAAAGTATAAGGTATGAAGCCAAAAAGGAAGTATAACGCAATATGTTCTTTAAAGTTATAATGGAACATGTGAGAAAGAAAACACAATGCAATATGACTTACCCTGTAACTAGTCTAACCAGAAAAAGTAATTACAGTCAGCTCTCCATTAATTCTAGGTGGATTATCAAATTTGGAAATAAATTATGTCAAGGATGCACAACAGCTGCCTTGTTTCCAAATAGGCCAATTAAAGCTGACGGGGCTTATTAACTCACGCATAGGACTATGCAGGTCCAGCATTCCTGCTTTCAACCCTGAGCCAGCGCTAGGCAGTTAGGTGGTAACACACTTGGACAAATAAGCCCTCCCAAGGAAGTCATGGCACTGAGATGGTCCTGCAGAAGGCACAGTCCCCTGCTGACATCTCATGCTACGCTCCCTTCTGTCCCATAAGCAAAGGCAGTCTGAGGAGGACCATACTTGACTGGCCGGTTACCAAGGGATATTCCTGACCAGTCTCAACCAGGAACCAAGACTATCATATATAACCCCTTAAGTTACAGTCTGAAGATGCACCAGTTTCTGTGAAACTGCAGTATTACTGGAAGATTTTACATCATGCCGAGATATTTATGGAGCAGAAAAATCTTGAGCTTACAGATAATTGAAACTTTCTTCTTTCCTTTAGAATTGCTCATTCTCTCAACTATGAGATTTTTGGACTACATTCAGGCTTTTGCTGGAAGGAAGCACTATCTTTTCTTAGAAATAGTACAATTAGGTCACAAAATTAACTACTTGATACTCAACACTCAACTATTTATTGATTTTATTTAATACTAATAATTCTTACTAGTTTTATACACAGTATGTATCAATTTCATCTTGGCCATTCCAGGATTTTTACCTTAAGTTTTCACATTCTAAGAGGTATTTATCTTAACATAATCAAGTCATCCATAGGTTACAGAATGCGCAGGTAAGAATTAATTGGACTTCTTACTGGAAGTGTTCTCCAGCTCAGTTCACACTGGCATGACAGACTTTTTGAACATTCAGGTGATTGATTCTAGGTACTGTGTCTGCCTATTCTCCTTCTGTGTGTACAATGTTCCCATTAAATTTGACTTTGAAGAATAGCTATGAGAGTGTTTTTCACCAGCAAGATTTTCTGTAGCAATGGAGTGTTGCATTCAGTACCTGCATTGAGAAGGCTGGAGCTAAAGTGTTGTTAGTCCTCTCCTAGCACTTCCCAGTGCAGAGAGCAGCTCCTGGAGCACATCACAAGATAAATGCCATGCTGCTTCTCTCCCAAACAGGCATAAAATATTGTATCATGTAAAGCTACTGACACAGCTCTGAAGAAGATACTTTGGGTACCAAATGCAGTATAGATACTACAGAGTGCCCCAGAAGCACACCAGCTGGAGCTGAGCCATCCAGGCTGCTTCCAGTGCCCTCCCAAGTCCTGGCAGCCCAGCACTGCATGGAAACCAGTGCCATGCATGGAAACCCATGAAACCCAGAGACAGCGTTGTCTTCTGTCAAAAGCTTAGACACTCGTTACTCAAAGCTCTGCCTGTACACAAAGGTACCTACTTTGTTTGTATCACTACAGAAATAAATTGTTGAAATATTTGGTGGTAGTACTGTGAATTACTTTAATTATCTTAGAAACATTATTTGGAGTTGCCAAAAGTGAAGAATAATCCTTGAGACCTAATAAAACTAGGTTGTTGGGAATTTAATCACAATTACCAGTAATATAAGGAAAAGTTAATTTCAAATATTTAGTAGGCAAGATTATTTAAAAAAAAATTCAAACCCACCTGGACTTTATTGGGAAAGTTCAATAAAAATGTTTTGATCACTATAAATAAGCAATCCACCAAATTTATAGCTGTGTAAGGAATGATGCAAAAACGAGTGACAGGCAGTAAAAGCGTCACCCTTCAGTAGTTCAACTGATGTGCTTTTTGTTTTATTTAAATAAGACAAGTAGAACCTGTTCTGCAAATAGCTAGCACCAGTTTTGGAATGACAACAGGCTTCCACACTTGAACCTTAGACTAAACAAAGCCATCAAGAGGAACAAGATAAGACCTTAAAGGTTACAGCTCTTGGAAGAGAATACAATGTGAAATAAAAACATAAACTATGCCAGTGTTTTCTTGGTGAAGGAAATAACTCCAACCTAATAGGGAAGAGCTGGTGCTGAACTATTTCGAGACTAGAGGGGGGCAGAAAAGGGCAGATGTAACAGAAGTTATTTGGGAAAGAGTCAAAAATGCCCTGAAGCTACTTTAACAGATACAGAAAATCTGATAAAGCAGTCTTATCTTCTAAAATGAATTTCAAACAATGTTTTCAAAGTCGCTGAAGAAAGAAAGGGAAGACTTTAACACAGATTGACAAAATTAGCTCAGAAGCAGTCATGGATTCTGAAGTCCAAGGCCTAACTAGTACCTTAATTCTATAGGCAAAAAAAAATAAAAAACATTCTCTGACCTCTTTCCACCACTCTAAAATTCTCTGAAACATTATTATGATAATTATGTTTTCTCATTATGTAAATATATGTTGTCATACTTGGTATGTTTGGTATTAGCTAGTGATTTTTGTTATGGCTTAGGCAAGAAAAGTGGACTGAACGTGAGAACTCTGTTATTACTCAAGTGCCTGGAACAAGGAGTCCAGCTTCTGGACCAGTGGAGCAGGCATACCAAGGCAGGCCTGGCACATTGGGTTAAAGGTCCTATCACAAGCTTCAGAAGCAATACCAATCAATGTCAGGCCCACAGAAACATATTAGCCAAAATTACAGGGTTCAATGATCATTTCTCATTAAGGCAAACAGTCATCCAGCTGATCTGCAAAACTTTGCTAAGGCCACCTGCTTGTGTACAGTCTTTTAATTAGCAAAAAACCACCTGTATTAGCAATCACCTTTCTTGCCATGTTAATTATTGTATAAGAATGACAGAAGTGGAAAAATCCACTGGGATTTAGATGCAAAGAGCAGGCATTTACCATAACGGCAAAGCAGGCCAATGCTAATGCTTGGAGTTCTTCCAGAATTCAAGCTGCATTCTTTTAAAAATAATTTTTCTTCTTTGAAAAGAGGGCAGCACTATGAGTTATCTGAAGACTGTGGAATTTCTTCTATAATAATAACATCTTATCATTTTACAGCCAGTATTTTTGTTTGCATATTCTGCTTAATAGGCAGGATTCTTCCTCAACTCTTCAGAAATTTTTTTTTTCTTAAATGGGATTCTGGTTTTGAGTCTTTCCAGTTTTGTCTCAAATCATACTGGAACAACAAGAGCTACAGCTGACAAGCACAGAGCAGATCAGTGGCTAGACATTTAGAGAAACTGAGACATCCAAAAGCAGTGGCCACACTTAAAAAAAGAGAACACAAATACTCATGGATCACGTGAGACTTTGCTTACTTTGAAAACATTAGTTTTGTTCAAGTAAGCATGTGAATTTATGCACAAATGATGTAGAAATCCAAAGCAATTAAGACAGCAGTGAGACAGTAACAAAGACATGTCTTTGCACATGAAGGACTAGTAACTTAAAATATGGCCATTCCAGCCCCAAAAGTGCAGGGATATGGCTGGGCAGGGCTGACCTGCCTGGAGCACTCTGTGGTCCCACAGCTTTGCTTTCAGAGTTGTCCATAAACAAGGATGAATACAGATGCCATAAATGAGGGCTGCTGGTGAGCAGGCCCATTGCAGCCAGCAGCTGCACTGGTCCTAGAGGTGGCCAAAGCCCTGGGGTGCTTCCCTGAGCCACCTCAGTCTCCAGTGCCCGGCTGGCCCTGCCAGCAGCCTCACCACACCCCTCAGGAGAGCCAGGACACACTGAGGGACACAGCATATGTGTGCTCACCCACCGCTGAAGGCTCTAGCTGAAGGCTTAGGCTGGAGGATGCTATCTTCCCCTCATTTCCATCACATCTCCATATCCAGGGAGATCTTCTTCACTGAAGGATTCAACCACCCCTGACGCATCCTCCTTCCCACCACCCTACTGCCCAATGGACCAAGCTAAGATCTGGGCTGTGGGAGGCCATTCCAGCTCCTGCTGCATACTCCTTCCTGCCTCCCTACTGTCGAGGCGACAGAGCCAAGAGTAAGAATGTGTGTGGCCATTACAGTCCCTGCTGCATCCCCCTTCCCACTACTCTACTGTCCAGGGGATGAAACCAAGAGCAGGGCTGCAGGATGCCATTCCAGCCCCTGATGCATCCCCCTTCCCACCACCCAGGGTGGTGGCCAGGGATGCAGCCAAGAACAGGGCTATGGAAGGCCATTCCAGTCCAACGTATCCCCTTTTCTGCCATCCTACTGTCCAGGGTACAGAGCCAAGAGTGGGGATGCGCGATGCCACTCCAGCCTTTGATGCTCCCCCTTCTCATCACCCTACAGTCCAGGGGATGAAGCCAAGAGCACGTATGCACGATGCCATTCCAGCTCCTGAGGCAATCTCCTTCCCACCATCCGACTATCCAGGGGATGGAACCGAGATCAGGCATGCAGGAGGCCATTCCAGCCTTGGATGCTTCCCCCTTCCCATCACCCTACTGTCCAGGGAATGGAGCCAAGAGCAGGAATGTACTATCCACAGGGTGGAGCCAAGAACAGAGATGCACAATGCCGTTCTAGCCCCTGATGCATCCTCCTTCCCGCCATTTTACTGTCCAGAGGATGGAGCCAAAAGCAGGGATGTATTGTCCAGGGGACAGAGCCAAGAGCAGGGCTGTGAGAAAACATTCCAGCCCTTGCTTCCTGCAGCTGCAGAGAAGGTGAGCGGGTTCTGCCACCTGCCACTTCCATCCTCACAGGTGAGGTGACCACAGCACCAGCCCAGCCCAGGAGCTAATCACAGAATCATTTTGGTTGGGTTGGAAGGGACCTTAAAGCCCATCCAGTTCCAACCCTCCTGCCATGGGCAGGGACACCTCCCACTAGACCAGGCTGCCCAAGGCCCCATCCAACCTGGCCTTGAACACCTCCAGGGATGGGGCAGCCACAGCTTCCCTGGGCATCCTGTGCCAATGTCTCACCACCCTCATAGGGAAGAAACCCCTCCCTATGTTTAGTCTAAACCTGCCCCTCTCCAGTTTATACCCAACGCCCCTAGTCCTATCACCACAAGCCTTTGTGAACAGCCCCTCCCCAGCTTTCCTGTAGCCCCTTCAGGCACCGGGAAGTCGCTATAAGGTCTCCTAGGAGCCTCCTCTTCTCCAGGCTGAACAACCCCTACTCCCTCCCTCCATCCCCACAGCAGACCCGCTCCAGCCGCGCCAGGAACCCTCCCCTCGGCTCTCCCCGTGACTCGCTTCCTCCGGCCGCCGGGAACTGGGAGGAGCGAGCAGCGGCCGCCCCGCCGCCACGGGGAGGGGCCGGCACCTCGCCCAGCGCCCGCAGCGCGGCCGGGTCCCCCCGCAGCGCGCACCATGCCCGCCGTCGACAAACTCCTCCTGGAGGAGGCTTTGCAGGACAGCCCGCAGGTAGCGGCCGGGAAGCGGCACCGCGGGACGGGTCGGGAACAGCCGTTCCGTGGCGGGGATCGACGCCTCGGGACGGGTCCCGAGCTGCCGTCCCGCGGGGGAGAGGGTGGGACCGGGATGCTCCGGCGGCGGAGCGGGGGGATGCCGGGGTGCGGGTCGGGGAGCAGGGATGCTGTGAAGCAGAGATGCTGTGAAGCAGGTAAACGGTGTCGTGGAGAGGCTCTGACCTCCAGCAGGGCATCCTCCAGGGAGAAACGGGTCCGTCCCCCCTGCTGGGGACCTCTGGAGAAGAGGGCTGGCGGGGCGGGGTGTGAGGACGCCGGGACGCAGCGTCCCTTCCCTTCGCCTTCCTGAGAGCAACCCCACCTTGGTTCTTTCTCCTCACGCTTTCTCCCACCGGGCTGTAAGGGTGGCCTAGAAGAGGCGAGGTGTGCTGGGGAAGGACAGGTGGGCATGGCGTGGCTTCCTCCGAGGTCCCTGAGGGAAAGGGAGATTTCTGCGCTGTGAGTCACCTGGCCTGGGTGACAAAAGCGGGCTGAAGGAATGTCCCCGCCGGCGAGCCTGCTTCACCCTGTTCCAAGGTGCTAGGTCACACACAGGGGCTTCCTGTGAGAGTAGGTGAGGTGAGGTGGATCCCACTGAAAACAACCTTCTGAAAGAGTCTGGGAAATGAGGATAGGTGGTTGCTGCTCTTTCCTTCCCAGCCGCCGCAGGCAGGAGAGAACATTTCTCTCCTCACCCCCATGCTGAACCGTGTGCCCCAGTGCTGGGAGCCGTGGTCCAACACGGCTGCAGAAGTGACCCCTGAGGACTCTGGAAACCCACTGGTGAAGAACATACCGTGCCGTGATGTTTTCAGCAGGGAAAGAGGTGTGCGGCCTCAGAAGCTGGAGAAGGAAAATGGAGGCAGGGAAGTTTGGGTCAAAGGGAGAAGTAAGGGCAAGGAGAAGGAGTGGGAATTTCACAGGGAGGTGGGGAAGGTGGGCTTGAGGACAAAGCGTGTTGCAGACAGAGGAACAAATTAATTGGTGAAGCAGGGAGAGAAGAAGAGAGGGCAGGGCGGATCAGCCTGGATCCTGTTCCCAAGAAGCCCTGTGTTGTAATCCTAACTCATCTACTGATGGATCAGGAGGAGGAATGAATAGGTAAGCCGTGGAGCAGTTTGCTGAAAGGTGCTGCAGAGTCTGTCGTGAGACGTTTTGAAGGAAGGGTTGGACATGCACCTGTCAGGACTTTGAGTCTTGAGGCTTATCTGCTTATCTTGTTCACCTCTTCTTATCCAATTTTTCTGTGATTCCATGAAATCCCACCCTAGTAAGAATGATTTTCATCATCTGTTTTATATGGTATATATAGAATCTCCATCCTTGGAGGTTTTTTAAAATTCAACTAGGAAAAGTGTTGAATAACCTGATGTAATGTTACAGTTAGCCTGCTTTGAGCAAGGGTTTGGACAAGGTGACCTGCGGAGTTCCTTGCCAGCCTGAATTGTTCTGTGTTCCACAGTTTACTGAAATGTGCTAGACTTATTATTAGCAGTTATTAACATCTTTAGTATTAACCTCCCCAGTGTGTTCTGGAGCTGAAGAACTTGACACGTGGGATGAGTGAACTCACTTACTTCTTCAGTCAACACTTCCTTCAATGATTAAAAATGTAACACTGACTGAAAGCAGCTGAACAATGCACTGAATTGAATTTAGAGGTCTTCCTCTTTCTTCTGACCTGAAAGGAGGATTGTTAACATCTCCTTTGCAAATACTGGAAACAGGCTGTGCATAAACCTGAGTGTTTGCAGGTTGTTTTGGCTTGATTTGGTTATTACCTTCTGTTCAGGCCCTATAGCTTTGGGAGGGAGGATGCTGTGTAATTTTTTATAATGGCCTAGTGTTGCTATAATCTATTTTTTATGTAAGGAAACATATATTTTCCAGTCTTTTATATTTTTATTATTATTTTCTTGGGAAGAACATTAGATTCACAGTGCAACGGGGCACCCCTATGAGCTGAGTGCTACAAATTCAGGGCAACAAGACAGGCTCTGTCCCACAGAGCTTACAACATGGCAGCTTATGTTATCATTTACTTATGTGTAAAGTGACCTGAATCTCCTCTGCCCTGTCCAGTCACTTACAGCAATGGTAAAATGAGGATATAACCTCACTTTATACAAGCTTTATGAGGTATGTAAATTACATGCAGGACAGAAGAGAATTAGGTCATAGTTATTTCTTCATCAGCTTCCTGAAACTTGCTTTCTCTGTCTGCCACAACATAGTACTTTCGTCTTGATTTGTCTCCAAGCACTGGGCAAATAAGGCCATAAGAGATGTCTTAATTTTGAAGTCTTTGGCCACCAAATAAGAGAGAAATTTACGCAAACAGTCATGCTAAATTCAGAGAAACACTTACATGAAAGTAGATTTTTTTTTTCCTGTGTTCCCAGAAGCTGAGAACATGGTGTTATTAATGAGGCCTCCTAAATGTTAGCTTAATATTTGGATTACTGGTTTATTTCAGCAGCTTTAGCCAATATGCCAAAATTTGTCCAAACAGCAACAACAAAGATATACACATACTGGTATTTTGTTGCAGTGATTTAAAATGTTGTTCTTAAATATAAATCTTTACAAGAATAACTTCCAAACTGATTGAATTATTTATTGTTTTTATTATTTTTTAACAATGTGCTAATAACTGAGGCCAAGACTTTCAGAAATTATTTCCCAGAGCTGTTCTACCTCAGCCCATATACAGGCATCTGAAAAACTGAACCTGCAAAAGTTCAGAAGTATCTAGGGATCTGGCTGACATTCCTGTTTCTTGAAGCCTTTTCCAGGATGTGGAAGCGTATGATATGTAGCCTTCATCAGGAAATTTCTTTTTAATTTTTAGGTCTTGGCTTCAGATTTGTCTTGATAAACATTGTGTCAAGTTTTATCATTTTTACCTTCTCTAAATTTATTTTTAACCATCTTCACACCTTGTGCGTTTCATGTGTTGTTGCAACACAAAAGAAGGAAGATGAGCACTGTGCAGAGAGAATATAATTAGTTGGGATTAGGTTTGCTATTTTTAATGCATCATAGCAGATAAAACATGTAAAACCAGATGTTTTTGAAAAGCAACATATTTTCAATTACTGAAATAATAGCTTTGTGTGATAAACTCAAAATCACACCACTGTCTTTGTAGCAAAGTTCTCCCCAGAGGTCCTTTACAAGTTGTGTTCCTGGTATCCATTTCATTGACTTGTCCTTCTCACCATTCTTCATTTTTTTATGTTATATTTATTTGAAAACAGTACTTTGTATGAAGTATCTCCTTACGTGCCAAGATCTCAAACTAGTTTCTGAAATGCATTGACTGCCAGTGTCTCTAAGGTGGAAAGTATTGTAGCAGTTTGGCACATTAGCAGGCTGAAATGTTAAGAGCTTGAGAGTTACTCAATGTACGAAAGAACTCCCCTGGAACATCTAGAACAGAACCCAAGGAATGACTCCCAAGTCATGTACTTTAACTGCAGAGCCACACTCATTTCTGGCTCAGATACTTCTCAGCAGAGATGAAATGTTAGTTAATCTTAGGTCATATTTTTTGAAGGATGCTGATGTTGAGTGTTTCAGGACAAACGTGAGGTCTCGGCAGAGAGTTTTGCAGAGAATAAATGCCTTGGGGAAATACGCGTGCCTCCTGTTAAATAGTGGAGCAACTTAAAATTTGCTTAAGACACAAATTTCCCAGATTCAAACGTGGATACATGGTACATTAGAGATTCTAGGAGGACAGATAAAGCACTTGCTCTGTTGCAGGACTGTCATGATTGTTAAAGTACTTCTTAAAGAGGAGCGTCCATAAAGGGTTTATGGACACCCCTCATGTAAGCAGATGAAACTAATTAATGTATAAATTAGCTGTACAGATGGAAAGACATTGCCAGTTAGCATCAAATAGATTGGATTTACCAAAGTTAAGACTAAGGCTTTGTTAAAGGGATAGACTTCCCTCTTTCATTATTGTCTTGATCTAGCAAGTTCTGGAAGGCAATATTTCTCTGAGGTATCTTGGTTTCCTTTCTCAGGAGCTGTCTCAGCAACATAGTTATTTGTTCCTGATGATTCTACCAAAACAAACTGAGCAAATTCATGTCTTTAAGATGACACAAGTCATCATTATACTCTTCTTTCACACCCCCTCCATTTGCTGACACAGATGAGCTAGCAGAATGGATGAAGTATGGAGCATTTCTGAGTGGGTGTATACTTCTCTGCCTGTTGTTATAGATCAGCACTCAGTTGTTTGGTCCTATTACATCAGCTAGCCTTGGCAGTGGCCCTTTAAGAGTTGCTCAAGACAGTGTAGAGTGAATAATACTCTGTAAATTATCTCATGGAAAGGGGTACTTTTAATGCAGTCTGACATTAGAGAAGTAAAGTGAGCAAGCAGTGGTGTTTGACCCAGAGTCCTTAACGTGGCTTGGATTACTATAGTCAGCAGGCAGATATTCAGGAGTTTTTACATTCCTGTTTATGTTGGAAGGAATGTCTGTTAGTTAGAGTAAGAGGCTGGGAGTCAGGATTTGGCCATAGCATTTTGTCACTTTGCTTCCTAATGCCTCAGTTTACCTATCCATAACAAAAGGACAAATTTCTACATGTTTTGAGATTTTGAATGAACAAAATTGTGCAAAGTTAAAGGCTTATTATTTCTGATTGAATTGTATTTTTTTGCTGCTATCTACTTACAATTGTTTATGATTCTTTTTAATATTTTCACTTGAGACTGAAACATTTTTTTTTTCCTTTCGTTGTAGACTCGGTCTTTGCTTAGTGTATTTGAAGAAGATGCAGGAACGCTTACTGAATATACAAACCAGTTGCTTCAGGCAATGCAACGAGTTTATGGCGCTCAGGTAATTTTTCATTTGTGTTTCTTTTGTTCAATGCACAGTAGAAGATAAATGGCTATTATGATGGTGTTATTTACATGAAAGTTGCCAAGTACTTGCATCTCTTGTGGTTTAAGAGGAGTTGTGGGTGTTTTCCATGTGATGTCTCAGCCCCTTCCTGCTTTGATGACTTTGATGACTTTCAGAAAAGTCATATGCATGGAAAAAAAATCTTATCTGCTTTGTCTGCTTTCAGATAATTAATAAAAGAAAAATTGTGGTATGTCCTTACCTTGTGGTGCATTGGAAGGCCAGCCTTGACAAAATTGCTTGCCTAACTATAGATACAATACATAGATGGGTATGCACACTGACCTTAGGCATCTAACTTAGATGCTGTGACTCACCGTTTGGAAGGAACTGTTTATGTCTATTGACTACAGAGAGAATGTACACTTTGAATAATACTGAAGTTGAGTACCTAAATTAGCCAGTGTGAAAAATATGGGAGCAGGAGCAGAAAAAAAAATAACACTTTCTAAAGCACTTATATGACCTAGATGACTAAATCCCTTTGAAAGTAAAATCTGTAAGGTAAATAATATCCAGTGCTTTGGAAAATAGTGATTACCACATGCATAAAACTAGGTGTCTCAAAATACCATAACTAGATGTCACGGAACATTTGCAAGTGTTTATGTAGGTTAGATACCTGATTTCATTAGAAACAACAGCTTTTCTGTTCTTAAACCATTAACTCAGAGGACACAGAGAGGTGAGGGGGATGGGAGTATTTTGAATTTGCCTGAAGAGTGGGTGCCTGATTCTTACATTACCCGGAATCAGTTTGGCTATAAAACTACTGCACCTTATGTCCATTTGGTGGAATTGCTCTTTTGGGTGACTGATAGTATGACCTAGAAGAAAGAGCTGTCTGCCTGGGTTCTAGCTACTGACACCCAGAAAATCCAGCTTTGGAGAGCTTCAAAGCCTTCATTTCCTTTATCCTGTACAGATACAGAGCAATCAGAACCTTACAGCACAGCTCAGAAACACAGAAAACAGTACAGCACATAGCCAAGGGCTGGAGAGGTGACATGAAATCAGCACTGAAAGTCAGTGATCACAGAATCACTAGGTTGGAAAAGACCCCCAGGATCATCGAGTCCAACCATTCCTATCAACCACTAAACCATGCCCCTGAGCACCTCATCCACCTGTCTTTTAAACACCTCCACTCAAAGGTGGTTGAGTCGCCGTCAACCACCTCTCTGGGCAGCCTGTTCCAGTGTCCAATGACCCCTTCTGTAAAAAATTTTTTTCTGATGTCCAGCTTGAACCTCCCCTGACGGAGCTTGAGGCCATTCCCTCTCGTCCTGTCCCCTGTGATGGGCAGTTTGGTAGAGTTATTGTGCTTTATGAGTAGCAAGAGTGTGGGCACGATGGATGGTAGAAATCTGAGGCCAAAGAGCAGGTAGGATTGAAAGAAGGAAATCAGAGGAATAAATATGGCTTGAGTATTAGGTAGTTTGTGGACTACATGCCTTTTTGGGATGGCATTTAAGGAAGTGGTTACTCTGGCCTGTGATTGATGAAAAAATGCTTTGTCTGCTTTTGTTTGCCTCTTCCTTTCCATCTCAGTTTTGGCCTTCTGCATTTCTGTTGGCCCACGGTTATGACATTTCCTCTTTATACTCACTGTCAGCACATTTACCGATCTGTACTTGCAGTACTAATGAGTCTACTGGCTACTTTCTTCCTGCATGCTTCCTGCTTTCGTTTGATCTAAATATTCAGTCACTTGTGAATATTGGATGTGTTCCTTGAAATACCTCATCAGATGTTTGGTGCCATTTTGAGATGGAACTCAAACTTTTAAGGAACTGCTCCTGAATATTTCAAAAGAAGACATTCTTTCTGACTGAACTTGCCCTCAGTTTTTGAGAGGCATACTCATTATTGCAAAACTTTATGATTGCAGTTGCCGTAGAAGTGTTATGCTGAACTGCCCACTAAACATGAATGAACAGTAAAAAAAAAAATCCATGTAATATTTGTTTTCTGCCTAATCACAACTTGAAAGAAAATCCACTTCTGATTATGCATTGTTAGGAGACTTATTGTTTGGGCCTCACTAGCAGCATATACAAAGAATCATGGAATACTTAGGGTTGGAAGGGACCTTAAGGATCACCCAGTTCCAGCCCCTCTGTCATGAGCAGGGACACCTCCCACTGTATCAGGTTGCTCAAAGCCTCATCCAGCCTGGCCTTGAACACCTCCAGGGATGGGGCAGCCACAGCTTCCCTGGGCAACCTGTGCCAGGGCCTCACCACCCTCACAGTAAACAATTTCTTCCTAATATCCAATCTTAATCTCCCCTCTTTCACTTAAAACGCGTCCAATCACTGCATTCTTTGATAAAAGGCCCCTCCCCAGCTTTTGTATAGATCCTCTTTAAGTACTGGAAGGCTGCTATAGGGTCTCCCTGGAGCCTTTTCTTCTCTAGGCTGAACAAGCCCAACTCTCTCAGGCTGTCCTCATATGGGAGGTGCTCTAGCCCTCTGATCATCTTCGTGTCTCTTCTCTGGACTATTCTATCAACCCTTTTCATTTTGAGAGGGAATGAGATGTAGTAGAATGTAAAATTGAGAGTAGCGAGAAGCTGGGTTCTGAACTTGCCTTTTTATTTTCCTGACTTAAATTTTGTCTTTGCAGTGACATTGTCATCATCATCCCCTGCTCTGATTTCCTTATCTGTAAAATAGGAATTACAGTTACTGACCTACTTTGAAGCAGTGACACAAATTATTTTTGCACAGCCATAAAAGGGGCTGGAATCAGTGTCACAGCAGACAAACAAAACAGCGGTGGGTTGTACCGGTCCACCGTATTGAAAAATCGGGTCTTATGCACCCTCAAAAGAGTTAGGACAATTTTAAAAACTTAAATTGTGTTTTTCTTATTTACTACATCCTGAAATTTAAGTTTTTCCTGGTAGATCTCAACCATATTTGGAAGATTTTTCTGGAGAAGTTTACTAGAAGTTGGATGTTGTGTTGAAAACTCAGATTTTCATGTAATTCAGGCCACTGTTGTTTGTGATCACATAACAATAGTAGCTGCTTCTGAATGGATGCAGTGCAAAGTCTCTGGAGAATAGCAGCTAGTACCAGCTGAAAGCTGTTAATTATCCATGTGGATATATGTGTGTATTTGTTGATACAAACTGCTTTGTGTGTGGAGCAGCAGTAAGTTTGTAAATTAGCAGCTCAAGCTGCTCTAAATGCTTGGATTGATGCATTTGGAAAGATGCGGGTACCTACTTTTCAGACTTACATGTTTTCAAGCAGGACTTAATTTTGCATGCCTTTAATTTTTCTAATGGCAGTAAGGCAGTTGTTAGGATGAAACTCACCCCAGTGAATGCACCCTGTAAATGATATAGACCGACCTTAGAAATTACTTGAAACTGCTTTTGTCCCAGGAGTGGAAGGAGTGGTCTGCAGCATCCTGTAGCAGGGTGGAGGTGTTGCAGGGTGTTGCAGTGGACGCACTGCCTAGGCACACGGAGCTGCTTGGGTGTGGAAGGGCCCATAACACTGGGCTGCAGCTGGGTGATGTGTTCCTAGCAGATTGCCTTTGGGTGGAAGGCCTTCAGTGTGTGACAAACCCCTGGTGTCTCTGCAGGATCAGGGCTGTGCTCTCACCTCCTTGGCAACCCAAACCAGCTGTGATGGGGTGGCAACTATTTTGCACATGGAATTTTTTAGCGAAAAAGAGACTATGATGCTAAAAGGCAGATGCAGTGTATGATGCTGTGATTAAGGAGAAATCACAGGAACCCGATGTTTGAGCCATGCTTGAGCAGTGGGGTTCAGTGGATCTGGCAAGCCCCTGTGTACAAATGTAGTGAAGTATTTTTATATTTCTACAGCAAATAAACCACATCTGTGTGGGTACATGTTTTACTTCCTTCTGTAGTTCTCCCGTCTGTGCTGTGGTGCCCTAAAGTAGTTATCAGGTTAGTGGTCTTATAGAGCAAACTGTCCTCACAGAGTTTATTCTTGTAATTCTTCCTCCTTGCAAGCAAGCCCTGATGCTGCAATTGGCATTACTTCTGCCTGATTTCTGTGAATGTTGTGTTTGTCATTCTGGCCATTTTATTACCTGAGCAATATGTAATACAGCAAGCAGGGCCTGCTATAAGACTTATTTTACTTGAGTTGCATGCTGAGGCTTTTGCAGTGGTGTATGAGCAAAATGTGCCCAGCTTACATTCCTCACATCCCACTGCTGTAGTAAATTATTTTCAGGGCTTTACTATCATCTCCAGTTCTTCGTCAGACTATAGAAATCGCTCAGCTGGGTTCTTCACTTGAAACAAAATGCCATTTAGAAACTCAGGAGACTGTCGTATCTCTACTGACCATTAGAAGGGATAAACTGTTAAGCAGGTTAGAGGAAAGCAAGGTGTAGTATTTTGTCATTGGAAAGGGGTTTCATCTCATTATTCCTGACAAATCTGTCTAGATACTAAGAGCTGTGATGGCACAAGAGAAATAAAGCAACACGGGTTTCTTTTTTATCCGTACATCCAGAGAGATAACAACATGGGAATTGTCAAGTGTAGTTCTGTTCAGCATCTGTATCTCTGAACAGTTGCCTTGTGATTCCAGAGTCACAGGAGCAAAGCAGCAACAACCGCTGGGGCTAGCTGCCTTTTTATGTCCCAGCTCTTAAGGAAGCTCTTGACAATTATGAAATAGTCATGGGTTATATGTACCATGTTACATGGGTATCAGGACAGCTTTTATCTATCCAGGGCTATTGTGGTGCTTTATACCGGTGTTTTATTTCTCCCTGAATTCATGACACCTGCATTTTTCAACAGTGCTGCTTGTTTCATCTTCCTGTGTATTGACTTCACTAGACTGTCACTCAGTAGATAGGTGTCAAGCTCTCTAGGACATGCATAGGTATTAATATTTATTAAGCTGCATAGCTAACCGCAAGTGATCAGAATTCTTAAATGAGTTCTTGCCAAACTAGTGAGTAAGCACTGATGCAGTTTTTCTTTTAATTTCTTTCTTTTCATGCTTAAGGGAACAATTGCGTTGTCTATTCAAATAAGATGCTTTCTTCCAAAATGTTTTGAAACAATAAAGTTTAAATTAGCATTTCATAAACTTTCAGTTCCACATAGAGAAGCTGCAGTAGTGTATTAGATAGGACAAACACTTGCAATAAATTATAGTTGTCAGCACTGACTTCTGTGAAATAATGTGTATATCATTCTTCCATATTCATTGTAAGTTTGCATCACTGACCTATGTACTTCCCGAGGCATGTTGCTAACAGGTAAACAGAGCATTATCGCATGGGAACAAATATGTACAAAGCCATGGGAGCTGTTTTTAATACCGTCTACAAAGCTGGAGTTGTCACCATGCCAGGAAGCGAGTTAAAATTGTGCTGAGCAGGATCTGGAGATTGGAGTATGTATGGCATAGATGTGTGGATGCCCTGCTGATAGTAATTGTTTTGCAAGAAAATGAAGAGATTCTTACCCTGTTGAACTAGCCATCCTACTGTAGCTGCTTTTGCTGTTTTAGAGCAGAGCTTTGACAAGTGTCTTTATGTCTTGAAGCTATTAGATGATCCTTTGCTGAATCGTTCGCGTTTGTGAAGACCGAATGCCATGCAGTGAATCAGCAGCTGCGCAGGCCATATGTTAGCCTGATCTTGTAAAGTGCAGGGCAGCCTGAGCACCCTGGTGAGGCATTAAGCTTTCTGGGATGTAAGCCAAATATTATTACATGTCATTCTCCTTGCACAGGGTGCATGAATAAATACTTCTACCAGTATCTTGCTTGTTTATATGAAGAAGCCTTTGGCAGTTCTGTATGTTGGTTACTTGCAGAGGTTTAAATATGCCATCTTTAGCTGGAGTGGGAAAGCAGCTTTGCAGAAAGCTTCATCATATTGGGATTGGAATTGGATGTGCTGGAATAGCTGTCTGTCTTTAGAAGTTAATTTATAGCTCGGCTTAATCCTTTACATGCCCTTAAATCTGGAGTCTGTTAGATGACCGTCTATAGAAATGTCTTCTGACCTCAATGTATTCTCCCTCAGAGTTTATTTTGGAAAAATACGAAGAGAGACCCTAAAAAAGGATGGATTGCGTCACCGGTAAATAGTTAATGACATGGAGATTTTATTGCAAACTGGTTATGGAAAAATCATACACTATTCTGAGGATATGAACAGCTTGGTGAACAAAGGTGGTAATGAAGAAGGTGGAATCGGCCCAGAAAAATCACATGCCTTTGCTCTGGCATTAGATTAGAAAATAACAGTTGGACATTTTCTTGCTGAATTATTCAGAGGCAGTGTAAGGTACTGAAATAGCTTGAGAGTTAGACAATGTTCTTTTATCTATTGTTTTTTCATTTCTGGTAGATTAATGCTTGATTCAAAACACAACTTACATTACCTTATCTATGTGAATTGTTGTTGGCAAACTTTAAAAGTCTTTTCCTAGGACTAGCATGCCCTCGCATGCTAGCCAAGGTTAAAAAAAAAGTCAGCATGTCTGTAATCATAACTGATTGCTTGATACTTACCTGTGTGCAGTCCTTTCTTCTTTCCTTCCAGTATGCATTTTTAAATTAATGCTGCAGTGATGTCTTCCCTGCTAAGTAAAATCATGTAATAAAAATGATTGCATTTGCAAGGCGCAGTACTCGTTAATTTTGCCTTCATTTAGAATACCTGGATTTCTGTTCAGGATTTTATTTGGTTCTGTCCTGATAAATAATCTCATCAATCGCTCTCCCACTCCAGAAATGTTTGATGAATTCTGAAATGTCAAATTTATGTGGAAGAGATGTGAGCATGCAGTCAGGAGTGTACGGTAGCTTTTCTTTTGCTGTGGTATACTGCATTTCAGTCACTTCAGAATACAAGAAGTGAATATTGCTGTATTCCACAGGAAAATGTCTGGGAAATAGATTAAAACCTGTTAAAATGTTTTATTTACCTGGGTTTAGTGGGTCTGTCAACTGAAGCAATGCAAATAACTTTTAAGTCTTGAGAATGCTGGGGGAAGAGTGGGGAGAAGGCCAATTAGGAAGAAATGGGCGGAGGATTAAACCACACTTTCCCAGATTAGTGTGCTTAGCAGTGCAGCATTACCACTAGGTCAGCAGAGCACTTTGCCTCCTTCCTGTTCCTTATGCGATGTGGCAGTGTTGCAGTTTGCTAGCTTTATTTGATTTGTTTACAACTATTTAGTGGGGCAGCGGTGTTTGGTTGTTGTAGGTTGTTTGCTTTGGTTGTTGGTTTTTTTTTCTGATGATATAGTGAATGATTTTGTACTGTTAATGGGAACAAAGTTGGGCAGAGATTGGGAAGGAGGATGAAGGACCCACAATTAACTCTTCTCCATGAGTAGGGATTGAGTAACAAGTTTGTGGTGTCCTGACACAGAGAACCTACCCTACAGTGGCTGCTGGCATCAGTGGGATGTGTGGAACTGTTGTCCCAAAATCCCAAGGTTAATTTTATGTCAGGCCCTTCTGTCGATTTGTTCTGTACTTGGAGTAGCATGTCTTGAGTATCTGCTCGCAGTCCATATGTGACTGTTGTGACTGGATCATGTACTTGATATGCTGTTGTTAACTCACACCCCTTTGAGACCCTCAGGGTTTATTTATTTCCCTGTCCCTAGGGAGTGGCAATCACTGGAAGATGCTTCTTCCACACACCTCTTTGCGTTGCCCATCTTCAGACTGTCCCACACAGATGAGTAATGGGGCTCTTTGTTACTTTTTGGATATTGGATGAAGAAAATGAGGATCTGGTAGTCTTCAAAAACCAGGAGGATGGTTGTCACAAAGGAATAGGATGCGTTTGGTGTCAGCCCATTATTCTGAAGCTTCTTTTAGTGTTAGCAAGTTTAAGCCAGAAGCATTTATTTTCCAAGTTCAGAATGACCAGCAGAAATAAGTGAAATGAAACAAAAAGGGAGAAAGAGGCATGTTTCTAAAATGCTTAGTTCATTTCAAAAGATTTCTCTCACCCTGACCCAACTGTACAACTGACAGATGACATCACAGTTGTTGTGTGAGGACTTTGTCTTCTTGCAGTTCTTTCTCAGCTCTATCTTTGAGCTTGTGTTTATGAAGAAGATCCTAGGTCTGAGAACCTCTGATTCTTTTTGTAATCTTAAATTAATCTTTGGACTCCACCCATGTGCATACAGTGTAACAAACCAACCCTTTTAATGTCATCAGTCCACATACAAGGTGTCTCATCCTTCCTGTCATCAAGTTATTGTTTGCTAGCTCTCACTTATGAGGTGGCAAAGCTTCTCAGGTATTCTTACAGCCTGGGAGCAGGTAGCAAAGGCTCATTCCTCTCCTTGCCTGAGCCCTTAACAAGGTTTGTTAATTTATTAAAAAGCACAAGGTCCTTTTCCACCCATTGGCTTGGGAAATACTTAAATGCCAAGTGTTTGTGTAAACCTTTTTCATATTAAGAACTACACAGTCTGCATAACCAACGTGCAAATCTTACATGAATATTTGGCATTATTATTGTATGAAAGTGTAATACTCATTACTAATTAGTCTGAGACCAGAAATGGGAACAATCCATCAGTGTGAGGTGGGAAAGATCGTGGGGGGCACATGATCTGAGTTTGAACCCAGATTAACTGAGTTCTGAGCCCTTGGTTGTACCTTGGAAGGCCTCTGCTCTTCCATCTCCGTTCACCTGCGAGTATTATCACCATAGTGTTTTAAGTTGGAATAATTCACCCATCTTTCTGCAATTTCTTGACATTCAGCTGCTGCTAGCTGTGCTGTGGCTACGTGTCTTTGTTCTTTCTGATCGCTTGCGCGTTCTTAAGACCATGGCTAAGTGTTTCAGCCTTGCTGTCCATATTAACCCTCCTTCCTGGTGTGCTGAGGTGGTATGGAAGTACCAGGCTGTAATGCAGTGTGTCAGAGGTGGCATCAGGCCAAAGTAAAGGGCGTTTCAGAATCACTGGCCCAGATAGTTAACTATGCCATGCTCTGTGTGCTTGGTGTGACAAGGGAGAACAAGAGCACACACAAACTCTGTCCCAGTTTCAGTGGTTTTCTGGACTAGCCCCAGCATAAAGGGTGCTATTAAAGCAGTTCAGAGATTGCACTGAGTTTTACAGACTCTCTGTGGCCTTATGTATTTGGAGAGAGGAATCGATTATGTTAAGGTTTAGAATGAAATTAACTGAAACATTAATAGGTTTCTGCATCACTGAGGGAAAGAAGGATCTGACAGGAGTTAAGATAGATCTCAGTTCTCCTCTTCTCCTTTTTTTTATTCCAATTTTAAGTCACTGTTAACAAATCAGGAGCAAAGGAATCAACGTGCTATTGTTAGAAAGCCATTGAGTAAAGATTGACATATCCAAATGCTTGTCTGCTTTTTTTCCAGCTGTCAAGCAAGATTATACAACTTCCCTACAAGTCTTGCTTTGCGTAAGCACATCTTAAGGATGTATGTAATTCATTGGCCAGTTTAGCCATGAGAATACAGAATTGATGTGCCATAGTACTGTATTCGTCGAGCATGAATGCATTGTATAAAGGCACATTACTGGTTCTCTGAATTGCTGAGAAAAGATAATTAAATATTACGAAACATTCTTAGGCTGGTATGACAGCTTGCATGTAAGAGATGGTTCTAGTTTTGTTATTTTTTGGGGAGAAATGAGGGACTCAAACCTAAACCCCAAATCATACCTCTATTCAAAGTAGTTAAACTGTGTGTTGATTAGGTCTGAAGTGTAACTGTTAATTACTGCCCCTCTCTGCGAGTGTTTTGGGACTGGTTGTTTACATGCAACTGAATGTGTAACTAGTTGCAGGTTCAGTCAAGGAGCTGCTAACAAAATAGTAGTGACTGCAGAGCTAAAGACCTTTCATTATTTTCATTAACATGTCACTTTTGTTTGTAGAATGAAATGTGTCTTGCCACACAGCAGCTTTCAAAGCAGCTCCTTGCCTATGAAAAGCAGGTATGTTCAGCATATGCCTTTGATTTCTTTTCAGCCTCAATGCTTGCAAAGAAGTCTGTGTAAACAGTGTAGTTTCCAGAAGTGCTTATAGCATTGGCTTTACTTGGTTTCATGTGAGTACCGGCGAAAATTCCCTAATGTGTTCAAGGGAGTTGTGTCACTTCTGAGAATCTTAAAAAAGTGCAAAATGTACATTCATAGATTTATGAAGAAGCAAAGCAGTTTATTCCTATTGCATGACTATGACTTTAAAATGGGTATAACTAAAATTAATTATATGTTGTCCATAGTCCATTCATTTAAAACAAGAGGAGCAGGGTAAAAGAGTATGTATTATAAATTTATATTTTTCCCTTTTGTTTTATCGTTTATTGCATTTTGTAGGAGCTTTCATTACCTTTGTAGTAAAGCACATGTTATATTTTACTCACTTGTATTGATTTATAGACCAAATGTGCATTTCTGTTTCCAGCATTTTGCCTTAGGTAAAGGAGATGAAGAAGTGATATCCACCCTTCACTACTTTTCAAAAGTTGTGGATGAGGTAATTTGAATTGCCAATATTATATTTTTACAATATAGAACATTTGTGTTTTTTCTTTTTGTCTTTGTCCTTTTTGATTCTGAGTTTTTCCACTGAAGCCTAGATTGTGCCTAGGTTTTATAAAATTATTTAATCGGGGGCTGGAGAAAGAAGAATCCTTTCACTCTTTTGTAATGGTTAGTGCTGTTTCTATGGCTTCATCCCACATGCTGTCCTCACAGCCAAACTGAACTTCCTAAATAGAGGAGTTAGACTAAAATGTTTCATCTAGGCTGGGGCCATTTTTAATTTAATTCTGTTTAAAAATTACATTTACATCTTTAAACACTACGATTTGAGCCAAAACCTGCCAGGAATGGATGCAGGGCAGTTGTGAATTAATACAGTTGCAGTTTCGTTGCTGTGAGATCACACAGAATCCAGAGGTGCCTGGAGGAGGCTGCAGAAATGCCTGCTGAGAGCAGGTTAGGTGCTGCTGCAGGGTGTACTGAACACTTCTGCTCTCTGTATGTTGTTGCTGAGTACTGAGAGTCTTTCTAAATGCTTTTTTAGACCTGCCTGTATAACATTTAAATGTAATCATAATATCTAGGTCCTTATTGCTTAAGTGTGATTTGTCACATCACTCTTTGTCTTGAGAGCAGGGCTGTGCCATCAGATGAGTGGTGTTGTTCTTGTTTGTCTACTTTCAACTCAGATTAAGAAGGCAGAAGGCTGTATTGAGGTCTGCCTTTCGGGAAAGGAGATAGGAGGGTTGTGGGGTAAAAAATAAATTAAAATTTTTAAAGCCCATGGATAACTAACAATATAGTGAAATGGATTCCGGAGGTTAACTTTTTCCTTAGGCTTGTCCTGTGGCACATCTGCTCTGAAGGAATACTCAAAAGAAGCATTTATTTGCCTACAGGAAGGATGGGAAGAGCTCTTGGTCAGGGATTACAGTGACAGGGCAAGGGGCAACGGTTTTAAGCTGAAAGAGGGTAGATTTAAATTAGATATTAGGAACACATTTTTTACTGTGAGGATAGTGAGGCACTAGAACAGGTTGCCCAGAGAAGTTGTGGGTGACTCATCCCTGGAGGTGTTCAAGGCCAAGTTGGATGGGGCTTTGAGCAATCTGGTCTAGGGGAAGATGTCCCCACCCATGGAAGGGGGGTTGGAACTGGATGATCTTTAAGGTCCTTTCCAAACCAAACCATTCTTTGATTTTCACAAGTCTAGTACTTATAAACTCTAGTACTCATAAACTATGAATAAATCAGAACGAGAACTTTCTCCTTCCCAGGTACAAGAAAACCATCCCATTTGGGAGCAGAAAGCTGAGAGCCTCTCTGTTCAATTCTTTTGATAACATTTTTCACTCAAAAGATCTTACTCTGTTTCTCAGCCTCCTATTCTATGTGTTAGCTCCCCCCCATACCCGTTTCTCTTGGCTGTCTGTTCTACAGACATTGAATTGTCCTAGTTTAGTTTTGTATTGTCTAGTGGGAAACACTGACTTCTTCCTCACCTGCATCACTCCACCTGGACGCCTCCAGGATTCTGTGAGGAAGTGGGCAGGATGTTTTGTTTGCAGTATTAGGTAGTTTGATTGGTAGTTGTCCTACCTGAACCCATCTCATATTCTTAGCGTGCCGCTGCTGACATGAGAGCCTTGCCTTAATCCTAAACAGCGTTATACAAGTGCTTTAAAATATGTCTCGATGTGCTGAATTTTAGAGAAAAACTTAGAAAAACAGGAATGGGAAATGGCTCTAAAGGTGAAATATTTGAATGGGGCCTTGGCTTGTGTTTTCCCCCTGATGTGGTTGTGTCCCGTAATCCTTATGGATGGTAACTGTTTCTAGTCATAGCAGTGGGACTGTAACCCTGTGGTGTAGAGACTAACAAAAACTAGTTAATAAGGGCTCATTACAGGTTAAATCCTTTTGGGTTAAGTGTTAGCGTTAATGGTCAAGTGAACTGCCCAAATACAGTAAGTAGGGACTGGAAAGTTCTTGGATCCTTGGTAAGCACCAGGCAGAAATTAAGGATTTAGGGGAAAATCCCCATCTGTCTCACCTATCTTGAGAAATGTATTTTAAGCACTGAAGTTCATTGAAGTACATAATATCCTTATTTTTTGTGTGCTGGGCATAAATGGCAGGTGTGCTTCTTCAACAGTTGTAGAGTGCTGGTATTTTTATTTTTTACTTCCACTGTGGTTTAGGGCATTCCTATGTTCTCTGTTTCAGCTCAATATCCTTCATTCTGAACTGGCAAAACAGCTTGCAGATACAATGATTCTACCAATAATACAATTTCGGGAAAAGGATCTTACAGGTAAATTTTATTTCAAGTTTTAATTTTCCCCGTGTGTTCCTTCTTGCTTATTTCATAATAAACTGAGACATAATGTCATATAATTGCTCATTGATGATTCACAGAAGAGTTTTTTATATTCTTTCTTTTTCCTGCGACAGAATTTCATTGACAGCTGCATGCTTTTGCTCAGACTTAAATAGTGCAAGTTCACCACATAACATTTTATGCAACGTATGGTGCAAGCTTGAAAATACACAGCTGCGTTCTTTGTTAGGTCACTCTGCTTTCACAGTGTCATTTTACTCAAGTCGTTAATGCTATAATGGCCTAAAGAAAAAAAAAAATTAGCAGTGAATCTGACTTGCAAACGGTATGTATGCCGCTTCAAAAGTTTGAGATTGTTTGAAAAGCACAAGCATAAATGCCTTTTGAACCTCAGAGTATAGTAAGTTCCCTCAGTTTTAACAACTCAGTTCACTTTAAATCCTTAAATTATCCAAGGTAGTTACAGGTAACCTGATTGCACAAACTTGGAAAGGCATTACTTAAAACAGCAGAGCAGTAATGCAAGCATTGGGTGTAATTTCAAAAGAAAGAAGTTCATATTCAAGGTCAAGGACACTCTAACCTACTCGTGCAACCAAAACATGAGTTTTTATTGCAGTGTTTTCTTTTTTCTTTTAAAAGCCCGCTTCTTAACTCACTAAGCTCAGTCCTGTTTATGTAGGTCTTAAAGACGTCATTTTGGTGGAAGACCAAACAACTACAGCAAAATAGTGGCTAGCTAGGTTTCCTTATATGATAATATCTTGTTTAAAATGTTGAAGGTGTAAATGGATGTCTTGTTTATAATATGTCAAATATAAAGCAGTATTTGGATGATGAGATATTGGATCTATAAATGCTTTCCCACCTCTTTAATGTGGCTTCACTGATCCAGCGATTCTGCTCCTGTCTTTACGGATTCTGCCTCCCCATTTCATAAAAGAAGACATAAAAAGAAAATGCAAGTGAAGCCAGCAACCAAAGCCTTAGCTGCTTCATGACAAAAAATGAAAGCTTCTTCAGCTTCCTTGGGTGTAAAAATCTTCTTTGTTCTATCCATTCATTCGCCTATCACAACCTTCATTTTTCTCTGGCAGAATCTGTAGAATAGCATTTTGAGTAGAAGCCTGACCATGTTGAAATTTCATCACAGGATTAAACAAGGCAGATAAACTGTGTTCTTGTTTTCACTTTTGATCTTGTTATGTGTGGTATTGAATACTGTAGAAACCTCTATGTACAAGTTAGTCACATCTGGGAAGAATTTCTGTCTTTCTGCATTTGTCACAAGGAAGTGTTCTGGGGAGAAAAAGGTAGCGTGAAGTGATTAAGGTATAGGTTGTTACAAATAATCAGGTTGCACTGTTGTGTATGTTACAAACATACACACCATGATGACATTGTACAGTTTCCCTTTATTCTTTTCACAGTTGTATAATGTCTGTTCTTGCGAATGTGCTTTCTTTGTAGCTTTTTGAGGAGGGTTTTACTAGTTGTAGCATGCGTTGTTGTGGACACTGAGAGAAGCTTGTGCCCAACACTGGTCAAAGTTGAATCGCCTGCTTCCTTTTTGTTCCTTCTACCTGCATCAGAAACCCATGGGCAGTGTTTGTAATGTAAGCATTGTAGCCAGCAGTCAGATGTATTGGATACTTGTTTCTTTTCACAGAGAAACTTGGACAAAAAGTGTTTTATGCTGATGAAGATTCATGTATAGGAAGGGGGTGTAGTTGATACGTCTCTCGGAGTTAGATTTCTTGGTATCGCATAAGTGTTGTCAGGAAGTTGTTCAGAGTTGTTGATCTTATATGATAGCGATGGGCCTTTTATCATAATAAGTGCACTGAAATGGTACTTATTTGGGTGAATTACACTGGCAGATGAGGAATCTTTTTCAAAGTGATAACTTGCTAAATCGCGTAAACTCTCTTGACTCTTAATTTGCTATCTGCCTATTCATTTCTCTAGCAGCTGATCTGCTTTATCATTTTCAAGACAGGCACAACTTTATGTATCTCTGCTTTGAAAGGACTGGAGTGACTTGAGTGTTAAACGTGCTCAGTTGAACGAAGTGTTTACAGCTGTTTTTACTTTGAATATTTGATTTCTCTTTTCCAGAAGTAAGCACGTTGAAGGATCTTTTTGGCCTTGCTAGCAATGGTACGTTTCCCTGGTTTTTTTGTTTCTAATGGTGTGCACCTGTTATGTCACAGAAGACATTTTTGATCTATGCACACACACATCACATTTCTAAAAAAATAATATTCCTTGTCTACAGAACATGACGTGTCCATGGCAAAGTATAGCAGGTTACCGAAAAGGAAAGAAAATGAAAAGGTAACGAACGTGAAAGGGAAAAGGGAAAGTTTTCATCAGCTGTGTGTCTGCATCGTTGTTCACTTGCAAACTTTGGAGAGTACATCAGTTAAATTCACAGTAGCTCAAGAGTACTTGTGATTTCATTTCCAAGCAGACACAAAGCTTTTAAACATCAATTCAGCAGAGTTATATCTGTTTTCTCCAAGTTAGGCAAGTGATCAAGTATTGTGCTGAAATAAAGCCCTTCAGATCCAGGGGAGCTCTTCGGACAGAGGCAATCCAAATGGCTATAAATAGATTTGTATAGGCCTACTGTTTTACAGCTGATGTGATGATGCTGTATCACTGGGTACAATTCATTGTGAACTGTCATGAAGCCTTGTGTCTGCTATTCATAAAGCATTCCATTTTTTGCCTCTATCTTCCTGCTAAATTTCTCTGTATGGATTGTCATCCCACTTGCAGTACTCAACTCTGTTGGTAGCATTGTTTGACGTTTCTTCTTTGCCCACTGGACCACTATTCCAAAATATATCCCTGTATGCCAAAAAGTGTGTGATTGGCCCTGTCCTAAGAGTGCATCAGTTCTACAGGACACTCCTTTAAAGGCAATGCATTACAGAACAGAATGTGAAATAACACAATGTGAATTATTCACCTCTGAATTCTGCATTTGCAGGCTTGTGTCATGATCTCAGCTGCAAGTAAATTTCTTGCACTGAAATCAGATCCAGAATTTTAGTTGTGGTAGTTTATAGTCACGTGGGCTGCCCAGATGCTTATGTCTTTTGCCAGAGGAGGGCTTGAAGTACTTGCTTTGGGTTTTGGATTTGCTTTCTTAGTTTCTCATTCTAACGTGGATAAGTTCTGTAACAAGAGTTGTTTAAAAATAACTTGAAAATAGTCATTAAATATGCACACTGACACTTTCCCAACCTTTTTTTTTTTTGTTCAGCTTAAGGCAGAAGTGGCAAAAGAAGTGGCAAATGCAAGAAGAAAGCAGCACCTTTCATCTTTGCAATATTACTGTGCCCTGAATGCTCTGCAGTACAGGAAGAGAGTGGCAATGATGGAACCTATGCTAGGATATACACGAGGACAGGTATGGACAGGAAAGTGTCTGTATCACTTAGATATGAGCCTGGGAAAAGTAAGAGGTTTGGTTTGGTTTTTTTTGAGAACTGTCAAATGCTAATGTCGAGGACAGCTTGTATGCTGCTTGCCTAGATTCTAACAACTATATTGTTTGTGGCAGATAGATGAATGTTTAGTTATTTGGGAAAGACACCGATAAAAAAGTAAATTCAATGCAGTTATATGCAAAATCAGCCTGGGGTTAACTTTTTCACAGGTAAGCTACCAGTGCAGCAGCGTTTACTCGCACTGTTTACTCTGCCTGCACAAACTCTCCTATGTAGCAGTTCCTTCCTGGCACATAATGTGCAGCATACTGATGAGGACTGTACACGATAGGGAGCAAAGCATGCACTGGAGAACTGGAAGAACAGAAGAGTGGATTGAGCATATGGCTGGCAAATCCGCTTTCTAATCTTTACTCTGCCTGCAATTTGATAGAGCATTTCTCAAGTCTATAAAATGCAGTAGTAATACTGATAATCTGACTCTTCAGTATGCCAGGAGGATCAGCAAACCAGTATTTTCACAGCACTTGATTCTCATTACCACCCGTTTTAAGGGTCTGTTGTGCTTTGACCTTGATGAAAGAAGGCATTGGGAAAATGAGAATTGGGCTTTGAAAACAGAAACAATGGATACAGTGCTCTGTTTGAGATCATAGTGCAGATCATCTTCTCCATTGTCCTGTCTTCTGCGGATCATGCGCCCTTTACAAAATAGGTAATAAATGAGAATTCGGTCACATTTCCCACCACAGAGTGCACACTGCTTCTCTGCTGTAATTACACTAAGTGAAATAACTGTATTGGTTTACTTTACTGGAAGCAAAACAAAACTTTCCTTCCCTATATTTTATCTGGCAAAACTGCTGTATCTCAGTTCTTTATATAGGAGAGTCTTAAGTTGTCATGGGAATGACTGAGTAGCCAGAAGCTAGCTGATATTGATGCTTGGATACTGTGAACCGTCTTTCAGTCCAAGTATGTATTTTCTTTATTAATAACTCAAAGCGTGTTTCATATTTCACGTTTCAAATGAATTAGTAGGCCATAAGGAATTTTTGGAAGAAGCAGTGGGTAATTCAGGGTTTATTTGACTGAAAACTGACACAAACATCTAAGCTAGGTGTGGCAGTCTGTCATCAGTGGAATTTAGAGCTCTTCCCTCATGAAGTAGGCTTCTGAGATAGAATAGGTGAATCATTCTTTAAGAAAGCATGCTTTCTCTCCTTTGTCTGTAAAGGGAGTCTGTGGTCAATAACATGGTTGCAGAAGTCTTTATTTGCACGTAAGAGGAATCCCGTGTCCCAAGGTTAGGAAAAAGGAGTGGAATCATAACTAAAATTGATTAATTGACTAAAACATTGCTTAACAGCCAAGATGCTTGTACATCTTTTTCTGGAGTAGTTTACTTTTTTTAATTAAGAAGCTAATTAATTGCACACACGCGCTAGCTGTGCCCCGTGTTTCATGCAGTTGCTGGTAGGTCGTAAGGATGACTGTGTGCCCCACAACAGGTAACTCGGGGTTAAGTCTGCACTGAGTACTTTGCTGCTGTTGCGTGCCTGCTGAGCTGTTCCAGTTAAGTGAATCTGTCTTCTGACACAAAATGCACACTTTGCCCTTAGCAGCTTTTTTTAGCTCCTTCAATAGAACAAAATCTGTGATAATCTGTGGTTGATATAGCTGATTGTCCTGGAGGCTTCTGCTAGCGCAGCTACGCTTTGCCACTTCCCTGACTGACTTTGCTGTAGGAGTTTAAAAATTTCCAGGTTGGAGTTGGTAATCCAAGATAGACTAATAAATCTAATGGATTATTTGTGTCCCATTCCTTTTGATGTGGTGGCGTTCCATGCAACACCACTAGATCCAATCCTGCACAGTGCTAGTATGGGAGAAAACTTACCTTACTTCAGTCATTTAGCAAGTTCATTGGAAATGTATCTGTCAGCACCCAGTAGCTTATGTGTGTATAAAAGGGTGTGTGAAAGGCTGGAAAGTTGCAAAAGGGAGAAATAAAAAGAAAGGCAATGCAGCTATTTTGACCGTGTGTTTGTTTGCCAGCCAAAATAACCAGTCATAATGGGATTGCTGTTAACACAGACCCCACAATCTGTTTTTTGTCTGCCAAAGCCAAGATAACTTGCAGTTTCCTATTTTTTTAAATTTATTTTTCAGATCAACTTTTTTAAGAAAGGAGCAGAGATGTTTTCCAAAAGAATGGACAGCTTTTTGTCATCTGTTTCAGACATGGTTCAAAGGTAATGCAATTTTTTAGCACTGTAACCTTCAGCACAGAGCAGAAAGTGCCTCTGTATCTTTCTCATTAGAGTTCTTCCATACTTGGGTTGCATTGTTGGGTATATTTTGTTAAAGCAGCAGGTGGAAAGGAGGGGTGTCTGGACACGTAGAGGAAAATGCTGTCAGTGCACTGCAGTGTGCTATATTCTGTAAAGTGTTCACATGCTTCCTTACGTCCCTGTATCTCTTGATGGACACGAGGCATTGGATCCAGGCTTGAAATGGATTAGCAGAATTAATATAATAGAGCTAAAGTGCATTCTGAATTAGAGGTATTTATACTTGCTGGGTCTTCTGTAATAATATTGTAACAATAACCCATTAACCTCCTAAATAAGGATTTAGAGCCTGTAGTGTTTCGTGTTGTAGCTACATAAGGAAAACAAATCTCCCTCACCCTAGAGAACATATACATTGCGTCCAGCGTAGGCTTTATCAGCCCACTGAGTTCAGCCTGCTTTGTCCAAGCCTCTCTTTTGTATTCCTAATTTTGTGATAATTTTTTCCTTCTCCTCCCTGCCCCCCCATTTGTAGTGAAGATTGACATTTTCTTTGTAATTAAGTCCCTGTAAATGTAAACTGTACATTTAAAATGTACCCATATTAGAGATAACATTAATAATTTATTTTAAATCAGCTGAAACACTAAACTGACTCCTTCACTTGATTGCTTTCTGCCTTTCATATTGAACTGTATCCAAATCATTACTTATTCTGACTCTGGTGGCATTTTAAATAATGCATTCTTGTTAATTTGAGAACAGTGTGATAAGTGATCTCCCTGTATAGTAGATTCTTTGACTAAATGATTCCTTACTTCCTGTACCTCTGTACTAAGTTTTCACACTGGCCTCTGAAATAAATCCCTCTACAGTTTACATAGCGTTTGTACAGACTGGAAGATAGATTTTGAACTCCGTTGTGGTGCCCTTTATTTTTTAAGGTTAGAGCAACTTGCTTGTGTGTTATAGGTACAGTGAGGATCCTGCCATTGGATCCTTACCATAGAAGAAGCCCTTTAGGTTTTCCAGAGTCTGATGGATTTGAATTCTGGATAGTACATAGCAGTAAATGGAAAGAAAAACCAGGGTGCTCAGTTAGTTTGCCAAGTCAGGGGTTTGGATTTTAAGTCTGTCACGCAGCAAAAATTCAAAGTACAACTCAAATGTAACTAGTACAGGAGTGTGACATCTTTGGAAAAACCAAAGGGTGAGCTTGCAAAATTCTGAATGACGCGGTGCAGGTTGGCAATTACTAACACAAGATGTGGTTTCGTGACTTAAGATTTCACAGCCACTGAAAACTCTGCTGCCCACTCCTTTCCTTCTTTAGTGCTGGGGATAACAAGGCCGCAGTGAGTCAGACCTCCTTTCCGATCAAAGCTAAAAGCTTTTTATTTGTCAGATTTATTTTCTTGTAACAACAAGCCGGTGAGACCCATTGTGCAGTTACAGAATTTCAGCAGTGATGTAGTCTTGCATCTGTTAAAGCTGATTGTGAAACTGAGTCTTCATATTTAACTACTTTTGTATATACAGTGAGTTGCAATGTAAAAACAAGTATTAAAACACTCTCAGTAACCAGTTGGTTTCATTGCCACCAATTCATGTAACTTCAGAATTGTCAGCTTTTCTCTTCTTGGAGATAAGAGAAGCATGTCTTAGGGAGAGCAGTCTAGTCTTTGGAACACGAAAATGCCACAGCAGTTTTGTCAGAAGCAATTTGTGGTGCTACAAAAATGAATGATCAAAAGATTCATTAAAGTAGCACTTAGGGAAAAACCAACAGCACTGTTCCGTTTTATTTCAAAATGGAATTTGAATAATTCTTATTCTGACATTTAGTGATAATGTTGAAAGGCACTAACTTGCAAAATATGATTTAATTTAGTTTAGAACTGATGGTATTACTCAGCCTCTTGTATGTCTTGCTTAGGTGGTAAGAACTACACAGCTGGTCTCATTTTGGACTTGATGTGTGAGTTTAAGAAGTCGTAGCTTTCTAAAAACATGGAAAAGCTTGAAATAAGCTAACATGAAACAGACTAACGCCATGATGCAAGAGTAACTCTTCATCTGGTTGGTCAGATTCTGCTCACTGTTGACACAAATGCAGCTCTGGGTCTCTAGATTACTTCAACAGTTACAGGGTATCACCAAGTTCTGCTAAAGACTGGGGAGAACAGGAGGACAAAATGTACTTGCTTTGTACTCTCCCACAGGCTTTTTGACGCTGTCAGAGTTTTTTTAATTATTGTATTAATTATGTCACTTTTTCAAAATGACAGGCCTTTAGATGCTTTCTGGTTATGCCCATTGCATTGATGTCTATTGATTGGGAGAGTCTGCAAGTGAAACACAGACTGGCTGAGGTTGATGGATATGGAACTGTTGGAATGGGTCCAGAGGAGGGTCACAAAATTGATCAGAGGGCTGGAGCCCTGAGAGAGTTGGGGTTGTTCAGCCTGGAGAGGAGAGGAGAAGGCTGTGGGGAAACCTTATAGCGACTTTCCAGTACCTGAAGGGTCTACAGGAAAGCTGGGGAGGGACTTTTTACAAGGGCATGTAGTGATAGGATGAGGAGGAATGACTTTAAACTGGAAGAGGGGAGATTTAGATGAGACATTAGGAAGGAATTCCTCGTAATGAGGGTGGTGAGGCACTGGAACAGATTGTCTTGGGAAGCTGTGGCTGCCCCATCCCTGGAGGTGTTCAGGGTCAGGTTGGATGGCAGTTGGCTTGGAACTAGATGATCTTTAACATCCCTTCCAACCCAAACTGTTCTGTGATTCTGTGGTATAAACAAGGCAGGTTTATTAGTGTGATGGGACTGTCATTTGGTCTGTGGAAATCTCTGAAAATTAAGTGGCTCCCAATGACTGACGGTGGAGCTTAAAAATAAAATAACGAAGGTATTCACTGGCATATTATGATTACTCTGACCTCTCTGCTTGCTTGTTCCAGTAAAATGGCTGCTCTGTTTCTCCCTTTGTGTCAAATGTGTCTTACAGGAAGATTATGAATACGTAGATACTCAGACTGCAGTACTTACCTGCATTATGCTTCTGCAATGAGTTATCACTTACTTGTAGAGTTAAGTTTTGCACTCATACTCCTTCACTGCTGCCACTTTCAGAAAACAGTTTTTTGCAAATACGTTCAAAAAGAGCTCAATTTTGCCAGCCTGCACCAAGGATGTTTTCTGAATCACACCGAAGTGGAAGACAGTATTATAAACAAAAGCTAAAGCTAAATTGAGAGTTGAGCTATAGATTTTGTTATTATATTGTTCTGAATTCATGAAAAAATTACTGTTGAAAATCTGTGACCAGTTAATAGATGGTCTCATGATAGGAATTCCTGTGTGTGACAGAGTTGCAGGGATTAGACAAAGTTCTCTGAAAGCCAAAAGTAAAGGCTGCTTTGAACTATGCCACTATACTACAGCAACATCTATATTTAAGTTCATACAAGCATTGCTTTAAGAACAAGTCTCTCTCAAAATATAAACTTCACTCTTCACTCTCAAGCATTTTTTGTATGCTCATTTTAGTCTTTCAGAACAATCTCATAATTCTGATCGTTATCTCTGTACTGTTTGGAGAATGAAGATAACCACATTTAGTAGATGACAAAAAAAAAAGAAAAAAGACATATTGTGACACAATATTGTGACATATTGTGAATAACATCTTCAGGCTGGGCTTTCAAAATAAAGAGTAACTGGGAATCCTGGCTATGCTCTTGCTGCCAAAGGCACCCGTATTTTCCTTAACCATTGTTAATACCTTTGAAGCCTGTACATCTTGTTTCTTTAGGCTTAGGTGACATTTTCTGAGAGTAGTTCCCTGTTGTGTGTCTCTTCCTTCCATTTTTTTCCTAACTGCAATAATTTATCTAGTCCTTAAACAAAGCCTTGGGCACGTATATTATATTTCCCATAAAGTCTGTTCTAAAAATAAACTTTATCTTTGCACTACTCTGCAATATGATCTCGGGTAGTATTTTTATTCGTTTTGGTTTACAGATGTTAGCTATATCCTGGTTTAAAGTGACTAATGATGCCTTTCAGTTTCTTGTTGTGTTGGTTTCTTTTCCAGTATCCAAGGAGAGCTAGATGCTGAAGCTGAAAAAATGAGGATATCCCAGCAGGATTTAATTGCAGTTAATGAATCTGTTTACACCCCGGATTCTGATGTGACTTCACCTGTTATCAATAGAAATCTCATCCAGAAGGCTGGCTACCTTAATCTTAGAAAGTAAGATGACTGTTGCTACCTGCTGGTTTGTGTGGTTGTTGAGGCATCTGTATTATTGTGGTACCTGTGCTCTTCAGCTCCTAAGTATCTTTACCATCTTTGGAAATATGTTTTAGAAGCACAAAACAAATAGGAGGCATTTGAGACTGTTTTCCCAAGAACAGAAGTTTACTTGTGGTTGAATTCACCTACAGGGATGACTTTCCTCATTCAAGTGGCTAAAACCTGATGAGGCTGGGTTCAGGTTGTTCCTAGTTCTTAGGGCTATTGAAAGCATAGTGTTTATAAGCATAAACAGCTATAATTTGTAGTTAATACATGTTTTCATAAATGGCCTCCTTTACATAAATAAAAGCTTTATGGATAATGCAAGTTCATAACTTTGAACATAAACTGTACAGAGAGTTACCTCTGCAGATTTTTTAAATTAAATCTTCCATCAGCTTCTGCAGGAGCTGCGTATATTGGTGGCATATAGTAACCCCATGTATGTGACTGAGCAAATATCATTTTATTTCTGTTTGACTAGTAACATTAATTTTTTTTTGTGAGTGGACGTGTATTAATTACAATATTAATATGGCAATATTAAAAGGACTACAATGTTAATAGGATTACATAGCTAGGGGGAAGATGGACTCTACCTGCTGAGGATCCTTTTCAAAATGATGATTCTTGGTGCTGAAATGGCTCATGGTGCTCTTCAGCTTGAAAATACTTTTTATTTTTAATCCAACTTAATAGTACTTTATGTCAATAGAAGTGATTCTTTTATTTGTTAACTAAGAGATACTGCAGGGAATGTTTTTAGCTTGGGATGTTTGGGATTAGTTTAATTCTTCAATTTCCATTAAGGCTTAGCCTCTGCTAGGAACAGGTGCTGCTTTTACTTCTTACCGGGGACTTATCATAAAACAAATGCCAGGGTTGAACACACAGTTCAGATTAGCAATGGGATATGTTTGAAGTTTGAAGTAATTACTGAATGGTCAGGAGTCTTTATCACTGCATCTTCTCTTTAGTAAAACAGGTCTGGTGACTACAACTTGGGAAAGGCTGTATTTCTTCACTCAAGGTGGCAACTTGATGTGTCAGCCAAGAGGAGCAGTAGCTGGAGGATTGATTCAGGACCTGGACAACTGCTCTGTTATGGCTGTAGACTGCGAAGACAGAAGATACTGCTTTCAGATCACTACTCCTACAGGCAAAACGTATGAGACAGGTTTTATTTGAGGACAGGCAGTCACATCTACCTTTTCAGATGCTGTTTCATGTAAAACATGCTTGCTGTAATAGTAAGCCTTTCTGGGTTTCCAGAAGGCTGATTCCAAATGAAAAGCATATTCCTTCTCATCCTCCTCAGTTGCCTGAGCAGCACATGCTGTATCCTTTAGCTGCAGCTTATTCCTCATTTTTGTTACTCTGATGGTTAATAGATACTAAAACTAGTAACATTCCTACAAGATGTGAAGTCAAACAGTCCTGGTGTCTACTGTTAGCACAATATGTTTATGTTTATGTTTTAGGGGTATAACCCTACAAGCAGAAAGCAAGAAAGAATATGAGGAGGTAAAAATATTTTCTTTTTGTTGTTATTCTTGCATACAAGTGAGCTTGAAAAGTTAAATTTCACTTTTCCCTTCCAGTGGATATGTGCCATCAACAACATCTCCAGACAGATTTATCTCACTGACAATCCAGAGGTAGGAGCTTGTTTCCATATTTCAGTCTGTTCTTTCCAACTTGCTTTCCCATTGTTCTTTACACGGCAATATAAAGTATGTGTGTAAAGAAGCTATTCTGTCTTGTTTTCCTAGGCAGCTGCTATCAAGTTAAATCAGACAGCCCTACAAGCAGTGACTCCCATTACCAGCTTTGGGAAAAAACACGAAGTTCACCACTCCAGGTAACATTCTCATTTGCATGGACTAGAGACTCTGTGCTCAATTGTGCTCTTTTTACAGGGCAGCAGTCACCCAGGTAGCCCTTTCAGGACCTTGGCTGTATAAGCCTGTGTGTTTCAGCAAATTCCTGTGCTTCTGATGTTCCCTGGTGAAAGCCGTAAGAGATGCAATGTATTGAGGGTAATGCTTTATTGCTCCACATCACAGCTTTGAAGCTCCTTGCAGTTGCCACTGAGATTTTGATGTTTCTTCAGAAATACATACAGATCTTAGTGTTTAAGGGCTTCCCTGTAAGGGAATGATTCGTAATGTGGATAATATTGCAGAGTCCAAGGTTAAGTATATTCTTGCATATTACCTCAAGCAGTTTCTGTCAGTCTGTCACAGGAATGTACCTTGCACAGCTGTCAGAATAATTAGTGTTGTTCTTCTGTGCTCATTCAGGTCAATCAGTAAAGATCCTCTCCTTCAAAAGTTGTTAATAATGCTCTAGGGTATGCTTATATTCAAACATATATTTTATGTATTGTTTCTCTGTGTCCACATGATCCTAGCCTCTTGCCCAGTGGGAATTCTGCAGTCTTAAGTATCAGAGTTGGCTTTCAAGCTCAGTGCTGAACTGAAATCCTGCTTTCAGAAGCAATATAATAAATAAAATAGGGCAAGTTTGCGTCACACTGACTTCAACATGGAGAGACTTCTCTGTGAGTTTTGTCAGAAAATTGTAAATTCTTACTCAGATGCTTCCTTCTAGAAATTCAAAACTATTCCAGATGTCCACCTCTCAGGGCAGTGCCTTTATTATGATTTATGATTCCCCTTATGATCGCTTACCGATTCCAGAGATTTGCTATAGCCATGGGGAATGCCAGTCAGTTTCTTTATCTTTTTATTTACAGTACAGCTGTTTCATTTTGACTACAGGTTTCTAAATAGTAGAGTATTGCTATCCATTTCACTGGCATAAGGAAATAGCTGTTTCATTGACAGCTAATTTCCCAAGTCATTTTTACATCTGTGTGCAACCAGAAAACTCTCTTGGAAGAGAAGATGCTGAGAGTACGCCCAGTGTACTACGTGCAGTTGTGACTTCTGTAGCTGTGAAAAACTTAGCATTTCTTTCTGTTTGAGAAGAGGTGCAGGAAGAAATTTGACCCAGTGTGTAGTAGTACTTTTTAACTATCACATTGTAACAAGCCTGTGGCCCAGTAAGATCCTAAAAAGATGTCAAAGTTGCCATTGACACCCATAGACACCAGTCCAGGTCTCTGCTGTTTGAATCAGTAATGTGGCTGTAAATGTGGACACTAGAGGGCAGGGAGGCGAACAACCCACTGCTGAAAGTCATTCCACACTCAGAGATCATACAGTGGTTTGCGTTGAAAGGGACCTTAAAGATCATCCAAATCCATGCCCCCAGCCATGGGCAGGGACACCTCCCACTGGATCAGGTTGCTCAAAATCTCATCCAACCTGGCCTTGAACACCTCCAGGGATGGGGCACCTACGACTTTTCTGGGCAGCCTGTTCCAGTGCTTCAAAACCCTCACAGTAAAACATATCTTCCTAATGTCTAATCTAAATCTCCCCTCCTTCAACTTAAAGCTCTTCAGGTTTTAGTACACCAGCAGGTTCATCTGCATTCAGGTTTAATGCGCCTGCATTTACTTTTTTCCTGAATAATTCTAGGTACAAAAAGATAAATTGGAGACTTTTATTAGAGTCCTCAGTGACAGGTAAATAGGCTGTTATTTGTATTTATGTATAGTAGTTCAGTTCTGCTTTGGATTTTTGAATAATCTTGTCTCCCTTCCAGAGCAAAGATAGGGCGTAATGGATTTTTTTTTTCCATTTTCACTTTAGCCAGAATGTAAAGAATACAGAAAATGATAAAATAATTCCCAGTGAAACAGCTGGCATTCAAGACTCCATGGAACTCATTGCTCCTGGAACACCGATTCAATTTGATATCGTACTGCCTGCCACAGAATTCCTGGACCAGAACAGAGGTGGCAGGTATGGCCAGAGACAGTGATTGATCTCTTAATGCTTTCAGGGAAGAAAATTAGGGATTGCAAAATGTGTGTTTGGTGACCAGAATCTGTAATTAGAGTTTTTATTCTTAATTCATAGGCGTGCAAATCCATTTGGGGAATCTGAGGACAGCAGCAAAGATGAGGAGCAAGGTCAGTGCTTCATTTTTCCAGATAAAGTTAGTCATGAGTTTAGACCTAATTCAGCTGTCAGCTATGCGGTGTCTCTTAAGAAAAGTAACTGACACTGTGAAGCGGTGTTAAACATCCATAGTGCAGTTGAAATAGGTTGCCTTTCAGAAGCCAGTCTTTTAAACATTGCTGCCTGTGAAAACAAACACCTTTTTTGTTGACAGTCCAAGCTGCATTCCAGATGAGGTTTATTTCAAATGTTTAAAGGAAAAAAATTTTGGTTTGCTTGTTTTTTGTCTTTTGTTCTTTTCTCTTTTTTTTTTTTTTTAAGGTAGCTGTTGACTTCTCTAGAAAGGGTTTGATGGATTGTATTATGATTCTGCTCATTTTTGAGGCTGCCTAGTATGTGTTCTGTTAAATTTACAATCTGAATCTCAGAGAGGCCCAGGATACAGCTAGCAGCAGTCATGTGTCTCTTTCAGAAGAAGGAGTTTATTCCTGCTGCCCCCTTTCCCTCCTCCCAGTGATGTGCCAGTAAAAGTCAGCAGTTCTGGCCTTCCCCTACGAGGACACATAGGGCTCAGACTCTGGCTATTCTCCTCTTGCTCTGTGCCAGTTCCAGCCGCTGTCTGGAACCAGCAGCCCCTGTCAAAAAACTTCTCACAGAACCAAAGCAGAACCTACTGATCTGAACCTTCTCACTTGCCTGGGCTGTCCTGTTGCAGGGTAGGATGGCTGCAAGCTGATTGACAGCAGAGTAGCTGGGAAAAGCAGGCAGCTCTGCACTGTCAGCAGCAGCACCAGCTCCTTGCGGCAGAGAAGAGAGGACAGGACTTAAGTGACTGCCCTGCTCGGCTCGAGCTGATGCTGAACAGTCTTTACAGTGTCTTGTGCAACGTAGACACAGCTGTTATGGCTTTTGAGCAGTCGCCTTCGGCAGGACTCATCCTGCTCTACCTTGCTCACCACCAATAAAGAGAGCCTGATCAAATGATGGCTTTGTCCCATAATACCCAATTAATTGTAAATAGCAGTCTTGTGGTGATAATCAAAGAGTGAGGAAGGATTTAATGAAAACCTCATTGGAACTAGCTGCGCAGGAGGCCAGAAGGACACAGAAGAAAGCGAGGAATGCATGAGGTTTAAAGATAAAAGAGTTCATTCAATGGAAGCTAAGGTTTCTGCACCATCCCAACTCTCTCAGCCTGATAACTTCAGCTACTGGAAAACTGAAGTAGCACAGTGAAGGAAGTCACGCCTTTTTTATCTTCCAGATTCACTCTTGCAGCAGATGTTTGTAGTTCGGTTTTTAGGATCTATGGCTGTTCAGTCAGATGAAACAAGTGAGGTGATTTATGAAGCTATGAGACAAGTGTTAGCTGCTCGTGCCATTCACAACATATTCCGTATGACTGAATCCCATCTCATGGTCACCAGCAAGAACTTGAGGTACTGTACAATCTTCAGCTTGTCAACATTCTGTTCTCTTCATGCAACTCGTGATTAATAAAGTATTTTTGGATTTGTTTTTTCAAGAAACCCTTTGAAGGATTAAGATCCTGAGATTCACTTCTCTTAGTAAAAACATCTTTTTTTACTGTATACTATCCCTACATCATCCTCCTGACTAAGCTGTAAGAACATCCTAGAAAAATTTAGAGGATGCAGTGGGGCCCTGCAAAGATACAGAAAAAGATGCAAAAAACCACATTGGACGATTCTCTTCTCTTACATGTGGTAACAGCAAGAGAGCTATCGCTGTCCTGCTGTCCTTATTGTCGCTGTAGAATATGTTGATACAAGACGTTCACTTTAGCTGGAGCGTGTTTTAGTCCATATGCATATCAGTGTTATATACACTGTGTATATATTATTTACACTCAGGACACTTACTAGATCAGTGGTTCAGAGAGATACAGTGACCTATACATGTCAGGTGGCTGAGAGTCGGGGTCTAGATTTGAACCTTGTCGTCGAATGACTTGAAATCACATATAAAGCATTTAATTCTGTGTATTTGTTTCCTCATCTGCCTCACTATTATAAAGCACCTTGAAATTACTAAGAAGTTTACTCAGAAATAATTTATTCCTTTTTTTCACTCTACCCAAAATTGCAGGTTAATAGATCCTCAAACCCAGGTTACACGAACAAGTGTAAGTAATTTTTGTTTGAATCTGGTTTTCTAGCAGATTGAATACTCAGTCACATCAGCTTGAACTCTTGTCCAAGCTAACTGTATGCTGGCAAAAAAAAAAAAAAAATTCTTTATTATACTTTTCTAGTTTGAACTTGCCACTGTGACACAGTTTGCTGCTCATCAGGATAACAGACGTCTGATTGGCTTTGTGGTCCATCTCAGTGAGGCTCCGGGAGAAGAATCCATGAGCGCCTATGTTTTTGAGAGCAACACAGAAGGGGAAAAGGTTTGTACAACATTCAGTGAAGCACTTTATTTAGAAAACAGGTCTTAGGCTTTTTGGCTTGCACCTATGGGAAGCAGTACTACAGAAGCAAGAGCAGGTCAATTGCTTGCCAGGAAAATGTGCCTTAACAAGTAAGTTTATGTCTAAAAAGGACCAAATTTATAGATAACACAGCAGCACATACAACAAGAAGGAAAGGATGTGATTGCCAATAGCCGCAGTAAGAGTTAGAGCATCTGTGTCTAGCACCAGCACTGACAATAACGTATGTCGGCTCAGTTGAGACATATTCAAAGACAAAACAGCCATTAGTGCTGCTGGCTGCTTGCTGGATATGATAGTAATAGACTATTAGAAATAAGGAATGTGCTGGAGGATTTTTGGCTTAAAAGAACAGTGTCTCTCTTAGATGCACTGGGAAAGATCCCCCAGGTTTGGAAGTAAAGGTTGGTGAATAAAACTGGGTTAAATACAAAGATTTACCAGCCAAAGTGAGCTTTGAAGCAGAACCTAAGCTAGTTTTATTTTTTATGTAGCTAGCATAGTGAATTGGTCTTTCACCTCTGCTTTTAGACCTGCATTTAAGACTAAATTTGCATTGACAACTCTATTAAGCAACAAAACCAAACCAGAACTAAGCTTTACTAACTTCTTTTTGGTTTGGCTTTTTATTAGATTTGCTATGCCATTAGCTTGGGAAAAGAAATCATCGAGGCACAGAAGGTAAGTTTGTTTCAATTCCCCAGGTCTGTGTTGCAATGCATAATATTCTGCTTTTCGCTGCACTGTCCAGGTACATCTGGTGAGCTTAAGAAAAAAGAACTGTCACTCTCCACTGTCTCTAACACGCTAATTTTGCAAACGTCATTTAACAAGGCTCCCAGGTAGTTCATAGAAAAATACATTTGGTTTGACTTCGCACTAGTTGAGATAAAATTTTCCCACCCTAAGTCAAATTCAGTACTATACAAAACCCAGTTGTTCATGTTTGAGAGGAACCTGTGAGCAAAGCTCACAACAAAACTCCCCCTAACTAACTCTTTGGGGTGAAGTGTAAATCACATACATAGAATCATAGAATCACTAGGTCGGAAAAGACCCACCGGATCATTGAATCCAACCATTCCTATCAGTCACTAAACCATGTCCCTCAGCGCCTTCTCCACCTGTGCCTTAAACACCTCCAGGCAAGGGGACTCCCTGGGCAGCCTGTGCCAGTGCCCAATTACCCTTTCCGTGAAAATTTTTTTCTTAATGTTCAGCCTAAACCTCCCCTGGTGGAGCTTGAGGCCATTCCCTCTTGTCCTGTCCCCTGTCACTTGGGGTCACTTGCTGTTTTACTTTTAGAATCATATTCCTTTCTCCCTTAGGGAGGGAACACACGCAATGTTTTTCCACTGGAAATGAATGGCAGTTACCTGACCTAGGGTTGCTAAATTCACCTGTATAAAAATGTTACCTTAATACAATACTATTTGCTGGATATTTTTGCTGCTAAGACTTCAGAACAAGTTGGGGAAGTGAGCTTTTAGTCAAAGGCAATAAGTACAGGTATAGTAAATTATTTAGACAGTTATTTTTCTCCTTGTTTTTCAGTAATTATGTCAATGCCTGATAATAACAGCAAAATAAAGGCTCAGAACGTATTACTTTTTCTTATATACCCAAGGGGTGGTTTTACTGAACAAAAAGAGGTGGTTGCAAAGCCTCGGCAAAAAGTACCATTGTGCTTCTGAAAGATTGTTGCAGCCTGCTCAACACTTTTGTTTCTCTTTAGGACCCAGAAGCGTTAGCTCAGCTGATGAAGTCTGTGCCATTAACGAATGATGGAAAGTTCATGCTTCTGAATGATCAGTCAGAAGAGGATGGAAACATGCATGAGGAAGGAGAGGAGTCAGAAGCATAAAAAACTCGTCCTTACCTGCAGCCTGTGTTGGAGCAGGGAATCATTTTGCAATAATCTCTGGTTTTCAGTCTTGTGCGCACAGCCAAGGGCCAGCTGCCACCTTCCTGCTAGGGAGCGCACGGTCTCTTTGTAGTTTTCTCTGGATTTACAATGAAAACAGCAGCTGGACTTGACCTTTGAGGCTTTTTTTGCATTTATGACTGTGTAGTGTAGAGGGGGGAAGCTGACAATCTCGGGGAACGTTTTGGGGTTAGCCCCTTCCTGCTGGTAGTGAGGGAGGAGCACAGTTAGTAGCCACAAAAGGTTAATGTCATTTTTCATATTTAGATGGTGAGCAGCTGCCTACAGCTCCACTGCAGTTGGTACAACCTGTAAGCTCTCGGCTCCCTTTAACAAATATTAGGCCTCAAACTTCCTACCACAGTCAATTTTCATAGTTTGCATGATTATGTGCATCTGAATGAAGGTTAAAAATGCACTATTATTTACTATATTTTCAGATGAAGTTATTTTTAGTCTAGTCAAAGTGTAACAAGATTTATCTTTTGTGCTAGCCTATTCACAAAACAATTTGTTAAACACTAAATTTTTCCTATTAATATAATCTATTTTTATATTGCATCTAGAATAAGATTACGGAAGAAATCTAAGTGCCTACCCTTACCTTCCTGGGGACCACACTCCCACGGTCTGTAGTTAAATATGGACGTAATGTACCTCCTTGATTTATTATCCTAAATACCTGATGTGCAAACATCAGAAGCAGTCAGTGAATGGGGCGTGCTAGTTGTGTGCAGTTTTTCCTATGGTTAGGTTTCTTAAAAGTTAAGTTGCCAGAGGTGATAACTGTAGGACAGACAAGGTACTTTTATAATAAGAATTCTTTGTATTTTTAACATTATGGGGACCTGCACCAGCTGAGTCTACCAGCAACCTGTGGTTTTAAGAAACTGAGCAATAGAATGCTAGATGATAAGGTCTACAAAGCATTGACTACTCCTGTAGTACATTCCTGAAGTTAGACACTACCTGTGTTTGGCTAATAAGTTTAGATTGATTCCCCCCAAGCACATTAACCTGAAAACATGAGAAACTGTTCTTTGCAGGAACAAACATAAATAAACAAAATAAGCAGTAGGTATGGGGGCAGGGCGTAATCTGTGGTATAGTTTGTATTAATCAAGAAATGATAACTGGAACAAATGGCTAAAATGATTCAAATTAATTTTACTCTTCTAAAGCACAGCCTAGGAAACTGCAGTTCCTGTGAGCCTGTGCTGCAGCAGGTGAAAGATCCCAGTTTGCAGCTGCCTGACATGGAATAAATGCAGTTTAGCTGGTTGGTGAATGTTTAAAAGGACCATGGAAGAAAACTGTTAGTAACCGACACAAAAAATTCTTTGTAAATAAACACTGATGCTGTCTTATTAAAAAAATAATGCCTGCTGGACTGATGTTACTGAAGACACTAAGAATGCGGTTCTCAAAATTACATTTATTATCACAGTTCTATGTACATAATAATGTTCTCTACTCACAAACCAAAGAGACTGAGGTAACAAAATACCCTTTTGTACAATGATTAGGAAACATTAAGCGTTTACATTTGGTCCTTTGTACCTGAGAAGCTGAAAACAGCTGTTGCAGATGGACATCAGATGAAAACTTAAATTTATTTCTAGTTACTTGCCCACCTTAGGACCTCCAGGTCTGCCCTTCAGCAGCAGCAGCGCATTTCCCAGAGGAGCAAACGCCCTTTGGGTGCTGCAAGGAGGAAGGACAAGGCAGCCTCGTGGCTTCTGGCCAGGGTAGTGTCAGAAGCGGGTTGCAAGGCCTCTGGAAGAGCTGCTGCTGCTGCTCGGGGATGCAACAGCCTTGTCACAAGGCTGGACACAGGAGGGCAGTGGTGGCAGCTGCCTTCTCAGGAAGAGAGGCTGGACTTCAGCCTGTTGCGCCAGCCCTCGTCTGGAAATAAAAACCCTAGACATCTGGTTTATGGCCCAGCAGCAAACTCACCATTCTCACTTTCCTTTTGTCACCTCCAAGAATTCTGAGTGAGCGCGTTTGATTTAGTTTGGGGGATTTTTTTGTTTCATCTCCAGACAACCAGTTAGGATCCCTTGTGTTCCTGTAACAGGAACAGGAGGGCAAAACCAATGAAAACAGTAGCACCACAGTAGCACCCCTTCCAGATCCTTACTGGGGGGGAATAAAACGGATTTAACGTGATTTACTGACTCATAGGGGCGTAAGATCCAAATCCAGGACCCACGTTGTATTTTAGATAAGACAAAGCTTTCTCCATGTATATGCTGCTACATGACACACACAAAAAAGAAGGAAATATAAACTAGATTCCTGTATTAGCAAGAATAACTCTTAGTGTACATATTTGTAAGTATATATTTTTGCCACATATAGGATACATTCAGGTCTCCTAGATTAAACAGGGCTCTGTAAAAATAGGCTTATGTCTTTCCTGTAGAATTTCCATCACTAGAACCAGGTGAATTTGTTAACCACACCCATTAAGACACACAGTTTAATTTTATGTTCAACTGCAAAGTATTACCTATCTGAGATGGTGTCCTTCCAAAAAAAAAAAAAAAAAAGAGAAGGGGAAAATACAAATACAGACTTTATTAGAGCACAGGTTATGTTTTGACTGTACACAACTACCTAGCAACTCCATCCTAGGGGAAACAAACACTATCTGCAGGTGTTGTGGAAGAAGGAAATGTAGTGCTTGGACCCCCAAGCCAAGAACTTATGTGATTTCAGATGAGACAGGTATATGGAAATATGGACACTGCAACAGTATGGAAATCAGCAGCAGCAAGAATGCTGAGCTCAGCAGCGTTACTGAATGTTCAGTGTGGGCACAACTTGGTCAAAAAAAGAAACAAATAATGAAAAAAAGTACCTCTATCAAAATAAAAAAGCAAAACTCTAAAGTAATGCAGCATTTTTAGGGCAGCCTCGGCAGTTAATGAATAAAAAGCAAAATCTTTAATGAGCCCAGTTGGTTGAAACAGTCCATGAAGCTTGTGTTGCGTGTTCAGAACCAACAAAAGGACTTTCATACCAGCCAAGTCTTTCCAGCTGCAAAAAAATTTTTGTCCGAGCATTCTGAAGTGCCTGGCAGGAATGGGCAAATCAGAAGTCAATCAGGAATTGTCCTAACCAGTGATCCAAAAGTGGCTGGAACAATCGGAACCATTTATTTTAAAACATTACCTTTTCCTGTAATTAGAAGTGATGAAATAAGCTGGCAAGTATGGTCTAAAAAACCTGTTAAGAGCGCCAAAACAACCAACAGGTAGTTCTCAGCTGGACTGACTATAGAGTAGTTGATTCCAGTTAGTAAGACCTAGAAATATCTTATGTTCTGGGAGATTAAAACACAACTGTATCTTTTAATGAATGTGGTGTTTACTTGTAAGCTAAGTCTGGCTACTTAAGTTAGGAATCCAAGTAACTCTTGCACAATCTAGAACCTCTATTTGCAGGCATTAACAGATGTTACATTTATACAGAGTTCTCACAGTGTTCAGCAGCTTCTGGAGCCTGCAGTGCAACTATTGTTAATAGTCAGGCATGTAAGACTGTAGGAACAACACAGACAGTACAAGAGACTTACAAAGGCAAGGAAATACAGAATTGAGGCTGAAACTTGCAGTTAGGCACAACATATTCATGAAGTGTAAGATCACTTAATAGTTACAGACACCCATCACACAGTGTCTGGTCATAAAAGGAAGAGCTGATTGTGGTTCGGTCTTGGCTCTGGATTTCCTTACTTCTGTGGATGCAAATCAGACCTTTGGTAGGAAATGAGAAGTAATTTATGTTAACTTTTCTATTTTTCCCATTCTCTGGTAGGGAGGGGTGGGGGAACAGCAAAGGAAAATAAACATCTGGCAGGATCGTAAGCTCCCATAGTGCAAATACCATCTATAGGAGTAATAGCGGTTTACGGAATAAAATATTAATAAGGTTTAACATTTAGTGTAATAGCTTTAACGTACATCCACAGCATCCACTGTTACACCTACAGTGTGATCTGTGACTCCATTAGTCACAACAGGACTGCATAAAATCATCTCTGAATTATTTCTGGGCAACAGATACGCACAATATCCTGGCTGATTTTTGAAGAGATGCACCAACAACGGCCTAAGAGTCTTTTTTTAAAATGTTTTGTTAGAGATGCAAGTATGCATCTAAAGATCAGTAAGTTTTATTGTTTTAATCTGCACAGCAGTACTTTAAAATAACTACTTCCAGGGTCAACACTTTATATAATTATTTTCAACCTGAAGAAAGTGCTGTGAATAACATAACCCCTGAGAAATAGGTGTTACTACAGGAAATATAGACCTAGCCTCACTGAATGCTAGCACACTATTGTACATTTTCTCTTGGGTTTAACAAAGCAAGTAAAACAAAATCTATAGCTTTTACCCCTACAGAATGTTACTGATAATGACAGCATGAATTATTTGATTAAGTAATCATAGCCCATACCAGCTGTATCATTTCACAACAGGATCTGCAGGCGTAGAGTTGGAAAGATCTCCGTTGCTTGCTTTAACAGATTCATCTACAAGAATAAAAAATAAAGACATGGATCACATTTAACACGTTATTCAAGGCAGTAAAAACAGAAGTCTTAGCATATATATTACGCTGATGTCATAACACACACAATATAGTATTCCATAGTCAGCATATGCAAACTGACTCTGCAGCACAAAGGGTCTTGGTCCCATGAAGAAATCTGTATTTGGGGTGAAAAGTCTCTCTAATCAGTACAATTCCTGTAAAAGATTACATATACAATCTCACACATTGTGCAGAGTCTAAGTCGAAACATTACAGTAGAAGGCAAAGATATCACTGTGCTCAAAGCTTTTCACCCTGCTATGAATTTCAACACATTTTTCAAAAGAACTGAGCATGTAACATAATAGTGATAGTTCAACCTAAAATATAGTAACCCATGTTCTACAGAATGCTCCCCTAAAGAGGCCAGGGTAGCGTATGTATTCTCACTCATCAAAAAACCAGCTACAAGCATTGTGAACTGAAAATTATTTGAGCAACTTCATTGAATAAGACCAAATACAAATTCATGCTGGAAGACATCTTTTCTTGTGAACTATTTCCCTATTACAGAAGAAAATGATCTTTGACTCAGTAGTTGTAATCTCACAGGTCACCTGTGTCACTTGTTTTTTTTTATTTTGGTGGTGTTTTTGGTCCTCCTCCCCTCTTCTGCCCAAGCCCTGCTTGAAGTTCACCCATTCCAAAGAAGGCCTCTGTGAGCTGTTCTTGACTTCTCAATCACATTTGACTCCATAAAATTCTTTCCGGAATACTGAATCAATCTACTAGCAAGAAAGCAGGTACGGAAAGAAGAAAAGAAACACTTTCCCTACCAAGCCGAAGTGTTTTACATGTAGCATTCGCTTACCTTCTTTTTCTTTCTTTTCCTGATTTTCTTCTGCTGCAGTTTTATCTGCTCTGAAAAAAATTCTTGCACTACTCAGTGAGAAATAAAGGAGTTCAAATTCCTAAGGGAAAAGATACAGGACTGTTAGTATAATGCATGAATGTATTTGTAGACAGATTGAATAAGATTTTTCAGAAGCATCCAAGGCAACTCGATTTCAACATTCAAATCACTTGAATGCTTTTGAAAAAGTCTCCTTCATTCATACCTTGTTCACATGCATTTTACAAAGCAAATGTCAGCCAAAACCTTTAAAAAGTAATTTAAGCAAAGCAGCATCAGTGCAATAAACCTGTCCCTAATCCACTAAGGCTAAAAATGATGTTTATAGCAGCAATGAGAATTTGGACCAACTTGCCCATGGGAAACCATGCAAGTCAATAATTTAAATGGCCTTAAATTTGATCAGTTCCAGAATAGGGTTCGGTGATGTGCTTTTTGTAAAAGCAGAGGACCAAACAGTGCACGCTCCTGGGTGTTATGAGTACCTAAAGGGCTTCATCCATTAAAGCAACACATGTGCTTCTGCAGAATGCAATCATGGGCTCTTTATAAACAGCCAGCTACAGTTCTGCCCCATAGCCTACTTAAAAGGGGAGAAGGGAAAAGAGAGAGAGTGCAAGAGTGAGCACACACATTTACACCATTGATGAAACCTGAACTGCTATGCTTCAAAATTCAAATGCGTTTTTCCTGTATTGGACAGTTGGTGCATCATTCAACTTAGCAACTCAAAATTAACACCCAAGCTACTCTGAGGGTGATGGTTAAATGCAGAACTTGATATAGAAGAGATAACTAGACCCAGGCCATACCTGTAAACAAACTTCCAGTCGCTTGTGGGTAAGGTTCATAGTTTGTAGTAGTTTTTCATCTTGATTAGAGGACTGCACGTTCTGTTGTTTAGCTACTGCTCTTATTTCCTTCACATACTTCTCTCTAACAGACTGGAACCAGTGAAGAGAATCAAACTCCTGGTACTGATCCAAAAGCTTCAGAATGTAAGCCACACCTATAGTCATTAAAAACCACACACCAGAGTCAACGTGTAATTTGTAAAACATTCTGTAAATGTCTTCAATGGATCGGTGTGATTTGATAATAACCACATTATTAAAATTTAAACAGCAATTAATTTACAAATACATCTAACAGGAAAAAAAAAATCATAATAAAGAATAAGCTTCAGTTCTTGAAAAATCTCAGAATTTATCCAAAGCCTTGCACACCTTCTCATCTGCCAAGATCTGCAAGCTTTGAAAGGAACTGGGGAGCACCAACAGGCAACAAAATGTTTGCTCCCATATTCAGCTATTCCGTGCTCACGAGATTCTGAACAAAACAATGCCCCTCAAATCCACTGTGCTGAAGCAAAGACAACCCAAATTTTAATGACAGAACTTTTAGTTTTGGGAACACACAAACTATAGAAAAGCTTTTCTTGCAAATGTCCATCATATTGGCTTATCCAAAGGCTTGTCAGCTTGCTGAAACTTACCCATGGCAAACCCATCATCAGTGAAAGCCGCTCCGCTTTTGTTCTTCTTATTCAATTTCTCCTTACAACTGATTGAATGCTCGACAAAATTGAGGGTCTGAAAGAGAGAATAGCTAGTCTTGGAATCATCAAGAGATACTTAGAATTTTTAAAAGGTATTCACACATGTGCTGTTACTTGTGAATGTAATTCCATGCCTAAAACTATGCTAATTTTGTCTCCCATCATTTTTCTATGAAACATTGTCCTTTTTCTGGACTTTTTGGGAAGAAAGTAAGTCAGGCTTTGCAAAATATTTGCATATGTGTAAGTAAGAAAACAAAGGTACATCTTCATCTCCGCTGTTCTTATCAGACTCTTACTTCATTCTCTTGGCAATTACTAAAAGTAATCATGTAAACAAGTAAAGAATAATTAAAATAGCCCAGGTTCCTGATAAGCTTAAAGGTATCACTGTTTTAAAGCTATTGTGTGTTATTTCACTCTACTTAGAAAATAGCCTTATGTTTATGGTGTTGAACAACAGATCCAGGTAGTAAAACTGAGCAATGGATATGTGTGTGTATGCAATAACTACTTTTGAGACGTGGAAATGTCAGACATGGAAATTAACAACTTCTCAAAGACCTATAGCACACTTTCAAATTTAATTACACTGAAATGCCAAAATGGATAGTATATTCCTGAAACTTTATTTATCAGAAAGAACTCCACAAATAGAAAGGGAAAGAAGAAAAGTATCTGTTGTGAGTCTTTACAACAATTTCCATGCCCATGACATACTTGTCCTCTCAGAGTCTTCATTCCTAAAGTAACTTCTAAAATGGGATGCTACACATGAATCTGTTTAGATCATTTAGGCCTTGAAACTGAACTCCTTCCAAATGTCCAGGATGCTGCACTGAAGTGTGCATTACCTCAACGCAGTTGGACTCTTTCTAAACAGAGTTCATTAGCAAAAGCAGGTCCAATTGCAATAGAGAGGGACCAAATTTTACTGCACCAAAACATGACATTAAAAGAACCTAAATATACCTAACATGGTGCAGAAAGAGCACACACGAGAGGACTGGAGAACATGGTTTTGAACTCCTTTCATCCTTGCTGCTCCGATTCCTCCTTTTTCACTTTGGCTTCTCCAAACTTGATTCAAGTAGAAGTTTTTAAAGCTACCTTTTGAGCGCTAGTACATTAATTGATGCCAGGGAAGAAAACACAGCTTTGGATAACTCTCAACAAAGCCATGCTCAAAGCAATCCCACTCATAATCAAGGAAGAAAGTATCAACAGCCTAACAAAAATTACTTAAGCATAAACCTGACCTGCTAATTTTTTTAAGATAAGTCCTGGTACACACAATGCAAATACTAACCAGTGGTGGAACAATGATATAGAAATTCCGCAAATGCATATTCTTTGGACTGCGGAATTCAGGAGCAAATACATCCACAAGCATTTTGAAGTACTCTGTTCCTTCTGCAAAGTTACGCGTGAGGTCACTGAGGACAGAGTCCAACTGCCTGCAAAGGATAAGCAGTGTTATGTGGTTTCTGCCAGAAGTTTCCTTGCTTACGCATCCTTCAGGGTAACAGTACTCTCTTCACCCTTTGGCTGCACCTATAGTGCAGTATTCTGACCAGAGCATCCAAGATTACACCCTATCTCTACAGTCACCTTGAATCATGTTTTTTGATTTAATTTCATCAAAAGAAGTTGTATGAATACTTTCCAAAGGCCCTGAGTAATCTAAAATCAGAAGTCAGACACGGTGAGGAATGCTTGTTAGCCTTTAAACCACAAGGATTTAATCAAGAAACTAAGTTTAAACAGTGTATTAGTACAAATCACAGAATATCTCAAGTTGGAAGGGTCATGTACAGATTGAGTCCAACTCCCTGTTCCTCGCAGGACTACCTAAAACTAAACCATATGAAAAAAGTCGTCCAGACACTTCTTGAACTCTGACAGGTTTGGTGCCATGACCGCTCCCTGGGGAGCCTATTCCAGTAACTGACCACCCTACTCAGTGAAGAGTCTTTTCCTAACATCCAGGATGAACTTCCTGATGCACCACTTCTCCTTCAGCATTTTTAAATCAACTGCTGCTATTTTCTCTGCTTTTAAGAGAAGCAAATATTTGTGTTAAATCAGTTGAACTTTTAACACGCACACACCCCCCTCAACTAAAACACAGCAACTAACAGCAACTAACTTTAAGATTAGTCTTTCATCTCACCCCTACCCCAGACCTCAAAAGCAAAATGTCAGGGTACCTTGCCGCTTTTTGTGTTTCTTCCGAGAGGCCTTCTTCTTTCACCAGCTCTTCAAAGTTAACAATATCTTCCAGATCAGGAACAAACCTGCAAACTTACCGTTTGTTAGTATTATGTTCAACTGTATATGTTCACTGAATTATCAACCATGATTTAGAGTTTAGTTAGTTCTGTCTTCTGGGCTTGAACTACCTAAGCTTCTGTCATACCACCTCCTCTCTCCAGCACCTGCTGCGCTTACAGTTATCAACTTTACCATTATTTGCTAGAAAATCAACTATGTCTTTGTATGTAAAAGTCACTATGTTTTAATGAACTTACATAAACACAATCGCCCCTACAGAAAGAACTATCAAAAGAATTTTTTCAAAGTTCCTCAAACCTTGTGCTATTTTTCCTTAATGAAATTACTTGAAGTCATTAACATCAGTAATTACAGACTCTGATTAAACAACTAAAGACCTAGATGTACGTTGTATTAACTCTTCTGCAGTGCGTTCCCATACAATGCCTGATTTTTGATGTTTTATGGCAATGATTGCACAGTTCTGAATTCCAGCACTGTTTTTTGATAATCTCACTTCAACAAAGGCATAAAGGCATGGACTTCTTTAATCAAAATTTATGAGGGATGTGTAATAACCTAGGAAATGTCAGAATGAAAAGGGAGAAAAGGAATGAGAAGGAGCAAACAGAAAAATGAAATACTTGTAGAAGTACCTAATTGCACTGCTACAGCAGTGAAGTCCACCAGATCTTATCATTCGTACATAACCCATAGCGTTGCCTAAAAAAAAGAAAAGAAAAAAACAAGGAAGTAATTTATAATTATTTTTATATATATATATATACACACACACACACTCTTCAAAACACCTATAAGCTCTGAAATGTACACTGAAGTTGTTACATGGCTTTGGCATAGAAATCATTCTGAAAGCCAAGTTTAAAAAGTTATGTTGAACATCAATATGAGAAGAGAAATAAAATGCAAATGCATCACCCAGCAAGATGTGTTCACTTTCACAATAGCATAAAGGCCAAACACTACAAAGTCTTTTCACTGGACACATTAAACACGTGCAAGTTCAGATCAGTCCTGTGCATCTACAGCATCAATGGCTGAAAACATCATAGTATTATTATGCATCGCTCAAAGTTATTTTAGCTAGATACATGGCTTTTTTCTGAAATACATGAACGTCGCTATTTTTTTACAGGGAAATACATTCAAAGTCACTTCCACAACATAAAGAAAAGATGAACTTAAAAGTGAACCAGCATCTATGTAAGCTTTAGCTGTATTTGAGATGGAAATGTGTGCAAGGGCCATTTCTGTGTCATTAGACAAGAATATTTCACATGGGATACAAGTGAAGTACTTTCCATCTGACTGAAGTTAAATCTAGTTTTAGACTGAGCTAAAAGTTTGGTTACTGGGCTATGAAGACCTCTTTCATTTAATAACATATATAACATTGTCTTAGATAGCATTTCATACCAATTTGACTTATGAGTTGTCTGAACTGGTCAAGATAGCTCTGGCCATCCGGGGTTATTCCAAGTTTTCTGATGCCACGGTTGAATTTATCTGCTCTTTCAAAGGGATACTAGAAAAATATTTCAGAATAATTAATAAGAATAATTGCCTATCCTTAAACAAACAAACAAACTTCATCATGTCTATACAATTCTATTTGAAATTGCATTTTTTTAATATAAATTATACACCTGCCAGTCTACCATAGCTTGCAAAAGTCATTTGGCTAAGTCGTTTCTGCAAGCTGAAAAGCAAAACCGAAGTCTTACTATGAATAAGAAAGTATTCCCAAAAGAAATAAGGTCTCAACACACACAAATCTAGCAGTCTATTTCACTAAATACACTGTGACTCATTTTGAAGAAAGCAATTTTCCAGCGTGGAAAGTTAAGACCTTAGTTCCCAAATCCTGACATACTGGAATAAGTGCAACATATTTACATCATTTTGGATTCAATTTCAATAATCTTATTATTCAAAACTGACAACAACTGTCAGGCATAGTTTGGACCAGAAGTTTAGAACATCCAGTAGACCATGATTCCATCAAATCATCACTCTCAGGTCACTGAGAGAATTATTCTAGCCAACCCCATATTTACAGAGCTATTAGAATGAAACAAATCCATCCTGAATACAGACATTTGTAATACTGAGTTCTTCTAGGATAAAAGCTATCATTTTTTCTGGAAATACACATTTAAATAATAGGAATGCTATGGTCTGGTACACCTTCAGCCTCATGAAAGCAGCACTTCTTTTAGCCAAGATACTTCCCTTCAAAAAATATTGTACCTTGTGGTCATTTTGATCCTTGACTTCCCTGAAGAATCTGATATCTTTGATAAGTCTAGATTTGATATGTTCATCATACATAAACTGGCTAAAAATATAAAACTTTTTCCTCAAAAATTGGTAAGTGAAGTTTACCTAGAAGGAAAAAAAAAAAAAAAGTCAAATCAAGAAAGTTAGCAAAGTTAGAAGCGCACCTAACCTGCTTCAGTAGTTTCCGGAGTAATTTGCATTTACGATGAAGCAACTTTCAAAAATGGAAACTCCTACTCAGTTTACTTCAATTTGTTATTCTCAATTTATCTTTAATTTCACTGCTTTAAAATAATAAATACAGTGCTTCACCTGGAAGGCCTACTCTCTTCCAGGAAGGGCAGAGGGACCAAAGCACAAGTTATCTATTTCAGTTTAATGAACTGCCCTACAGAGCCATTAATTTATGTCTGGAATATCCTGTAACTGTCCTGAAGCAAAACAAACATTTCAAGTTGAAAAGGGCAGACAAGCACAACTTCCATCAGTCACACTGCAGAACGTGCATAACCTCCTGACACACCTTTTCACTTCCTCAGAAGTTTTCTATAACAGTCTACCACAAGGGAGAAGCACAATTCTACCCTACATATCTCAGTCACTTCTCATGTTTGCATAAACAACTTTACTCACAACCTGAAGTGAATACATCTACAACATCACAAAATAATGCAAGAAACAACATCTTTGTTTTGAGTAACTGAAGTTCCCAAGAATAATTATTCCAGTAATAAGAAGAAAATCATTCTCAGAAGAATAGTGCAAGGGAAGTTCTTTCCAATAGTGCAAGAAAGCATGAAAACCTTATTTTTCTAATCCTTTCCACTTTGAAGTAACGTTCAATATTTCAGCAACTTCCTCTTTCGTTTTTGATAGAGACAGAAGAACGAGAAAAAGAAAACAGCAAAGAGGCAGAAAAGTTGAGCAGCAGATTGGAAATCATCAACCTAAAAAAACCTGTATCCAAATCTGAGAACCACAATGATAAACTCCTGCTGCAGCAGGCAGGCCACAGCTATCTAACCCTACAAAGATTTAAACTTCCCGCTGGTTAAAATGACCACCACCTACACTATAGACATCATTAAAAGCATTGCAAGTAAGAAGCCACAGGCTTCCAATAAATGACCAGAGATCTGTGGTTTTTTATATTCCAAATTGAAAAGCTGCCATTTAGGCTTAACAATTACAAGAGGAACTTGAAAAAACAACATTGCGTTTCTTCAAGATTTGTTTTAACTACAGCAAAAAAAAAAAAAAAAAAAATCAGTCTACCAAATGTCAATAAGAAGAAACTCACAACATGCTACCTTATGCTGGCAGCTTAGAAATCAAAATATTTTACTGTGCTGGTTTGATAAGCTTTGTTTATCTTCACTGAAATTCACAGTCTCACCAGAACACAATATATCTTCTTGGATGTGTTTTCAGATCTCTCCATTAACTTTGATCATAGAATCCTAGAACCACAGAATGACCTGAGCTGGAAGGAACCCACAAAGATCATCAAGTCCAACTCCTGTCCCCGCACAGGACAACCTCAACATTCATACCACACATCTGAGCGCATTGCCAAAACGCTTCTGGAATATTGTCAGGCTTGGTGCCATGACTGCTTCCCTGGGGAGCTGTTCCAGTGCTCCATCATCCTCTGAGTGAAGAACATTTTCCTAATATCCGACTTAAATCACTCCTGGCACATCTTCCTGCCATTCCCTCAGGTCCTATCATTGGTCACCAGAGAAGAGATCAGCCTCCTGCTCCTCCTCCCCCCTAGTGAGGAAGCTGCAGACTGCAATGAGGTCACCCCTCAGTCTCTTCTTCAGGCTGAGCAGATCAAGAGACTTTAGCTGCTCCTCATATGACTTCCCCTCTAAACCCTTCACCAATTTTGTGTAACCAACTATGGAACAACTAGAAGTGGCATAACTCCTAAGAGATTGTGATATTGATTTGTCATGTGCAAGAACAGATGTTTTATTAATACACACAGAACATTATTATTGCATGATTAAAACTGCACAACCAAATAAACCACTATGAGACGCAAGGGTTTGGAGGCTTATGTGCACTATTAAAAAATCCAGCCGTGCAAAATATACTCACTGTTGTGTTCATGATTCCTGTTCCATGCGTTCGAATTGAATTAGCAATGTGTCGGATATTGATAGTGTTCAAGTGTTTGTTATTACTTGTCCTTTCAATGAAGATCTGGGAGGTGTCAGGGGGAAATAAAGTTATTTACCCAAAACTGGTTCTGTGAGAAATTATCAATCTAGGTAGCCTATATCCTATTTCTGAGAGCCGCTAATATCTGGTGATGAAGGAAAGAACCAAGAAAATACAGCAGGCATACAATAAACTTTATCTCTGAGGTCCTTCCTAGTTCTGCAAGGCAGTGACTCAACAACTCCAAGGCAGATGACATACACAAGCTCTCATAATTATTGAGACTATATCCTACATTAATTGGTCTAAACTCTTTTGGCACCTGTTTTAACTTTTGGCCCCATTATATACCATGGCAACGAGTTTCACTCCTGAATTATGTGCTGTGAGAAGTACTTGCTTTTCTTTAAGGAAGCTGCTCATTTTCCTAGTGGCCCCCTAATTCTCACACTGTGAGAAGCCACAAAACGGTTGCTCCCTGTACATGTTCTCCATGTTATTCACCATGTTTATCTCTCTAATAACCTACTTTGAGACACCCTTTTTTTCCAGCTGAAAATGTCACATACACAATATGCCCTTATACAGCAGCCAATTAGCTTTGCTGCCTCTACTGGAACATCTGACACGGAGTGATCCTACTGGCATACCATACTCAAAAAATGCTTAGAGAACATTCTCTGAGACTTAATCTACATCACCCACAAAGATGTTTCTCTACAGCAGCAATAGCTACTTTATAATTTGTCATTATGTATGTTCAGCCTGGGTTTTCTTACATGTATTCTACTCTGCACTTCTCAATATCTCCAAATCCAGGAAAGAGCATACGATATACCTTACCTGATTATTCAGATTGTAGAGGTAGCGGGATACAAAAACATGAATATTTCTCATGATTTCCAAGACATCCAGACCCTGAAACAATATTATTGACTGAGAATTAGTATGATAAAGATTCTCAAGAACTACTGACATGCCTAACCATGCAAATACTGTCTCTGTAGTTACTTGAAAGCATTTTAGAAAGCAATATTTTCACTTTGCAAAATGAAAAATCTCTCAACAATTTTTGTTCAGTGTCAGTAAGATAATGTTTAGAGGAGAAAAAAGCAGCTCAGCTCATGTTTTAAAATTTATACTTCTGCCTGTTTTTTTTCCAAACTTCCTATTAAAATAAGGAATCCTCCAGTCTATTTCACACATCCTGATTAAAAAAAATAGAACAAAATACAGATTTGGCTGTTCTCAGATTCCATAAAATGGAATCTTGCCTTAGAAATTTCTACAAACACACAGATTTCTATAGGGAAATAAGCAACTACCTACTTTTTGATACTGTTTTGCTCAACCTCTCTAGGAGACCGAAGTTTTGCATTTAAGTTTTTTGATTGTATTGCTTGAAGGATTCCCTTTAGTGCATAGAGAGGATTTAATCTATACACTCTAATTCCAGTTGTGCCAAGGACTTTATAGGAATTCTGCTGGGACCGAGGGGTGAATGGAGCATGAAGTGCTTTCCTTTTGAAGTAAAGCTTATAACAGACTTGATGTTATGAAACCAGTGCTGTGAAATGATTTATTTTTTATAACAATATGATGGCCAAACATTGCCAATAGAAAGCCACAGCCAGAAACAGAAACCAATCCACAGCACTTGAGCGCCAAGAACTAGCCAGAGTTCTTAGTTCTACGCCCTCTTTCAAATTAGGAAGACACAACCATCATTTTGTGGCTGTATTTTTAAGGGCTTTCGCCAATGTGCCGACCCAAAGCAGGGAATGAAGCTAACTGCCAAATATACACAAGACACTAGAACTCTTGAGAGAAAGTCTTTTGAAATACAGAAGTTGTATTTCTTTCGCACCAACCCTGTAACAGCAAACACCTTCATTAACCCACTGAAACTACAACTTTACTCCATATGTAACCACGTTTAGCAGTTGCTAGGAGTCTCTCAGTCACTCTCCCATTAAGCTAAGCACAGATGTCCCAATGTCCTCGATGTTGCAGCCTGTGAAACAATTTCTTCTGATGATCACTAAGCAGAACCTGCTGGGATGCAACCAATAAACCAGGGAAGAGACCAAACATTTAAAGGTCATTCCAGACTTGTGACAGTTGTATTCCAATATACTGCTTGCCAAATTGCCAATACTGAATTTTCAAGAGAACAGTCTCTGCATTTGTAAACCCAATTTCATTTTACTAAATCTTATGTTAAAAAATGAATGATATTCCACAGTGATACCAGTTAATTTCACATTATCTCCATAGACCCTGTTCTCAGAAATCAACAAGTTAAAGACCACTTTTTCCAAACAGTTCTCTACTCTAGGGTGCTTTCATTTCAGCAACTCAGTCCTTTGGATAGTTAGCTTGTACGACAGCGCAACAGAACAAATGATATTCGGATCCTGTAGGCACTGTACCTGTTCCAAAGTCTGGCTGGGAAGGTGCGCTTCAGTCATACTTAAACCATAACGTTGAGTCGCTAGGTTTCTCATTTCACTATAGGTGGCCCAGTCATGAAGAGCTACAGTTGTCAAGTTGTAGAAGGTCTTGTCCAAATAGTGAGTTACATAAGCTGTAAACATAAAAACCGATGAACTAAAATAATACTACCTATTTAGTTAGGGAAGTACAGAAAGAAGTTAAAAGACATACTAATCCAAGAGTAATGGATGTGAGAGTAACAGAATCAAGAAAACGTACAACTCCTTACCTTTTATGTCAATGAATCGATTGAAAAAACGTATTGGATTCAGAAAGAAGAAGTGAGCTAGATCCTTCATACCAACTCTGAAGGGATTTCTGTCATCCAGCTTTAGGTGCGTATGAACTGATAAACGCAAGTCCTTTTCTATCTCTTTACATAATTTGTCCAGCAAGTGCTACTCAGAGAGGTTAAAAGAAAAAAAAAGTCACATTCAGTGTCCAATTATGACATTCTGTTACACATAAAAGATTGATTAAACTCATGAAGACAGGTTTGCTTTGGCAGGACCACACAAGTAAAGTGGATCAGAACTCAGGAACCAGAAGGATATTTAATTCCCATTTTCCTATTCTAGTACACAATAGCAAGAAAAAACTCACAAAATGTAAGTGTTTGGCCACCTAACGTACGCTATTCTCTTTATGATTAAGACTTCCATGCAGGAGTTTAACACAATTGAAACTGAAGTATTCTCACTTCATATCTTAAGCAGAGCCAGGCTTAGGGCTATCAACTTAGGGCTAGATGATAAAAGGACCCAACTCAGAGAGAAAGTACCCTGCAGTAAGCAATTTGGCCTAATCTTCTGCAGAATATGTAATGTTTGGTTTCAGACTAGTCAAACAAAAAGGGCAGTTCAAAGGTTAAAAACTAGGATTTGGGAAATCTGAATTCACATTTTCTGTCAAACATCCTTCGTAATTCTAGATAATAATTCACTGAAGAGGCCACCTACACTTACAGAGCCTTCACTACTAAAAGCTATGCATACATAACAAGAACAGTAGTACTTATTTTAGAGATTCATACAAGCAGAAGCTAATCTGGAAAAAAGCACTCCTTTGTCTGCATAGCCAAATCTGTAACTGAGGTTCTGCCAACTTACGTAATTTGGAGTGTAGTATTTTCATGCTCCCAGCCAACACAGACACCACTAACAACAGGTCTTCAGTAACCAAAACCATCAGTGAACAGTTTCTTGTTTATTAAAATACTTCACACCAGTCTCAAAGATCTCTATGCTATTTTTATAGATCATATTATAGAAACGCTTGGTTGGAAAAGACCTTTGAGATCAAGTTCAACCATAGTTGGACTCAAGTTTGGTACAGCAGATGGCCTAAAAAATATTCCAAACAGTGTTGCCTTTAATTTCCATTCACAACCAATTACCTCATTAAGCACTTCCATGATTTCTTTGTCATAGCATTCCAGAAGCACCTCATAAGATTCCAAGTGTCTTGCATGCATCATAGCAGGTACACAGTCCCGTAGTGCACTAAACATATACTGAAAAAAGAAACTATTTTGCTTAGCCAACACATTGACAGACATGTCAACAGCATCCCAAACAGTGTTCAAAGCCAACAAACAAATCAAAATCACCAGTCTTCCCACTTTTATTAAAATTAGACTTTATAAACCCTACTGAAATTTCCTCTCCTTAATGTGTTCATCTGAAGTACTTAGTTGCTGCCGATCCATTTACTGGTAGGTCAAAATTATTAGCTATTTTTCTGAAATTATTTGCATTATGATTTTTTTAGTGCTGTAATTGACCATGGCATGCACAACATTGGAACTGATGATGACTTTTTTTTTTATCAGGATTAACATGCCAAAGCATGATTCACTACTGCAGCAAATACTTGATACTTCAGAGGGAGGAAGGGAGATATGGGGGTGAAAAATGCTGCACGATTAACTACCCCACACAGCATCACTGAAAATAGCAATACATGCTTTGGAAATATCTAACGACACAATGTAGAACAAAGGCTTTTAATGTTCAAGTCTAGCAAAAGATGTTCATTTCAAACTAGAATGAATGAAGAGAGGAACAGAGAGACAGACAGACACAGAGACTCAGAGTTAACAATAGCAACCTGAGATTTTTAGAGCAATCTAACAGGGATGCATTAATTAGATTGGAACAAAGAATTTTATATAGTCTAGACTGAAAAGAAATTGTTTGTTCTGTAGTAACTCTTGCCTGGGTTTTGATATATATTTTTTTTTAGCATTTTCCTCAAGAGTTTCAGTCAAAGCTTTATCCCCTCCTCCTCTGAATCCCTCCCACTACAGCAGCTTGTTAAACTAAGTAACTAACATTATTACTTACATGCAATCTAGCAGAATCAACTGCATTTTCATACACATCATCTAAATAGATTGGAAAGACTGCTCGATGCCAGTATAAGAAACAACAGTCACATTGTGCTTGAACTCTAGAATACAAGATTACTTATTAGACACAGAATTGGAAGAAGCTATTCTTCCAACATAGTGATATTTATTTTAGTGTGCTGAAAAGAAAGAGGTAACTGCTTTTCAAGTCTAAGTTTTACATCGTTAGTGTTGCAGATGCATTGCCTCTAAAAAGAAAGTTGCTTACTAGAGAATTTTTTCCTTCTTGTTTCCCACTACTTATGAAAAAAAAAGGCACCTGCTTTAAAAGAAAGGTCTAGTCTCTGAAAGAATTAAACCTTACATTACAGCAAAATCCTAAATAACTATTTTCTTATTGCATGCAATTAGTAGCCTAGAGGTCAAACATCATTCTAAGTTTCTCTTCTAAGTCAAGAGAAACAGACCTCTCCTGATGTAAACCTGCGTACAACATTTATCCCAGGAATTTATCCCATGAGTCATCCACTGAAGGTGTTTGTCTCTCTCCACAAAATCAGCCCAGAACCCAGATATTCCCTTGGCTTTCAGATGGCCAATATTACGTGACTTGTAGTTTCAGTGGATACTCAACAGCAGCAAAACACAGTGTCACATGGGAACTAACAACCTGGTCTCCCAAACAGATTGGCATTAACTCACAATATTTGGGTTAAGAGGAAGACTTTAGCTTAACATAAAGCCAAGTCATTCAAGAAAGTGATAGAATTTCTAAACCATCAGACTAATGAATTGCCAAATTGGCAGCAGTGAGGTAAAACACGACTTGCCCGAAGATCGGTGACCTTCAGGCTTAGCTCTGGAATTTCTTCTATCCACCTATGGTCTACAATACATGCAAAAATCATCACCAGCATGCAGCTACCAGATTTTGCCCACTTGCACAGCGGAGATCCAGCTCCCCCAGCAACATGACACTACGTTCTGTGTATCACATGCCACTGCTTACCGCTCTATAAGTTCACTGATCAAGTCTAGTTTTTTCAGGACTAACTGAAGGGGAATGAGTTCTTCATCCTTAAAAGTTTTCTGTGCAAATGAAGGGGAAAAAAAAAAAGACAAGATTATATTTCTTTAGAAGATATTACACCAAACAAAGGTCTGGAACAATCATAACACTTACCATCTGTGTTCCCACACTAAGTGCAAGGGAAACAATTAGTCGCCTCTGTCTTGTACTTGGCCCATTAAGGGTGTTCTCAGCCAGCACCAAAGCAGAGAGGACATCCAGGCGTTGCTCACTGTACTTCTTATCAGAAATTACTCTTTTCTTGATGACAGAAAGACACAGAAATTCAGAGAAAAGTTACCTAAGCCCAAAAGTAATAGCTTTCCTCTCTTTCCAAAGCTTATGGACTTGTCGTAAATTGAGCATTTCTGCAAACAAATTATGTTTTGTGAACACAGCTAACCAAATTCAGATTTGTCAATTCAGTGATATTACTGATTCATCACAAATATGGGTCAGGTCATACTGTGCACAAATGCCATGTGAGCAGCATATAACTGCATGCCATTTTTAGTTCTAAGGTACATCTAATTGAATTTTTTTAATTCTTTTTTTATCAGTGACTCCCTGTTGTTAGTCACAAAATCCAGTTTACAGCAGAATAGGCAGACAACGTATAACCATGGTAATAACAATAACTTGCAATTTTCTACAAATTCTAATTAGAAAGAGTAAGCACAAAAACATTTGCATGAACAAATGAAGTGAACTAATGTCAGCTGGCTAAAAAGTTGAATTCACAGGTGTACTTGCAATCAGCAGCGTTAACTCGTAAGAGCTAGAGATTCATGAAAGAGTTAAAGCAAACCTCCTCTGATTCTAAGAAAGCATGTTCAATCTAAAGCTCCTAACCTTACATGCTAAGGCTATGTTAGGTACAGGCCTAAGACCTTACAGCACCTAGAAAAAATGTGGAGCAGATAAAAAACAATATTAGTACTAACGAAATTTACCAGCATTTGCCTCTGATATTTTCTGAGTAGTTGAAACATCAAGAGTTGTTCACAGATGTGTTCTCTTTGATATCTACTTAATTTACAAGTCTCAGCATATTTCTATGCATTTATAAATAATTAATAATGTAATTATAGATATAATTTGAAAAGGTTATGAGAGTTATCTACGTAAATGTGGACTGCTTTTTTGAAGATAAAAGTTTTTCTTAGTAGCTTTGAAGCTTGGCACTTCAGGTCATGCTACTCCTGATATGTATCTAGCTCAGCTTTTCAGAAGTACAACTTTTTTCTTTTTTTGCTTACGCTAGAAAATATGGGAGACCTCAAACACAAACTGAGATTACAGCCAAATTTCAAACAAACTTCAAAAATACAAGTTTACTGCTAAAACTGTAATCCTTTTATGTGAACATGGTCAAAGCAAAAAAATTAAAAGGAAAACTTAATAGCTGCACTGATATAAATAGTTTATCTCTTTTGTATTTCTGCTACTGAATGTGATGAAAGAATAAAACAGTCACTAGACATCAGAACAGGTATACCAAAATCTCATTTTCCCACTTGGCCTGAATTTAGAAACTCGAAGTTTTGATATGCAAAATTTGTAGTAAAGTGATTTTATTTAAAGAAATATATACTACGTAGATATTACTCTCTCACCACCATAAGCTAATTTGCCCTACAGCAAAATAGTGCCTGCATTAGATTCCTGTAAGCCATCACGTATTAACCACTACTACTTACTTCACCAAGCAGAGATTTAAATAAAGAACAGCCTGTTTGCTTAGAACTAAACCAGACTGCTTTACAAATGTACATCAGAAAAGAACACAAGAGGCACATGACAACAGATGCAGCACTTTAGAGGAAGAGAGGACCCATTCATGGTCAAAAATAGCTGCCTATGCTGTACAGTTTCTAGGATAAAGCTCTGACTTACTAGAAAGCTTGTACATCTGTCAATTAAGATAGAGCAACACTACAGATTTTGCAAAAGTAAGAAAAATATTTTAAGTTATTTTTTAAACATGTAGCTAGGGAGATTATTTATTAGAACTTAGGTTACATACCTTGGCTACAGAAATAGCGCGAAGAGCCTGATATTGCAGATGCTGAGCAATGTGTGTCACAGAATCTGCCACAACCATGCTTCTTCGGTAGAACATGTGTTGTATTGCCTAAAGTCGATGCCAAAACACAATAATTCATGGAGTTACCCAAACTGGTGCCTTTAGAATTTGGCTTTGTGCCAATGGACTCATCCACAAGGCAAACACAGACTCTTTCCACTTTGCAATGTGCTCTTAGAAGCAGTTGCACTTAACCCTTAGAAACTGAGAAAATAAAATTATTCAGGAGTGTAAAAAAGCTTCAAGACCATGATGTAAGTTTTTGGGGGGTTTTTTAGTTTGGTTTTTTTAAATGCTTCAGGTCTATTTCACATTGCTTTCTGAAGCTATCTTAAAACAGAGTATTTTTCTCTTGGAAAAAGTACCAGGAGAAGTGCAAAATCTTGCACCTGGTGAGGAACAAGCCCATACACCAATACACACTGGGAGCAATCCAGCTGGGAAGCAGCCTTGCAGAAAAGGATCTAGGTGTCCTTTTGTCAATGCGAGCCAGCAGTGTGCCCTTGTCACAAAGAAGGCTGGCAGTATCTTTGGCTACATCAAAGTACTGCCAGCAGGCCGAGGGAGGGGATCCTTCCCCTCACTCAGCACTAGCAAGGCCACACTGTGTCCAGTTCTGGGCTTCTCAGTACAACACAGACACAAACATGCTGGAGAGTGTCCAACAGAGGGCCACAAAGTTAATTTTGGGACTGGAGCATCTCACAGATGGGGAAAGGCTGAGAGAGTTGGGACTGCTCAGCCTGGAGAAGATTCCTGGGCAGGAATCTTATTAATGTATATAAATATCTGAAAGGAGGGTGCAAAGAAGACTGAGCCAGGCTCTTTTCAGAGGTGCCCAGTGACAGGACAAAAGGCAATGGGCACAAACTGAAACATAGGAGGTTCCCTCTGAATGTTGAGAAACACTTACTGTGAGGCTGACCGAAGCTCTGGAACAGGCTGATTGCCTAAAGAGACTGTGAATTCTCCAAACTTGGAGATATTCAAAAGTAATCTGGACATGGTCCTGGGCAACCAGCTCTAGGTGGCCCTGCTTGAGCAGGGGGCAGGTTGGACCAGATGAACTCCAGAGGTCCCTTCCAACCTCAACCATTCTGTAACATCAACTAAGGAAGGCAGTTACAAGTTAAATAAATCAGTTCTAACCTCTCGAAGCTCCTGATCTCTAACAAATCCAGTCTTGAACAAGAAGCCATGCACAAAAAAAAAAAAGCAAACATGTCCCTGTGCCACTGTAGGTTGGTTGGGTTTATTTTGAGGGGGAGGAGGGGATGTCAATATGTGACGTTCGGTCAATGTTCCCCATAAAGGCCCACACCAAATAAACAGTCTTCATCCAGTGACCTACCTTCAAAAGTTCTACAAGTCTGCATAGAGCTTTCACTGAGGTTTTGGTCATAGGTTTTTGCATTGACATGTAGAGATTCATTGTAGTTTTAATGACGGTGCTAAGACTGTATGCATAAAGAAAACCCTACAAACAAAATACATAAAAGGGAAAAAGATTTTTTTTTCACAACCTGTCAATCAAACAAGTCATCTCTGGTTTTGTTCATATATGACAGAACTAACTTTTGCCTCTTCACATTAGAGAACCTACCAGGTCGTCCAATAATCAAGCCTGAGATTCCAAAGCTGAATGAGATCCTTTTATTGTGCAGACAGTATGAAACTGCCTACAAGTCATTAGATCACCTGATCATTAATCTCTTCTACAGTCATTCACATTAAATATAGGTCAGAATTAATCAAACAGCCTCAAGATGTCATAATTTCAGACCTATTGTAAACCAACCCAGCAAACAGCTCCCTTTCCCCCGAGAAAGAGCCTAATCACAAAGAGAAAAAAACCACACAAACTAGAACTTCCAGATTCTGTGGGATAAACACACTAACACTATTATACAGTTCTACATTGTCCAAATAGAACTGTCCATCCCATAATAAAAAAAAGCAATCATTTCTAAATCAGTGTATGCTAAGCTTTTAAATACAATGCTGCTTACATATGGTATGACAAAAATGTTATTCAACTTATTTCAAAGGGAAAGTAGTAACAATAGAAAAATAAACTAGGAAAAGACAGCAAGCGGTCTAGGAAACTCAGCTTGCTACAGAGTAAGTTTTACTTAAGTCCACTGCAAATATTTCTAAAATAAAACCCACAGATCCTAGTACATGTTTGTCTTTAGATATAGAAGACTCAGGATCATGCTTCTATCATACACCTTTCCCCTCAGATTTCCTTCAGGCAGACAGACATGTATCAAAACTAGCAAAAAACCAATTCAGAAATAAGTTTCATCTTACATTAAGACTACATGCTGTGTGCAGGCCAAAAGAAAACCAGCTGCCTTGGAACGCAGTAAGATACTTGCAAGTACCAACACCAGGGAAAGCACAATGAAACAATATAAAACATTTACTGGAATATGTACCGTGCTAAATAAAACTAAGCCAGACACTGAGCCAGTCAACTTCTCTATCTTGTGACTGACTCAAAAGGAATAAAAGCCAAAACCTTTACTACAGAGGAAATGAAGTTCTCTTTATTTCCTTAATAAAGAGAGAATTTCAAAAATTTAGCCACTGAATAGTTAGATTCGCTAACCCCACATGCCTTATAAGAGTACCTTCTACAGATTTATCTAAAAGAGTATCCGTGGAGTGTTTACAGCTTTAGAAGAATTCCCACATTGTAAAACAACACATCAACGATCACAGAACCTCTGTGATTTTTTGTTATGTTCAACAACTTGCACTAAAATATCAGTTCACTGCATCATTTGCTGTATCATCAAATTAAAAGATTGCACACCTGGATGAAGACATTGCAGCGGTTAGAAAGATCTTCTGTGAACTTATCCACACGCTGCTCCTTTGACAAGATAGATTCCATTTTTGTCATCCATGAGCTCACAGAAACATAATATGACTGCATATCTCTGGAAAAGGAAACAATGTTGCTCATTTCAAATAATAAGGTGGATTTTCTTTTCTCTTTTCAAAGGGAAAAATATGTTAAATCTTCAACCTCCAAAGTGATACCTTGGGGAATGGCGAGTTATTAACACCTCACACTCATTTACATTTTAATTCTGCATTGGTAAGGATTAGTCTATCAATTCTATCTCTACAAACATACCACAAAGAATCAAAACCATCTAACATCCAAGAGAACAAATGGTCCTCTTCACAGTACATATGCTATATATTCCTCAAATTAAAACAGTAAATAAAACTGCTAGAATATGTTTTAAACAGTAGACAAAAATGTCCTACACCTACGGGTTTTTTCTTCCAAGTCTGAATTTTTTACTCTTTTATTTATATAAAAAACTTGTCATTACATCAATGCCAAACTGGACTGCTCTTAAATAACATAACTGTCCAGAAGTTGAACTGCTTGGATTAATTAACTAGTTTAAATGTTTAAATAAGAGTTCACTTTTAAAACTGTTATTTATTCCATTCTATGTAATTGCGACACTGCAATACTATTTACTGTAGCAGTTACAGCAGGAATGCATTCAGATCATTGATTACGGCATAAAAAAATTACACTTTAAAGCATACTCATATTTAAGACAACAGTCCAACTAGCAAAGGCAATTCCAAGAATCCCATGGCAGGGCAGTTGGAATTAGATGATCTTTAAGGTCCCTTTCAACTCAAACCATTCTATGATTCATTCTATGAACTTATAAAAAAAGCAAGAAAAAGTTCTTGGCAGAATTCAAATCAGCAGATGCAAAGTCTGCACTGTATTACAATATCCTCAAAACATCCAGGGATACACAGATCTTTTTCAAACTTTCCTTAAGAGCTGCCTTGCACCACTGCCCAAGACAAAGCAAAGCAGCTGTGTGATTATGCCCCACCCAGCAATTAAAGCCCAGGAAATAATTCAGTTAGAGCTCTCGACTCTTCCTATGGATGTAGGATGTAAATCAGGAAGAGGCAGACTGAAGTAGAAACAGAGCAATAGTGAAAATTATCTGCCAGAGATGGAGTTGCTGCCTCTTCCCCACCCTCCTCTCCAACACAGTTCTGCCAGCTTGTACACAGGGTTGGAAGACCACCTGCAAAACCCAAGTTTCTACTTCTAGTCCACAGACCTCATATTCCACCTTATTAGTCTGCAACATAAACATAAACCTTAGCACTCTTACCTCTCTACACAGTGCAGCACACTTGTTCATAAGACTGACAATTAAAAAAACCCTTATCTTAAAATATATTTCATAAAGAATATAGAGAAGAAAGTGATTCACATACAACAAGGAAGCCTTTTCAAATATAGACAATTTCAAAGACCATTAAACAAGCAATTGAAACAGTCATGCAGAAAGAAAAGCTTGCAAAGAAAGCACCATCAGCAAGCAGAGAAAAAAACCTATCAACTCATCTCCCTAAACACATACAAAGTAGAGAGCCCTAACAGAAGACAAAGCAGCTCAGCTTACTAGACAATAGTTTAAAAAACCTTGAAGTTGAAAGTGTGTAAGTAAAAATAACTGAAACAATCCAATATTTAGAACTGCAAGGAACTTTGTTATTTTGGCGATATAATCCACATTTTTCTGAAAGCATGACATGAAAAAAGCTTTGTTTGGACCAACGCTTTTCTGGCAACACTAACCCACACATACTGCTGCACTGAAATGGAAAAGCTGTTTAACACCACTGAGCAACACTACACAACACGCCAGTACTGCGAATGAAGAAACCCACATGTTCATAAACCATTTGCCAAACATCACCATGAAGCAGTATCTAGGACGCATACTTGGTAAGTGACTGTGCCTTCTGCTGCAGAAAGTTCTCCCTTTGCATTTTAACTGTATGAATACTTTTCTTGTCCAGAAGTTTGGCAGCAGCCGGTATCTTCTGAATTAGAAAGTTGTCAGCAAACCAGATAATGTTAGCAGTCAATGTGATAGCTGGTACCTGGGGATAAAAAAAAGAAAAGAAAAATACTACAAGTAGGAATAATCATAAGTAATTACAACAAATACACCAGGCACGTTTCCTATGCTTCTTTTGAACTGTAACGCACAGTTCCATTTATTTCTGCATAACTAGTTCCTACAAAGTATTACGTACCCACCAAAAAAAGTTTCTTCCTTAAGAAATGTCCACTAACAACACCACAGGCAAAGGCATTACCACTCTCAATGATTCTAAACAGTACTATTTAATAATTTCTTAATATTGCCTGATATGAGAAAGCCCTAATCACATTCGGACTTGGAGATCTTCAAAATATATGTTTATAAGCAAGGTCAAAACCCTAACCACTTATTCAGTCCCACAATACTCATAATTAAACGTTTTGTCCTCAGCGCTACATTAATCTTAAGAAAGACTTCAATGGTAATTTCAAGTTATTTACCTTGCTGCTAAGTGAGTGAACAGGTTTCAGAGCATCTTTGAAAGAAAACAGGGTAGAACAAAATTACAAAAAACAGAAAAATATTAATACTTTTTTCTGACTTGTTTTGGTAAATTGTGCTCTTTCTTTTCCTAAGTCTTTGCTATGCTATACAACTAAGAAAATCATCTACATAATTACTGAAGTTTTTTCCCCCATCTCAACTGTTGACAAAAGAATAAAGCACTCACCTTCTTACAGGCATCCAACAATGACTTGTAAAATTTCTTGTCTATGGTCCGAAAAATCTGAAAATGCAGTACAAAGAGGCTACAGATGCCCACGTATTTATCCCTCTGGTCAATTTCTGAAGGTTCACCTGGAGGAATACATGAAAAAAATATCCCTTTGTGAATCCTACTTCCAGACAGGCAGTACAAACACTTTTAGAAACAGTGGAGCTGGCAGGAAAAGCATGAGCTTGCATTACCAAGTTTGGCTTCAACATGTGCAAAAGTTGTGCGAAGAATATGAGCAAATTCTTCAGCAAACGTGCTGTTCTTCGTCACTGACACTCCACCATTTACAGAATCAAATTGCTGCTCTATACAGGCCTGACCACAAAGGGAAAAATGAAAAAAAAAAAAAAAAAAAGAGAGAGCATAATGATAACACCATGAATTTCGGACCTTAAAACAAAACTGATTTTGCAAGAGAATGCTGCATGATAACATTGATTTGTCACATAGCACCTGAAGTTAGTCTTAAACTTCATAACATATGGATCTTTTTAACTATACTTAAATTATTTAATAGAAAAGAAAATACTTCAAATTTAATATACACAGTTTTCTTAAAAAAAGTTCTTCTTGAACCTAAATCCACCTGTAAAACCACATGTTGTGGGGGTATACGTGTATACATCACTGAAGTGGTACCTAATGACAGCTACCTGTCTCATATGCTAGGAATGAGACAAAAAATGTAACAAAGGTTACGTATTTTTAAGAGGAGACTTTAGCTTGCAGCTAAAATAAAGTGGACCTACGCTACGTAAGCCTAACCACTATTACAATTTCTGGAGAAAAACAGGCTCCCTGATAATACAATCTTAATGCCAAGCTGCCTGCTTTTCTTTCATTCTACAAAACAGTTAAGCATTAACTGCTACCATTCAAAGCCTGGCACAGCTCTAGCAGATGAGAAAAGCAAGGAAGGATCTTACAATAGAGCCTTTTTTCCATGCACAGATCTAAGACAAATTCACTGTATCCAGAACAGAACTAAATAAAAACAAACAATACATTATAAAAATACTCTCACTATAATGTAATAGGTTCCTCTATCCTACTGGGGAACATTAATTTTGTTACCTGAAATATCATTCCATCAAGTAACTGGCATTCCAGTTTTAACAGCAGCTTTTCAAATGGCTTCAGCTTATCTTCTTGAATCCCAAACTTCGAAGGGTTGTGATGGACAGATTTTAGCAGCCTATAAGGAGTAGACATGGAATACGTACATACTAACACAATTAAAACATGGTAACGGTTTTATTTCCTGCACTATTTTTTGGATAGGTTTCAATTGCTCACGTCTGGACCCATCAGCAACTCCAAAACTAAAAAACCTCAAATTCAAAACCTAGTAGGTCTTTATGAGCCATATGCATATGAATCACTCCCATTTATTGCAGCTTTTGATGAAAGAGTTATTATTCCACTAATTTAACCTTTATAATTGTTGGCTCTTCATCTTTTCCTTATGATAGCTTGCTTCCTTTAATCTGTATGCCCATGCCCATGATCAAAATGGATAGGGATAGTCTCAGATCAGTTCTATGCAAAATGAGATTTCTAACTGAATATATTTTAAACCCCACCAATCACTGTTTGTCAAGATGCTAACCATGTATTGGAAGCCTAACATTCAGTACTTAAAACAAATCACTGGTGCTGTAAGGACAAAGCGGGAGCTTAGCCGTGCTCTTCATCAAGATTTTTGGAAAACTCTCAGGGCTACTAAAATCCATGCTCCCAAACTGACTTTCTTGGAACAAAGACATATGCACATGTTTTTATCTTTTATGTTGTGGGAGTATTTTTCACACCTTTGGAGACACACCTCTTATACATGGTCCAGTGATCCTTCAGAGTGGCATGATTGTCGATTATTTCATCCAGAGTGATTAAGACTGTGAGCAACTCTCCTAGATGCTCATACATTGTCTGTTTAAAAAAAAAAGAAAAGAAAAAAAAAAAAGAACTGTAGTTATTTAAAAGTTTATTGCAGTCACACACAGCATACAGAATTTCAGTTCCTTTCAACATATCAACGGACAAGATATCAGCTAAAGAGAGTTAAATCAGAGATTTCTTGGTTTGGTAGCTTAAAGATTCAGTATTTCTTGTACTGACACAAGGAATGTTAGTTTGTGCGCAGGCACTGCTTTAACTTCACTGATCTAGTTTGACACTGAAGGTAGGATTTTTTAAATTGTCTGCATGCAGCAGCACATCTTGTACACCATAAAGGAGCATGCAAACACTTTTCAGCTAAGGAAGTTGGAATGACAGACACAGCGACACCAGTCCTTTCCACATAAAGGCCAGAAAAAGCTGATGAACAAAATAGAATCCTTCAAGGAAATTCTAGATTGAAAGTTGTACCACTTTTCTCAGGATTACTGATCAAGACATACATATATTAACATAAGAAAAAGGGCTCCAAATCATTCCCACCTGAAAATGAACCCCAGACGTCTCTATAATTTTAGGTGCGTTCCTGTAAATAAAATAAATATTTTAATGCCTTTTTTTAATCCAGAGCTTATTAATTCTGTATCACTGTGTGCTCTTTTATTCTTGTGGTACGCTTTTCTTCATTAACATTGTAACTTCAGAAAAAAAAAAGCCAACTTCAAAATCTGACCAAAGTACGTGCTATGTGAAATCTGCGTGCTATGGTCAAATTTAATATTGCATTTTTCAATGCACAGCATGCAGCTGATTCAAACCACTGATGTCATGACTGTGCATGTATTATCAGCCATTCCCAATTCAATTATGCTAACACAAAGTAGCCTTGATACATACAGCCTTGAAGTACTAAATCACCTCATGTATTTAATCGAGCCATGTCCAAGCTATGCAGCCAGCACCATACAGAAAGTCTACCTTGTGCTGCAATGTTAGAAAAAAGTGAAAACAACAAATAAAACTGAGAAGAATGATGCTATCGTATCTGGAGGAGTAAAAAAATTAAATATAATTCTTGCCCTTTGTTAAAGCACTGCTTTTTCTGAAAATAAACCAAATCCTACTTCATAGCGGCCTATGAAGCCCAAACTTGCAGAGCAAAGCACTCCTCGTATCTCTAAACAACAATATTCCAAAAATTATCATGACTTACGCAGAACATTCATATTTTATACACTGTTCAGCTACATAAAACCAATATAGTATTTTAGGAAATAATTACTTGTTGCTGGTATACAGAGCAGCCAACTGATGCACTACATTCACCACCACCTCGTAACATCGGGTAACAAAGCAAGACAGCTCCTGAAATACAAGAAAATAAAATGCACATACATGGATACAGCCTCCTCACACAAGCTGCCATTACATCCAGAACACTGAACATAAATCACAGAACTTGCAACCCAAGCTCCAACTACATTCCTAATCCAAGTTAGTAGACAGACCTACAGCACGATGGAAAACACCATCCTAGTAACTAATAGCTCAGAAAAATAATCTGGGACTAACCGAAGAAGGTACCAAACACAAGCTCCCAGTACAACTTGGACTATTTATACTATTGGTCCAGTTTATCAAAGACAGTAAGCAAGCTTTCAGAGCAAACATCCCTGATAGCAAAGGCTGTGTCTTTTCCTGCTAGATTCAGGAGTTACACTCTGTGAACTGGTGATGTTTGAATTCAAATTAGAAATGAACACAGAAGCCTGTACCTACCATAAGTTTTCAAATAAACAACACAATGCATTTTGAGAGATATGTTGATTGAAGCAGAACTTGAGCTCAGTTACATAGTACAAAATGAGTAAGAACAGGTCAACTCTGACATGTGAAGGACTATTTTAATTTCCAGAATGAATTTTAAAAAGACGTTCCTTGAGCAATAATATAAATGGATCTGAATTTCGCTTAACTGCAATAATATTTGCTCATTAATGCACCCTATAATCCCATCACAGAAAAATCAGCATGTGAGGGGTCTAAGCAGTGGCTTCATAGCAGACAGCCCACACTGGCTAACCAGCCAGCCTGCCGTTCCTGCCAGAAGGCTGGCTAACAGCTGAATTCTACCTTCCTCTCCATCAAAATAGATCTTATTTGGGCTTCTGCCTTCTAATAGTTAACCAGTTTTCACAAAGCACAGAAGTGCCATTACTTCTGATACTTGTAATAACTCTATCAAATGCAGCTGAAACAAGCCAATAGATTCCAGAGGAATAGATTAACAGACAACTGAGATCGTGTTTCCTGGGGAAGGGGCACCAGCTGTCATGTAAAACTTCCAGAAAATAGTCCAATTTAACAGCATATGCATATTAGCAAATACATAATACAGACAAAATTAGCCTTTTATTAGAGTTCTTCAATACACCACCTTCTGCAGGACCAAGAGCACCAAAGTAGTGTTTCACACCACCATTCTGACAATTTTTTGGAAAAATATTTTGAGATAGCAAATTTGAGGTTATTACATCTGGTTAGTCAAGAAACCCTAACTCAGAAGAGTCTATAAATCGATTAATAAATAAAAAAATCAACGCATAAGCCTGTGAGACTTGATGAGATGCATCCCAGAGTCCTGAGGGAACTGGTTGATGTGGCTGCCCAGCCACTCTGAATGATATTTGAAAAGTCATGGCAATCAGGATAAGTCCCTGATGACTGGAAGAAGGGTAACATTGTGCCTGTTTCTAAAAAGGAGAGAAAAGATGACCCTGGGAAGATCATGGTCCTCCTAGAAGCCATGTTAAAGCACATGGAGAACAGGAAAGTGATTCTAGGCAACCAGAATGGCTTCACCAAGAGTAAGTGCTGCCTGACCAACCTAGTAGCCTTCTACAATGGGGTAACCACAGCAGTGGACACCGGAAAACCAAGAGATGTGATCTATCCGAACTTCTGTAAAGCCTTTGACACAGTCCCCTCACAACATCCTTCTCTCTAAATTGGAGAGACATGCTTTTGAAAGATGGACAGTTAGGTGGATAAGAAATTGGTTGGATAGCCTTATCCCTGGTTTCAATACAGGATGGGGGATAACATGACTGCAAACAGCCCTGTGGAGAAGGATTTGGAATGCTGGTTGACGAGAAGCTCGACATGAGCCAGCAACGTGCGCTCACAGCCCAGAAGGCCAACCGTATCCTAGCCTGCATCAAAAGAAGTGTGGTAAGCAGGCTGAGAGAGGAGATTCCCCCCTCCACTCTGCTCTTGTGAGACCCTACCTGGAATACCATGTCCAGTTCTGGAATTCCCAAGATAAGAAGGATATGGAACTGTTGGAACAGGTCCAGAGGAGGGCTACAAGGATGATCCAAGGGCTGGAGCACCTCTGCTGACAGGCAGAGAGAATTGGAGTTGTTCAGTCCAGAGAAGAGAAGGCTCTGGGAAGACCTTACAGTGGCCTTCCGGTACTTGAAGAGGACTACAAGAAAGCTGGGTCGTGACTTTTTACAAGGGCATGTAGTGATAGATCAAGGGGAAATAGCTTTAAATAGGAAATGGGAGGATTTAGATCAGCCATTAGGAAGAAATTCATCATGATGAGGGTGGTGAGGCACTGGAACAGGTTGGCCAGGGAAGTTATAGATTCCCCCCATCTCTGGAACTGCTCAACGCCAGGATGGATGGGGCTTTGAGCAGTCTGGTCTCATGGAAGGTGTCCCTGTGAACAGCAGAGGGGTTGGAACTGGGTGGGCTTTAAGCTCTCTTCCAACCCAAGCCATTCCATGATTCTATGATTCTAATTGGTGGACATTAGCTCTATAAAAGCAATATTTTACCTCTTTTGTCATCTTCATTCATATTTTCCCATCAACCTTGGACATGCAACATTGACCAGAACAGCATTTGCCAGTCTGTGATGTAGACTACTACTAAGTGAATTACAGGAAACAACAGTTGAAAAAGAACGCACTCAGTAAGGATAAAGTTTTTCTTATAGCTTTACCCAAAGCAATACACACCTGTCAGCAAAGTAAACTTCTATATCTGGCAACATCCTGCATCTCCCTTCTTTCCCAAGTTGCTCAACAATCAGCAAGACGTTGCAGCATATGTGCACAATGTGTTCACAAGCAACACACCTATATTTTTGTGTAGTGCTTACTCTATGAATATACACATTAGCATACAACCCATAAGCAAACAAACTGTTCTACAGTCACCCTGCTCTCAACTTCCACCGGGACAGATTATCCTGGCAAAGATAACAAAGAAAAGTCTGGTAAAACACAAGTGTACCATCGCCTCATTTCAGAACCACTAAAAGGTCTCAAACACCTGCTCAATAAGAAATAAAGTACGAAGGAAGAAACTATGTTGATAGGACAAAAAGCTTGAAAAATGGGGGGAAAATAAGATATCCTAACCAGTAATGCACTCAGGCACAGCAAATTCGCTAAGAAACAACTTCTAATTGCATTCAACCTGTTATGACTCCATAAATTGCTACACGCTCACATACAGCCAGAACAGGATTTTTAACCTTTGTTAAACTACAATTTGTTTAAACCTTCTGGAAGTTTCCTGTATATTCTCTGCTTCCACACTGATATCATAACAAGCAATATTACATAAAAATAGAAACATTTTTGGGAACAGAGCAGTCACTTAAGCTATACTGGAGACAAAAAAAATCCATAGTAGACTGAAACCCAAGAGCACAGGAAATCCTCAGAAGAGACAAAGATCCTGTTTTCATGCAAAGAAACCCAACAACAATCAAACTGTATAAGAAATGACTGTTCTTCCCCGAAAGTTTGAGTGGGGCAGAAGTAATTTTTTTCCAGGTACTTGTTTGATAATTTTGCTTTCTTCTATTAGCTAAAGAAGTTGTATAAACAATTAATCCATTCCCAATGCTCCATGAAAACTAGAAGTTGCTAATCAAACCCATAAAAACAGATATCTTTAACTTCACCATCAAAGGAAACAACCTTGATTTATCTTCTCTAACCAAAATTTTCTTAAGAGAATTCTAATCTCTTTGAACAATAATTACACAAACTGTAATTTCTTCTCTCATTTGACTTATGGAGTTTTAGACAAGTATAAAAAAACCCACCAAAATCACGTATGATACATCAGCTGGTAGTGACAGGTCTGTGGGTAAAACATAGTAACATATCAAATGACTGCAATGCCTTTCAGCAAGATGCAAGGAGGATACTACAGACTGTTAAACCCACTTTGCAAGTAAAACTTGTTTGTTTGTTTTGGCAGCAATTATAAAAAAAAAAAAATCAAAACATACTCTACCTGCAAGAAAGAAACAAATCTTCCCATCTGTATCTGGCAATCTCCCTCCACCATGCTGGAATCTGTGGCTTCAAAGACAAACATTTGTCACTACTTTCAAAAGTCTGTATTAGACCTGTTCAGTTAACATTGAAGCTTGCCCTCCAAGCCATTTGTTTGTGCACTATTATATAGTATAGTATATAGTACAGTGCACTATCATAAGCTTACTGATGGACCCTTAAAAACTTTGAATTTTTTGGACTTAAGTTTGAAGCTTCTTTCTCATTAAAAAATACATTGTTTCTAAGTTAGACATAAAGCAGGAAAAAAAGTCTCCATCACCTGAAAGAAAATAAAGAATTAAAAAAAATAATTCTTTAAAGGCATATATTTTAAAAAGTTTGTATGAAAGCACTAGGTATTTATATTGCAAGCAACATCCTTGGTGGTTGTTTACTGAACGAATATACTATATCAACTATATAATTAATCAGAAGAAAAAGCTGTGTAGCATACAATTTCCTCAAGAGATTTATTTTCTTTTTCCTACATATCATCCTGCACAAAGGCTGGCTTGTCATCACAGCTTCAAAGCAATACGTGTATGATGAAGTACACTAACAAGATACTATTAAATGCAATAATTACATCACCGATGCCAAATTGCTTCACTCAGCTGGAGCAGCTGTAATAATACCCGATAAAATACAGTCTTTTCAATGTGATGACAGACAATGCTCTAAACTTCAGCTTTTTCTGTTGGGACAGTCTGAGCAAAAATGCCTTACAATTGCAAGTTTACATGCTTAAGACTTGCATGTCTTACTGCTTCATAAAATACGTTCTTTTAGAGCAGTCATCAGAGACTCAAGGAGTCTCCATAATTCTGTAAGACAGAGCTCTGGGACAAGACGCTAAATATTGCACGCTTCCCCACTACAGATTTAATGTAACCTCTACTCTGTTTAGCGTATGTCCCAAATAAACAATCCTACAATATAAAGTTCCTAAACTAATCCTAGCTACCCCAAGGACAAGCTGAAAAAAAAGTTTCTTTACACAGGTGGAAAAGGATAGTATAGTATTTGTTTAATTTCAACCACCCTTGAGCAACTTTGCCAGCTGCTCTAAACAAGCAAAATTGCTGTTACCAAAGCAAATGCTGAAAGGAGGGATACAGAAGTGGAGAACAATTTCTGCATCTCTACCTAACCCACAGACTGCTGACATCTCAGCTCCCGCCATTCTTAAGCATTCCCTGCAGAACACCCATCATGAATAAACTGCTGTTGTAACCTGCAACAGTCTGATGTTTTTCTTGCTAGAGACATGGAGAAGTTTTGAGGGATTCCCTAGTATCCATTTGGCAGCACATCACCTTCTTTGCAAATATTTAGAACCATGTCTGATAAGAAGTGAGAACCTGCTAAGAAAAAACCCCCACCAAACCCACGGTTTTTCACACTCCTTAACTGAACCATAGCAGTCATCTTACATAGCACATAAAAGAATGTTAAATAGTCCCTATCTCAAAGACTTCACATTCCTCAATACTTCTGTCATGGTCAAGATTCTGGAAAAGCTTGAAAAAAAAATAAAAAAAATCCTTTTACAAGACTATGAAAGGACCATCCCCTTTCTCTGAAATTTCTGAAACAGAAAACAAACTTCGGTTATGGGTCTCTAAATCAACTCATTGACATATTCAGTCCTCAGGATCGAGATCTTTACTTATTCCCAGAATAGCATCCCTTAATGTAGAAGCTTAAGATCAATGCTTCAGAGGAATTCCCAGCTTAATATCAAACGACAGCTTTGACCTAACACGGGGTCTCATGATTTGCCAACTGAACTGACTTAAAGTTAGTTGTGCCTGTGTATTATGTCACAGTCAAAACAGTACTACGAGTACTATTACCTGCACTTGAAGGGCAGGTGACATTAACACACTGCAACTTCTCTTGGAACAACTATGATTGGTTAAGTAACATAGGAAGGACTTGATCCAAGTTCATGGTTTTATTGTTTTACTACAATCAAATTACAGATTTATTGTTTTACTACAACTAATGTAAAATTTAGTTCCAGTAAGAAAGAAGCTGCTTTAGGTTATGCTTACATGTGAAACATGTTTTCTTCGAAAAACACCTGCTACATTATATAAACTGAGGTTTGTATATGTTAGTGATTAAATACAATCTCAACAGCCCATACTCCGTATTTCTCACATAAACAAGGCTGCAAAAACTTCCTGTTAAAGTAACAGATAAATCTTACTGTTATCTTAAGCTAACTCAAGACAGTTACAAGACACTAATGTGTACCCCTATATAACCTTAAACATCCCTTATTTGGTGCTTATCAAAGATGCAGAGAAAACACATACCCATATTATAGAACTACACTTACTGTAGCATTTAACCTAAAGCAATGACAGAACCCTACAAACTTTACAGTAAAGGGAGTTACTTACCTCCTTCTCCATAAAACAAGAGGCCATTATAAAATTTAGTTTCTGCCTAACAACAAAAGCAGAAATTTGTTTTTTAATACATAGGATATACGCAATCATGCTATAAAAATTTATACATTATATCTTGTTTCTTTACTGCTAGACAATATATTTATATATCAGCTTTCCAATCTGCAAACATTTTTACACAAAGTAATAAGACAGCTGAATTTACCTCATATTTTAACTTCTTGATTTCACAGCAAAGGGCAGCATACACAGTTATTACTTTGTTTAGAACCTAGACTCAAAGGGGAAAAAAACACACGGATTACAAATAGATTCACGTTTAGAGAGCTTGATTTTTTAAAATATTATTTTTAAAATATTTTTTTTCTTTTAGGCACAAAGCGCTTACCTTGTTTTCTGTCTTTATAAGCTCCAGGAGGGAGGACTGTTCATATGGCAAAAGCTAAAATTTAAAAACAAACACACAAAAAAAACCAGAAAAAACCCAAACAACTTTAGAAAATATTGGTTAAAAAAAGTATTTATCCAACTATGTAAGTAATCTTTTTCTCCAGTTTAATGTTAAATAAAGACCAGTAATAAGAGCACAATATTTGCACATTACTGGCAACGTACACTGCAGGAAACCTTCGCTCCTCACATTTACATGTAATAGCTCTGCTTTCACTCTAGGCAGAAAGACAAAGAACTAGCTATAATACATTGCATTTACAACAATTTACTTTCAAAACATGGAAAGCAAAAGCTGTATTATGGTTTATGTAGAAAAAAAACAGCTCAGGAAATTTAAAACATCATTAAGAATCCCAGATGCAGGAAACAGGATGCATAGCGTATATCTGCAGGCAGATGTTGACATTTTGTACTGAAGGCAGCCATGATTTTGCCTAGTTCATACACATCAGCACTGTGCTGACCTTACACAAAATTTAGTGAAATTATTCAGATGGATGACTTAAGAGTGCGTCTTTAGCACAGACAAGTTCCATATGGTAACAAAAGTGCTTTTAAATGATACTTGCAAGTTCAGTAAAAGGAAAAAAAAGAAAAAATAGTGCTCCACAGACAACAGAGAAGCAAAGAAATAACGTCTGGAGGACAGAAAATATAGTACCAAGGCAAATCATCCAAAACAGAACCATAAACACACACATAGCTCACTTTCCAGTTATACAACTAGTGAGCTCTTCTAGAACCCCAATCTCCAGATAAAAAACACCAGCACCCACAGGGAAGAAGTTTGCTGGAATTATCCTTCTCAACACATGAATAATTATAAATTCATGTAACTTCCCCTAGTATGCAAAAGAATAAAATCTTCTCTTATGATATGCATCAATTTATCAACGTGATAATTAAAATTGTTTCAGAAACCTAACCAATACTCATAAGTCAAAATTTTACAAGTACAAATGCATGATGCTTTTAATTCTCAGGTTTTGAAGGGAAGGAGGAACTAGGAAAATAACAGTTACAGTACATATTAAATATATGAATATATATGAAATATATTAAATATATGAATACCTTTAATGCTATGGGATCAAGACTGAAGTCCCAAACATCTCCGATGGAGTCATCCAAAGCATCTTCAATTCTCTTCAGCTGAGATGTATATTCCTCAAGAAATTTTCCATAATTCTTCAACTGCACTTCAGCATGGATTTCTGAGAATTGATAACATTTGTACTGTTTAGTAAACTGCAATATCAAAAATTTCATTTAAAAAATACTTAATCTGTTGCTATTTAGCTGTGGTACTCTACTCTTCATTTTGCTGCAGAGTTTTTCCTTAATATAACTGCACCTTCAATACGCAGTTCTTGCTTGTTTAAAAACAATCCTACAACTCGATGGCAGTTTAAAAGAAATCCAAACACTATTTAAAGAATATCAAACTTCGAAGTGAATTGCAGAAAATAATTTTTAAAATATGCATATATTTTAAAACTAAGATCTAACAAACCTAACCTAATATCACCACAATGCTGAGAAAAGAAATGATTGTAGAAGTTGTAACACAACAGGTGATGCTGCTGCTATTGGCTGAACCAGAACATATGCAATTATCGATGATCTCAAACGTCATTTCCAACCAAACAATTTCATGATTCTATATTAGAACTTTGTGGAAATGGGTCTAAACATTACAGCCCAAGTAGCAGCCGTATCAGCAGCAAGCCCCCTTCCAGTCTTTCCCTGCTAGCTCTCAGTAAGCCATTTGGGTACTACGTGGGAAGTTTTTTGCTTTCAATCATTCCCTCTACTTGCAAATTCACCATCTTGAAGTGGAACTTTTCTTCTACTTAGCATCTGGATACTGAAATGCACAGCTGTCCTGTTACTGCTGGGGCAAGTAGGTTATTGCTTTCAAAAAGCTGGTCAAACAGCAACAACGGTGGTGTTAATTAGCAAAGTAAGTCTAAAGATGGTCCACAAAAAGTTTCATCCACTCTATCCTGATCTTTTATCTTCCCACATGAAGACACCCTACCGCACCTTAAGCAGAATTACTGACTAAAGTTGCATAATCTGAACTACAGAGTGAATGATTATAGCTCAGCCTTCTACGCTCAGTAAGGAAGTAAAATCCTTTTTCACGTGAAGACTTCAGTGTCTTCCCTGTAACTAGATAACAAATCTAGCAGTTTGTGACCTTCTGCTATTTGTAAAAAATGGAATTATCTAGAACGTTAGAGAATGTAAGTCAGCTGAATACCTGAACTTTTCCTAAACAATAAGTCAACTCTCCTGTAGCTTTATGTGTGTCCTTTTCACATTTCTGCAAGTAGGCTGCTCAAGAAAGTTAAAAAACTTGTATTCTGCTCTGTAGGTTTAACCCTAGTCATCTACCTTGCCAATAACTAAGTCAAATGGTAGCTGATGCCTACTTCAGCGGAAGGCACTGCTGAATCAATTATCACTCATTTTTTGGAGGAAGAAAATATTTGACCGAGGCACTGCAGCAAGCATAATGGGAAGAACAAATAACAACAAACTTATTAGGAAAAGAGAAAGACTACATACAGGAGGGTTGCAGCTGAGAAGTGGAAATGACTGCAGTGAAATCCTAAACTAATTCTAAGCTACTACTCTAAAGCCAGCAGCCATGCAACCATAAGGGCATATGGACTGCAAAGCCTATCCGAGAAGCACAATCAACTCTCCCACGTGAAGTTCTGCATTAGTGCCATTGAGTTCTACCTGTGCCTACAGCATAGACAGTGCACTGGCACTGCCAAAATAAGACAAAAAATACTGACAGAGATACTGGGGCTCTACAGGAAGAGCAGAAAAAGCTCCCAAGTCATACAAGAGTAGGAAACTGGCAGTGCTGTTCAAATCAATTCCCTACAAAACGGGCAGCATTTCTCAAACAAAATCTCACAGCAGTGCTCTGCTAGAGATCCACAAATTGTCACCTTTCCAGTAGCCAAAGGATGGATGTGAACAATATTCTATAGCTCAACAGAACTGATATTAAACACTTCCAAATACTTAACTATTGATAGGCATCAGTCTCCACTTTGTGCTGAACAGACATAAAAGACAAGTGTGAATTACTTCTCACTATTTTAGAGAGACAAGAGAGTGAAAGCTATTAACTAGGCAGAGATAGGCAGATCTGAAGTGATTAAAAAAATTACTCAGACGGGGAAGCTTTTTAAGATGCAGAAAAGTTTTCCTAAATAAACTGGCCTCACAGAAAGCAGATACTTCCTTTTTTTTCAGAGCAACAAACAACACTTCATGAAGTATAATCTGTCTATAACAAGTCTGGATTTAGTTTCTCCTCAAGTGATAAAAAGAAAGCATTAGCAATTGGAACAATGAGAGATCAACTCAGCAGTACAGATCCCCCAACTTAATTTTATCTTCTTCCAGGAAATCAGCAATATCAATATTCAATGGACTTATTGCCACAGCAGGATTTGTAAGTGCTGTGTCCATAAATATCTAGTACAGAGATGCAACAAACCAGACTTACGTAGTATGTTGTGCCCTCAGTTGAGGACACTGTAATTGCTAAAGATTCTTGATAGAGGTATAAAGTGAAAGTAGACAACAACAACAAATGTTACTTAAGTCAGGGGATTTTTTCTAGGAGAACATTGTGTGCTGTTCTCAACAGAAAATCAGTCTGACTGTTCACCCTCAAGATCATGATACTGGAGCACACTGTGTCATTTAAAGTTCTCAGAGCTGCACTTCATGCTAAGAGCAAACTAATGGAGATTTGCATTTTGAGGAAAAGCTACATTTTCCATTCCGTACCTAGAGAACTGGCAAAAAACTCAGCTCAGGATAGCTTCAGTTTCCAATGAAATTCAGATTAAATGAATATGGTATAAACAGTATTGTCCCTTGGGATAATATTAGATATGAAACAGGTGGTCCGTGAGTGACACATTTTCACAGCAACACCTGGTATAATTAATTTGGCACAATTTAATTTACAGCATGTATTACAATGTGACAACCATGTAGGTTTCCCCGTCTAGAAACTAGGTCACCTTCACGGGCTGAGAAAAATGTGGATTTTGACAGGCACAAGAACCCACTGTCAAAGACTTAAGCATCACAAGGTCTTCATTAATAATTTTTCAAAGGTGAAATGGCAAGTGACCACCCAGCTCCGTACAGAAAGCCTTTACCAACTGAAGCTGCTTACAACTAACTTATCCTGGGATTACCTCTCTGGCTAACAGAGGAAGCAACAGCACAACATCTGTGAGCCACAAGAAATGATGGGGACAGAAGGAAACACCATCCCCACAAAAACAATCTGTCCCTCCTGCCCAGTTCATGCCAGAAGATAAAGTCATAGTATCACAGAATGCCAGGTTGGAAGGGACCTCTGGGATCATCTGGTCCAAAGTTTTAGGTAATATACAGTTTAAATGAGAGGGCCCAGAACCCAGCTGAGCCTTAAAAGTGCCCAGAGTAAAGGAATCCACCATCTCCCTTGAGAGATTATTCCAATGTTTAACTGTTCTCACAGTGAAAAATTTCCTGCTGGAATCCAGTCTCCCCAGGAGCAACTTAAACCCACCACCCCTAGACTTTTCCGTGAGCCTCCATCCTCTCAGTGGACACCTTTGAGGCAGGCAAGCCCCTACCTGCTACCCCCAGCGGTGGTGATGGATGAAGTATCCACTCGCCCACCACAAGCACTCCCAACACCTATGGAGAGGGCAACGGCAAGCACAAAAGAGGCCCAGGGGAAGTGCAAAGTCTGTGGGGGCTGAGGGGGATCCCGCAGCTGCTTCTCTTCCCTCCCTTCTACTCTCCCTCCCACTTCATAGAATCACCAGGTTGGAAAAGACCCCTTGGATCATCGAGTCCAACCATTCCTATCAAACACTAAACCATGTCCCCGAGCATCTCGTCTACCCGTCTTTTAAATACCTCCAGGGAAGGTGACTCAACCACCTCCCTAAGCAAGCTGTGCCAGTGCTTGATAACCCTTTTGGTGAAGAAATTTTTCCTAATGTCCAGTCTGAACCTCCCCTGACATAGCTTGAGGCCATTCCCTCTCGTCCTGTCCCCTGTCACTTGGGAGAAGAGGCCAGCACCCTCCTCTCTACAACCTCCTTTCAGGTAGTTGTAGAGAGCAATGAGGTCTCCCCTCAGCCTCCTCTTCTCCAGGCTAAACAACCCCAGCTCTCTCAGCCGCTCCTCGTAAGACTTGTTCTCCAGCCCCTTCACCAGCTTCATCGCTCTTCTCCGGACACGCTGCAGAGCCTCAACATCCTTCTTGTGGTGAGGGGCCCAGAACTGCTCCCAGGAGGGGCTGGAAGGGACCGGGGTCCCTGCAGTCCCCCTGTGCCCGCGCCCCTCCTCCCATTCCCCGCCGCAGCCCGGCCCCGCGCTCACTCTGCGAGCCGTCATCGAGCCGGTCGAACTCCCAGTCCGGAGAGAGGGTCTCCAGCGCCATCGCCACCCTCTCCCTCCTCTCTCTTCTCTCCCTCCTCGTTCCCTCCTCCTCCTCCTCCTCCTCTCCCTCCTGACTCAGGCGCACGAGACTTCCGGCCCCGCTCGCGCGCCGCCCTCTGGGAAATCGAGGCGGCGGGGACAGCGGCGGGAGGCGGCGCCCCCTGCACGGCGGTGCTCGCACTGCGCCTGCGAGTCAGCCCCCATCCCCCAGCCGCTGGTGGGACGCATGGTGGGAAACAGCGCCCCCTGCAGGGCGGCGCTCGCACTGCGCCTGCGCCCCCCTCCTCGCCTCTTGGATACTGTTGTTTATCACTTTCCAAGGACTAATTTTAACGTCATTATGAACTTCACAACAGTCAAACCTCTCGCTAATTTGGAGCCGGCTCTAGCTCTGCCTGACCTTGCACTCGAGATGGGGAGAGGCTGCAAACAGAGGCGATCCCAGCAGACACAGCTGTTCAGCACAGGCCACGCTGCACACAAGGCGCTCTCATCTCCAAAGGATGAACAGTGTCTGGGAAAACAGTGCTTGAAAGAAAAGACGCTGTCAGAGGGATATTCTGTATAGCTTTCAAAAAAAATTACAATTACTTAGATGAAACATAACTCAGCTTTAGCTTACATCAAAAATATTCCACTTTTTGTAGTAGTAACTGCACCGATTCCTGGCTTGTATAAGATGTGGGGTGGCCAGCAGGAGCAGTGACTGTCCCCCTGCACTCAGCAGGGAAATGGTCCTCCCCCTGTACTCAGCACTGCTGAGGCTGCACCTCAAATCCTGTGTTCAGTTTTGGGCCCCTCACTACAGAAAAGACATTGAGAACCTGGAGCAGGTCCAGAGACGGGCAATGAGGCTGGTGGAGGGGCTGGAGAGCAAGTCTTATGAGGAGCAGCTGAGGGACTGGGATTGTTTAGCCCGGAGAAGAGGAAGAGAGGACATAACCATATTGCTCTCTACATCTACCTGAAAGGAGATTGTAGTGAGGCAGGTGTTGGTTTCTTCTCCCAAGTAACAAGTGATAGGATGAGAAGCAATGGCCTCAGGTTGCACCAGCAGAAGTTTAGGTTAGACTTTAGGAAAAAAATCATTACAAAAGGCATGGTGAAGCATTGAAAGAGGCTGCCCAGGGAAGTTGTGGAGTATCCTTCCCTGGAGATGTTCAAAAAGCCTGTAGATGTGGCACTTCGGGACACGGTTTAGTAGGTATGATGGTGTTGGGCTGACAGTTGGACTTGATGATCTTAGAGATCTTTTCCAACTGTAATGATTCAATGATTCCATGGTTCCATGCCTCTGTCACATTGCTTAGAAGAGGGAAAACTCAATGGGATGTGACCCCACCTCACACTCTTCCCCAGCACTTGCCCAGCGCTTCCCCTTTCTGATTCTGGAGGAAGGAAGCTGTGAAAAGAATTATCCTAGCTATGGGGGAGGCTCTGGAGCTGCTCAGGGTGGCTGGTGCAATAGTGTCATCTCATCATCTCACTGTCATCTGTTCTCTCACAAAGCCATGAGGTACTTAACCTTAGTGCAGTCAGTCCCTGTTTTTTCATCAGGGCCCTGGTGCGTGTAATATCAGAGAATAAAAATAGAAGTACTTTTAATAGTAAGAGAAGTAGCTTTTCGGGGCCATTAACAATGACTGCAGCAACTACATTACCTCAGCAGAATCTGTAGCATCAGCAGAAATGGAAATGGCTTCAAAAGCAGTGTCACCAGGAGCATCAGCAATTTCACTGGGGAAAGAGCAACAAAAATAGCAGCTCCAGTGAAAGATGTATTTGTAAGTGCAGGATCATCCTTAAAAGCTAACTCTATAATGCAGCAGGTCTGAAAATAACACATACTATAATTGTTTTCTGATTAAAAGGAACCCATCCTTTGGAACTTATTGACTTTAGAAGTTTCTAGGGAAGAAAGATCTGGTTGGCAGGTTTACTGTTGATGAATTTTTACCTCTTTAAAGTGCATCCTAAGAGACCAGTCTGGGCCTGGGAAAGAAGAGATCAAGTGCAGGTTTGTGTGAGATTATATAAACAATGTTTGGAATAACTTTTCTTTTGCGGTGAGAGAATTTTGCTTTGATTGTCAAATAATCATAATGTAAAAATGTCTCTTTCATTCATTGGCTTCTGTGCAAACTTAAAATGTTTATATTGGGATTTTGAAGTCCCTGGAAGTTTAATCGTGCAGATGTTGACAACTGGCAGTGAGGACAAATGTCTTCAAGGAGATAGTACGTATCACATGAAATAAAACCAGAATTTATGCTAGACTTTAAGGATCACATTCTGTCTACAGCCAGGGATATGCAGCTTTCATTGAACTCAGTAGAGCTGCTATAAATACAGTCAAAGCCAAGGTATGTCTACAAGTTTTGAAAAACAGAACTATATTAGAATTTTCCTTATAAACCATATGTAATTTCCTTGAAACAAAATACAGTTTCTTTCAGCTATGGAAAAATGCACATAAACAGAGGCTTTCAGACTACCTTAAAAGTAGTCAACATGCTTTTTCTTATATGTCTCAGAAAAACACATCCTTGAATTCTGCAGGATGATAGAAGAGGGAAACTTGTAGAACTGGCACTTGATTGGGACCTCTCTTCCTCACGCCTGAACTAAATTTGCAAAGAGTAAAATACTATAGGGTTGGTTATTTCATGGTTGTGAGATCGTTAAAACTGCATGAAAGGTGATGCAACTGGTTGGTCTACACAATGGCCACACCAAAGAGTGCCCTGTGATCCCTATGGCATAAACTGATGTAATCCTTATTTTGAATATGGAAAAATAAAACTATTTTAAAAGAAAATTTATTGAAATAGTGCATTTTTAAAAGAGGAGCATGAGGCTTTGCAGCTGAAAAAAAAAACTCGATTAGGCTTAAGTTAAGTACACCAGTCGAATTTCATGGTGCTATTAATGATGCAGTTATTTAAATGACTTATTATTGGGTTTTCCTTCAGCTCAGTAGGTGGCAGTGTTTTGTTGTGTACATTGAAATTATTTAGGTCAATACTCGATACTGCGAGCATTTCTATTTCCACTGAAAATCTGATCTAGGCTTTATCTTGAATCTGACTGTTTTAGTGACAGCAAGTCTGTCTTAGCTTTGATTGATAGATTTAGCATCATTGACCAGACCATGAAAGTGAAATTTCATGTTGGACTTGGACATGAACTGACTGAAATATGAACATAAATATGTTCCAGCTGAAATTACTTGTTACACTTGAATACTAGAAAGGGTAGGTAAGAGAATAAAGTCCAAAATATAGTAGCATTAATATGGTACTATGTCCATTTTATTTACAGATTGAAGTGGCTAGGTATCTATAGATTCATAAATCAACAGGGTCTTGACTCCACGAGGTATTAAAAATCACTTTTCATTTGCAAGTATCCCAGCTGTAAATACCATTCAACATTGGACAATACAGTTACATGGTATTTTTAAACAGGATTTTTATTATGTTTGAAAGCTTCCTGAAAACTTTAACACAGCATTCAAGCAGGAACCATTTTATATTTAAAAAAAAATATTGTGAAATGCTTCCAGAGCAAAAATTACTTCTCATGTGTACAGGCAAATCTCCACCAACAGTGACAGAATAATAGTTACTTATAGGAGAAAGAATTTGGCTGCTGGATCTGCAGGAAACCAACTATGCTATACATTCCTTTTCTGTGGAACATTTAATGCTCAGCTCTTTTAATATTTTAAAGAAAATAAAGTTCTTGCTCAAAGCTTTTGTGGCAGCATTCCCAGAAAGAGTTTAGTGTCTGAGATTTGTTCTTTCCAACTCTGTTCCACAAAGATATTACCAACTTTTGCATGAGTAGTTTCTATTCTATAGCATGGAATTGGAAAGACTTCCATTTGCATGTGAGTAAGGCATCTGCACATGATAATTTTTTCTACTGATTAGCTTGGTAAAATAATTCCCTTTCCTCACCAAATATATACCTCCTTTTGGTTAATCTGGAGAAAATGAAATGTCAAGCAAAAAGAAAACCAGTTTTAAATATAAATAAAAAGAAGAAATAACTTTCCCATGAAGCAAGTGGAAGAACATGAAGTTTCTGTTTTATAAAATTTGAGTTGAAACTTGTCATGCAATTAACATAGTTAGGGAATAACCAGTACAAAGACTTTTTTTTTTTTTTAATTAATCTTTAAAACTGGGCAAACTCTGAAGTACTGCTGAGGAATTTGAGTCTGAACTATGACCAAATCTTTATTCATCATGAAAAGCACCACCGAGGCTGATTTCCAACAACAAAAAGCCTATGCAGAGCTAATTTAGTTGATTACTGAATCCTAGGGCATGATTTTCAAAAGAAAGCAAACCCTGGAAGATTTTGAGCAGTTTCCCAAGGATTTCAGTATGTGCACGTACTCAGCGTCCTGTGGAACACAGCCTTCCCCAATGATCTTGCCAAGTCTCGATGATATCTTCAAAGACACTGAGTAAATTCTGCTTCAGAGAAGTCAACAAGGATTTAAAATCTTTAGCTGGATTAGGCCTTCCATTTGTTCTGTACACTTCTGCCTATCCAAATACATTTTGTTTTGTGAGTGGGCTACTGAACAAGCATGTTTAACTCCTGAACAATTTTTGTATACGTATGCTCCTATCTGGTTTTGCAACTTGCTGACACAGCATCCATGGAAAATTAAGTAACAGAAAGAGGGAGCCCATGCTGGGAAGCTTAGTATGAAGAAGTAGGTTTTTTTCACAAATAAAATTTGGCTTTGAGAATCAAGGACCAGAACTGGAAGAAAAAGATCAAGAGAGAAAACTTAATGTATAAAATGTGCTCCAAAGCAATTACATATGAATTTAGACTGAAACTACTGGATTTCTCTGCAAGTTAACAAGAGACTTCAATGATTTACGAAGTACTTATCTGACTGGATACAGAAGTCACTGATGAATACTTAGTGTCACTTCTCCCAAATGCATAAAGGCCTGATGACTGCATTGTAACAATTACAATAGTTATCACTGATGTTGAAGTTTACTATGTCAGGCAATGTTGCTCATTCTCAGACAGGTCAACCTAATTTCTGGATGACAAAAAATGTAATATTTGAATTGACTGTAGATGTTTACACTGATTCTTGAAATTCTTAATAGCCAATTTGTTAAGTGCTTTTTAAAGCCCATACACTTGAGTTCATCACTCGGATCACAAGGAAGAAGCTGACGGTATGCAGGTACCATCCTTGCATGTGATTTAGCATAACCTTATCCCTATTTGTCTCCCTGATCCTCTCATTACTATAAAATCTAAAGTAAAGGCCACATCTTACTCCCAAACTCTGCTTTATACCATGATTCCGACAAGGGACATCTCTTGTGATTTTTCCTTTTTGACACCTAATACTTTAGTAGTCTGTGAAGTAAATGGAGATATATTATTGTTGTTTCAGTATGTCTAGAGTTCTGATTTGGAGATGAAGGTATGACAACTAATTAAAACCTTAGTGTTTTACATGTGTGTTGCTATATTGTTTAGTGTGTGTGTGTAATGAATAGAGCCAGAAGTTATTACAAATTGCTTACCTAGGAATACCAGGTATTTTGCCAGAAGCCTGTGTGTCGGTAATTAAATGCCAAGTATGTGGTGTTTTACTTGCAGAGGATTTGGCATCATGAACCAGGATTTTGAGTTTCATGAACTTCAGCAATGCTTGAATCCAGTTCCAAGCTTTGTAGTACAGGACCATTTTAATGCCAGCTTTGATAGTAGAAGTTGTTTGCACTCTATTGCATAGAATTTATGCACCTCCTATCAAGCCATCAGAAGACTACACCTACATTGATCCCTCCTGCTGTCTGAGTTACTGGAATGGTTCCTTTAGTGAAGACTGGATGCCTATACATTTTACTTCAGCTCATAGTAGCTTTGATCAGTTGCACGACTGTTGTGTGCATTGTGTCCCTCTATTGCTACAACACGACCTATCAAACTGTCCAACTATTAATCTTTCTGAAAGAAATTGCTAATTAAAAATTAAGATTAACAACAGGCTTTTCAGACCAACAGTGCCTGTAGTAGTGAAACGCTGCATTTTAGTCCAACAAGGTTATGACTTTTAACGGCTCCACAGTACATTTTGAAGAGGGAGGATTTTAAAGAAACAATGAAATTTGGTAGATTTTGTCTGAGATAATTAGAAGGTATGAGGCCATACAGCCACAGAAGTAGCCAGTAACAATTTACTCTATTTTAAAACCAAGCTTTTTAAAAACAAAATGCAAAAGCTTTTCGATTTCTCAATGAAAATCCAGATTGGCTGTGCATCTTTCCTTTAAAACCCAGAGTACCAGAGATACTAGAGAAGGAACCATTTCTATAAACATATTATCCCTCTTTGTTGATGTGACTTTTTGATCAATTCTACTAGTTTAGTTTTTAATGTCTCAGGCAAAGAAATTCACTCATTCCCTTAGCTGACTACTCCATGATAAATCACTACATACTCCGAATGAAAGCACCATGAGAAGACTCTTCACTGAAGTGAGAAGAATACTACCGTAAGTTTTCACCCTGCACAGAGGAAATTACAGGAACTGACTCGTGATTTTCTTTGTTGAATTTTCATTGGAAAAACAAATTCTAGAAGTCTAAATAAATTAAAGTTTTATTATGATTTCTGTCAATTCCACTTGGTGCCCCCTATATTTATGGGACTGTCAAGAGCCTTGAATAAAGGGCAGCATATAGTTCTGCCACACAGGATTAAATCAGGGGGAAAAATACATTGGTTATGAGAGTCATAATGCAAGCCCTTGTGTAACTTTACTCCATGCGGGAATTGTGTTGTATTAACCTGGTTTACTTTGGAAATGGCACAATTTACCAGGGGAATCAACAAACCTTAGTCCCCTCTCCCTCTTTGGGACAAGAAACCCTTGTGCAGCTTTACTCCATGGAGAATTGTTTTGTGCCAACCTGTCTTACTTTGGGACTGGCAAAATTTACCTCATAGAATCATAGAATAGTATGGGATGGAAGGGATCTTAAAGACCATCTAGTTCCAATCCCCCTGCCATGGGCAGGGACACTTCCCGCTAGATGAGGCTGCCCAAGGCCCCATCCAACCTGGCCTTGAACACCTCCAGGGATGGGGCAGCCACAGCTTCCCTGGGCAGCCTGTGCCAGTGCCTCACCACTCTCATGGTGAAGAAATCCCTCCTTATGTCTGGTCTAAATATGGTCCTCTCCACTTTATAGTCATTGTTCCTAGTCCTGTTGATAGAAGCCTTTGTAAAAAGTCCCTCCCCAGCTTTCTTGTAGCCCCTTCAGGTACTGGAAGGTCGCTATAAGATCTCCGATACCTGGCGATGCTGGTGATGTGGATTTCTGGGACATTATTAATGCTTTTTAACCTCATTGCTGTCATGATCTTTAAGGTCCCTTCCAATCCTGACTATTCTATGACTCTGTGGTTCTGTGATTCTATGATTTTTGGCGTGCAGTCTAACACACGTTAGTGTCGCTAAACGGCGCGGTGCAGGGATGCCCTAGGGTGGCCGGGATGCCCTAGGATGGCCGGGATGCCCTAGGACGGCAGGGATGCTTGGCCGACGGGCTCGGCCGGAGCCGGGGAGGGGGGGCCCCCGGTGGGGGGCGGGCTGCGGGGCAGGGGCTCGGCCCGTCCCTGGGTGCGGGGCGGGGGCGCGGCAGGTGCGGGGCCTCCCCCCGGCGGCTGGCGGGGCTGCGGCGGATCGGCGCCCGGGTTGCATCAGACGAGGCGTTTCCCCCCCCACACACACACTCCCGGTGCCGGCTCGGGGCTCGCCGGGCGGCCGAGGGAGGCGGGTCCCGGCCTCGCTCCGCAAGATGCTGCGGACAGGGCCCCGGCTGCTGCGGAGCCTCCACACCACGGCCGCGGTGAGTGGCGCCGGGGGGAGCCGGCATCCCCCCCATCGGCGGGAGGCGAGCTGGGGGGGAATCGGCGGGAAGGCACCTTTTCTTTCTTTTTTTTTTTTTTTTTTTTTTTTTCCCCTGGATGTGATGCGCATTGTCTCTGCCGGGGTTTTCGCAAAGGTCGGGGCGGGGGGGCTTGGTTCGGGGTGTAGCGCCGGCATCTCGATGCCCGGGATCGCAGCCACCGCCCGGGCGCCGCTTCTTGCAGGGATGTGCCCGGGAGCCCCAGGGAACCGTCCCCAGAGACCGTCCCCAGCAGCGGTGTGAGGGGAACGACGCTGGAGTGGCTGCCCGCTGCCTCCCTCCCGCTGGGTTTGTGCTCTGAGAAGCTGGAGGTTCTTCTTGGGCAGCCTGACCTAGTGGGATGTCCCTGCCCGTGGCAGGAGGGTTGGCACTGGATGGTCTTTAAGGTCCATTCCAACCCTAACTAGTCTATGATTCTACGATTCTACGATTCTACGATTCTATGATTCTACAATTCTATGATTCTATGATTCTACAATTCTATGATTCTACGCTTCTATGATTCTGCGCTTCTACGCTTCTATGATTCTGTGATTCTATGATTCTACGCTTCTACGCTTCTACAATTCTATGATCCTATGATTCTACGATTCTACAATTCTATGATTCCCAGAACCATGCCCCTTCTCAGCGCCAGAGAGAAGCCCCATGCTTTGGCCTAGGATGAGCATTTAGTTTGTGACCTTCCTGTCACCAGTTCCTAGCTCAGAGTGGAAGTCGATGGCCTAAATTCCTCTGCATCCCATGGTATAGTTTTTTTAGAGCCGTGCGCTGCAAAGAAGCCAAGAGGTTCTTTATGTCCTGTTAAATACATAGACTGCAGAACTCCTGCAAGTAATCACTCCCTGAAAGCCTTGCCCAATCCAAATTGTCCAGATGTATAGATCTGGCAAGCTGAACGGAGCTGTGGGAAGATAATTGTCTTTCCCAATGACTGTTCTTTGTCTCGTGTTTGACTGCTCGGACGGCAGTCCTCCGAAGGTATCCACATGGAAGGCATTAGAATAAAGAGATTTAACACAAGCTTCTTGGAAATGCAATCAGCCGTGCCAAAAAAATGAGAATGAATGACTGGTGAGAACACGTTGCCTGTAGCTGTGTGGACGGGAGGGGAGGATCTACAACTGTTTGCTATTTGGAGGCACTGGAATGTAGCACATGTAGGGGGATCCTCACTAGAAATAGAAGTTGCAGTACTGCTTTTCAAAGGGGGCATGATTCTACATGCGTTTTATAAAAGATGTAAATTTAAAATATTTTCTAGCTTCTCTAAATTCTTATACAGAATACATAAAATAAATAAAACATTGTAGTCTTTTTGATAGTAAGCTTCATAATCAGAGTAGCAGTTACTAAATGCTAGCCTTCAAGAAATTTGATTAGAACCTGATAACCTGTTGGATATTAGACATACATACAGAAGAGGCAGTAATAGAAAAAAAATTTTATCTATGAAATAAATATTCTCCTATAGATAGATTTTGTAGCATTAGGCTCTTCTGAGAGAAGAAAATGTTGCTCTTGGACTTGTCTTGCATTTTTAGGAACTAGAACTTGATGAGATAGTTACCAGCATTTGTCAGGCTGCATCTCTATGCAGTGCTTAATTCTATTTATTAGGTTTTTTTTTGGTTAGGTGTTTTTGAGGAAAAAACAAAGAATCAAAATGGAAGCAAACACTGAAATGCCATGTATATTTTAATGAACCATTGTAAAATAAATTCCAGTACAATATCAACAGATGATATTGCCAGAATTTTTAAGCAGGAATTTGAACTTAAATTTGTGCTTTCATATTGAGACAGTGAAATAAAAGTGGACTTCAGGCAGGTTGAGCATTCAAGACAAGACTGCTTCTACAGGCAGTTCTCAGTTTATACTCATCCCTTTATCTTATTTTCTTCTTCAAAACTGGGAGCACTTGAATCAGGGAAACAGAATTAATATTAATCTGTGTTGTACTATAAGCAAACTAGAAGGTTAAAGAAGAAATTAAGAGTTTACAAAATGGAAACAATAGAATTACAGTAGAGTGAGCATCACCTTTCTGAAATCTTTTTTTGGTAGCACTGTCAGAATAGCTACATTATCCTATGATTAGTCATAAAAGAAAGAGCTGGTCACTCTAAGCTACCTGAGCTGCATAGTTTGCCATTATTGGGAATTAATAATCTTACGAGAGTACAGCAGAAAATGCACTCTGGTGCTACATGACCATTGACCTTCCTATGCATCTGTTAATGAATATTCTACGTCCATAGTCAGCCAGGCAACTGCAAAAGAAACTTAATACAACCTCTTAACATAACTGATAGAAGCAATAAAAAGTTTAATCTTTGTATATGTTAGTGACAATAATCCAGTATCCATTTAGCATATTATGCAATAACAAGATTATTTTGGTGTTCTTTAATGTCCTTTCTACAGTTTCTTGATGAATGCTAGTGGGGGTACACTGGCCAAAAATGTGCCATTTCTGTAAGAAAGAAAACAACAAACTGTTTTTCATTTCTGTGTCGTCTTATAGAACTTTCCATTTTAACTGAGTGATATGTCCACATTAAATTTGTAGAATCATAGAATGGTTTGGATTGGAAGGGACTTTAAAGATCATCCAGTTCCAACTCCCTTGCCAAGGGCAGAGACACCTTCCACTGGATGAGGTTGCTCATAATCTCAACCAACCTCATCTTGAACACCTCCAGGGATGGGATATCCACGACTTCTCTGGGCAACCTGTGCCAGTGCCTCACCACCCTCACAGGAAAGCTTTCTTCTTATATCTAACCTAAATCTCTCCACTTTTATCTTCTAAAAGGATTCTTCTAAACGGATTTCCCACTTTTACAGGTCTAACTAATCTTAGATAAAAATGCTTAAGGAGAAGTTCCAAAAGAAGATACAGGGTGGCTGTATCTCCTGTAGCTGGTCGACTGTAGAACTGTAGATTTTCAAATAAAACAAAAGATGAAGGACTGAATTTGTGGTCTGATCATGCATGTCCCTCAACATATGGGATTCCTTTTCTTTCTTTTAAGTCAGTAGAAATCTCTTGCATGGTTGACTTGTGGGGTTGGGTCCTTCTTTCTACTGATGGCAGTGTATGTGTTAATGCACTATGAGCAAATTGCTATGTCTAAGCCAGATGTTAATAGAAACTACTCAATAGACATGTACCATTCATTGGAGAAGTGACTCAAGAATCACTGATCACAGCACAATTACCAGACCCATCTTGCAATTGAAATCAGTTTCCACTTAGGTAACTTTCTGAGACAGCAGAGCTGATTTTCCACCAGGCTAAGGTTTTTGTGCACTACAATGAAGAAATGGGCCTTAGTCAGTCTGCGGTCTTGTGAATTTTGCCAATCTTATTTTTTCGTTTGTTTGGGGTCTGAATTCTCTGTTTACTTCTCACTATTTGCTATGTTCCACCGCTAGCACAAATTAAGCACATGCAGCTTTATTGAAACTGTTGATTTACAGCAACTCATAATTAGAAACTGGAACTGGTGTATGGTTCCATGTAATTTGAGAATCAGATTTACTTGCAGAGAAACATGAACTAATAGTCAAGTTTCAGAATAGAGGATGCACATGTTATCAACACTTTGTGAATAACTGGAAAAAAGATCTTAAAATAGTGATAATTTTGGACTGAAAATTATGTGAAGTGTGGTCAAGTATCATAAAAGCAACAGAGTGCAGCAGTGAGTACTTTAAAAAGAAGGTTAGGTAAATTTATAAAAGCAATCATATGACACAACTGCTTGTGATGGCAGACAACTGGATTTGTTAGCTAAGAAGATCCCTTCCAGTCTTGTGTTCTTACTGAGAGGTGTTAACAGAAGGACTAAAGCAGAATAAGTAACTGTCATCTGAGTTTTCTTTAATGATTTTTCAACATACTAGTAGGGCTTCCAATGTAAATTAGCACAGTACAGAAACCAGAGGATTTCATACGATGCCAAACATTTAGTGATCCAGGAGGTTAATCTTTCTCCAGCTTGCCTGCCAAATTTAAAATAATTAGGAAAATTTGGTGATTAGGAAACTCTGATTATTTTTTATAATGCAGCAACATTTCTACTGTAAAAGCAAAGATAACGGTCATAACACATTGGTAAAGAAATCTGTCTACATACATTGGGCCTTACTAGATAAGTATTGCAAAGATAAGTTGTGCTCATTGTAATTCAAAACAAGATCTTGCCTTTATTAAGAACAACATAGTGGACATATTTCAGACATTGCTGGCAGCAGTGCAGCATTGGTTAGAGATATTATCATCACCAGATGTCTTTCTATAGCCAGCCATAACAATCTGATTTTGCAGGAACATGAATTATGTCCACCTTTGCTTCTTTCTACCTGGAATTACTGCATTTGCACTAGCACTGACTAATGCTATAGTACAAGGACAAGTTTTCCTATCTAGTTTCATTCTGAGGGAAAATATTGCCTCTGAACAAGTAGTTATCTCTTATTTTTTTAATATAAAAAATGAAAAGCATATTTCAATATTCCTGAAATACAACCTACCAGTTCATAACTCTCTCTTCTAAGGGCAGCTGCACAACTAAAATGTCATTTGAAGACAGCAAAATACATCCATAATATTTCAGCTGTGAAATTAATTGCAATGAAATGGATTGTGGTTTTGAGTAACCTGTGTTTCAAGTCATTTCCGTTTGTGATAGGATTTTTCATATGATCTGATGGGAAGTCCAGATCATTTAGTATCCAATTAATAAGCCACTTAGTCAAAGTATCCTTCTGTCTCAGCCACAGCAAGAAGAGGTGCACATTGCCTGTCATTAATCTCAAAAAGTTGCTTATTATTCCTTGAAGTACTCAGGGTAGAAAGACTGTTCCATTATGTATCAAAATGAACACAGAGCAAGAAAAAGCAAGAGAGAAGCGTAAACAACAACTTATTTTCTTTGCATCATAGAACATGGGTGTTTTTTTCATTCTTTTTACCAGGCTTATCAACAAAAGCTAAAGTTAGCCCTTATAGGTCAAAGCATTTTTGGACAAGAAGTCTATAGCAAGCTGAGAAAAGCAGGCCATAAAGTTGTGGGAGTATTCACAGTGCCTGACAAGAATGGACAAGCTGATCCCTTGGGTAAGTGTAACCTTAATCCAAATGTTAAAATTACAGGCATACACAACAAACTTTTGTGAGGTGATATGTATGAGGGAATGACTTGCATATATTGTCCTATTACACTGGATTTGGCACAAGAACTATGATTTAACAAACACATGTCCTAGGACGAGTTCAACCTTGTTAGTCAGTCAGTATTTAAAAGTTGTTTCTAACCATACAGAGCCATACATTTTGATATTTAAAAGATAAATTAACCTGGGTGCCTTATTTGAATGTACATCCTAGAGATGATCATCCAGAACTAGATCTGTGTCTTAAAGGAAATAGCTACTAAGCTTGTACTCAAGCACAAATGTCTGTCACCTGTTTCACTGTGCTGGCTGGGATACTCAGGGCATGAAGCCAAGATGGTTTGTCCCTGGCTTTCTGCCCTTTCTGCAAGCTTGCATGCAGTAGTGTACCTGCAGAGTATATTCTCTTCCACCTGGACTACGGAAAACCCACTGAGATGGGTAGAAGAGGCTTAGCTCCCCTTTTTCCCATTGCCAAGATGCACAATGATTTTCTAGACTTTCTAAAGAGAGTTGTTGCCTGACAGGTATTCAGAATTGTACTCATACAACAAAATTCACCGTGACAAAGACACTACTTCATAATCATCTGGGTTGTAAGGAGGCTTTTTCAGTGGCACAAAAATAGTGAGTTACTGTGATTAGCAAACAAAAGTGTAAGAATAGAATACACCCTTATGGATAAACAGAAATTAACACTACATTCTATGAGCTGTCTGAAGCTGGGTTTTTTTTTTTTTTTCCATCCAGTCCTGACATGTTTTACAGAACATAAGTTTTGCTTACCTGGGCTATGACACTCCCAAACTAACATATAGTTCTCAGGTTTATTATATTTTGCAACTCTACCTCATTAAAAGATTTAATCACACTTTAGAAGAAGTAGAGGGTGCAACTATTAGTTTAGAAAAAGACAATTCATCTATCCAGCTCTGGAAGAATACAATAATACTTGGTTGCATTATATAAACTGTTGTTGTACAGTTAACACTAGCAGATGTAACTAAGCGAATCTTCCACTGGTTTCAATCACTTATTTTAAATGAATCACAGAATTAGTTTAACAGAATTAAAAAAAAAAGAAATTGCTAGATACTTTTTAGCTTTTTACTTATAGATGACTCAAACAGCTTAAGTCTCAAATGAAATTTGCTAATATTTCTATATCTTCAGACAGCTACGATTTTTATTTCTAAAAGCAACTGCAGTACACACTAATGTCCATGGAATGATGTTAAGGTAAGCATTTACTTAAGACCGAAGCTAACAGGCTGCAGATGCTTCAGGTCAAACTCAAGATCCTGCATAGGAAGTGAAAAAGATAGAGGAAGATACAAAAATGTGATTATAAATCAAATTACATGAATTTTCCATACCTCTTTTTGTTTTCCCTTTTCTTCATATAATACATACAACTCAATAGATGTAGAGTTTGACTCTACTATCCTACTCCCTATGATGTGTTATTAAGCAATTGTGCAACAGAATTTATCAAACACCTTAAAATTCTCTCTGCAATTCATTCAGTTGTTTTTTCTCACCTTTGAGCCTAATTTTGGGTGTAGCTATGTGACTCTCAGATAAGTGAGAGCATATCCAGCAGGCACCAGTAAACACAGTTGTGTAGTAATTACTGAAGGCCTCTAGAGTCTGTAATTATTTGCACCACATGAAAAAGTGCTGCTGACTTGAGCGAATCTTCCTTGTATGTAGTCATATTCACATACAAATATCTGAAGTGGAAAACTGAGTTCTGCTAAACCAAACCGGTTGCAGGCAAATGTAATGACCAGACAGGAAATTAAGTGTTGCTATTAAATAATCAATAGCATTCATCATTCTTTTTGCTTTCACTGGTATTTATTAGCTAAGTCTTAAGAGTGAACTTAAAAGCTGAGAATTATATCGGCTCTAGAAATGAGAATCAAAGACAGAAATAACAAAATATACCCAAACACAAATATTTTTAAACAACACATGGAACAGTACAAAGAACACTCTCTAATCATACACTTGATGATCTGCTTGAGTTGTCATGCAATATTCCTCTGATTTCAAGTGTGAATTCTTAACACATTTTAAAATATGAATTAACAAAGAAAATTGTTCTTGCCCCTCAGCACTGGCAGCGGAGAAGGATGGCACTCCTGTTTTTAAGTTTCCCAGATGGAGAGCTAAAGGCAAACCTATCCAAGAAGTAGTTGAAGTCTACAAATCGGTTGGAGCAGAGCTAAATGTCCTTCCGTTCTGTACACAGTTCATCCCCATGGATGTTATTGACTGTCCCAAACATGGCTCAATTATTTACCATCCATCTATCCTACCACGCCACCGAGGAGCTTCTGCAATCAACTGGTGAGTTTTCTTCATCAAAACTACATGTATGTCATGTTAGGATGTTGAGCTATTCTGTTACTCACATAAATGCTGGCACAGTTTTGCTTACTTGCAACTGCTCTGAAGGAATTTCTCTGAGGCAGCTGAGTATTTGGTTCACGAACTGCACTTCATTCCTAAGATTCATTATGATTTCCAGTGCAAGTGCAGCTGTTATTCTGGGAAGATCAGTGATGTGATCTGTACATTCATATAGTTTACTCACATAGGCAGACAGGCAATCTGTAGTTTTCACAGATAGCACACTGCCCTCCTAGCTTGTCCGTCACAAACTGTCACAACAGCACTTGATGCAGAGCCTAAGATTTCACAGAAGGGAAGGGAAGGGAAGGGGGAAGACAGAAGAAAATCTGTAAGAATAAAAGCCTTATCTTACTGTCTTTTGAAGCAATGCATGCAGCTAGTTTCAATATGCCACTGTGAAAGAACTACACTTCAATAATAACCACAGTAGGCTCAGATCTAGCATTCTTGTGACAACAGAAATGCCATTATCACAGTGTTTAAATTTGATAAGGAATTGCCTAAATATGAAGAATAATTTTAAAAGAATCTTACAGGCAGCATCATGATTCTCCAAAGACACCTTGTTGTAGATTCAGAGTAAAGGCATATTTTGGTGTTTTAGAAGATCCTTAATGGAAAAATGCTAAATTGAAGTACTTGAACAGAGGAGCAAAAGAGAGTATTAGAGACATAAGTAAATCCTTTAAAAAAGTGGCATTTGTGTCTGAGTGAGTAAAATAAAAAAGAGCACAAACTCTGAGAAAATAGATGTAAAATGAGAGTAGGGCAATCCTGAAAAGAAATAAAGAATCAGCTTTTAAGGACAAAAAAATGAATAATAACCATTTTCTCAAATGCATTCCAAGTGGGATGTATATAGGGTGATATATGTGTTTGTTATAAAAAGTGTACTTTTCAAAGAGAACACCATAGTAGGAAATCCGTATTGGTATTCAGGATGGAGGAGCTTAAGATGTTGCTACAAGACTTCTTTGTGTTGAATAAGTCAGGACAATTCTCTTGAGCCGAACTCTGAGTAGAAGAGGATTTATATAAACTGATGAAAGGACAAGAATATCTTCTTGGACCCAGAGGACTATTAAGCAAAGGTTCTGTGGGTTTTTGTTCCTTCAGATTGTGTTGGTGCAGGAGACTAGCAAATAGCAAGAGCAATATCAGTTTTAAATGGGCTCAGAGGGCAGGTTAGGAAACTACAGACCAATCTTTCTGATTTCAATCTATAATAAAAATAGTTTCTTCACAAATTGGTAAACATGATAATATGAAAGTGAGATTAAGATAATGGGCAGTCATGTTCAAAGTTAACAAAGATGAGCTAATGTATATAAGGGGGGAAAAAACAAACCATATGTAAGCAGCAATAAAATTTAAGTTGTTGTTACTTAGAGAAGAGACCATGGAGGAATCTGAAGTACTGCCTGTATCTCAGTTAGAACACAGAGGAGCTAAAAATGCTTCAGAAAAGGCTAAGATAGTCAAAGGTACAGAACAGTTTCCATGTGATGGATAGAAATGTAGGAGTCTTCAGACTGGAAAAGAAGTCATTGAGGAGGAAATATGCCAGCAGTGCATTAAGCCATGAAAGACACAGAATCATAGAATCACCAGGCTGGAAAAGACCTCTTGGATCATTGAGTCCAACCATTCCTATCTGCCATTAAACCATGTCCCTGAGCACCTCATCTACCCGTTGTTTAAATATCTCCAGGGATGGTGACTCAACCACCTCCCTGGGCAGCCTGTGCCAGTGCCCGATGACCCTTTCTGTGAAAAATTTCTTTCTGATATTTAGTCTGAACCTCCTCTGGAGTAGATTGAGGCCATTCTCACTGTCCTATCACCTGTCACCTGGGAGAAGAGACCAGCACCTTCCTCTCTACAGCTTCCTTTCAGATAGTTGTAGAGAGCAATAAGGTCACCCCATATATGGGAAGGTGAATAAGGAACAATTGCTCATTCTTAATCAAAAGTTAGGGGGCAGTCAGCAAAAAGATCAGGTGGCAAGTTTTGACTGAAAAAGGAGGTACTTCTACTCTATGAAGTCCTTGGAGTGGAACTGCACATCTAGAGGGCTCTCGAAGGATGTTTTCATGGTGGAAAAGTTCATCAAGATCTATTCCACACAATGATACAAACTCTCTTTCAGGAAGTTTCTGAGGAAGGTTTCCAGAAATGGGAATGTATCCCAATGGTGTATCACTGAGACTTGTCCTATCTTGCATATTCCTTCTGTAAGAACCTGTTCCTGCCCTTCTCAGGTAAAGGCTATTGTCCTAAGACCTTTAAACTAAGCTAGGAGTTGGTCTTGATTTGGCCTTGGTTGACCATTCTCAAGTTTCACCCTCTCACCCCACGTTCTCATCACAACTTCTTTCATCTGTTCTGCTTACAGCCCTGGGGCTGATCAGACTCTTTAACCCCACAGTATGACTGATAAAGCCTGTGGAAATCAGGCATGGCTAAAAGAGTGCCATGCACAAATGAAAGTCCTGGGCCTCTGAGGGTTCCTTACTCCACCCTCTACAGCCTCTTCCAGCTGCTGCTACTAAGTTGTCAGTGGCTGTCTGTGCAGAGAGGTGGTGGGCGGAGGAGGGAGCACACAGTAGTCCTGTCATCTATTCAGCCTCATGGACATTTGCTGATAGTACCTTCTTCTCTAGCCATGCAGCAGAGGCATTTCTCACCAGGGTGCTCTTTCAGCATTTGTACATATAAACCAGAAGAGATGCTGCTTAAATGAGTGAAAGATATGATATGGGTTAATCAGTCTTCTGTAAGCTTTCGCTTTTGTGAACTTGCTGCCTTCTCCAGTTGTCTTTAGAGTTTGTTCCTCATTCTGCACAAATCTGTGCTTTGCTCCTTTTACTAAGTTAGTTTTGAGTGCTTACAATTAATAGTGACTTTTCATGTTTTTCATGGGCATAAGCCAGATCTCAGATGACCTTGTTGCAATGTGGGTCGCCAAGGGAAGACTTACATGAGAAGTCTTACAGAAAATGGCATTGGTGTTTGCATGCAGACAAATGGTCAAAGGCATGTAGGAAAAAAATACATCTTTCCATTTCTGGCTGCTCCCTTAAACACTCTCCTGTTTGATTTTGCAACATTCTGAGACACACACAGCTCCAAAGGAGAACTGTAAATCTAAGCGGCTGAAGTCCTCTCAAGATTCAGAGGCAGATCCTGAGCTGATGTGTATCAGCACAGGTCTATTGTAAGCAGTGCTATGCTTATGCACAGCAGCTGGATATCTGGCTGGTTACAAATTCCCTTAATAGCTTTTCCTTAGTTGCATATCCATCATCTTCCACACTGAGTTTAGCTCTTTTTCAGCTGTGGGACAACCGTATTTCCCTTGCTGACCTACAGATAAGTTGTGAGGCTTAGGTAATTACAATAAACTGTGAATTATTCAGATAATATGCTATCCAGATGCTTCCATCTTTCAAATTGTATCTTAACTATTGCACTTCTTTTGCTCTGTGTGTCTTACCACTAGTAACACTTCAAAAATAATTATCACAATGAACTGTTTGATAGACACCCTTGATTCAGTTGCAGCATTTCTTAAGTCACTTTGTGGAAACCACACATCAACAGTATCAAAACTGTGGGTTTCTGACTATAGAATGAGCTATAAAACTAGTATTAAAGGTGGTTAGGATTTTCTTTCTACCTATTTAACCCAAATGAAAGTATAACAGATGGATTGAAATCCCTGTCTACTTTCATACTGTCTATATTTACTGTAAGTTTCTTTTTTATGTCCAGGACTTTAATTCAAGGAGATAAGAAAGCAGGATTTACTATTTTTTGGGCTGATGATGGTTTAGACACTGGACCAATACTTCTGCAGCGAGAATGTGATGTTGGCCAAAATGATACTGTGGATGACCTGTACAACCGGTTTCTCTTCCCAGAAGGAATAAAAGCTATGGTATGTTTAGCTGAATTAAATATCAACACTTTAAGAGGAAAGAAAAGAATATGCTCGAGTTGCAAACCAAAGTAAATATAGACATGATGCATGCAATTGGAAAGACAGAGGTTGTAGTGCTCAGCCAAATCCTAAACTTCAGCAGAGCTGTGCTGCTTCACAACAGCTGAGGTGGTCACCTCAGAATATCTGTTGCCAGCAGCAGGCAGAGCATATCCTGTTCCCACAGAAGGCAAGAAGTTGGATTTGTCTGGAATGCAGCTCTTTCTGTAGATTTCGTGAATGCTTTTACAAAGTGAAATTTTTGCAGACTCAGAAAGAACAGAAAGTTATGGGTGAGGCCCCCAAAAAGTGGGGAATGGTGTTTTAAGTTCAGCGCCCTGGTGGATTTCAATTTTGTATGTTTGTCCTTTTTCTGTTTTGTTATTTCCTTTTTTTTTTAAATGAAAACCAGAAAATTTATAAAAAGTATTCAGCACGAATCCTTAGGTAATATTTTCCTATCTCCATTTAAAGGCTGAGAAATAATGTTTTGCAGAAAGAAAAAGGGAAGAGTTCAATGTAAACATACAGAGCCGCATTCTGTTCCTGCAAAATTTAAGCAGCTGCTATATGTTTAGTACTCCCATCAATTTTCTGAGGTTATTTATTTTGAAAAAAATTTTAAGGATATATGTGTGTTAATCAATGCAGTACTGGTTCCTTAGATTTCAGAAATCCTAGTTTTTAAAAATAAAACGGTTCCCTTCTTAGCAGAAATTCTTTTTCTCTCAATCACAAGTATGACTGAAGGCGAACAAAGCTAACATTTTATCTGTTACTTTTTCACATAGGTGGAAGCTGTACATCTAATTGCTGATGGTAAGGCCCCTCGTATCCCTCAGCCTAAAGAAGGGGCAACATATGAAGGGATCCAGAAAAAGGAAAATGCAGAGGTAGTTTTAAATAACACGGTATTTTGTGAATATCACTAGAAAAGTTATTAACTCAGATTACAATAGTAGTGATATAAAGTTAACATGAATTTTAAGTCAGCTGTTTCCCTGACTCTTAGTCCTAAGATAACTCCAAGGATGTGCGTAATAGAGCCCCAGGTTAAGTTTCTGTTCCCATTCAGCAGTTAGATATATTTATAAACTTGATATCCCACTTGGGATCATCTACACACAGCTAGATGGCAACTGCACCTTCAGTGGATTCTTAATATGTTACCATAATGTAAGCACAGCATTGAATGGGGATAGCTCTTTGTTTACCAACGGCCTGTTGCTCTATTAAAAATTTGAAGGGTCCTCCCTCCATATTTTAATAAAGCCTGTTTGAGTTTTCTACAATAATTGCTGGGGTGCTCGTTATTTTTATTAAAATTAAATTGCAAATAGCATTAAGTTAGTAGAGCCGCATGAAGGAAAAAAAAAGTTGTAGTCTGAAAAGGAAGGAATGGCATTCTCCCCCCGCCCCCCACCGCCCCGAGTGAATAAATACCAAGTAGCAAGAGTTATATTTCAATTCTATTAGTGTAAGAAGGAGAATCTATAAAAATATATAGTCTGTAGAGTGCAAAGAATTGCTAAGAACATCCCATTTGATAGGTCTTTGATGATTAGCCAACTGGATGTCACTGATCTTCCCTTATTAGACGAGACCTTCTCTGTGTTCTTAAATAAATGAATGGATGAAAGATAAGGAAGGAGAATGTGTAGTTCTTATATAGGAAAACATTACTAACTTGATTTCTATCTAAACAGAGAAGAATTAGCTGGCATGTTTTGATTTCCTAGATCTCCTGGGACCAACCTGCAGCAGCTTTGCATAATTGGATTCGGGGGCATGATAAGGTGCCAGGAGCATGGGCAACAATAGATGGCCAGGTATGTTCTGAACACCAGAATACTACTGTTCTTTTCTATACCCTGTTTTTTAATTATAAAACTATAGGTGTCTGCATACAGGTGAATACAAGTGAGATTTACATTGGAGTAGCTCTCATTTGATGTCTTGCATATATCTAGAAGAGGCACCTAAAGAAATGTAGAGAACACAGTAGTCAAGAATTTTATGATAGATCCACTTAATTAAAAGATAGATAAGAGCGATTTATGAAAAACAGTCTTGGGCACAGTACAAAGCAATAAGCAAGAAAGGTAGGTCCGGATGCTGCCAGTCATTTTGGAAGCAGGCATGCATTACAGTATAATGCAGCCCATGCTGTGCTGTGGGCAACATCACAGTATTAATAGAAAAATGAAACACTGTGAGCTACTGAAATACGAGAGAAGGTTTTATTTTTAAGAGCTTTGGGTCTAGATAATTTGCAGAAATAAATGTTTCTCATTTTATCCAAAATGACTATTTCCTTACATTTGATCCACATTTTGCTTGCATAAAATATTTTAAAGATCACGTCTTTCCTATCTGTGATGTCCAGATTTATAATTATTAGCCATCCGCTGGTAGGCTGCTCCAGAAATCCTGGTTCTGCCATAATGTCTGGGAGCTGTTGCTGCTTTGAGAGTCCAGAAAGAACAGAAGAGACCAAAAATGAGGCTGTGTTCATCACTGCCAGCCTGGGAGAAGAGCAGGACTCCACCAGTCGTAGTCAGGCTTCTGCTGGTCCCTCACTCTGGGCATGCACTAACAAAGCCTGCTTCCCTTTCTGCACTGCTTCTGGCATGCACACTGTAACAGCTAAGCAGCTTTGCAGGTTTAGGCAGCTTGTGATGTCTTACAAGTCCTGGGTTGTAAATATATAGAAATAACGTCGTAACACATTTTCCATGTGTAGGTACTTATGTTTTATTCATATTACACGAAAACTTCAAACGAGTGTAATTTCATTATTAGGATTTTAGAGCATAAAGATAATCCACACACTTCTAATTTCCTTTATTTTCCTTTATTCTTAGGTGGTTACTTTTTATGGGTCATCATTACTTGATGCTTCAGTGCCTGCTGGACAAGAGCTGGTAATAAAAGGTGCTTCAAGACCTGGACTTATAACCAAGAATGGTCTAGTCATTTTTGGTAATGATGGGAAGATGGTAAGTGCTCACCGTAGCAAACGTGATCATGGGTAGAATAACTTTAGCAAGAAGTGTAAGCATGTGGAATTGTCAGGCTATACAAGTCTAGCTGCTTATTATGGCCAGCTAATTCCATTGGAGTATCCATCCTCAACCATCCTATAAGGATATTCATGTCTTCCTTCTCACCCAATTCATATTCATTTTCAATATGGATTAAAATGTACTAATAGTAGGAGAGAATCTGACAGACAGGTGGAGTGGCCTGTGTTAAATGACCTGCAGCACAGCAGTTTTCCTGCAAGCCATTTATATCACCAATTAAGTAACCATATTAATGCCTAAAAACTCTTCGCATGAGGATATATTGCCTCCCAGATAGTTTAAAATCATATCCTCTCATTTTTCAGGTGTTAGTGAGAAATCTACAATTTGAGGATGGAAAAATGATCCCTGCATCTAAATACTTCTCTGCTGATGAAACAACTGCCCTGGAACTTACAGACCAGGAGAAAAAGATGGCAGAAGATATTAGGGTAATTCAGTAAACTGCTTTAGTAGGATATTAGCTCAGACAAAAGCATTATATGCTTCTTGTTACAGGCAAGGTATATATTTTATTTAGGCATGCAAATTGTTTTTTGATAAAGTACCCAAAAAGTATGGGGCTGAGTCTTTAGTTTCTGACAATAATTCAGGTGGAATTGGCAATTCACTAGAGTACTTAGACATAACTCTAGATAGTTCCATTTCAGACACAAGTGTTACAAAGACTGATTGCAGGGTCAGTTATAGTAAATATTTATGAATGATGAAGGTGGGAGTGAAGAAAAACAGATGGCCCTTCATCTCACAACAGTGAGGTTTTCAACAGTGACAGTATCAGGCCGTCCTGAGATCTTTTTTATTCATTGTGGTGTTATTCACTGCAATGGCTCAGAGCGGTCCTGATGGACAAGATCCAGGGAGTCTTAGAAGACCTATCTGAAAGAGAAAAGCAGCAGTTTTCTGCCATAACCACACACAAGGGGCTAGGTGGCAGAGGGATGCAGCAATGGGGCAGCTGGAGCAGAAAGCTTTCTGGGAGTGTCAGGGTGTTAGCTGAAAGTCCTATTTGTCAGTAAAGTTTTTTGCCAGAGCAAATGAATCACAGATGTCCTCCTTCCTGCTAAATCTACTGTCTTTTGCACAGGTTAGGCAGCTTGATGCAATAATATTTTAAACTGCTGCTTCAGGATTACCTTTAGTAAAAAGGAATTACCACTCTTCAGTTTGTGACACTGCCTGCTAACCCTGAAACCTAATTATAATTAAATGAACTATCACATTACTAGTTATATTATTTACCAGTTATTCTATTTACTAGTTATTCATGTTAGTGGAAATCGTCATCTTACGCATGAAGCTTAAACTACTTCTCAGCTCTGCCCAGGCACCAGAAATGTGCACCAGGCTGTTCTTGCCTTTGCTGACCTCCCATAACACAACAGAAAGTTTTCACTTGGAGGATGAAGACCTTAAAAAAATGGCCCTGGAAATTGTTAGCATCATGCCATTTGGGTTGCTTGCCCGATTAAGTGAAATTAGGATGTACAAAATATTTTCTTTGGTAAGCTGATTATGATGAAGATTACATTGGCTAATATCAGGTCTCTAGAAAATTCCAGAGCCTCTTAAAATAATTTTACAATTTAGAATCCTCTGAAATAATATATGTTATCAGCACAGATGCCATAGAAAACACGGTTTGATAATAAGTTCTTGCTATTAGAAGATTACTCATTTCTGCCTCCCTTATGTATATGTGTTATTAGGATATTTGGAAAGGAATTTTGAGCAATGTTGCTGTAATTGAGGATTCCACAGACTTCTTCAAATCTGGAGCATCCTCTATGCATGTTGTCAGGTAAGAATATTTAAAATGACAAAACTCAGAATCAAAATGTAACGGAAACGAAGTCATCATGGTGCTTTTAAATGAGGGCCAATCAATTAGTGCTAAAAAAAAATAATATTTTTCCCTATGTTTTCCAATACTCTAACTATTCCTTTTCCTGCCTTTAAAAATGTGGTAGAGTTCTGCTCTCAATTGATGTAGTCAACTGCTTCTATTCAAACAAAATTCCCCTTAACTTCAGGAACACCAGCCACATAGGAGAGCATGGTGATATCTGCTCAAATCTCTGCACGCAGTGACTCGTATCTCAAGACCTGGGAGCTGATCAGGAGGCTGAGCAAGTAAATCCCCAGAGGGAAAGAGGAACCTATCACAGAAATGATTGAGCCCATGCTTACAAGTGCCTTGAGTTCACGCTGTGTGGGGTCACCTCAGTTCCCTTTTTTTGCAACTCAGATGTTTCAGGTGTTTGGTTTTTTTTTAATGAACTGGTTATTGTCCTTGTTATTTACCAGTCTCATAGATCTCTAAATGTCCTCCATGTACTGGTTAGAGTGGTCCCATACATCGTTTTATCTATGAGTATATGCTATTTGCCATTTATTTCCAAAAGTTTACCTAAAAGTATTCCAGAACTGACATTTTCTTTCCCATAACACCCCCAATTAAAACAACAGATTTCAGTAAAATATACTTCTGTGCCACTGTTGTCAGAGAAACACATATACATATGCATATGCATACGAACTGCTGCCCCCTTGTTTTGACCCCTTTCAACTTTCTGATGATTCCATTATCTGAATAATTCTTTCATTTGTAATCAAATTTATTCTTTCTTCAAAAACTTTAGAATGCTAGAAGAGATCAAACAGAAATATAGCGGTCTTCAACTACAGAATGAAGACGTGTATATGGCCACTAAGTTCACAGACTTTATTCAAATGGCTGTCAGAAAATTCAGAGGAGAAGACAAAGAAGAAGAGTTAGTCATTGATTACGTAAGGTCTTTTATTTTGCCTTTATTGCTTATTCTTTCTTCTTTTCTTCAAGGGGAGGGTAGACAATCCATTTTATTAGAGTGCTATATGAGGAAGGAAAAGCAAACAAATATTTGGTCATACAAACTCTTCCTTGTGACTTTTTTTTGCAGCTTGTATAGATTTGCATTTCAAAATGATAGTAGATATGTAATGCCACTCACAGTGCACCAAGAAACAAGAGATCAAGAACATGTGGTAGAGTAGATCACACATGGGCAGATATTACTACTTCCTTTATACTTTCCTCCCATTATAGAATCATAGAATCATAGAATCACCAGGTTGGAAGAGACCCAACAGATCATCGAGTCCAACCATTCCCACCAATCTCTAAACCATGCCCCTCAGTACCTCATCCACCTGCACCTTAAACACCTCCAGGGAAGGCGAGTCAACCACCTCCCGTTCCATTGCCTAATGACCCTTTCTGTGAAGAATTTTTTCCTAATTCCCAGCCTAAACCTCCCCTGGCGGAGCTTGAGGCCATTCCCTCTTGTCCTGTCCCCTGTCACTTGGGAGAAGAGGCCAGCACCCTCCTCTCCACAACCTCCTTTCAGGTAGTTGTAGAGAGCAATAGGGTCACCCCTCAGCCTCCTCTTCTCCAGGCTAAACAACCCCAGCTCTCTCAGTCGTTCCTTGTAAGACCTGTTCTCCAGCCCCTTCACCAGCTTTGTCGCTCTTCTCTGGACTCGCTCCAGAGCCTCAACATCCTTCTTGTGGTGAGGGGCCCAGAACTGAACACAGTATTCGAGGAGCGGTCTCACCAGTGCTGAGTACAGAGGGAGAATAACCTCCCTGGGCCTGCTGGTCACGCCGTTTCTGATACAAGCCAAGATGCCATTGGCCTTCTTGGCCACCTGGGCACACTGCTGGCTCATGGTCAGTCAGCTGTCAACCAACACCCCCAGGTCCCTCTCCTCCAGGCAGCTTTCCAGCCAGGCTTCTCCTAGTCTGTAGCACTGCACAGGGTTGTTGTGCCCCAAGTGCAGGACCCGGCATTTGGCCTTGTTAAACCTCATCCCATTGGACTCTGCCCAGCGGTCCAGCCTGTTCAGATCCCTTTGCAGAGCCTCCCTACCCTCCAGCAGATCGACACTTCCACCCAGCTTAGTGTCGTCTGCAAACTTGCTAAGGGTGCACTCACTGCCTTCATCCAGGTCATTGATAAAGACATTGAACAGGGCTGGACCCAGCACTGAGCCCTGGGGAACCCCACTTGTCACTGGCCTCCAGCTGGATTTCACACCATTTCCCACCACTCTCTGGGCCCGGCCAGCCAACCAGTTTTCCACCCAGGAGAGTGTGCGCCTGTCCAGGCCAGAGGTGGCAGTCTGAATCAGAATGCTGTGAGAAACTGTATCAAAGGCTTTACTGAAGTCCAGGAAGACCACATCCACAGCCTTTCCCTCATCCAAGAGTCTGGTCACTTTGTCATAGAAGGAGATCAGGTTAGTTTGGCCTTTTGTGAACCCGTGTTGACTGGGCCTGATCACCCGGTTCTCTTGCATGTGCTTCATGATAGCACTCAAGATCACCTGCTCCATGACTTTCCCTGGTACTGAGGTCAGACTGACAGGCCTGTAGTTCCCCGAATCCGCCTTGTGCCCTTTCTTGTAGATGGGCACAACATCAGTCAGCCTCCAGTCCAGTGGTACCTGCCCAGTAATCCAGGACCGCTGGAAGATGATGGAATCATCTGCAATCAGAGTGGTTGTAAACATTTTTTCCTCAGGCAAAGATTGCTACATTTCTTTCCAAGAGTCTGTTTGAATGCTTCGTGTGTAAGGAGGATTGTGTATTTTTTATGTCATTAAGCAAGTTGGAATTTCTTGAATTTGGGTATTATGGACTGAAGTTCACTACAACCAGCTTTAACCAGGGTTTAGTATTGGTTTGAACACTGAGATCCAATGATAAAAAAATATGGAAATCTGCTGAACTTTCTCACTGGTGTTTAGGAAGAATTTGATTTCCATTTCATTTTACTCTTTTGTCCACTTCTAACAGCCATATATACATTGTAAAATGTGGCTGTATGTTGGCTACAGGTATCAAAAGCTTGTTAAGCTACATAAAAAAACCTAGTTATTAAAAGTTTAAATTAATTTGTTTTTTATTTCACTCCTAGGTTTCAAAAAATGTGAACAACATGACTGTGAATATGCCATACCAGTGTTTTATAAATGGGCAATTTGTAGATGCTGAGGATGGAAAAACGTATGACACTATAAATCCAGCAGACGGATCAGTGAGTAATTTCTAAATATGGTCAATACCAGTTTATTTCAGTTACTTTGCCTAATAAAAAGTCAAAAACACTAACTGAAAATTGCCAATTTCAAAACCATACAATGCATATTAAACAACCCCTAGAAATCATTTGAAATTTAAATTTACTTCTCAGTCTGTATATCTTACAGGTTTTGCATTTCAGTCAAGCTGCACAGTAAAAACAACCTATCAATACTTCCACCTCAACTGCTGTATCAATTTCCACATGCAGCCGTATGTTTTATCTATATTTCGTTTTTGTTCAACTTTGCAAACAAAACTTACTATAGTTTAGTTGCTAAAGAAGTACTTCTGTTAGGATATTGTATATATTTTCTGTCAGTCATCAACTTTAGTTTTTATTTTGCTTTTTTTCAAATCTAATGTCCTAGGGCAAGTGTGGCTTTAAAATGACCCTTTAAATTCTCAATAAGGAAAATGACTCTTCAACAGGAAAATATATGCAGTTGCACTTTGGTCCTGAAGTATTGAATCTTGATTGAGCAACTCATAACTATGAATTATAAATAGGAGCAGTGATTCTGATGTCCATGTAATTGCCATTTAATTCTGGAGTGAATAAATTCTGCTGAAATTACCACAAATTTCACTGCTATCAAAAGTCAGACTCTGGTACTGTTTCTGAAACTGATTTTGGAATTGAATAAGTCATTATAATTCTTTATTAGAATTTATATGTGCATTTATAGAACACAATCATCATAAAATACTCTGTATATGGTGCATTATGTTAACAGAAGCTCCATTCCTAAGAAATGGAATATTCAAAAGTCATTTTACCACATTTGGATATTAGATTATAATACCACATACTGTGAGGCACTGGCACAGGTTGCCCAGGGAAGCTGTGGCTGCCCCAACTCTGGAGGTGTTCAAGGCCAAGTTGGATGAGGTTTTAAGAAACCCGATCTAGCAAAAGGTGTCCCTGCCCATGGCAGGGGGTTTGGAACCGGATGATCTTTAAGGTCCTTTCCAACACAAACTGTTCTACGATTCTATGATCACGCTGATTTTATATATGGAAAGAGAGTGTAAAATCAAGTAAGATGATGTACTTTGATGGGAAGAAGAAGATAAATATAGGAATCAGAGTCCCTGCAGTGTCTTTCAAATTCTACCACCCGAATTATTTTGAACTTTCTGCAGCCTGATTCACTATGGCCAGCTGCTGAGATTGAGGATATTAAGTATTTGCTTATATCCAGTCAAGAAGTTTAGAAGGGAGGAGTAACACTCTGCATTCCAGCATTTTAGTTGTACTGACACAGTGCTGCCTTTGGACAGGTAATAGCCAGCGTATCTTCGGCTTCACTGGCTGATGTTGACAAGGCAGTGGCAGCAGCAAAGGAGGCGTTTGAAAACGGTGAATGGGGAAAAATGAATGCAAGGGAAAGAGGGCGACTCATGTACAGGTATGTGAAAGTCAGCTTGTGTTTATTTTGTTTTCTTAAATCTTACAGTGTTCCTCTGAAACACTGTTGTATGCATTTTCTGAATATGATGGATATTCATAACACTGCTGTCAGGGGAACCAGGCTAGACATCTTTTCATTCTCTTATTTACTTCAGTGTACCAGCCTTAGGTCTTAGCTGGCTCACCTTTCTAATAGCAGAGAAAAATCTTGTCACCTCTCACTGCTACAATTTTTTTCTTCATTATTTGTGAGAAGAAGCAAAGAATTTAAGGAAAACAGCTTACTTTAATCTATATGATTTTTGTTGCAAGGATTGAAATTTCTCTTGTAAAGTCTGAGGTAAGTTTTACAGGCAGAGTCTACCTGTGTCATTTAGGCAGAGATCTGACCTGCATCCGTGCTCTATAAAGTAAGCCACTGATTTTGAAACACACGGTAAATTATGCTAGATTTTCCAGGATCATGTCGCAGCTTCTCATCTGGCTAAACACCCACTCTAGGAGGTGTGATATGGTCAGTTGTGGAAGAATTTTCTTGTGAAGAAACACTCTTAAGCTGAATACCACATTTATCTGAGACACATTCAACTCAGTATTTCTAATCTGTATCTGTTTCACTGTGTCAGCCCTGGGATAATGCCTGTTTTTGTTTTGCCTGTGTTGTTACCCTTTTAGAAGACAAACAGAGGTTATGCTGAGTGTATTTTAGTGGTGGTTTCTCATCCTTGAAGGGCAAGAGGTGGTCTTGGAAGGATGACAAAGCTAGCTAGGTATTGTGAGGGTGGTACTGGAGGCAGGTAATGAAAGCCCAGTTACTATGGACTCTCCATATGCAATGTGAAGCATCTGGTGCCTTACAACAAGCACAGGGAGTGCACTATCAGGCAGACTTGGGATGACTAGAAGCTCCAGATCTTACCTATAAAGAAAGACTCTTTTGTGGAGGTCGACATTTGGCTAACGTGATGATGAAAAATAAATTATCAGTACAGAAGAGGAGATGTACTAGGAAAATTGTATTCCTGTTCAGGAGGTGGAGAGTTTAGTTACTGTTCTTGGCATAGCAGCTGGCTTCAAAGACTTTTGGATCTTGAATAGAGCTAAAACTTCCTGCCCCAAGGAACTCCTGAAGGAGTAGGTCCTGTGTATCAAACACCTTCCTTCTACAGGGAGTAGACTGCAGGCTCATCAACGTTACTGGCCATTAACTTCCTGACCAAGTCAGCTGTGCTGGGGAGATGGAATATTTGTCTATAGGGAAGACAAGGAATTTTTTTCACCTTCAGAAAATATAACCTTTAATGGTGTGCCCATAGTCACTGATATATTAAGCCCTTATTGTGCTGTGCCAAAAGGCCAGCCCATCGGAATAGGCAGCAGAAGTATCGGTTACATGGTGAGCAGCTGCAGGATGGTAGCAGGTTATGCATTTGGATGGCAAGACAGTCTGGTGGTTTGGTTGGGTGCAGGGGTGTGTCACTGCCCTTGCTTTTGTTGTTGCACACTGCTCTCTACCCAACTTCTGTGAGGATTTGGAAACTGAAGATCCAGATCATTCAGAGGTTTTGAACATGCAGCGAGAAGATGATCCTGTCCTTATAAGGCTGGGCTTAGCCTAGCAAGACACTAAGGAGTAGAGAATCCATTGCAAGCCTCTGCTCTGGCAGCTAAGGATGAGGAGCATGGAGAAACGTAACGCTGCACTTCAGAAACATGAGTCTCCATCTGTTGTAGTGTATGCAGCAGATAATTTGCTACCACAATGATATAGGTCTAATTTTTACTTTGTTGAATTCCTTGGATGCACCTTCCCCTCTTTCACCACATCCATATCTACCAAGTAGATGCAATTACAAATTAAAAACTATTAAAAAATGCCACACGTTTTACAAGAAATTGCAGCCAACTTAGCAAAAGAGAATAAAAGCAAAACTGGAAATTTTGCTTGTCTCATAACGTATGAGACCAGGCTTCTAAAAAATGCCTGCAGGACTGCAAAAAGGAGTTGAGTAATCATCACAACAGAAAATGGGTGAGTCAAAACTCATATTAAAATTAAACATGGTTGATCAGTTAAATTTTTCACCAGCGTGCACAGATTCAAAGCATGTACAGACTCGGGTTTAATTTATATTAGGAATGTAAAGTGCTTGAAAGCCCAAGTTAACTCTGCCCTGAAGAGAAATATTTAAGATCTTAGAACTACTGCTCTGTGATTTATACTTGAAAGATTTGCACGTGTAACTATGTTAAGCACATGGAAAATGTAACTCCCTTACACTGCATAGATTATTCCTGGATTAAACTCTTCCCTGCTTAGGTTACTGGGTCTCTGCATGTACCAGAGTGTTATTGTTGCAAACCATCCCTAGAATGAATGAAGTATCTCTCTGGTCCACATTATTTCAAACAAGGCCCCTTCTAATCTGGTCTGTGTTCAAGCTAGAGTTTTTGAATGCTGAACCAAAGGGAAGGTTTGTACCATTAAAGCCCCTAGTGCTGCTGCATTGTCTTAAGGAGTCATTAATAGAAAGTATGAGGCATGCATTAAATAGAACTTCGTCGCTGACATTCCATATCCACTCATTCACACACAACTGCTAGTGACCTGACCTGCAGCCAGGTCTCCAAGATGCAATTAAAACATTGAAGAGCATTTTTCCACATCTCTGCAAAAGCTTAAGGAAAACATTGATGCATCTGTTTCATTGCCAGGTGAGAGAACTAAAATCTAAATATAAAAATCCATTCACGCAAACAGACCTTTCTGCCTGAGCATGGGGCCATGAATATTACAATAACTCCTCATAAGTACAGGTGTCTGTGCAGATGCATTTTTGAGACACAGTGATAGCTACTATTAACTCAATATTTACCATAGTCTTACTTAGACCTCATTATGTAGCTTCCTAAATCTAACAGATGGAGAACCTGAGACCCAGGAAGGCCACGGGCCAGATTTTCAAAAGTACCAAAGCATATAAAATTTGACTTGCATTACAGCTTAGGAGCTCTGTCTTTGGACATCTAGGTGCCTTTGAAACATATAACAACTACGTATTTTAGTTCAATTTCAATCAATACAAAACAGCATTATGAAGCTATGTTTCCCAAATCTTCATCTAGGACTCTGAGTATTCCTTCTTGGTACTTTTTATTATCTGACATTTCTTATTTTTATTATGCATTTGCTTTCAACTTACTGGTCTGATTTTCTGTAATTGGCTCCTTGTAGTGCAACAGAAAAAGAGTTTTATTTATAAAACCATAATTGAACAATCAGGTAAGTTTTCACAATTCATAACTTCATCTATTGTCTACTACAGCCAAGGTGAAGACATTTGCAGACTTTAACAGGCAATTGTTCAAGCTCTTAATGATGTTAATGAGCAGTGGCTCCAGTGCTCCACTTCCACATTCAGTGGGAAAGCAATTTTAATTACGGTTCTTCGCCATAGCAAGTATCATTTGGGGCTGTTAGATGTCACTTCTCTCTGATCTGGATTTGTGATGTTTTTATCAAAGACTTGCAGACCTGATGGAAGAACATCAAGAAGAGTTAGCAACAATAGAGTCTATCGACTCAGGAGCTGTCTATACTTTAGCTTTGAAGACCCATGTTGGAATGTCTGTGCAAACATTCAGATACTTCGCTGGATGGTGTGACAAAATTCAGGCAAGTGAATCTGTAAAGGAAATAATCAATGGTGCTATTTCTCTATGCTGCCAAAAAGCAATGATAGAAAATGTAATCAAAGAAACAAAAAAATAAAGCAAAACTAGAATTTTACCTAAAACGTGTCTCTCTGACAATACAAAAGGACAGTCTGCTTCCAACTGCAGAATATGGGTTTAGAATGTGTCTAGATATCTAAGAAATCAGTTGAGGTGTCACAGTGGACATGCATGCTTAATCAGTTTTTGATTATTAATGGAGCAGAATGTTGTCGCAGTCATCACGCTGGCAAGAGCAGAGACTCCTGTGCTAACTTACATTCTGACCAAGGCTGGTGAGTTTTCTTGATGTCACAGCGTATGACACAGGTTCAACGGCATTTCCTCAAGTATCTTTAAAGTCCACAATCAAGAATATAATTCAGCTTTTTTTCCATCCATCAGACCCTCATTTTATGTTCTGCCACACGTTTGTTATCTATGCTTTTATTTCATCCAGCTGAAAATCAGGAGTTGACTATGGTATCCATAGTAGGAAATCATGCAGTAGAATCATCCCTGCTTATTTCTCTGATGCAAAAAGGCTTCTGGTTTTGAAGCCTACTCTGTGGCTTTCCAAAACATACATATATGGAAAACGTATTTGTAATAAAAAATGATAAATAATACCAAGATTTGTCCCTCCTCTGTCTTTCAGGGCGCCACAATTCCAATTAACCAGGCCCGGCCAAACCATAATCTAACATTCACAAAGAAAGAACCAATAGGGTAAGTATCACTTTTTTTTCTTCTTAGTGGGAGCCTTGACATACAGAAAAGCCATTCAAAAGCTGTCATCAAAAACATGATCTTTCCCTGTTTTTCCCTACCATAAGTGTCTGCGCAATTGTTATCCCCTGGAACTACCCACTGATGATGCTTGCATGGAAGAGTGCAGCATGCTTGGCTGCAGGCAACACACTCGTGCTCAAGCCAGCTCAGGTAAAAACAAAAAGGAATGTTTAGATGGCTCAGGTCCTCCACTTTTTATTCAGGTGAAATAATTCAGGTAATCTAGGTTGACCATGTCATATATTTTGATGTGCATGCACAATGATACAAATTGCCACAATGCTACAAGGTACTGACTGTCTTCAATTCTGCTCTGATGCTGCTCTCATTTTCACGAATAAATTCTTTTCCACAAGAAGACATAACTTTTAATTTGCCAGTATCATGAGTAAGAAGATTAATATTGAATCAAGATTAAGATGTATTGAATGTAAAACGTATCATCAGGCATTTAATTAAAATAGGAGACCTAATCTAAATGTTTCTACTTAGGTCACACCTCTGACTTCCTTGAAATTTGCAGAACTCTCAGCTAAAGCTGGATTTCCTAAGGGCGTTATAAATATTCTGCCTGGCTCAGGTAAAACTTCAACTCATCATTTTTCTGGGAAATTTTTTTTTTCTGTCACCTGGCTCTAGCTAGTAGTAGGAGCTCTCAGCCTACACCCTTTAAAGGTTTACACAAATTGCATGAACACTCTGAAAAGAATGTACTACAGGGAAACATGTTTCACTTATTTATAAAACTCCAGTTTCTCTCCTAATCGTATCATAATTTGGAAGTATTTAAATATGACTGTGAGACCTAGACCAAGCTGGTAAGATGTATATTTGTCACTATAGGTAAGTCATGGGCCACACCACACTACCTGATGTCACCGTTTTCCTGTTTCTCTTAAGGAAAAGAAGTGACAAAGTAACTGTATGGCAGTATGGCAGGCTTGGTTATGAATTAGATTATTCCACCTACAGTGGAATATTCTTTACTCCAGACTGATGGAGGAATTTGGAGACCCTAATGTGATCCAAGTTAACTTACATGAGGTTTTTCATAGTCATATGAATAAAGCTGTAAATATAAATAAGTATGTGATATTGTACTTGATTGATGTACTGTTAGCTCTTTCTGTGTTAAAGTGTTGCTGCTGGAGTAGTAAAAATTGCCTGTGTACTGTGCAGTTGAGCTGTTTTCCTCACCCCAACAGGTGGCTTAGTGGGACAGCATCTGTCTGAACATTCAGATGTTCGCAAAGTTGGATTCACTGGTTCAACACCAACTGGTAAACAGATCATGAAGAGGTAATAAACAAAGAAACAAACAACCAAATAAACACTGCTTAATTTAGTTCTGAAGCATCCTATTAGCTATAATATGCATATAGCATTAATAGAAAAAAACATAACTACATAAATTCATTTAGAATTCTAAGTTACTATTGGAAAAAGGAGGTTTATACATTTTTCACTAGATATGATTCAATGGAAATAATGAAACTAGTTGATTAAATGTTGATTTCATATGATTGTTTGCATTTTTTACAGTGCAGCCACTAATCTGAAGAAAGTTTCTCTTGAACTTGGTGGCAAATCACCGTTGATCATATTCAGTGACTGCGAACTTGACAGAGCCGTAAAAATGGTAATGTTACTTTGAAGTGAAATACATTAAAATCCTTTATGAGGCAGCATTGCAATATTCAATTTCAATATATTTGACTTACCAAAGACCACAATAGGGAGCCCTTGCATTAAAAAATCATGCAGTCTGTTAGAAAACAGACTATTTTTCTATAGAATATTTCTTTACACCAGCACAATTAAACTGTTAATGCTGCACCAAAAATGGCAGGGATCTGTGCTACGAGAAATATACATTAGAAAATACAAGAAAACAAAGAAATATAGCTCAAAAGTATTTTCATTAACCAAGATAACACATTAAATATCCATTTGTCAAAATCTAATATACAAATAAAATACTTAAAAATATTATAAGAGCCTTAAGGTAGGTTAAAATATACATCAAGCTCCCCATTTCCATATAGTTCTTCACCATCAGTTACTATAATACACCTTCCTAATGAGCCATAATGTGTTTACAGTTCATAAATAAGGTGTGCAAGTGAGAAATTTAGTGGATTTAGGGAAATTATTTCCTGCTCAGGTAATCTGATTCACCAAAATGACAGCAAATGTAGTTTGCTCACTAAGAAGGCGGCAAAGGCCTTCCACGCTGTACTTACCCGAAGTGCTAGTTCCGTGAATTCTCTAAACCTTTCTAAGAGGTACTGCTACCAGGAAGCAACCATTACACACTTTCTGCATTTTTTTGAGTGTCTTTTGACAAGACAAGAGTCTGAGTGACTGCACAGTGAAGTATATGTGGAAAATAATAAAAAGCTGAAACGTCACAGTCAGGGCAGTACTTGGCCCTAGCACTGTTCTCAGCTGTAGAAGTGAGAAGGTGATGCAGAGGCTGGCTGAGCTATGCCTAGTATTGATGGCTTTAAAATAATCATGAAAAAATGCTTTCCTTTGCCCCACGCTTGACATTAGCACATGATCCTGGGCAGACTTACTAATGCCAGGACCCTAGGCCTTTGCAGCTGCCAGATAAACACATTTTTAGTAATTTTATTTGTCCTTCTCTTCCTTCCCCCACCTCCCTACACCCTCGGTGAAAAAAAAATAAAGGCAGGTATCAATTCTTGGTAAATCAAAAGTAACAAACTGCATGGGGTCTGAATCCATGCTCTTGAAACAGGAGGGGCTTTGCAGGTTAGAGTCAGGTAATGTTCCCCCAGTTACTTGCAGCTATTGACACAATCTGTACTGCTCCGTGGATTATCACAGTTTTATATTCACTGGTCATGCTGCCCGCTCTCTTCTCTGTGATGCTGCAGCAGGTATTTCTGTGGAACGCTGATGGAAACAGAAAGAGCAGTGCTGACGGCTTCATCCTGAGCCATTTGTCTCCATGGAATTGTGTCTGTCAGTTATAAAATTAGTCTTACTGTGTTAACGATGCCCCTTTACATAAAGCATTACATGTTGAGGGTCACAAGGACAGAATGCAACCCAAGGGAAGAGAATGAAAGGGAGATTGAACAAAAGGACGCATATAAATATTAATGGTTTTATTTCCCTGATTAGGGTATGGGAGCAGTATATTTCAACAAAGGAGAAAACTGCATTGCAGCTGGCAGGCTGTTTGTGGAAGAATCAATCCATGATGAATTTGTTAGAAAAGTGGTAAGATATTCAAGTACTACAGTTTAAACAGATACTTCACTATGGCAAAAAGAGCCTCTAGTTTTATAGATGCTTGCATTTCTTCTAGTTTTTGCTTGTTTAAATTCTCATTATTGCTTATGATAGGCAATATTGCTTCTCAGGAACCTCTTTACAGGGCAAAAAGGAAGGCACTGAATGGGAATATTTTAATCAGCAATGCAGAGATAAGCAATATTGAAGTAGGTATAGTACCTTAAATAATATATCATATTTGACTAAGGAACTGAGGTTTAAAAAAATACTAGACTTAGGTCAATGTGACTGAAAACAGCAGAGAACTTTTAAAAAAAGGCATATAGGAAGTGTAGATAGAATAACTCAAAGGTCATTATTAAAAATCCAATAGTCACCACACTGTACCCCTGTAAAACTCATTTATATAACTCAAGAACAGAAAATCACTGTGATAACTCATTTAGCACTGTAAAAGCTAACATTGTACATGCCTATCTTAATAGTAAAAGAGAATGAATACATCAAAACAGCATCAAAAATTTTCAGAAGTAACCAGAAATTATCGAATGTAGGACACCATACAAAGCCTCATTTAAAAAAGGAAAGAGCATTTCAGCCTCTGAGAATCCAGACCTTTCTTAGAGCCAAACTTCATAGTACAAACAATGAAGCATCCCAAATTACTGGTCACATTAGCTACTACTTGCTCTGTGATGTAACTTCATTTTAATTGGGCAACCCACAGGTGGAAGAAATAAAAAAGATGAAAATTGGTGACCCACTTGATAGATCTACAGATCATGGTCCACAAAATCACAAGGCACATTTGGAAAAGCTGCTGCAGTATTGTGAAACTGGAGTAAAAGAAGGAGCCACTCTAGTGTATGGAGGAAGACAAGTACGTAGACCAGGTAAAATACTGTTCAAAGGTGTTTGGAACTTTTATACTTTAAATAAAAGCCATCACAATTGTTTGCTGCATTATGCGAAGTAACAATATCATGGGAACAGAACCAGGTAAGGCTAAGATAATGCTTGAGAACAGGGCTTTCAAATTTCATATTAAGAGAAGCTGTGCAACTAAAGCGTAACATATGAAATTGAATCAGAATCTAGTCTATATGGGAATTGTTTACGCATTTATTCCCATTAAGTTGGTGAGGTGTTGAGGTCTTTTGTGCAACATCCTTGAACTATCAAGAACCATAAGTATAATTATATTCATTTAGATCAACAAAACACTGAAGATAACTGAGGAAACTGCTAGCAGAGCCTGAAAAAGGTATTTTTAGTGGTAGCCTTTCTTTGGCTATCTATCTGAAGAATGTATATACTAAGTTTAATGGAAAGGCATAAAGGCAACATTTTCTCATGGATATCTTTCTTTTATCAGAAATGAATGGGCAGCATTTGGATCAGAGCTTCAAAACTTAACGATTGCACCCCCAAATAAAATGCAAGTAAAAATTTGTAACTATATAGAATCAGAGTAACAAAGCTACACGTGAAGTATTATGGAAAGGGAAGGCAATTATACAAAACCTCTAAAGTTCATTTTACCCCCTCACACTGAAATACACTCACTCACCAAAATGTAGGTGCCTACAATCGCTTGTGCATAACAGGACAGTTTTTGACTGGCAATGATGAACTAGCTTTAGGACAGATTTTTATACCCTGTAGAAATGAAGGTTGTTATGAAGAGGTCCTTTGCCTCAGACTTTAATTCATCCTCCGCAAATCTTGGGCAGAGTTGGTGCCTATCACATGTTTTTCCTTGTCTGGAACATACAGATCTTTATGGCTACAGTCTATGTTCTTGTTGGGTAACAGGAAAAGGAGTGGGCTTTGCAACATGCAGTAACCTCGTCCTCCTCCTGTCAGAGTGCAGGGTCTTCCCTTGAGGAGTGCCCCAGTCTGTGCCATGCAGACTTTCTGGCCTGGCAAGGAACAGCATGTATCGTTGCTCTAATCAATAGAAGTCATTCTTTTAACTCTATTTCTGCTGTTTTACACACATGCATTTCCATTCACACTTCATATCAAATCTTAATATTTTCTGTTTCAAGTCTCAGTGTATCTCTGACCTCAAAGCATGGAAAAGAGATGGCCTGGACAATACAAAACACAAAGCATTTTTGCCATACTTAACTGATGCTCTAACCTCTGTTTAGGTTTCTTCATGGAACCCACTATATTCACAGATGTTGAAGACCATATGTATATTGCCCAGGAAGAGTCCTTTGGTCCTGTAATGGTGATTTCTAAGTTTAAAAATGGGTATGTTCTCCTCTGATTACTGTTAGAAACTTTACTTTCTCATTTTCAGTCTAGGTGTAGAAATGATAACATAGATAGTGTGATCTTGTTCAATCTCCTAAGACCATCCCGAATCTCTTTTCCAACTAAATTCTGAGAAAATACCCTTTTTAATAAGGGGTATCCTGCTCCGAGTCGACATAGAACTAAGGCTATTAGCAGTGCATATATGACAGGATTGAATGCATCCTCAGTGGCGGTTCTTAAATAAGTCTTAGTATTCAGTGAAACATTTTTAGTGACATTGATGTGGTAATTGCAGCAACCTGATTGAATTGTGTGGGTTTTTTCCACTGGAATCACTTAGTTTTCCCTTTGTCACAGAAGACCACATAGTGTTGTTTATGTCTTGTGTAGCACTGGCATATTACTGTTGCAAATGAAAATCCCTCTGTATAGACAGTCAGTTTTAAAAGTTTTCATTCCAAATCATAGGAATTATTTTATACACAGATGAGATTAAAACCCTACATATAGAAACTTCACCTAACTACCAGGATTCATTTTCTGCAGTTTGATAATGCGGTTAAGAACCAGCCACATAGATAGACCTTCACATCTATAAATTATGTATGGTGATAGGGGATTACATTGAGACTTCTAAAGTTCTGAATTATCACAGGTTTTTTAAGCTATATGGAGATGACAAGCAAATAGAAAATAGCAGCCTGCACATAGTCTGAAAAGTTGTGTCTCAATAGAAGTCTGAGTTTCAGTACGTATTCTCCAGTAACTTGTAAAACAGGGCCAAAAATTTAGCAAACTGATGCATAATCTGCAGCCAGGCCCTGCTTTACAAGTATTTTTGTATTGTTCTAATCCCCAAGCTGTACTGGAGCTGAACAAAGTTAGTATGCATAGTATAACCTTTCCCTTGATGTTTCTTAGTGTAGATCTTAACCACAGAAATGTAACCTTACAAGCTTTACGAGTTTGAAGTAAGGGTAGGAATTTCCACAGATGTCAGTCTAACACATAGATTAGTCATTAGTTGTCTTCAAAAAAGCTTATTGAGAAGAAAGAGCATGGGAAAAAGGTGCTTCAGTGACACCGAAAGTGGAAGGTCACTAACACTTGTTTATTTTACGTTGCTGGAGCTAAATCATTTCTCTCCTGTGTAGGGACATTGATGGAGTGCTGCGACGGGCAAATACCACAGAATATGGTTTAGCTTCAGGAGTCTTCACAAAAGACATAAGCAAAGCTCTCTACATCAGTGAAAAGCTAGAAGCTGGAACAGTTTTTATTAACACATACAACAAAACTGATGTGGCAGCACCATTTGGTGGATTTAAACAATCTGGCTTTGGGAAAGATTTAGGTAAGTTATTCTCTCCCTCCCTCATTTCTCATCTGACAATCCAAGTCAATGAAAAAACAACCTCGCCTGTGTACAGTGTATCTACTGAAACACGAACTATGGATGCACTTCCCGCATCTCCTACATTCCTCCAATTACAATAATCTAGTTTCTCTCTCATCCCTACAATATTCCAACCTCAATATCTCTAGTTTAGCTCTTCCTGTACATTTGCTAAATTGCTACGCAGAATACTCCTCTCAGAGCAGTTGCATTACAGCTTGTCCAGAGCTACATACAGGCTACGAAATGCTGTTAAGCAGAAAAGGTATTGGCCAAAATCTTCTTTTACTTTCCTTCAGAAAGAACACTGATTTAGGTTTCTCCTCTAAACTTCTAAGAACATGGGAAACTTTAATGCTTCAAAATATCATCAAAATTTGCCAACAGCCACAGAGAAAGAAACAAAAAAAATCTTTTCAAAACCATTTTTTTAAGAAGTGAGATCTAGTCTGTCAATGAAACTTTACAAGTCTGGACAGAACAAGCCTTGTGGCAAAGGAAAAGAAAGGAAAAAAAATAATTCATTGATACAATGGATTATTTTTTTTCCTTTGGAACCTCTAGCAAATTTTCAGACATTTCCTGAAACCAAAATGAGTAGTAGTATCAGGAACAAAGATTACAAATTTTTACCCAGCTTCTTTGCCTAGAAACTTAGGATAGGCAAACTGAAGTTCATGAATTCAACTATAAGACCTCAATGGCCAGCTAGAGACTGCCCAGTCCCAGCCGGGTGGCTGCTTGTTAAATTCCAGCTCCTTTTTCTTTTCCTATCTGTGGAGTTTGACCTCTCCTTGTCAAACCAGTTCCATAAATCTCAGTGGGAGGGTAAGTTAGTTTCCAATGTCCCTTAAGGACTCAAATATTGGCTAAAACATTTTGAATTTTCTTTAATGCTAAAGTCTGTACCAACAGTCTCTAATTTAGCTGCTATTCTAACTGGTGAATATTGTGCTTATACAGGTGAAGAAGCTCTTCATGAATATCTTAGAACCAAGGCTATCACTGTGGAATATTAAAGTAACAGCTTCTCTTGGAAAGCAAACTTTTCAGCAGAGTTTAATGACTCCACAAAGCACATAACACCATGCCCAGGACATGCTCTCTGCAGTGCTACAACTGAAAAGAAAAAATAGCTGCTATAAATCAGGTCCAAATTCTAGTCTCACTGAAAGATAAAAGCATTTGGAAATTACCTGAAGTTATTTAGTATCCCTAAAAAACCCCAAGAACACAGTTTGGCTTATTTTTTTAAATACAGCTGAACAATAAGTTCTCACATGCCTACTTCTTATTTGTGTGAACATAATATTTACATGATGATTTTAAACCCTTAGTCATTAGGCTTCCCTTAAAAGTTGAAAATACACTTATTATGCCATTTTTGCTATAAACCAGTTCAAGTTTTACAGTAGCAATTAAGCATTCTGGTCTGGTGATTCTTCAGCAGTACAGAAAACCTTTGTGCCATAAGAAGTAAATCAATGCAAGAAAGTGCACTTACTATGATCTTTGTATAATACATACAGAGTTCACATCGGTGTTAAACTATGCATATCAAGCTAAAGTTACTGAAAATATTTTCTATCTTTTTGTTGATATGGAATGTGTGATCTGCCTGCAATCTGAAAGTTGGTTACTGTAACAGATTAAAATCACTTTTTGTGTCTGTGCGCATGGACTCTTATCGCTGTTTTATATCATATGATTATTACTTTGTATTTCATATTTTTTCTTTTTAAATCTACGGGAAAATCTCTCATAAAATGACTGAGTTAAGATGTTGGCTTCCAAGCTTTCTTCAGTTTGAAGAAAACATTCCATGTATTAAGACCTTATCTAGCAAACTAAGCCTACTAAGAGCATTTGCTCTTCTTAGAGTGCAATTCCACTCAAAGCTTAATCTGATCTGTGGGCTGCCATTAAAAGCAGCAGTCCCATTATTTGATTCCCAGTCTTTCCACTCCCTAAAATATTTTGTCGTTTAATCAGTTATCTCTGTAAATCATGCCCCCTTCTATTTTTAAGAAGCCGCATTGTGAAAGAAAGATCAGAATCCTTGTTATTTCTTATTAGAAATATTACAGAAACAGATCTTCAAAGAAAACTAAAGCTTTAAGTATGGGATTCAAAATAAATTCTGTACATTACTGCAGGTTTCAAGTCATCACATTAAGTTTAGTATTTGAGCAAATACAATATAGAAAATTTTACTTTAATGGTGCAGAAAATATAAAGTTCCTTCAGGAAACAAATGATGACATCCAGGAGCATTAGAGATACTTCTGAAATGAAAACCAATCTCTGAAGGAAACGCAACAGCCAAAATAATAGTATTTGATCCACTGGAGGTAAGTATGAACGAGACATAACTTTCACTGATTTTGGTTTCACAATTGTTTCAAGCTAACCTAAGTACAGGCCAGCAGAAATTTCACCTTTTTATTCTTCTGTCAGTGACAGCTGTTAAAGAAATGGCATGGACAGAAATGTGGTAGGGAAAGTGGGAGATGAAGTGTAGCTTAAAGCAACTGTAACACCAGAGAGGCAGACTTGATCATTTAAGTACCAAGAGTTTCTCCACTACAGCCATAAACCTTCCAGCCACGAGCTAGTAACCTACCAGTGAGCTCAGCGCAGGGACAGAGGGTAAGTAAAGCTTTGTTGAACACTTTCTTGAGTCCTGTCTGTCCTTACCCAAGCTAACTCATCTTGAAACTACCTCAGCCACTGCTTTAGTGTTCCACAGTTATTACCATGAAGGCAATGTAGACATACCTCTAATGCACTTTAAGATGTTTAATATCAAAGGCATTATACATAACACATCACAGGAAATATATATAAAAAAAAAGTTCTTTCCCAGTTAAAACTTTCCTGCCCTTGAAGCAAAAACTTCCAGCACAATACAGAAAATCTTTCTTCAAATATCTTCAAATCTTTCTTCCATATTGTTTGATGAATAAAACTGTACTTAGTTCTTCAGAAATCCAAGCTTGCTTCAGTCATGAGTGCATCCTCACTTTTCCACCATGTAAACTATAATATTTCATGTGATCCTAAGGGATGCTACATTGGGCAACAAGGTAGTTTTAAAGGCCAAGTCTTCGAAGTAATAAAACACAATTTGTTTTGGTTTTAGGAAGTACAATAAAAATGGATTTACTCATTCACTTTGCTATCCAAAATTTCTATTTTGCCCTTTTGTTCCTTTTGTTTAGGAAACTTAATGTTGTCTATTGTCACTTCATCAGCTGTACAGTCATCTTCAGATTCCGAGTCATCTTCTGAAGTTAGTATCTCTTCATCTGTATCAGAATCACTAAGTTCAACTATTGCTACATTCTGGAAAAAAAAACCAAAAAAACCCCTTATAGGTAACAAATTACGCAGTTCTATACCAATTCCATCATTTGAGTAAAGCATAAAGCAAACACATGAAACAGCCTACTACCATAAGAAAACCACAATTAGAAAGACTTTTGGGTTCTCCTTGGATTATGACAAATATCATTCAAGAATAGATTCCTAAATATTTAAATTTTAATAAATTATTGCCCTATAGCAAATATAAGACCATTCATATCTCACTATTAAGGAGAACAATTAGTAGATAGCTGAATTCAGTCTGCAAGAAGCACCAAAACTGTAATTTTCAGCAAAGAACTCAAATGAAACCATTTAACATGAAAGGGGTCATGATATATACACAAAAGTGTATTTATATATTTATTAATACAGCTTGTATCTTACAACCTAGTGGTGTTCATGGCACTACAACCACTGCAGAATAGCAAATAGTTTAAACCACCAGGGTATTTTTGAAGCAAAAGTGACCATTCCATATGCAAAGCCATGATTTTTGAGGTCTGTTTTTCTCTCATAAAAATCTGTCTTAAACTGAGAATCCATACCTCAAAAAACTTCCTGTATGCTGGAGAGCAAAACACAGGAATTTAAGATGCAAATACATTTTTTCTGTGATTTGCAAATAGCATTATGCTACTTAATCATGAGGTCTCCTGGCTTGTTTATTACAAAGCCAGGACATCATATGAAGTCTATTAAGGTACCTATTCCATTTCAGCATATCCAAACAGGAATTTTCACAATCCGTTTTGTTTTCTCACTATTTATTTGGAATTCTTCAGCATATACCAGCACTGGACAACCTATTCAATGTAGGCTGGATACAACCTACAAGAACTCTGAATCCGAACAGTGGCCAGTAAATTACTCTGACAGCTCACAGACTAATCCCCAGGCTGCCTTATTTCTGCCATCTTATATCTTTCTTATATCTTGTGGGTCTGCAGGCCCTTGTCTGGGGCACTCACGTATCACATCACTTTCACACTGCCTTTTCTCACGTGAGCAAACTAATCTGATTGTCTTGTATGACAAGGTGACTAGCTTGATGGATGAGGGAAAGGCTGTGGATGTAGTGTACCTGCACTTTAGTAAAGCCTTTGACACAGTTTCTCACAGTATTCTACTTGAGAAACTGGCTACCACTGGCCTGGACAGGCGTGCCCTCTGTTGGGTTAAAAACTGGCTGGATGGCCAGGCCCAAAGAGTCATGGTAAATGAAGTTAAATCCAGCTGGAGGCCGGTCACAAGTGGTGTTCCTCAGGGGTCAGTGTGCACCCTTAGCAAGCTTGTGGACAACACTAAACTGGGAGGAAGTGTCGATCTGCTGGAGGGCAGGGAGGCTCTACAGAGGGATCTGAACAGGCTAGATCAATGGGCTGAGGCAAGTGGGATGAGGTTTAAGAAGACCAAGTGCCGGGTCCTGCACTTGGAACACAACAACCCCTTGCTGTGCTAAAGGCCTGGGGAAGAGTGACTGGAAAGCTGCCTGGCGGAGAAGGACCTGGGGGTGTTGGTTGACAGCAACTGAACATGAGCCAGCAGTGTGCCCAGGTGGCCAAGAAGGCCAATGGCATCTTGGCTTGTATCAGAAATGGTGTGGTCAGCAGGACCAGAGAAGTGATTCTGCCCCTGTAGTCAGCACCGGTGAGATCGCACCTCGAATACTATGTTCAGTTTTGGGTCTCTCACTACAAGAAAGACATTGAGGTCCTGGAGTGTGTCCAGAGAAGAGGGACAAAGCTGGTGAAAGGGCTGGAGAACAAGTCTTATGAGGAGCAACTGAGGGAACTGCGGTTGTTTAGCCTAGAGAAGAGGAGGCTGAGCGAAGACCTTATTGGTCTCTACAACTACCTAAAAGGAGATTGCAGAGAGGTGGGTGTTGGTCTCTTCTCCCAAGTGACAGGTTATAGGACAAGAGGGAATGGCCTCAAACTGCATCACGTGAAGTTTAGACTGGACATTGAGGAAAATTTATTCACAGAAAGGGTTATCAAGCACTGGCACAGGCTGCCCAGAGAGGTGGTTGAGTCACCATCCCTGGAGGTGTTTAAAAGACAGGTAGATGAGGTGCTAGGGGATATGATTTAGTAGCGGACAGATATAGTTGGAGCCGATGATCTCAGAAGTATTTTCCAACCTAATGATTCTATGGTTCTATAACCAAATTAGCTCATTCTAAGATCAGAGAAGTATTTTAATGACTTCTAAATTTACTTTATAAAATAAAAAAATATAGGAAGCATTTACCATTTCTATAACTTTCTCTGTTGTACTGTCTAAATTTTCAATATCAAACTGATGAGCTGGTGCTGTTACCATTTTTCTCCTTAGCTCATCATTTGCATGAGCCATCTGTGGTAAAAAGTTCTGTACTCGGTCCAAAACTGAAAAAGAAATAATTATTACATGCATATATACAAACAGGCACACATTAATTGATACTTCAGAAATCTCAGCATTTAAACATATTCAATTTCTACTTTAATTTCCAGCTGTCTACCATTTAAGATGTTTTAATAGGTGGATTTATTATAGCATTCAATTTTCCAACACATGAACATCAAAAAGATATTGAATCTATAGGTCAGTACGTGGTGCAGGAAATCACTTCAACAGTTCCATTTGGATTCTTACAACAAAACGCGACTGGTTTATAGAAAACTTGTAAATTCTGTGGGTTTGAATACATACTAAATGCCATCTTGAGAAACTTCCACATCATTATTATTTCCATTGAATATATAATTATGTCCTCCTTCCCTACCTATTAAAGTACAGACTGAATGTCTCCAGACAGAAAAATCAGCCATAACACAGATGCCACAGATTTCATGTTACAAAAAAGAAAGTAGAACATAATTATTAAAAGGGGCTCTGAAACTATGACAGTGGGAGAGAGCTGGACACTTAAGGCTGAAGTATAAGGTACTCATCCTCTACAGAAACATCCTTCTAAGCTCAGTGAGACTTCCCAATGATGTTAAGGTCATCACTGTCATTAGGAGTCAGAACCATTTCTCTTCCATGGGGGAAGGGAATATCTTCACTTGCCTCCAGAGTTTTTTCAAATAATCTTTGTTCAACAAATACAGATGAGCATAAGATTTTCATTCTCTGTGAAGTGAGGTCCGTGTGAGGTCCACAGGAGCCTAATAGGGATGACCTACCTTTAAAACACTGTCATCTTTGTAAAGACTTTTATGCAAGGAGGAGCTTGATATTACAATACAAATTGGAGTTTTTTTAAAGCTCAGCTCACAAAATAAAAACACAACAACTTGACAGAAGTCCTTTTTAAAATAAATGATTTTATACACTAAATACTTAATACTGAGGAAAAGAGATAAGAAGGCCAGATCAGTAAAAAAGCAACACTCTACTCTGGAATAGAACAATCTGAGACTAAAGAACTCTGGTATATTTTCATGAGGAGAAAAACTCCTGAAGATACACCACTTCAAGAACAACAATTTTTATAGTATGTCTTATGCTCAGTTACACTAATGAGAATATTAGCAATCTCCATGTAGCTTTGACCAAGAAAGAAGGAACATAGCTCAATTAACAAGTTTTCTTAATGTATTCAAATTAATTTGTAATGAGTGAATGCTTACATGACCTGGCTTAATAATTTTGCCAGCACATTTATTACAAATAAAGTTCTGAAAGTTATCTACATAACTCACATCAATTTGAAAGCAGCTGACTAAATGAAGACTAAAGATACAACTTAGTAAATTCACTGTAGGAGGAGATCACAAGTACTTCTGCAAGGAGAACTGAGTCACTAAAACACAACAGCTATTAACACCAAGTATCACAAAATCCAGTTTTGCAGCAGCAGCAGCTACGTGATTAACCTGTGGGATGCGCAACTGCAACACAGTACCTAGCATTAGCAGAAACATAACACAAGTATTCCTCCCTCTATATAGTGCAAGGAAAGCACTAAGGCAATAAAGATATGCTAAAGATGTACCTGCTGAGACTGTTCCAATAGCAAAGTGATACTTACCATTACTCCTTGGCATCCTAACTGTCTGCAAAGTTGTGGCCTTCTGGCTCTTACATTTAGAAGTAATCAACAGAGTTTCTTCCAGCCCTGGAAACAAACAATTATTTAAAGGTTTACCTATGTCAACCACAAACACATTTTAACTGTGAAACTCTCTTCTTGCCACTGCTTTTCCACCTTTCTACAAGATGACTGAAAATATGAGGATTCAGCTGTCTGTGCCTGGAGAAATTTCCCTCTGATTTCCTGCAAATACTGCTTCTTGATGTTTGTTTGGGGTGTTCATCTCAGTATTTCTGCATGAAGTAGGTAGTGAATGCCTAGAACTTGCTACCACAAGAGGCTGTGAAAATAGAAAGTTCAGCAGGTTCAACACAGAATTAGACAATTTCAGGGAAGCAAGGTCACAGCCAGATAGTAAAAGGACTGAGCAGGAACGTATCCCACAGCATCTCTGCCACTTCAATTGCAGATACTGGGCAATGGCAAGGATGGGGGTGTTCACACAGTGCTCAAACTAATTATCTGCAATTATCATCTGCTATTGCTTGGAAGAAAGAATAATGTACTACCACAGACCGCTGGTCTGGCCCTGTAAAACAGTGAGTCAACCAGCTGCCACGTGCCAATTACTCTGATTTAAATCCCTTCCCTCCTGTGTGGCGGCAATCAACGAAAGCAGGCCACAAGCACTGGGGCTAAGGGCCTAAATTAACTATTTGCAGAAGTAGCATGGTAAAATCCAAACAACGTAGGGAGGCGTCACACTAATTAGACAGGTTAGTTCTTATGACCATCAGCAGAGTCATCAACCTAAAGCATCAACTACAGCAAAGCATGATTTCTTCTTAACACGTTTTTATCTTTGCAAAAAGTTGTTATAATGGTTGATACGGATTTAACATGGATGTACTTCACACTGGGAAAAACAGAATTCCTTCCACATGCAACAACTAGAATCACAAGCGCAGGGTGAGCAGCTGGATGCCCTGAGAAGCCCCCTTCCCGGGCAAGGCTGGGGGCTCATCACCAGCCCAGCAGAAACCTCACTCCCTGCCCGCCCCTCTGCAGCCTCCCAGATCTGAAATCCTGAAAGCAAACCCCACCTGGGTCGCCAAAATGATACCAAAAAATCATAGAGTCATGGAATAGTTTGGGATTGGAAGAGACCTTAGAGATCATCTAGTTCCAACCCCCCTGCGATGGGCTGGGACACCTCCCACCAGCCCAGGCTGCCCAAGGCCCCATCCAACCTGGTCTTGAACACCTCCAGGGATGGGGCAGCCACAGCTTCCCTGGGCAACCTGTGCCACTGCCTCACCACCCTCATGGTGAAGAAATTCCTCCTTATGTCTGGTCTAAATATGGTCCTCTCCAGTTTACAGCCATTGTTCCTCATCCTATCACCACAAGCCTTTATAAACAGCCCCTCCCCAGCTTTCTTGCAGCCCCTTCAGGTTCGGGGAAGTCGCTATAAGGTCTCCTCGGAGCCTTCTCTTCTCCAGGCTGAACAACCCCAGCTCTCTCAGCCTCTCCTCGTGTGGGAGGTGCTCCAGCCCTCTGATCATCCTTGCAGTCCTCCTCTGGACCTGTTCCAACAGTTCTATGTCCTTCTTACGCTGAGGATTCCAGACCTGGACACAATACTCCAGACGAGGTCTCACAAGACAGGAACAGAGGGGCAGAATCCCCTCTCTCTCCCTGCTGGCCACGGTGCTTTTGATGCAGCCCAGGGCACGTTTGGCCTTCTGGGCTGTGAGCGCACACTGCCGGCTCATGTCGAGCTTCTCCTCGACCAGCCCCCCGAGCCCTTCTCCGCGGGGCCGCTCGCCATCACATCGCGTGTCCCTCCCTCCCCACTCACTCACCTCCCCGGCGCCCCGCGCCCAGCAGCTCCTGAGAGGCGCCCGCTCCGCGCTGCCCCGCCATGCTGGGGTTGGGGGGGGAGGGAAGGGGCGCCCCCTGCGGGGCTGGAGGAGCCGCGGCAGCGCGGGGAAACCCGGCGGGGAAAGGCGGGGGGAGCCGCGGGCTTCACGGGCACAAAGGGCGCCGGGGGAGCCGCGGTCGGGCTGGGGTGAAGGGCGGCGGAGGGTGCTGGTAAACCCGGCACAACTGGTGCCAGTAAATCTGGGGCTAACGTGGGGTTCAGCGGCACAAACGGTTCTGCTAAACCCAAGGTAACCTGGAGTTAACCTGGGGTTAACGGGCATAGACATTGCCGGTAAACCCAGGGTTCACCCGGGGTTAAACAGCACAAATGTTGCCAGTAAAACCGGGGTTAACCTGGTCTTAACCTGGGGTTAAGCGCCACAAGGGTTGTGGGTTGACCTGGGGTTAACCTGGGGTTAACAGGTACAAGCACTGCTGGTAAACCCGGGCTTAACCAGCACAAACCGTGCCAGTAAACCCAGGGTTAACCTGGGATGAACCAGCACAAACACTGCCGGCAAACCCAGGTTAACCGAGGGTTAATCAGCACAAATGGTGCCAGTAAATCCGTGTGTTAACCGGTGATGAACCAGCACAAACAGTGCTGGTAAACAGAGGGTTAACAATGCAGAAAGGAAAATAATTTAATTTACAAAGAAAAGGTGGGGGGGGGGAGGTTTTTAAAACCTTTATGAAACCATCTGACATGAAAATTCCATCCGGTCACTGGAAGGAGAAATGAGAGAATGGAACTAAGCTCCAAGCAGGTAACATTGCTGGAACGCCTGCCAGCAGCTGCTCATCCTATGAAAACTTTCCCATTTTCACTGACAGACTTTGTCAAATGCACCTGAAATGAAATTTCAGGCCTTGAGGGAATTTTAATTACCTTTTGAAAAAGAAACTTATCCTGCCCCCAAGTTCAGCTGACTCTGGTCAACCTGTTATTCAAGATTTGTTTTGCGGTTTCTGTCCCTACCTGTTTATAATCTAGACAATGTGAAAACTGTAAAAAGAGGACTGAATGCTTCATGAGAAATGAGATAGGAAGTCCAAGCCAAAAAGAGAATAAGTAGGAATCAGCTAAGTAGTGTTTATAAGCCCTTATTGCAAAGAACACAAGAAAAAACAACCGAGAACCCAATATCTCAGGATTAATGAAGGAGTAAGAAGCAAACATTCCACAGGGTCTCAAGCAAGAGACTGCACTGCTTTTTCCCTGAGAGACTGGCCCAAGCAAGCGTCCTCTACCACTTTCCGGGGCCACCTGAGTTTGCCACCTGATTTGCACCTTTCTGCTCAACTGTGCTCTAGAATTTAGGTTTCCCAGAAAAAAATTGTATTAATTTTAATGAATAAAAAATCTTGGGGACTGAGTTGGGTTTTTTTTTTGCCGTAAAAGTTAGTCCTTCTGAATTTGCACTCAGCCCAAAATAACAGTGCATGAACCTCGAAAAATGTATTTCATCCATGGGTATTATGTGATTTCAGTGAAAGGAGGAGTATTATGCTGTCAAGGAACCTGTAATGGGGAGCAATGAGAATTATTGCCCAAGATCACCAGACAAGCAATTAGAAAAGCCAGGAACAGCACCCTCAGGTGCTATTCCCAGACCTCAGGTTTACAGTCTAACCTGTTGGCAAGAGGCAGATGTGATCTTTATCTGATTTGCAAGGTGGCCCAACTATGCATCCACACTGCGCAATGTGAGCGCACACAAGGCATGGATACATGCAGTTGGTACTCGAGTAGGGGGACAGCAGCATCTACTTAGCCCAAATTCCCAATAAATTCAGGCTTGAGACAGCATCCACTACTGAATTAATAGCTCTGAGGTTTGGGCTGCTTCATTCTGTTAATGCAGTATTGACTCAGAGTTCAGGCTGATGCTGTATATTGCACAACTGGAGTACAGATTGTTTTGGCTCCGGTCCTGCAAACCTATTCTCCTGTGCTTAAGTTTCTGCTTTTCCACACATACCCACAGCAGCTAGCTCCAATTTACAGCACACATTTGGTCACTTGCCTGCGCTGTCTTTTGTTCTGTCTTTGGAAAGGAAAAAAAGATGCTGTAGACTTGGTTTGTTTTTCTTCCTGCTTCTCCCCTTTCGCCTTCCACTTAAGGCATCCTCAGTACTTCCAAGTGTCAAGCAACTAATGAGGAATAATGCTATTTATTATAATAAATACATACATTTAGTTGGCTCAACTATTTTAATGTATTCATAGAATGATAGAATGATAGAATGGTTTGGATTGGAAGGGACCTTAAAGACCATCAAGTTCAAATCCCCCTGCCATGGGCAGGGACACCTCCCACTGGATCAGGTTGCTCAAAGCCTCATCCAACCTGGCCTTGGACTCTTCCAGGGGTGGGGAGAACAGGCCTTATAAGGAACGGCTGAGAGAGCTGGGGTTGTTTAGCCTGGAGAAGAGGAGGCTGAGGGGAGACCTCATTGCTCTCTACAACTGCCTAAAAGGAAGTTGTGAGGAGGGTGCTGGCCTCTTCTCCCAAGTGACAAGGGGACAGGATGAGAGGGAATGGCCTCAAGCTCCACCAGGGGAGGTTTAGGCTGAACATTAGGAAAAAAGTGTTCACAGAAAGGGTCATTGGGCACTGGAACAGGCTGCCCAGGGAGGTGGTTGAGTCACCTTCCCTGGAGGTGTTTAAGGGATGGGTGGACGGGGCGCTGAAGGCCATGGTTTAGTGTTTGATAGGAATGGTTGGACTTGATGATCCGGTGGGTCTCTTCCAACCTGGTGATTCTATGATTCTATGTGCTCTGGGCAACCTGTGCCAGTGCTTCACTACCCTCACAGTAAAACATTTCTTGCTAATATCTAACTCCTGTCTTTCAGCTGAAAATTGCTACCCCTCGTCCTATCCCTGCACTCCCTGATAAAGAGCCGCTCCCCAGCTCTGACACATAATGAATGTTTCGAGGATGGATGAACAAGGGCAGGGCGCTCCAAGGCCTTGACTCCGTGTTTAGCCAACACAGGCAGCTGATCCCAAGTGTGGGTGTACAGGGGACAGGACAAGAGAGAATGGCCTCAAGCTCTGCCAGGGGAGGTTCAGGCTGAACATTAGGAAAAAAAAATTCGCAGAAAGGGTAATTGGGCACTGGAACAGGCCGCCCAGGGAGGTGGTTGAGTCACCTTCCCTGGAGGTGTTTAAGGGACGGGTGGACGAGGTGCTAAGGGGCATGGTTTAGTGTTTGATAGGAATGGTTGGACTTGATGATCCGGTGGGTCTCTTCAACCTGATGATTCTATGATTCTGTGATTTAAGCCCTCGCTATCGCGTGCAAGGGATACAGTCTAGCAGTGCAAGAATATATATTCCAACTGAGCAAAACACCTAAAAAAACAAACAAACCAACAAAACCCTGCATTCCCGACCAAACTATTTTTAGCCAAGCGGCAGAAAAGAACGAAAATGCCCTCGTAGCTGAGATTCTGGAGCCAGTTCAAGGCGCTGACTGGCGCGCTCCGCTGCCAAGATCGCTCCTGCGGCTGGAAGCGAAGGCGCCGCCGCCGCCGGCCCGCGGAGCCCCCGCTCCCCGCCCTTTGTCTCCCGGAGCACCGTCGGCGCGGCCCGGGGGGGCCGGGAAAGCGCAGGGGGATCCCGCTGACACCCCCTCCCCTCCGCGCCGCCCGCGGTCCCTGCCCACCCCCCCCTTCCTCCATCCGCGGGGCGGCGGCTGCCGCGCATCCCCGGCCGCATCATCGCAGGGGCCGCTCCCGCGCCTGCTCGGTGGCGGCGGCGCTCACCTTACCGCCCCGCGGCTGTCACCGCCGCCGGGCTGCTCCCTGCCCGCCGCCGCGATGGAGCGGGGCGCCGGGCTGCCGGCGGAGGCGTCGCCCTCGCCCGGGTAAGGGGGAAGGCGCGGCCCGAGGGGACGAGGAGGGACCGAGCCGCCGCGGGGAGCGGGGAGCCTGCGGCAACCGGCGTGCGGGAAAGTTTCCCGAGAGGCGGCGGGAGGCGCCCGGCAGCGGGGCCGGGGCCGCGGGGGGATGCGAGGCAGGCGGGATCGGGGCGCCCCCCGGGTGCCGTGCGGGGAAGGCTCCTGGAGCGTCGCGGCCCCCCCGGCCCCGCACACCCCGCTCCGCACCCTCCTGCCGGCCGCATCCCGCGTCTGGCAGCCGCTGCCGGCCCGCCCGGGGGTGCCGAGGGGAGGAGGGGCTGCCGCAGACCCGGACCCCCGCGCCCCTTAAAACCCCGCAGCTCTGATGTCCCGTATCCCTCAAACCCCTGCAGCTCCAGTACCCTGCACCCCTCAATCCCCCACAGCCCTGGTACCCAGTTTCCCTTAAAGCCCCGCAGCCCCGCACCCCTTAAAACCCCGCAGCTCTGGTGTCCCGCACCCCTCAGACCCCACAGCCCCAGCACCCTGCACCCCTCGACCTCCCCATCCCTGGTACCCCATGCCACTTAAACCCCTGCAGCTCTGGTACCCTGCACCCCTCAGACCTCACAGTCCCAGTGCCCTGAGCCCTTCAGACCCCACAGCTCTGGTGCCCTGCACTGCTCAAACCCCTGCGGCCCCAGGACCCTTCACCCCTCAATCCCCACAGCTCCAGTACGCTGCACCCCACAATCTCGCAGCCCTGGTGCCCTGCACGCCTCAATCCCTGCAGCTCCAGTGCCCCCCACCCCTCAGACCCCTGCAGCTCGAGTACCCTGCACTCCTCAATCCCCTCCAGCCCTGGTACCCCATGCCCCTTAAACCCCTGCAGCTCTGGTATCCTGTGCCCCGCAGACCCTGCCACCCCCATACTCTGCACCCCTCAGACCTCACAGTTCCGGTGCTCAGTGCCTCTCAAACCCTGAAGCTCCAGTACCCCACACCCCTCAGACCCCCACAGCTCCAGTACCCTCTGCCCCTCAGACCCCTACAGCTGCTGTGCCCCACACCCCTCTAACCTCTGCAGCTCCAGTACCCTACTCACTCAGACCCTCGCAGCCCTGCTACCCTACACCCCTTAAACCACCTCAGCCCTGGTACCCTGTGCCACTCAAAACCCTGCAGCTCTTGTGCTCCGTGCCCCTTAAAGCCCTACAGCTCTGATACCTTTGCACCCCTCAGTCCCCCACAGCCCTGGTACCCTCCACCCCTCAATCCCTGACAGCCCTGGGACTCCATGCCTCTCAAATCCCTGCAGCTCTGGTGCCCTGCACCCCTCAAAACCCCTACAGCTCCAGTACCCTGTGCCCTCAGAGCCCCGCAGTCCTGGTACCCTGCACCTCTCAAACCCCCGCAGCTCCAGTCCTCTGCAGTCCTCAGATCCCTGCAGTTCTGATGCCCTGTGCTCCTCAAACCCCTACAGCTCCAGTGCCCCATGCCCCTCAGATCCCTGCAGTTCTGATGCCCTGCGCCCCTCAAACCCCTACAGGTCTTGTCATCGTGTGGGCGTAGTTCTGCGCTGCTCCAGGTAGCCTGGACAATGAGCCTTTTCTTCAGTTTCCCTGTGGGGGCACAAGATCTGCTCAGCCTTTCTAGTGGCCTTCATTCCTTGGCACTCAGCACATCTCTAGGTGCTTGCATTTCTGTTCCCACCTTTGCACCTATAAAAATAAGCCAGAATCTGCCACCACAGATGCAGTTGCTAGATCAAGCGTGGAACCTGTACAGAACAGCACAGATACAGACTTCAAAGATATCTTCTGCTTACAAACATTGTAATGAACATCTGGTGGTACATTTGTGCTTTTTCCATGCATTTCTGTCAAAGCATAGAAGCTTTTTGTGATTTACTCTACTTTATTTTCTACTCTGTCACAGAATCATAGAATGGCTTGGATTGAAAGGGACTGTGAAGGTCATCTAGTTCACCCCCTCTGCAGTGAGTAGGGACATCTTCAACTAGATCAGGTTGGTCTGAGCCCCATCCAACCTAACCTTGGATGTTTCCAGGGATGGGGCATCCATCATCTGTCTGGGCAACCTGTTCCATTGCTTCACCACCCTCAGTAAAAAAAATTTCTTCCTAGTATCTAGCCTAAACTTCTCTTTTAGTTTAAAACCGTTACCCCTCATCCTCCTGCTATAGGCCTTGCTAAAATATTCTTCCCTGTCTTTCTTATAAGTCCTCTTTAAGTATTTAAAGGCTGCAATAAGGTCTCTTCCTCAAGATGAGCAACCCCAACTCTCCCAGCCTCTCTTCACAGGGAAGGTATTCCAGGCCTTTGAGGTGTTCCTGTCGTTAATTTTCAATTAAGTCCAAGTTGTAGCTGTGTCTCTTTCTTCAGTTTCAGTGGATATTGTAATTCCCCGCTTCTCCACTGTCCTGGGATGCAGTTGTGTGTCTTCTTCGCTCACGTTTGATCTTGGATTATAGACCACATTACATTAGCGAAGCTCTGATAAATGGAACTTATAAAACTAAATGATTGCTTAGTCTTCATGTCAGAAACAAAACATAAAAACCTAAAAAAAGTCTGCTGATGTGTCTTTTCTAGGTAGAGTCCTAGCAGGCTTTAGAAGACGTTCTAAGTTATTCTCACTTTACAAATTCAGTAATGCTGGAAAAAGATGAGAGCAGGTGGGAAGACCTGTTTTGGCAGCATTCCCTGCATATACTGCCTGAAAGAGATTATGAAACTGGAACCATAAATACTGCAATCTGACTTCTTTTTCAGAAGAAAAAACGACAGTGTATCATTTTCTTTTCAAATAACCTAGGATATTATTGGTGAAAAACAATGTGAGTTTGTGTCCTAGTACCTGAGATTCTAATAAGCAATTCATCTGTCCTTGGTGATGACAGTAGAAACCTGTAATCAGGATCCCAAATAGTACATTTAAGACTTATCCTAGTAAATGCCTATTGGTTACTTAATCTATAGGACTACAGCATCTCTCATCTGTTTAACTTTCCCACGTGCTTTTGATATGTTGGATGTGATTTGCTTGGTATTTTTTGTGTTGGTGTTCCATTTGGGTGATTTTACAACCTGACCACATTTCACAGCCTTACTATCTTGTTTCTGGCTCTTGTTTTGGTCTCTTCTAATTGAGCTGCCTTGAAAGTGCAGAGGCAAACCAAACCTTTTTCCGACAGATGCTTTTCTTTTCTTGGGGCCAAATTAGAAAGCTGCCGTGTTCAGGAAGTGGAATGCAGCAGTCTCAAACTTGTCTGAAAACAGAGCCTGAGGCTGGCAGCTCTTTCAATGTCTTGTATTCAAGAAGACATCTGGAGGTTCTTGAATCTGCTTTTTTCCTCACTTTTTGTTTGTTTGTTTCTTTTGTTGTTCATTTAACCTACAACTGCCATGCAATAAACACCATGTTGACTAGTTTACTGCATAATATTTAAGAAATTGTATGTAACGCCCATGTATCTGCTTTCCATGCAACAATTTTCAGCAGGTTTTGTTTTCCAATTATTTAAATTTCCAAAATTTCTTTAATACCAAACATTATATATCTGGTATAAATGATTTTAGCCCAGCACACCATCTGGGTTTCCGGATTCTATGGTTAATGATAATACAGTCTCTTTGTTTGTTCTCTGTACGTGCTCAGGTGATATGATGTAGCTTTCGCTTTCTGCTGATAAGTTCACTAGGTGAGTAGCGACAGCTATGATAAGGATGTCAGTGCAATACTGGGAACTTCTGTGTATGCAGGACACAATACTGGAGAAGAGGCCATGCAGATCCCTCTGTCACCTTTGTAAATGCTTTTCTGAACTTAAAGAAAGTCCCCCAAAACCTCACATTGAAAACTGAACCAAATCTCAGGATTGCTGAGGTCAGAAGGGATCTCAGGAAATAGTCTAGACAACCACTTCTTCTCAGTGCAGGGTCAAGTAGAGCAGGTTGCTTACGGCCGTATCTAGTTGGTTTTCAAATATCACCAAGAGTGGAGAATCTGTAACGTATTTGGACCAGCATTCAACCACCCTCATGGTAAACCAAAGCTTTTTCTTATGTTTAAATGGAATTTCCTGTGTTTCAGTTTGTGCCCACTACCTCTCGTCCTTTGCTAAAAAGAGACTGGTTATGTTGTGAAGGCAGAAAAGAATACAGCTTCATCTTTGCTTATTATGGCAAAATATTAAAGCTCAGTAATTCATTAATGTTTCATACTGCTTTCCTGAATATCTCTTTCTGAGGCTTGTTATTGTACTGAGAGGTGTTTCTCAGGCAGGCACATTTAAGCCATTGTGTTTCATTGTAGACTTCTTAGAAGTGCAATGTAGAGGTTATTCTTGCTTTAAAAGATTACCTGTTAAAAATGTTTACAGCTTTTAGGGAAAATGAGGTTTGACTATGGTATGACTAGTTTTAGATCCTCTGAAAGCCCTCAGTATTATTTAGATAGGTGTTATCTTTTGGTTTTAGTAGCTGAATGCGGAAAGAAATTAGTTTTCTAGACTTAGACTTTGATAAATATTTATTTTAGCCTATCATAGTGTTTGCTCTACAAAACTTTCATACTTTATGATCCACCACTCTTCCCCCTTCCCCTTTTTGAAGGTACTTAAAAAAGCACAGTGATTTAATTACTACTTGTTTTAACACTTCGAACAAATTATAAGCAGTCTAATCACTAAATGGTCAAATTTAACTGTGGAATCCAGTCCCTTAATCCTGCTAGATCTGGATGGTCTTTAAACCTTAGGAAAGTATGGGAGAAGCATCTCCTTCCTATGCTCTTGAGAACTGAGGCATGAAGCAATGTTGACAATTTGTTTGAGTAGTAATGAAGAGAGTTCTTGCTGCCTTTTCCTGAACGGTTAAATTTTCCTTGTAATATTCATCTTCCTCAGATCAATCAAGAGCAATCAAGCCAACCAAAGGTAAAGGATGGAAAAATGTGTTGATCATCAGATGTTCAGTTTCATAGCTGAAGTAACAGGGGTTTTCCTAAAGTGCCTATCCATTTCCAAGTCAGTATTTCTTCTTCCTCATGGTCCTGTTTATTTTCCACATCAGCTGCTTCTGCCTGTCCATTTTCAACATCATATATACTGTCTCTGTGTGTATTTTTTTAAATTGTTGTTTGCATTTATTGTATTAATTCTGATGGGGAAACTGGTTGTTATCCATTGGATTGCTAAGTGTCTCACTTTTCAGAAGCACATCTGCAGCAAAGAGCATGTTATGGCTATATTTCCTTTTCTGTATGTTTGTAGGACTGGGAAAGAGCTGAATAATACACAGTAATTGTTATGTGTTATAAAACATATGAAGGAAAAGAAGAAAGTGTTAAAAGTAGGTGCCTAGAAAACAATAAAGATGTGGAAATTATATTTATAGTCAGGGCTCATAACTTTGCTTGTAGGGACAAAAACAATGAGTCCTTTCATTTCATTTAATGTGCCAGGTAGGATAAATCTGAGGCTGCTTCTTTTCCATTTTTTTTTTTTTTTTTTACTTCACCATTTTTTGTATCCTCCTGATCTTATAGTAAGAAACCGGATTCACTTACTTGCTCTTCCTACAAAAACTGGAGGTGGGATTTTTGAGATTTTTACCTCTTTTTCCTCACATGAGTTACTTGTGTAGAGCTTGCTTACTTAGTTGGCTGTATCTTTTCTAGACAATGGAGTAATACTGGCATTGTTCTTGTCAATGATAAAGCTTCTTAGGGAGTTCTTGTCTCTGAGATCATACTGTTCCATAGATGGTTTGCTGCATTTTATAAGTACAGAAAAAAAAGAAGTAAAATGATATTAGCATCCTGTACCTCAGGATAAGAATATTGCATTGGATGACATTTGGAAAATCATCTTTGTTGGAACAGGTTTTTAGAAATGAATAGTTACATTCAGAAGGTTTCATAGTTATCTCCTCTCTGTATGCTCTGAGTTTTTTTCAGTTTGTGTATTTTTCAGTTTGCTGTCTTCAGTTCTAGTTTTTCAGCATTTATCATTAGCTCACTTGTCGTTCCAAGTCTTTTTGATAGGAAAAACATAAATGTCTGTCGTCCAAACTGCTTTGTATTATTTCAGTTGTTAGCCATCCATGCCAACCTCTTCTTTCCTTTGTAACTTGCTAGTTGACCAAATAATTTTTCTGTGCCTCTTTTTCCCTCTTAAGTGCCATTTCCATTTGTTAACGCTTTCTCACATTAAGCAAAACCATAATCTTTCCACAGCGTTTATTTCTTTTAAAAAAAGATAGTAAAAACATAAAAGGAAAAAATTCCATATGTTAGAAAAATATGGATAATAAACCCAAGTATTTTTGGCCAGAGTTCCAGACACATGAATAATTTCTGTGAGTCACTGGTGTAGCACTCAGGTTATGTGACTGGAGGACATATTGGAAAATCGCATGGGAGCCAGACTCTGCCTTATTAAAGCTATTGGAAATGTTCTCAATATATTTCCCTGTGAGTGAAATAAAATTCTTCATTTGTTACTCCTCTGCTTCTCAAATGCACCACACCCATAGTAAGGTTGCTGTGGGTATAAGTACGTCTTTCATCATGGATACTTTTACATCTCAATGCTACATCCCATTCTTGAAATCTGTGGTAAAGTTTCTCTAATCTGGATGTTTCTTGTGACCAGCTGAAACTCAGGGGTAAAACAGTTCCCTTCCCTTCCCTTCCCTTCCCTTCCCTTCCCTTCCCTTCCCTTCCCTTCCCTTCCCTTCCCTTCCCTTCCCTTCCCTTCCCTTCCCTTCCCTTCCCTTCCCTTCCCTTCCCTTCCCTTCCCTTCCCTTCCCTTCCCTTCCCTTCCCTTCCCTTCCCTTCCCTTCCCTTCCCTTCCCTTCCCTTCCCTTCCCTTCCCTTCCCTTCCCTTCCCTTCCCGTCCCTTCCCTTCCCTTCCCTTCCCTTCCCTTCCCTTCCCTTCCCTTCCCTTCCCTTCCCTTCCCTTCCCTTCCCTTCCCTTCCCTTCCCTTCCCTTCCCTTCCCTTCCCTTCCCTTCCCTTCCCTTCCCTTCCCGTCCCTTCCCGTCCCTTCCCTTCCCTTCCCTTCCCTTCCCTTCCCTTCCCAACTCCTCTCAGCCTGTCTTTATATGGGAGGTGTTCTAGCCCTCTGATAATTTTTGCAGCCGTTCTCTGGTCTTGCTCCAACAGTTCGCTAGTTTAATTACACATCTGTTTCTGCTTGTCGTTTTTTATGCACCGTTTCTTTTCTTTTACTTAGAAAATGCCACCTTTGGGCCAGGAAGAAACAAAATTAGCTCTTCTTGTTCTGTGTCTCTGTAGCATTTAACAGAGCACCATTTGGGCCTGTGGTTAGAGCTCCTCTGGGACGGCAGCAAAAGTTGTTTTGTTACTTCTAATTAAAGTCTGTGGAAACCAGAATTGAGCCCTAGGAGTTTTTATGTACTTATGCTAAAATATTCAACTTAGCACAATCTGCTACAGAGTGGTAGAAGATACTATAGGAATCTTGATTACTTCAGTTTCTCTGTTGGTCTTGTGGAAAAATAAGATTGCTTTTTTTCTTTTGTAAAACTTCTTTCTAAATCAAGCTAAAAACTTGGTTGCCATTTTTTAAATTTTAGTTTCTTGGTCAGAGCTCTCTTGGATAAAGCCATCGGTAGAGGGAAACTCTTCATCTTGCATCTGAGCAATCTTTTCACTCAGAAAATAAGTAGTTCTGTGACCAAGAGGACTTCTGAAGTGGCCTTCCTGTGGCCGTATACAAGTAAATTATCCTTACTAATATTTGAAGATGCCTTACAGCAAGGGCACAGATTTGGATCTCTTAGGTCATTAGTTGCTAAGAGCTTTGACATCTCTTATCTCTGTCAAATATACCCGAAATGGCTCCAGAAGTATTGGATGACTTAGAAACATGGAAGCAAAGGGAGGGGAAGTGTAGGGAACATGAAAACCGAAGAAGAGGAAGGTAAAGTGGCTTCTGATGGAGGAATTGTCAAATGATTTGAGGTTACCAGTATATAATTGCTTAATTTTCTATCATAGTGGAAATTTCAGAGTAGAAATAAGTGCAGATTAAATCACATTAAGCATAAAAGATATCTTGTATTAGCATGTTTTGCAGAAATCAAAACAACTGACCACATCAAGTGTTAATGTTGATAAAATAATTATATTTTAGGGATTATGTTGGTAAATGCCCATGACATTTTAAAATTTTTAAAAAATATCTTAGGTTTGTCAGACAGGCAGGAGACTTACACAGTCAAGGTGAACTTGATGAGTAATTTTGTTTGGGGACGATGACCACCCAGTGCCCCTAGAGAGCCCCCTGGCACATGCGAAGAATGTGCAAAGAATGGCTCGGCACTTATTATAATTACATGTAAACCTTCAGCCACCTGGGATTTGTGCAAACCTGAATAAAACAATGTCTCTCTCGATGATGTATTTACTGGCTTATTGCACACTGTCCGAATGTCTTGAGTTTTCAGACAACAGTTGCTAGACATCAGAATAAACTGTCTTTAAGGAAATATCTGCAACCTACACCTCATGCAAAATTAATTTAAAACCAAGTTTTTAATATCTTTGTTTTAATTATCCTAACTTTCAACACTTTTATAATTTTAAATAATTTTTAATATACTATATTTATGAATTCAGTATTGCAGGATTATTTTTAAATTAGACTAATTTAAACTGTTTTAGACTAATTGATCTGAATTTCATTACTGTATCGTTTCCTTGATATTGTAGTATTTTATGAAAAATGTCTAATTTTATTATGTATGTTGTACCTCTTTATATTTAACATAATTTTTATGCGTGCTTCAGAGAAAATTTGGTTACTATGCTTTTGAATAAGAATGCATTTGAATTTTAAATATCGATATTGGTTTGTCATCCTTTTATGGGGATGGAAGGCAGGGACTGTCAACGCATAAAGCCTTTGCCACCCAGAATGTTGTTTTGGGCATACCACCTCTGATAGTGTTTTGAAAGTTAGCATGCTTTTCCTTATTTTTTTCCATGCTCATTGCCATTATCATAGAGTCCACATCCTTGGAACTTGTAGAAATACATTTCTCTAGAGACTTACTGCTTTCAAGGCCACTGGAGAGTCTAGGGCTACACACAGTGTCTACCTGAAAGCTTTGATGTCCTGGACTTTGAAAAAAAAAACCTGCTAGGCCTTCACCAATTCATGTTGCTTACAGTCCACACTGCTGTCGTTTTCTTTCACTGGAAGCATGCTGGTTTGTGAATCTCCCTCACTGACCAGCTTTCCCTTTTTACCTACTGATTTCTTTCAACTTAGGCAGTTGAACATTGGAGGAGGTTGGCATTTCTACAAATACTTCCTTTGGAAAGATACTGGGCGATCTGAACATTTAAACCAGTAACTTGTGTCATTTGTAGAGTTAAAGTATTTTAAAGCTTGAATACATACTTTCTTTTTTTTTCTTTTTTTTTGCAGATCCAGTCTTGCTTATGGAATTGTTGAAGGTCTGAGATTAATGAAAAAACATTTTTTCATGCAAAAAATAATCATTTTGGTTTATCTGTTTTAAAATCATCAAGCGTGGCACTTGATGACTCATCTGCAATATTTCTTCACTGACATCTGAAGAACAAAGTGCTTTTCGACCTGTACTTCTGTAGCACTATGACTAACTGTAAAGGCAGATCTGCTGTCTCCAAAACAAATAGCAAAGTTCATGACAGAGAAGGGTTTGTAAACTGGACTATAAATCTTAATACAATTCAGTCTGATAAATTTTTGAGGCTGCTTTTGAGTATGGTTCCTGTTGCTTACCAAATAAACCAGGATGAAAAACACACAAAAGTGAACGGTGTTTGGCAAGATGGATTACAACCAGCAGGACATAATTTTAATGTTAGGTCTGAACAGCACACAGAGTACCATCACTTCTCAGAACCACTTTTGCATGGTAGTAATGGACACAGCCCATCTAGCTGTAGCCCTAAATATGATGATTTTACCAGTTATAATTACTGTGATGGAGTGGACACTTCAGAAACAGATGCCATGTTGCAGGAAGACAATCTATCTAGTGACGGTAATGAAGATATCATTGTGGAAGGAAGTAGAAAACAACCCAAGGAATCTAGTAGTATTATGGCATTACAGATACTTGTACCTTTTTTGCTAGCAGGATTTGGAACTGTTTCTGCTGGCATGGTTTTGGATATTGTACAGGTTGGTATTTGCTTTGAAAGCTTTTTTTAATATGTAGTCTTTGTGGTTTATAACTGTAAGTCTGCAATATTGAGAAATAATTAGGTCTGTGCCCAGTTGTGCTCCTATGAACTCCTTTTCCCAAAGCCTCATCTTAAACAGTTCCAGTGTTTAATTTGGTGTCATTCAAGTCTTATTAGAAGTCTAGATAGCTTAGAAGATTAGAAGATTAGAAATATAGTAATCATTCAGAATTCTGTTGACACTAATAAATATATGCGTAGGAGGAGTTCTAATTAACTACGATGCCGCCGTACACAGAAACTTAAAGATTAGAAGAATTAGAATTAGGATCCCCTTATGTGCTTCAAGTTTAGCGATTTCTGATATACTGTGTAGTTTTGGTCCATAATATTTTGGTTTATGAAAATATGCATGACATTCGTATATTATATGAAATTAATGTGAAGTGATGTAGAGCTTTTCTGAGTATTCCATTTATGTAAGTGACTTTTTTATAAAGCACTAGGTATACTGAATGCTTTGCATTACAAACATCAGGGATGTGAGCAGGGCTGCAAAGTCACATCCACCTTGAAATGTAATTGTAGTAGGTCCAGTAAAGCCAGTAAGCCAGCTTATCTCGGTTTGTGGTAGCAAAATTAACTGTTGATAGCTATTCAGGACTAACATAAAACAGAACTTTCTCTGAATTTTAAGACTTGAGTTTAATAATATTTTTAAAACCTGTTTTGGAGTATCATATCACAAAAATCCCACTGGTACGGAACATTTTTAGGACTGATTTCTACCTTAACACGGTTGTAGATATCAACAACATTTCAGTGGAGTAAAAAGTAACACTTACCTGTGAAATAATTCTCTGTTCAGTGATAAATTAAGAAAATTCTGTTAAGAAAGACTTATTGGACTAGCTTATTTTCTTGCCTTCTCTTTGCATTTTGAAGGCTATACTTACTTCTATTTCCTACCTAATTTCTGTTCATTAAAACTCATGAATTTCTTATAAATACAAACCTCATGGATTCTTTCTTCCTGTATGAAGAATTTCACAAAAATATATTGAAAAAAATTGAAATAACCACAATATTCAACTGGAAAGACAGTAGATAAGTTACTCTTTTTTTTTTTTTTTTAGTTTTGCTTTGTTTCATTCAGCTTTACGGTTTTCTTTGGCTACACTTGAGGGTTTACAAAGTTAATTTAAAGAGGATCAAGACATGACTGTCTTTGTAACTCAAAATCACGAGACTGTAAAGGAAGATTGGACTTCAATCAATTGCAATGAAAAGATACTTATTTATCAAGAAAAAGGAAAATAAAACTTGACATGCAAACTTTACTGCTTCCTTGCACTGTTTTATACCCGTCTTGTGGTTTGTTCATTCACATCTTACCAATTATTCTTTGTACAGATGCTTTGTTTGTACCCTGTTAATATGTGATTTAATTCATGATACAGAGTAATAATCAGCCAAAAGAGTCAGTTGTGTCTACTACCACTACTGACTTCTAACCAAATCTTTCACCTTGCCTTCCTTCCCTTAAGGGAATGTAAGCATTTGTATAGCTGTTTTTTAACCTGGACTGAAATATATCTTGATTTTTCTTTCCAAATTGCTTATAATCATGATTAGTTTCTCAGTCCAGTGCATCATGAATGAAAGATATGTGACACAAAGGCAAAAATCAGTAGCTAGCATCAGTACTACCTTTTTTCACCTTAAACTAGGTATTAAACTGTGATGTCAGTAAAGCAGGATTTTGAAATGTGACAGAATGTGTTTTGAAAATGAAAATTTAAAAGCCAAAAAGCATTCTAAGCTTGTTTTTTATAAATCATTTGATGGCTATTCTTTCCCAGTCGTAAATCTATGTCTAACTTCACATAGGGGAAATTCTCTGATCTTGTTCACATTTCAGAATTGAATCCTTTTATTTTAATTAAAAATAATAATTTAAATGATTGCAAATCTGTGAATGCAAAGACAATTTGCAGTTTTATTAGTTTATTATAGTTGTTAAATGATTACAAATTAAATACATGGATTAGCAGGCACACAAAGTTGTACATAATTTCTGTGATGAGAACTCAGTGCACAAAGAATCATGGGAGAGTTTGTCTTTGCTTTATAAAATCTGGGGCTTGGAAAACTGTGCTCTTCTAAATTTCCTACTTAAGAAGTAAAAGAATAGAGAAGCTTTTTTTCTCTTACAGCCTTTGTTCATTTGACAACTAATTCCTTCCTATTTTTACGTGAGATTTCTACACAGCTGGAAGTGAAAAGATGAAAATATTATTGTAAATTAAGAACAGAATTCAAGAGCTGTCTTAGCACCTGGTACTATTTTAAAGTAATGAAAAAAAAAGGACTTCAAATTAATGACATCTTTTTTTAACTAGGTTTATTTTAAGGCCAAGTTTTGTATGTCTTACTTTTGGTATTGTCATCTTTGAAGTAGTAATATGCAGTCATAAATCTGTTTTATCTAGACAGATAACAGTTTGGGCTTTAGACTTCTAAGTCTAGTATAAAAAGATGGTGGATTTTTTCTTTTGGAGGCTTAAATTATAAGCTACAGAATTTTTATAATACTTTGTGGATGGTGTAAAGAGATTTTTTCAACTGAATGTTTCCCACTGTGTCCTTTATGTAGCATTGGGATGTGTTCAAGAATGTTACTGAAGTTTTTATCTTGGTTCCTGCACTTCTTGGTCTCAAAGGAAATTTGGAAATGACTTTGGCATCCCGGCTGTCAACTGCTGTAAGTAACTTTCTTTTCCCCTTCACTCTTTAGATATATGTTGTAAATATTTTAAAAGGAAACCAAATCTTTGGAACACAAACTTTTTATGTTTACAGCTTAATCTGACTGTTACGGGCACTCTTTAAATTTGTTATTAAATTGGCAAAGATAAAAAAGTGACCCTCTTCTAATCTCCACACATAAAATCTTTATTTCTTCATTCTCTTCTGAGTCATCATCCAGAACAGATAAAGTAGTTTTTTTGAGATTTACATGTGTGTTCTGTAATGTTGACAGATCTCTTTGGCCTAGATGGGGTTTGAATAGGCTAACAAAATGTATACATTTTGAATGCATTTTTGTAAAGACCACTTGTGTGGCACAAAAATAAAGCCTTGCTAACATCAAACTGTAAGAAACTGTTTTGTAGCTTTCTGGCTAAATAATTTTATTCCTTTTTTTGTTGTGTCTGCTTATTTTCTTGTGTTTGTCAACACCGTAAGGTAGCATAACCATGCTTTATCTATGTCTTCTTTCTTACATATTTGTTATAGTTCTGCAATTAAGGGAATGTTCCATTCCTTCTTTTCTAGCCTAAGCAAGCCAGACTGCCTTACCATATCTCTCATGTGCGTGTGTGTGAATAACTATAGTGAACTGGATGTTCTAATAACATGGCTAAATTGTTTCTGGTACCTGAACTGGTTATCTCTGCCTAATGCAGTGTTTCTCCTTTGTAACATAATTTTTCCCTTCTCCAGCAAAGCCCTCACTCTCTGCCTGCTCCTGTTTGAATGAATCTTTCTAGAAAATGTTTGATCAAAGGTATATAAAACTCCAGATGAGACCTTACTGTGGCTGCGTAGAATAGCACTTCCCTATTTCTCTCAAAAATTTCTTTTGAAACTTTCTAGATTTGATTCTATGATTCTATGAATATCTATGATTCTATGTACTTATTTTCCTAGGAGTGTCTGATTTAGACCTCCCACTCACTTTGTGATCTATGACTATGTCCTAGTATTTCTCCTTTTGTGTCATTTCCAGCTATCGCTTCATCTTCTGGCAGAAATATTATTAGTCCATAAGTGCATTACCTTGCATTTCTGCTGTTGAATTTCATCTGTTTTTATTGCTGTATTCCTCAAGGTCGTCCAGGTTTTGTACAATGTTACAATGCTTTGTATTGACAAGGTCTCCCATTTCTTTGTCATTAATAAATTGCTTTGCTATATTATATGGAGTTATTGCCCAAATGCACACCATGATGGACATAGCCTTAGCAGTCCTATGAAGGTTTGTTTGTGTCATATCCATTATAGAAACTGATTACTTTTGCCCCATAGCCATTCTTTCATATGTGAGGATTGACAGGTTTTGTGTCTTTGCCAATGACAGCCTTAGCTGTTCAGTCTTGTTTTGTGTTTGATTTTAATGCTGTTACTTTTCTGAGTATTCTTGCTGTTTCTTAACTCTATTTTGTGTTTAAATCTTACTGTCTTTACTATCAAGCATGAATACTATTGTCTTATGCCTTTTTTTTTTTTTTTTTTGGTGTGTGTGTTGACCTGTGACATCAATTTTCCTGACTGGTAGGGATTGTGGCCTGAGGACTGAAAGTGCTTGTACTGCATAGTGAAAAATACACCAAGTCCAAGATCTACCAGTGCCTTACTGAAGGCTTAAAAGCAAAGTGTCAGAATCAGCTTCGCAACTCCTGCTTCAGTTAATGGGATCTTCAGTTCTTTGTCATAATTGAGCTTATGACCTTTGCCAGATCATGACTCCAGAACCACTTCTCTGGGCCAACCAGTGGCTGATTTCTCCATTCTCACCAATGCAATCTCATTTGTGAACCTTGCAGCTCTCAGGGAACATTTGGAAAAGGGTCACGCAGACCCTTTTTCTGCACTGGGAATCCTGACCTTGGTTCATATTATCCATTGGCTGTTATCAGAAGTCAAGGAGTTGATCCCCCCTCTCACACACACAGAAAAAGGGTACTAGTTTCCACAACACTGACTGCATGTTCAATGGTTAGTGAAAGCTGTCATCATGAGGTTCAGGTCACTCCCCTTCAGCCCAAACGAGCATTCTTAAGGAGTATCTCATTAACAGTGTGATAACATGATCTGGAAATGTCTCAAATGTGATTTTTCAGAGCTGGTTAGTCCATTTAGAAGCCCAAGCTCCTATTAAGACTCAAGCAACAGCTCATTCTGAAGGTGCTTAGTTTGAGGAGTGTTGCCAGTGCCACTTATGACTGTTACTAAGACTCACCAAGACATAAATCATCTGATGCTTCAAGGGTTTTCATTCAAGCATGCCAGGAAGGCTTCCTCCCCAGTACCAGAAACTGTCATTTGTCTGTCTTGGCCAATTTGTGTTAGCTAGCTTTGTTCACATCCTTCCACCATGAAGATTGATTAACTAGTTACAAAGAGGTCACTGAAATGTACATTCCTTCAGACAGTGTGATGTGGTCTGTGGGAGCTCCAGTTTCTTTGGCCTTGCCCAAAGTCACAGTCACAGCACCACTGCCGCTGAGCTACTTCCCAGCTTTGCACTGACAGACTTGTGTGTGGGTGTGGGGAGATTGTTACTTGTTTGTTTTCTAATGCCTCTATTTTAGTTGTATGACCTGTTTTCTTCAAGAATCACGACAGACCCTGGACTAAGTTACACAAGTGATTGGAATACTTTCTGGGATTTCCTTAGTCATATTGTAAGTTCACTGGGCATCCTTCACAGGGAGGAGGTAGAGGTTTATCATGGTCCAGTGAGCATCCCCTTCTTTGCCAGGGGTGGTGAAGAGCTCAACAGTAAGTGTTACAAAGTGTGTATATATATGCACATGCGCACAACACAGTGGAGGTTTAAAAGAACAATATGGTATGAAAAAATAGTATAGGTCATTCATTACCAAGATAATGCTGACAAGATTGTGTTTATTTTTTTATATAAGAAATACCAGAAAAAATGGCCTTTATCTTGCAAAGAACCATCCAGCTCTCTCTTATGTATCTTTTTTCATGCTCAAAACCAGTTGCAATGGTCACAGCTCTGTGAGCTGGTGGATAGCCAGCCACATGCCCTTGCCCCACGTGCTACCGCAAAAACAAATACACAAGGACTCAGCAGTGTTTCTGATTGTTAGTTAAAATACAAAAACAGAACAAAAAACTATGGAAACCTGTTCTTACAGGTGACAGCTTGGGTTTAGTTGCCAGATACAATTTAAACTCTGTGACAGTTGCCTTGGTTACTCTCTTTCCCCCAGATTTTAAAGACATATGTATGTTATATAGTATTATTCCTTACTGGGGAGTTTAATCAAAAGGCTTCCTGCTGGACCTGAGATTACAGGCTAGTACTTTCAGACCTCTATGAAAGCAGTTTTTCTGACCTTTGCACTCTTCACAGTGGTTTCATTGACACCTACTCTCTTTAGGCATCTAATCTTTGGTCCTGTTGGCCTCATTCTAAGTGAAAACTGTAGGATTATATTAATTTAGGGCATATCTAAATTGTTGTTTGGAGGCAGTTATGTAATTAATCTTCCTTTCTCTGACCTAAATTTGCAGTATCTGGCTCCCCACCAGATACTATCTTTATGGTAAGTGCAAGGCTGTGCCCTGTGAATAGCTTTACCTTTGAAGAAGAAATTTCTATTATAATATGAGTTCAGCTTTGGAGCTAATTCATACCTTTCTTGGCCTGTTAACATATAATTGCATCTGAATTAGTAGATATGTCTATGCTCTTGGGGCTGTAAACTGATTATCTTTACTCCATTGTAATTATGTAGTCAGCCAAAAAGTAATGCCTTCGAAGTAAGCTTCGGTTTTCCAGTATCTGTTTAGTTTTGCCTGATCACCTTCATTCATCTTGTTGCCTGAATGCCTGTTTTGGCTGTGTGTTACTGGTCTCTCACAATTTCCAATCCACTTTAGAATCAGTCATATCACTAAATATGTCTCAAGACTGTGATTTTAATCTACCTCATGGCATAGCTCGTATATCTCTTTGGTGTTAGTGTTAATGTAAACCATTCTTCCTCCCCCACTCCACTGTCCTGGTGTGACTGTGTGAGGTGTACTTGGGCCAACCGCCTGTTCAAACATGGTATTTATTGTGTGTTTTGTATTCTTCAAGTTTGTTCTGTACTTTGAGTCACTCTTATTGTCTCGATTCACACCATTGCCTTTTCTCCCTCTTCCTTCTTCTTTTTTTGGTAAGAGGAAGTAAAAAAAAGAACCCAGAACACCAAAACAGCACTCATCCAGTCATTCCTGTAAATTTATGCAGACTCTAGTTTTGACTGTGTGTTACAAACTTTTTGTTTAGATCTATCTATTCCACAGTATCAAAATAAACTTGATTTTACTTTACAGAAATCTGCAGCTGAAAGGAGTTATCCTGCTCTTTTTTTTCCCCTTCTAAGCCCTAAGAGCATTCATGCGTGGTTACATGGTTGCATGTGGTGGGTCAGCTAATTTTGTAGAAGATAACCCCTGTGTGCTCCCCCCAAAAAAACATTTTCAGTCAAACTAGCAAGTAAATTATTTATGTTGCTATGAACTCATTCACAGAGCTGGTAGTTCTGGTTCAAGAAAGAAAATGTGAACGTGTAGCTTATAATAGGGGAAAGTAGAACTATGCCATTTGGCAGCAGCTCACTCCTAGGCTGGATTAAGCATTTTGCAAGATTAGTGTTTTAAAGTTGGGGTTTTTTTGATACATTTAAAAAAATTTTTCAAAGGAGGAAAAGAGTGTAGTTTTTCATAGCCTGACATTTCATTCATTTTACAATGATATTTAAGAAAGATGCAAAGAGATTCTTATCTGCGCTTTCTTAAATATTGTTGTAATATTTAAATTTAATGTATGTATTTGCAGAACTTTGACTATATTTTGACCACTTTAAAATATTTATAGTGTAGATTGAGATAAAATGTCATATTGTGTTTCTGTGTTTCTAAGTTAACTTTTATTTTAATACTTTGTTCCTCGCAAATCACTACCATCACAAAATGGAACAAAGTGGAGAAGAAATGGAAGTAAAGCCAACTGGAAGGAAGTATATTGTCTTATAAAGTAGTATTCTGTGGAAAAAATTGCCACTAAAATTTATGTTCGACATGTAGAAAAATTGTTGTTACCTCTAAATGGAGGTTATTTTAAATATAGTCATATTGCAGTGTTCCGTACTGTTCTTCAGGCTTTGTCTCTAACTCAAAAAAATAAGTAGGAAATACACTGTAAAAGACTGTGGATGTGTTTTTTTCATTTCTTAGTATAATTTTTTTTGCTGTCTTTTCAGCTACTGTCTTAGGAATGGTCTTACATCATTTACAGCATAATAAGTCTTTATGTATAAATTAATTGTGTAAATGAAAAGATAGAATACTAGCTAGTATTAGATGTGGTTTCTGATCTTCTGTAAGTACTTGCAGTTCCTCTATGCAGGTAGTTTCATTGCAGTCAATTAACACACTTGCATGAGAGTGTGCGTGTCCACACACAGGTGTATCTACACATTTTTCTATTGGCTCATAAAACTTAAGGGCCATAGAAACAAGTTCAAAGAAGTGACTGAACACTGATAAGTTTCCCTTCCAGCCACTGATCTAATCACTGGTGGTGCTTGGGCATTGCTCGAGTGTAAGGTGGCTAGTGTATGTTGCACAGTAAGCTATATTAAACAACTTACTACTTAAAACTGCATCAAGTTTAGCTAATGGATGCTCTAAGTTCAGTTTAAAATCAACAGCAGTGCTTGATTTGAAAAAGTATAGCTTTGTTTTTAACTTGCTTTCAAAATGTCTCTTCTTTTTTGTATGAATTGAATTATTTGTGAGTTTCTGCTTTGTTAGAGAATTTTCAAGTAATATGGTTTTCAACCCAAATGTCTGAAATTATTTTGTAATTTTGACAGGTAAATATTGGAAAAATGGATTCTCCCATTGAGAAATGGAACCTAATAATTGGAAATTTGGCCTTAAAACAGGTAAATGTAATGGACTTATTTGATTAACTCTTGTAAGTTAGTGAAGTTATTGAAAAAACCCATCACAAGCATTGCTAAGTATGGAGATGGACAGTGCTAGTGGGAAAGTAGCTCTACTACACTGGCTCATACTTAACATATGATGTTTGCATGACTGGTATTTTTTTTGAGCAGTGTAGTGTTTCTCTAAAACAACATGAGCTTATATTTATCAGAAGAATAAGTATAGTATTCCTTGTTGCAGTACCAAGGGTATTTCCTTTTTAATTTTTTATGAGGGAGGATCTGAAGATGATTAGAGAAAAATTTCAGATTTGGTGAAACCTTTTCAATTTGATGTCTCAAATGTTTTCAGTACTGTATTTGCATTGGATTAAATGTTTGAAGGAAGTATGTGAGAGAACTTTTGGATAATAAACAATATTTAAAAAAAACTGTATCATCTGAGGAAAGAAGTGTTTGTTCTCTGAAGCAACTATTTCTTCAGATTAAGATCTGCTTAATGTTCATATATTATAGTACAACATGCTCAAAGAAGAGGTGAAGTGTTTATCCTGTGATTTCACTGTTTTAAGTGGCTTACAACCCTATTTCAGTCTTTCAGTTTTGGCTCCTGGTAAATCTTAGCGCTTTTCCCTGGTTTTACTTTTGTTATTCTTGAGTCACTGAAATATTGGTAAGACCTTTTCTGCTGTCATAAGATTTTTATTCTTGATTGTCCAAGGTTATCATTGTCTCTACAAAATGAGTAAGCATTCTCCCTTTACACCTGGCAAGTAAATGTACACAGGAAGAAAGAATCACAGAAAATGGTTCTCTATTCCCCTTAAGTCTATCAGTTTTAAGAACTGTTCACCTTCCTTTTCTTTTCGAGGTTCAGGCAACAGTAGTTGGCTTTCTGGCAGCAGTGGCAGCAGTTATATTGGGCTGGATTCCAGAGGGCAAATACCATTTTGATCATTCACTCCTTCTATGTTCTAGCAGTGTTGCAACTGCCTTCATTGCATCTCTTTTACAAGGTAAAAGGAGTATATATATTGCTTTTTACTGTTATTTGGTTTTCTGTTGGTGCTGAATGTATATTATGTTGCTATTCTTTAAAAAATTAAATCTAGTAAGGTATAATACACCTGAAACATAACATTATAATTTTTTAAAGGTTTGATTTGCATGACCTCACAAGCATATCTAAAACAAAAAGTACATTTTTTAGATTTTACCTAATATGATGGAGAACTTCCCCTCCCTGCTTTCTATGTTCATTAATGTACAAAATATACTGTTCGTACTGAACATGTAGAACTTACTTGTAATTAAGCTGAAATATGCCCACATGTTAGCTCAGCTGAATCCAAACTTCCTGGTTGCCCGTGCTGCTTATATCTTAGTTTCTGCTCTGCTTTTTACATGAAGTGAACAAATTGACTTGTTATATGAAGAGTCTGGGCCAAGTTCAAGTCCCCCTCTACAAACGGTGCCGATGTCTGTCTGGAGCCATGTGGCACGATGAATTTAATCATCTCTTCCCAATGGTCAGGAAACATTTAACCATAAAAGGCAGTACTTAATGGACGTGAAAGGGGAAAAAAATTACTTGTGATGTATTCTTAATGAAAATACATAGTCAGTAGTCTCAAGAACAGCAAGTCAAGTAAAAAGTTTAACTGTCTTTTTTTACTGATTTGATATTTACTTATGTGAAAATTATAAAATCGTTACGTTTTACACAGAATTAAAAGCAAATCATTTTTTTTACTTACTACAAAGCCACTGAGTTTGATCATGTGCAGAATTAAAAGCAGCAAGAAAACTGGAGGATATGAACGTGTTTTTTTCCAGTCCTTGTGTATAATTTGGACATGAGGAGAAACTTTTGTTGTTATCTGGTAATGGGCCAGCAGAGAAAATTACTTCTAAACTTCATTCTCCTACATGTGAAACAGGTGCTTTTGAAGTACCATGAACCACAGGATCATTCCAGCTCTTTCTTTTGATAATTTAACGCATTGTAACTCTTTACGCAGTTTCTCTGAAAGTTAACTCCTAGTGTAGCCTACAATACTTAATATTGCTAAAATACATGAAAAATAAAATACCAGTTTTTAAAAAAAACCTTAAAGGATAGTATACACAATTGAAACTCTTACATGTGTTATATGATGAGAGGGAAATTACTCGAGGTCTGCCAAAGAAGACTTAATAACAATGTGAATTTTATTTTTAGTAGCTATTGGCATTCTCCAGGGAAACACCTCTCAAAAAGTTAGTGTTGCTGTTTACAGAAAAATAAAAAATGTAGAAAACAACATCTTCAATTTAAAATGTTTTAGCTGTATAGTGAGTAACATTTTTATATGTTGCCTAGTTTTAATTTATACTGTAGCTTCTTGACTTCTGGTGCTAAGGCCATGACTGGAAATCTTACACCAAGTCAGATGCCAAAGTATTTAAACTTATGTTGTTTTCGGCTCACTATAATTTAAATTTCAGTCAGCTAAAGCTGATGGGATATAGAAATAGTACACTGCATATTTTTTCTTCAGGAAAAGATTTACAAAAAAGGATGACTTACAATTTCAGTAGTGCTAATTCTAATGATAATCAATACAGTTTGTTCTACAGATGGTTCTTCATCTCTTTTTGTGTGCTCACTTACTGTATTTTTTTAAATATATAATCTCATTTTTAGAAATAGATACAACTTAAAAATGCAGACATCAGTCAGGTGGGAAGAACAATCATCCCAGGACAAAAGCACTGACTTCTTATTTATCAAGCTTGAAAGTGCCACTATCTTGGAATTTCTGTAGACTTTACAACACTAGATGTGGTTACTGTAATGTCTTCTTTGTGAATTCTAGGAATAATAATGGTTGGAGTTATTGTTGGATCTAAGAAGACTGGTATTAATCCTGACAATGTTGCCACTCCAATAGCAGCAAGTTTTGGAGATCTTATCACTCTTGCTATACTAGCTTGGATAAGTCAGGGTCTTTATACTTGCCTTGGTAAGTAAGTTTCTATGTGTATATGTCTCCCTAGGGAAATCTTTTGGGTTAGGAGACTGGGGAGAAGGCAGAGAGGGGGAAGTTTAGAAACAGAGTGAGGTTTTTGTAAACATTTATACAATTGAATGATAAATCTTGGGTTGCAACATTATGCCATGATCTTTTTTTAAGATGATACAAGTCACTAACCACAGTCTTGGCAGAAACTAGACCTATCTGAAAAACTCTCAGAGTATCACAGTCGATCTACATGTGAATCAGAAACTGTAGCTGTTGGATTTGCTCTGCTATTCTCGTGGAGGAGGGGAGCTGTCTCATCCAAGTTTTCTTTAATGCCCACTGCTAAATCAAATATTTGCTTCCCAGAGCACTTGTGTTCTCTCCTTGCACTAAGGGGAAGGAATTGAACTGAGTATCTTGATCAGCTGCTGGGAAAGGCGTTCTGCTTTGAGAATTTTTTTTTTGTTACATTGTGGGTTTAGACAATATTCAAATATATCTTGAGTTGCAGCTATGCCCAGAAATCAAAATAGTGATTATTGAAGTACTTTGAGTAAAACGGCACGTCTACAAGTACATGTTCAAAGTGAAGCCCAATTTTAGATTTGTGCTTTGTGGTTGCTATGACTTTTAAATGATTTACACAAAGACTACTGTGAGTTTCCTTCTGAGTCCTTCTGAGTGCTTTCCAGCTCCCTTTGCGATACCTCCTTGTTTTCTCATATTCCCTGCTCCAGCTTCCATTACCAGTTTCCTCATCTCTTTCCTATCTCGTTTCCATCGTGGTGGGACACTTCCATGTCTCCCCCGGTTCCCTGTGCCTGTGCTTAATTTTACTTACATTTCTGTCTGCTTTTCAGTAAATGAAATAACCACTTCCAGCTTCTCCAAATAATGGCCCTACTCTCTTCTGTTTTCTTTGGTTTGTTTTGTCTTACAAATCTGATATTTCAAACATTAGTCTGCTAATTTAGCTACAGCTTTATTCAAAAAAGCTGGAAAAAATATAACCACTCTGAACAGCTAAGCAAAGGAGAGGCTTTAACTGACTACTGACTGTAGAGGGCAATGATCTAATCCTGTCTGGTTTCTTGATGACAGGTTTTTACTTTTTTGCTTATTTTCCCACTAATAGCTATGAACACGTGAATTACACATAAACATCTACAAAGTAATTTTCTTATGAATTACTTATATTTTTCAGTCTGCAATTCTTCTCTTCTAGTAGTTATCTGCATGTTTCTATAGGCCCTTTGAAGCTGTTTTTCTGTTTTCTCAGACCTGTAATGTCTAAATCCTACTCTCTTAAAGGACCAGACCATTGAAGAAGGTCCATCATCACAATGTCTGCTAAAAATGAATATGCTTTTCATTATTATTATTAGAAGTGTGACCAGATAGGAGCTAATGTAATGAAATGCTTGATTACACAAAGGAGATGTGAGCTTGGAAAATGAGAATGAGAAACTCAAAAATCAGTCTTTTTCTTCCTTTTTCTTCTCCTTCATGAAGAAACAAAAAGTGTGAAAGCATTTTCTGACAGGAGAAGGATGTTTTAAACAATATACACTATTAAATTATTGATGCAATGGACTCCGTCCATAGAAAATATTTAAAGTATGTTGTGTTTTGAAAGATGTAATTGCAGACAATTATATTATAGTATACCACAGGCCAAATTTTGTGGTTTTCATAACTGTTTTACCAGACATGTTAATGAACATATATTTGTTATGTCTGTGCTCTCTATTAAGGCCTGTTCATGTAAAAACTTGAGCTATTGTCTGTAAGTGTTACAACGTCAGTCAGAAAAGGTACCTGAAAGGATTCAAGCTACTTTGGTGTGACTTGCCACTTTGTTTCTTAGTTTACAAATGTTGATTTAATATTTTCAGTATTTGATTTTCTTTATGAGTGTTGTTGTGATGTCAGCATAAATGTATCAGTGTGCAATACTGCCATTTCTATATTTTGGCAAAAGCTTAAATTATATTGTTTAATTCTTAACTATATTTAAATACATCATATTATTCTAATAATTTATTTCTCAAATTCTTCCTTTGGACACTTCTTTTAAGGAGGTTCATACCTCTTTTAAGGAGGTTCATACAGTGAAATGAGAATTAGTAAAGATTTTTTTAATCTTCCTTTTCTCCTGATGAGAAGAAATCAGAAACGCTTGTATCAGAAACGGCGTGACCAGCAGGTCCAGGGAGGTTATTCTCCCTCTGTACTCGGCACTGGTGAGACCGCTCCTCGAATACTGTGTTCAGTTCTGGGCCCCTCACCACAAGAAGGATGTTGAGGCTCTGGAACGAGTCCAGAGAAGAGCAACAAAGCTGGTGAGGGGGCTGGAGAACAGGCCTTATGAGGAGCGGCTGAGAGAGCTGGGGTTGTTTAGCCTGGAGAAGAGGAGGCTGAGGGGTGACCTTATTGCTCTCTACAACTACCTGAAACGAGGTTGTAGAGAGGAGGGTGCTGGCCTCTTCTTCCAAGTGACAGGGGACAGGACAAGAGGGAATGGCCTCAAGCTCCGCCAGGGGAGGTTCAGGCTGGACGTTAGGAAAAAATTCTTTACAGAAAGGGTCATTGGGCACTGGAACAGGCTGCCCAGGGAGGTGGTTGAGTCCCCTTCCCTGGAGGTGTTTAAGGCACGGGTGGACGAGGTGCTGAGGGGCATGGTTTAGTGTTTGATAGGAACGGTTGGACTCGATGATCCGGTGGGTCTCTTCCAACCTGGTTATTCTGTGATTCTGTGAACAGAGAGGAAGCCTCTGTTCTCATGAAAACTGGTGTCTCTAGCTAATGCTAGGACTGGGATAATAATTAGACTTTAGCTCAGTAGAGACTGTTTATCTAGTTTTACTGCAGTGCCCAAAAGTCTTAGTAGACTGTAACATTGGGTTATTCTGCTTAAAACAGTTTTCAGGTCCCAACAATTTATACATTTGATGGGAATTCAGTTCAAAGTCAGGGTTTATGGAAGTCAGCGAAGTGCTAGGGAAGACTGAATACCAGCTAGATGAAAATGAGTTAGCTAGAATAGAGTTAACTAGGATTGTTGGTATGCACTAGCTATCGAGGTAGGAGTGGAGTTGGAAGATGTTGTCAAATTTGGGTTAACACTGAAATTAGATTTGGGGCTAGGGTTATGATTAAAATTTATTCTAGTCAGGACTGTGTCTGATTTGAAATAATTTATGCTAGACTTAAGGCTTTAAATGTTAATTAGTAAGTATTTCAAATGAAGTTTTTTAGAAATTTATGCCTTATAGGACAAACATAATTTTGTTTTTTTTAAGTTTTGTTTTATAAACTACATTGTAATGAATATCCTGTGATTTTTCATTTGCTTCCTGAATGTTTTCCCTACAAATATTAGTTTCTTATGTATTCACATTATAACGTCCTCTATGTAATTGCTTAAGTTGAACCCATATGACTCAAAGACAGCAAATCATTGATAGAATCTTACTGTTTTTAAACAGCTTCCTCTACTCCTTTCCACCTTCGTTTAATTGTGGCCACTGGCAAAACTTAGTTACATGTGCTGGCATTTTAATGGTTGCTGAATTTTAATAGTCATTACATTTGTCATTTGTAAATAAACAACATATTATTTTTTTACTATATCTAGTACTGTTTACTATGCTTTATATAAATTACAGATAGTCTGTTTCTTTTAAAGGGAGTGTCTAATTACTACTAATATTTTCGTTTCTCCTTTTTGTTTTGTTTCTATTTTTTAAATTTAAAAAACCCAAATGAAAACCTCTCCACCACAAAACAGAGATGGAGAAAGATATTTGTACTTTTTTTTTTTTCCTTTTGCATGTTTCCAGAAATTTACGTCTCTAGTTACAGCTAGCCTAATGTACCTCAGAGGAATAGAAAAAGAAGTGGGGCTGCATTGAACTGATAATTTGCTACTTTTACAGTTGTCGTGGACACTCACATTGTAGTCAGCCTCTGCAGCTGAAAAGCAGACACCCTACATGTGTAGGGGCAAGGACTAATGTGCTCAAGTACGATTCTAAGAGTTGCTCCCAATATCTATTGCTAAAATGCTGCTTCTGCTCCTGATATTTTATTGCAATGTCTTTGCATTTCTTTCTCTTTGGAAACAGTCTTTCTAAAGTAAGAACATACCACAAAGCCATTGGAAATGTGTGGTTTCCAAGGTGCATGCATTTGAACTGTGAAATAGTAACAAGGAACAGAACTATGGAGTAACTTCAGCTCCGGAGGTGTATATAAAGTTGTGGATAGCACGGAAGAGGCATTCAGAAAATTATTAGATTAGGCAACAGGTTAAAAAACAGTTAAAGAAACTTTTTTACATGATACATGATTGGCATGTGGAACTTACTGCCGTGATGTATTAAGGAGGGCCAAAGCGATTTTAGAAAACTATTTGAATAAATTAATTAGAGAGGAATCCATTGAGGGGTATTTGAACAGATAGATGCAGACAGAAACTTGTGTGATGAATCCCTGAGGCAAACAGCAGCTGCTGCTGGCAGAGCACACTGAAAGAAGTGTCACTCTAAACTTGCCATTTTCTTCTTTCCACAAGCCTAAACTGTTGACCATACACATGGGATACTGTACTAGATAAGACCTTTGGCTTCACTCAGCACAGATGTTCTTATGTTCTTTCTGTTGTTTCCCTGCTTTCTTAGTGCTAGAATAGCAAGCACAATGGGAGTCTTATAAAGAAACCCACAATTTATGGGCTAGTAATGAAGCAGATGGGGTTCACCTCTGAACTATATTCTGAATTAACTGTTTTCCTCTATGATTTATTAGCCTAACTACTCAAATGTACTGAAACGAAAGTGTAAGCTCCTGGCTGCTGTCTGCATGGGGAGAGTTGTTTCCAGATAACAAGACTGGAGGGAGGAAATTATTCATGTACAAGCTTTATGCTTGTCTGTCAGAGCTGTACATCTGTGCCCAGTCTGAGGTTTGATGCTTCATGGCATGAAAAGAAGAGGCAGAGGAAAAAGGACTGTACAATTTTCACCTAGGCTAAGGCCAAATGAAATATCTTGTGTGGCCACCATCATATATATAATTTCTTAGAAGTTCATGTGAGTGTTTTAAAAATAATGGCAAAGCCATCAAACATAGGAATTTAACTAGTAAAGGGTAACAGTTCTTTCTGCCTTAACAATTCCTTTAATAGAATCGTTGTTTAAACGGCTGGGGAAAGCACTAGAGGGCTCCCCAGGCTTGTCGCTGGGACCAGCTCTGGTTCCCCGATCAGAAAACAGGGAATGCTCTGCAATAGGAATACCCAGTATGTTAAATGTAGAGGTCCACGTTGCTTGTCATTTGTCAGTAATGATCTAGGACTTCATTTAAAGTTTTCCTTTTTTTCCTCACAGAACGTGGCTTAAATACATGCATTTATCTCTCCTGCATGTTGGGTCTGGCTTGAGAAGACAAATTAGGTGATTCACATTATTATTTTCAGGTTCCTACCAGTTACTTTGAATTTCCGGTTCCTTTTAACATGTGCTAGGGGTTTCATTGTTTTCAGCAGCACTGCACTGAACAGTGTGTCACAATAGATACCCCGCACAAAGAGGAAATCATCAAGCATATGAGTTCTCCCAGCTAGAAGATTGATTTATATTACTGTTTACTATAGGGATGAGGGCTTAAAGTAAATGAAGATCTGTAAGGGCTTGGTTGAGAACTTTTCTTTCCTATTCATTTCTTCCTCTTTAGTTTAAGGTCGTAGTCAGAAGTTCATTGAAGAGATGAGAGCTTTTAGGAGTTGATCTTCCACTGTGAGATGGTACAAATACTAGAGCAGAGCCAGATTGAGTGAGGTTCCTTTTCCTATGTATGCTACCTGCTATAAATCTATCGAAAATGGAGTCAAGTGAGCCCTAGAAGAGGAGTTATTTATTCCCTCTTCCCATTCTCCAGCTATTACAGGATACGTTTACTTCTGAGAATTAAATACAAAGAGGAAGATGGCCCATCCTTCTTTAGAAAATGCATCTCAAGGTCAGATGATTATAGTAAGGTGTTCTACGAACAGAGCCTCCCTTAGAAAAAAAAGAAAAGAATAGAAGTCCTGCATTCTGTTCCCGAGAGCTAGACTGGAGCTGAGTAGTTCCACTGGTCCTGTGGGTAACTGGAGTCTCTCATTGCTCACTTGTAACAGATTTGGTAATATGATTTCAAACTATTAGTTGCTTCTGTAGTTCTGTTTTAAATTAAACTTAATAGACAGACGGTTTTTAATATAAACTTAATAAACCCAGATCCAACTCAGAATTTGGAGTTCTGGTAAGGAACAGATGTCTTACCTTAATTTTAAAATCATCTTTGCTTTAAAAAACCTGTGCAGGGTGAATTTCAGTTATCTGGTCTAAATCATGAACAGATTAATATATATGACTGATTTCCTCCTTGTTTAGCAGCATGGGGATGATTGGCGGCCTATTTATTTGTTTTTTTATCATTGCCACTAGCACTTTAGAACAGAGAATCCCAATAAAGCGCTAGCATATTATCATAACAGAAGATTTTTTTTTCAAAAAAAGAATCTAAGTTCTGGCTGTGCTCTGTCCTTGGAGATCCCTCAGTCCTTTTGTTCTTTTCAAGAAGAAACAGGACAATAGTGCAACAATCAGGTGACTTTTATAATCCAGTTGTGTCCATCCCCATTTAAAGGACTTGGGTAAAAACCTGTTTTGTAAGTTTTCTGCATCCTTTTTGCCGTGGTGAAATTAAGACATTTATGCATCCTAAAATGCTGAACAAAAGGCCAAAAACATTAACTCCTTCACTTGCTGTCGACTCAGAGGAATGAAGCTAAACCATTGCTGAGTAGTCTTGACAAGCCCTAAGTTAGTGTGTAAAAAACCCTGTGGCTGCATTTTTTTTGTTGATGTCACTGTCTTTTATATCACTATGTACTTCGGTTTTATTGCTTCACCCTCTTGAAAGTTCGTCTAACTTTTGCTTAGTTTGCTGTAAAAATGACAGCTTGTGTCATGTTAGGGATTCATATTTCCTTTTTTTCCTGTAACTACCATTAGATAACTTATAATACATTGAATTCAACTAGTGACAGGTTTGATAACCAGCCATGGGTTAGTCATGTTTTCTAAGATTTGTAAATCAGCCCTTGCTTCTGGCTGCTTGCCGGCTTCTGAAATGGTCCTGTTGCACTGCAGATATAGATTATATTTATTTTTGTTATAATTCATGAATCATTGTACACTAGTAAGACTGTCTTCTCATATTTTTTTCTGTTATTTTTAAACGTCTTACAAAACATATCTGTGGCAAGATGATGTGTGTATATATTTTATATTTTACATAATTATTATTTATTTAGAAGTTACCTATTAAATAATTCTTGGTTAGTAACAACTGTTTATTTGCTGGACTGATTTCAGTTTTATCTGTGTGTGCTTTTTCCCTTTTTCTCCAGAAGAAAGGAATTATATGATATACTTTACTTATTTTTAGTGTTCTTTGTAATTCTTGGACTACATTCTTGTACAAGGTCTCCAAGCTCGAAGACTGGTGCAGATAGTTAAATACTTCCCCCTTTTTCATGAACACATTCTAACAAGTCATTTAAGTTTTTGTGGGATCAAAAAAGAAATTATTGTAAAAGGTATACTTTTTTGAACTTTAATTTCCTTTCCCGTGTTGGTAGAAGTCCTGTAATAAAGAATACAGTCAGCTGATTGTTGATGTATAAGTGAAAGAATTTCAAAAATTAGTGATTAATTAGGGTAATACTCATCATTGAATCTGTGTTTTGCCACTCAGTGTTTGTTTTTGTGACAGAGGATCTCTGCTGACTAGCAGACTTCACCTTTTAATAAAGCTACCAACCTCTCAAAAATGTGGCAAAGACTTGGAACTTATTTTGTGCTCTTTTATATTTTACTAAATATGCTATATTAGAGCAGTTCTCTGAGTCTGACCTTTAAAGCAGTTATTTGGCAGCTGGTACGTGCTAAAGCCTCACCTTGGTTTCATATGAGAGGAACAGACAGGAAGAGAAAGAAAATGTAGCAGGAATACAGCATGATTTATGTCTTGGGAAAAAAAAGAGAGGGGAAAAGCAGGGAACTTTCAGAATTTTAAATAAATAGATGTAGAATGAATGATGCCTCTCCAATTTTAGTGCACATAGGCATCATTCTTCGTTGCAAGTGAAGGGAAAGATGTGTTTACCTGGGCAAAAGTAGTTCAAGAACTTTGCCTCAGCACATTTTTGTCTTTTTTATTAAGTTTGGTAAACCAAAACTATAATTATCAAATAAAGGAATAATATAGGAATCGTGTATTGTGTATGCTCTTTTGAGTAAGAACTCTTTACATTAGGCCCAACTCTTAAGTTCACAGGAAGCAGAGAAAGGAGGAAAAAAAGGCGCCACAAAGGAAGAAAGAGATAATATACTGTAGAATGCTTGAAAAGGAAGGGAAAAAATTATTTCTCTTTTGGGCTTTGTCTCATTCTCATTTGAATAGCTTTCTACTTTTAGCTTACCCAGTGAAAAGTATTTACTATCTTTTCTGCTGGCTCTGCTGCAGAGATTGTTACCAGTCAGTGCAGAGGATAGTAACTTCTAAAAACACTACAGCAATACTTCCATGAGTGATTTTAGCTCCACCAAGATAAATCAAAGCAGTAATTGCTTGACTTTTCAGCCTTTCTATTTAAGCCATAATACATGGGTAAGAATATATTTTTATATACTGAACAGTCTTCTTCAGTCAAGTGTTTGTGTGTTCTACATTAACTACTTCAGTTAGTTTAAAAGGTATTTTGCATTACTACTTGTCCAAATGCTGAAAGTGTAGAAAAAAATGTATTTAACATGTAATGCATTACCACATTTCTCATAAAACTAAATGTATGAAAAAGCGGAATGTTTGTGTAGTTTATATATATATATATATGCTATTAGGTTAAATTTTCTATTATTTGCTTCACTGTTGAATTAGGAAGTCTTGTATCACTGTAATAGCATCTGTGTGGATAGAACTATATAGCCAAGTAATCTGAAAAAAAAAATAGTGTTCTTTCTGTGGAAGCAGCTGTTTTATCTTAGTAATTCAGCATTATGATGGTACTCACTGGTGTTTGCCGTTTTGTTCCTTTGAAATATGATGCAGTTCTGACGGATAGGTGCAAGCAGCAGAGTTGTGGCTGTGAATTTTCAGGCTCAGATTGGTTATAAAACAACTGAGCTTCTGATATAAATGTCTCAATATTAAACATTGTGCTTGCATCATTTTAGATATGCTGTTTCTGGGAAGATTACCATGTTATCTGTGGTTTGGAAAGAAAGGGGTGTACATATGCTAGTAATTTGTGTATAAACAAACAAAATGCATTTTCAATATATGCCATTTATTTTTATTAGTAGATTTGTAACAAAACAGTGTTTTATATTCCACATCTTTACTGCATTTTTATCATAAAGCACCATAAAAAAACCCTCTTCAGAGTTCCTGCTTTGCACAAATAGATCTGTCCTTGAGAAGATGGGAGACAGTGAGCACAGATGGCAGATGTTAACCATATTGTTTAGTGCAGCAGTTGAAACTTTAGGTACAGTAGTGGTAATGACTATTAAAATTCCTCAGTTACAAGATGTAGATTATAATTTATTTTAGAGCTCTAAATTAGGAAAAACTTAGAAGAATGTCTTGAACGTAAAACATATTTTTCCTGTATTATTATGATTTTAGAGACATATTACTATGTATCTCCTTTGGTTGGTGCCTTTTTTTTGGCTCTGACTCCAATGGGGATTGTCATAGCTGCTAAACACCCAGCTACCAGAACTGTTCTCCACTCAGGATGGGAGCCTGTTATAACTGCCATGGTAATAAGCAGGTAAGTCTATTTGTCTTCTTTCATCTTGATAGTCACCTTGTATCTCTCAATATCTTGTTTAACCCTTGACTATTCTTTAAAGAAACATTTAAGGAGCCTTTAGAATGCAGAGTTAAGTCACAGGTGGGAATGAGTAGGGGAAGCAGCAGTAGCCTATGGCAATGACTGAGCAAAGGTGTGCTGTATTGAAGGAAACAGTGAGCTATTTATCTCCTGCAGTCAAGACTGCACGCAGATCTAAGAGATTATTTAGTTAAATGAAAACCATAAATCTTAAAAGTGGAGTGATTGGCTGAAATTCTATGGTCTTTGTTATACAATAAGTCAATTTTTATATATTTATTTATATATATAAGTCAAATTTTATATTTATTTATATAAATAACTGTAGCGATGTGAGTCTGTAGCTGAGAACAAGGTAAAGGTGGTGGATAAAACTCATTCAGAAGAAAATTGTGGCTTGAAGACGTTCCAGGACAGATTGCTAAAAATGTTTTTAAATACTGATTAATCTAACTTCTTGACTTATTCTAAATACTGCGCTTTGTTTTTCAGTATTGGTGGCCTTATTCTGGACACAACTGTATCTGATCCTAACTTAGTTGGAATTGTTGTTTATACCCCAGTAATTAATGGTAAGAACCTGACAGGATTACGCGCTACTA